>NC_136065.1:1163846935-1164466452 GCF_964261635.1 Lissotriton helveticus
AATTGGAACACACAGTTCAGCCTTGGAAAGGCAACATCAGCATTCTCCCAGGGACCAAACCTTATTTTCTCAGCTCAGTGGTTGTTTATTATGTGCAAATACGCAGGGAAAAAAACAAAATTAAAGAGTCAGGATGGTAAATAGCATAGAGCATGGGTGAGTGGTAAATGGTAACAGCTCTTCAAACATTGCTGAAATTCCTGTGAACAGCTGCTTTACACAGAAACTGCGTATTCTCTTCCTGGCTCATACAACACATGGTTTTCCTTGTGCTGTCATAAAAATGCATGAGGATGTAAATGTGTTCGCAAGTCATTCATCTTGCACGTAGTAAATACACAAACGTTACTAACCCCTATGCTCGGCCTACCGCCATGTTTCTCTCTGAATGAAAGGTTTCTTAGGAACAGGAAGAATGGATGCTGCCCATCTAGTGCCAAGCGAATACCGTGCACTGTTATACAAATGCAGGAGGATGCAAATGCCTGAGCGGGTCATTTATCTTGCACATAGTAAACACGCCTACGTTACTAACCCCTATGCTCTGCCTACCGCCATGTTTCTCTCTGAATGAAAGGTCTTAGGAACAGGAAGATGCTGCCTGTTTAGTGCCGAGCGAAATACATAAGGGCTTCCTAAGACGACGCTGTTTTAATAGGTCCCTTCCCTAGCCGACAAAAGCAAAGTCCTAGCACGGAGAGACCCCACACAGGTTGATTTGGGCGCTTTACAAACCACAAATCAAATCAAATCAATACTGCAGCAATGAAAGATGTGACGGGCTATTGATTGCAGGAGGCAGCCAAACAGCAGTCTAGTCTCCTTGCTTTGCTTGAAGTTATGTTTATAAAGGAAATATCAACAGTATTAAAATGTATGTCCCATTGAAATAAATAAAGTCATTTATTCAGTTAATTTATGAAAGTGGTTTGTCACACCACGGTACAGCCCAAGCGAGCAGGAAACGCAGCGACAGGTGGTCGGTCCAGTGAGTCAAGGCAAAATAAAAAGTAATGCAAAACTAACATAAATGACCAGAAGTGAACTGATACATGTAACAGGGTCATTCTCCAGGGCGGGAACAAAACAGCCAAAAGGTGGAACAATTGTAAACTACTCACAGACAAAACCATAGGAATTTTGAAAGGCAGACAAAGGAACCAATAAAAAGAAATGGGTGTGCCGATAGCCCATAGAGAAGATACACCATGACTAGAGCTGCCTAGGTTTGACCTAATAAGGAAAATGCAGGTAAAGCCTGACTTTTCATGAGTACCCGTCCGCTTTGGCAGAGCATGCATTTGCAATAACCTTTTGAAGTTTCCCAAGTAATGGTTGGGAAGAGGTCCAAGGACTTAGAGGTAATGCACACTAGTAAAAGTACAAGTTAAAAATGATTTGCTATGGCTGAAATTCCATAGAATGACAGATACCCAGAGGAAACAACAAGGGAGTGCATTTAGGTACATATAAAGTGTACAAATGTCCACCACTATGCATCGTGTTACTTCACTCTTCCTCTGTTGTTAGGTCTCCAGTTCGCCCTCTAGGTTTCTAGCAATATGATGCCCGCAGGTGAAGCAGCACCTCATTAATAAACAAAACAAACAGGAATATCGGGAAATGTAAACTTCAACCAGGTTAGATTCTACTGAATTAAGGGTGTTGCATAGTTAGTAGTGATAACAGCATCTAATTACAAATATTGAAGGTGTGCTCGTCGAATTAAACTTGGACAAACAATACCAATAAATTGCCTGCTAGAGCAGACCCTGCTCAATCCCGTGTTACTAGGGGAATTGGTTGTGTAATTTGACAGTGGACTTTATCTCTAAATAGCTGTAAATTAGAAACTGCAGATTAATTGTGCACAGATGCCTGAGGCAGAAAGAGGTGCAAATGGGGCAAATTCCTCACTTATGACTGCCTTCTTATCATATATGCCTCTTAATGATGATAGCTATTAATTAAATCCTCTTTGAGTTATTTCATTCCATCGCCGTGCATCGTCTCCTTCTCTTTAAATCTGGTTTTCATGCAAGACTGTCAGAGTAACCAGTTATACATTTTAGAGAACAGGTTATCGAAGTCAAAAATTCAAATCTCATTTTTTACAGCTGGAGCCGTGTCTTTTATAATTATCCAGCAATTATCGTGGTTGTCCAACGTGTATTTCACCGAGGCAATTCCTCTTCAGTTGCAGGTAATTTGCTGTCAGACTGGATAAGCAGGCCCAGTAGATTGTCCCTTTCTTTAATGTTAGATAACAACCTCGAATTAAATGGAAATTAATCATTTAACACAACATGAAAAAGAGTGTTAATGGGAGCCGTGACTGCCATGGTCTCATTTTGCTACAACACAGTACAGAAGATATTGACTTTGCTAAAAGCAGTTAGCAAATAGGGGCCTGGGTGGCTGGAGTTACATTATTTTCTATTCCAGATATCTCATTGTTTGACGCTTTCGGATTGGTGAAATCATGCTTTGATAATTAATGTAAAAAGGAACAGAAATTTCAAAATGTCAATAGAACTGGGACTATTGTGTATCTGATTGTACGCCTAAAGTTAAACATGTTACTTAACTTGTATTATTGATAGCTAGCTCTGATAGGCGATTGACTATCTCACACAACATCTGTATGGCAAGGAGCAATTGCAACACAATGTTGAGGTAATTTCCTTTAGATGCAGGCTTCAATCTATGGTGTGATTATTGATCCAGGGTTGATGGCTGAGTATTTTTAAATTCAGGTGTTATTTGTTATGTTATGTTAAAATTCTTGTAAAGCGCACATACACCCAACGGTTTCTTGGCGCTATGGGCAAAAGGAGACGGACATAAGGAAGTGAGGGTAACGGAGAGGGGGAAAGGAAGAAGCCTAATCATGTGCTTTGCGGAACAGATAGGTTTTCAAAAGAGATCTAAAGTAGATATAGGAGGTGGTAAATCTGAACACCAAAGGAAGTGCATTCCAGAAGGAAGGAGCAAGAAACGAGAATCTGAGCCCACCATGCTTCTTGCGTTTAAAGGTGGGCATTGTGAGCAGAGCAAGGTGGGTAGACCGAAGGTTGCGTGATGGTGAGTAATGATGGAGGAGGGAGGAGATGAAGACAGGGCCGAGCCCGGCCAGGGCTTTAAAGATGATACAACCCAATTTAAATTTGCAGCACTTGGCTACCGGGAGCCAGTGGAGAGTTTTTAACAGGGGGCGAACATGCTGGTGCCTGGGCTGGTGAAAGATCAGTCTTGCAGCCTGCTCCGGTACCAGCTGCAGACGGTTCAGCTGGTAGGCAGGGATACCAACATAAAGGGAATTGGCATAATCTATCCTGGAAATTACAAGGGCCAGGAGTGCTAGGGTGAGGGCTTCCGTGGTGAGAAAGCAAGATATCTTGCGAATCTTACGTAGGTGGAAAAAACTAGAGGAGACCACGGTGTTAATGTGGGGTTTCATCGAGAGGTCTTTACAAATGATAACCCCAAGGCTTTTAGCAGAATCAGCAGGGCGAGGAGGAGGGCCCAGGCATGTAGGCCAAAAATTGGAGCTCCATGGGTTGGAGGCACCCCCGATCAAGACCAGCTCGGTCTTGTCGGGGTTGAGCTTCAAGTGGTTTACTCCCATCCAGTCACTGATGAGACACAGGGTGGACTGAAAATTGTGGATGGATTGGTCCGAGGAATCAATGTCAAAGATCAGCTGAATGTCATCCGCGTAATTAAACGCGGTGACATTACTGCCTCGTAGGGAGCGGATGAGGGGGGTGAGGTACAAATTAAAAAGGAGGGGGGAAAGGGAAGAGCCCTGGGGGACGCCACATGTCAACCTAACTTTATCAGCAGAGAAGTGGGAAAGACGGACAGCCTGGTGACGGTCGCTCAAGAAGGAGCGGACCCACTCAAGGGCCGGCCCCTGGATGCCTGCATCCCCGACACGGCCGACCAGAATATCATGGTCAACCGTGTCAAATGCAGCCGACAAATCCAGGAGCACCAGAGCCTGGCTGATCTTGAGGTCCGCCCCCCTCCGCAACTCCTCCATCACCGAAAGGATGACAGACTCAGTTGAGTGGGCGGGTCTAAAACCGGCCTGTTGGGGATGGAGAAACTGAGTGCGTTCGATGAATGAACTCAGAAAGTTGGTAACATGGGCCTCCAGTACTTTGCTGAGGTAGGGGAGCAGGGAGATGGGATGGAAATTACTCATAGGGGACGGGTCAGCATTGGGTTTCTTTAGGATAGGCACTACTTCAGCGGTCTTGAGAGAGCTCGGAACCAAGCCCACTCTAAGCTAGTTATTGAGAAGTGTCAGAGGGGGTATAGGGCAGGCAGTGAAGGCCTCGCGTAGGACGTGGGGAGGACAGCAATCAGTGGGGGAACCAGAGGCAACCTTCTTTAACAGGACCAGGAATTCGTCCTCCGAAATCGAGGGTATCTTTGTGACCGAATGGGGGTTGGGAAAGGCAGGGGTAATGGTTGGAATAGCTAAGGCTGAGGGGGCACGGCAGGAGATGCTATTTTTAATTTTAGCAATTTTGTCAACAAAAAAGAAATTGAGGGAGTCACAAAGTGCCTGAGAGGGAAGGGGTTTGATAGTGACCCTATCTGGGTGCGAAAGTTCTTCCACAATGGAAAAAATATCTTTTGCCTTAGACGCTGAGTCTACGATTTCTTTAGAAAAGTAAGCAGTTTTTGCCTGTAAAATGCCTTGCTTATAATCTTTGAGCAGAGCCGCGAATACCAGCTTCTTCTCGGGGGCGTAGTATCGCCGCCAGCAGTGCTCAGCCTGTCTGAGCTTAAGTTTCATTACTTTGAGTTCCTCTGAGAACCATCTTTGCGCGTCATGAGGCCGCTTTAGCTTAACGCGTTTGAGGGGAGCTACCGTGTCACTTGCTGATTTGTCTCCTTGGCCTGTCTGTTATGTAAAGGTCAATGGCCAGGGTCAATTTCAATACCTTATGGAGATCATGAGTCATTCCTGAAGAAATCGGCACGTTGAATACCGCACTCAGTCTTGTTGCTTTGCAGTGGCTTCCTGTGGCCTAGAGATGGGCAGCTTTTTGTTCTCTGTGTGCATATCAACAATTCTCCCAACTTTTTACATTACCAGATTGCATGTCTCTGTGGTGGTACTAGCATCCAATCTGGACATAGTTACGTAATTTACCGATTCAGTTCATTCGTTGCATGACATATTGTAAGAAATTGGGTTGTTCATTGACTTGGGTGTGAGCCCTGATCAAGCAGCAATCACCGTCCTTGTCAGGGTGAGACACAAGCCAATCCTAAATTAACCTGTGCTCAACCTTCTGGTACCTTGGCACAGCGCAGTCAGGTTTACATTAAAGAAAATGTGTAAAGTATTTGTGCATCACTTCAAGTACTAATAAAGTGAATACACCACACAAAAATGAACCCACACCAGGTTAGAAAAATAGAGCCATTTTAATAAATAAAACTAGACCAAAACAGCACAAATCCAATCAGTAGAACCGAAGATATTAAATTCAAAAGGTTTTAGTCAAAATAGCACCAAAGAGCGCAAAGCTCCAACTATGCATATCTGGTTGTGTCAGACCGAGACAAAGTCACAAGTTCAGGCTGACTGAGATAAGTTAAGGGCTAGCTACAGAGACCCAGTTAGGCCAGCTAAACAAAGTACCTTAAATCCTGGTTTGTGGAGCGTTGAGTGGGTATGCGTTGAAGATGCATTGTGCAGTCAAAGTGATGCCTCAGTGCCACAACGCAGCAAGGCTGAAATGTGAGGTCCTGCATTGTCATTAAGGATCCCATTGAAGGGGGCTTTCGATGTGACATTCAGTGTCAAACATGTGTCACTCAGTTGAGGAGATGCGTTGGTTCTATGGAGCTGCAAGTTTGCGATGCAGATTCTGGTGTCATCGTCAAGGCTGCCATCGACAAGGGATGCGTAGGCCTGGGTCGAGGATGCATAGCACTGCTGCGGTTCTGATGAGGCGGTGGGCTGCGATGTGGTACTGGTCTTTGCGATGAGGAATATCCAAGAAGTGGTGACAATGTATCAGTCCTGCTTGGGGTTGCGCTGTGCAGCAGAGAAGATATATCAGTTCCGCTGAGTCCACAGAGGCTGATAGAGAACTTTAATCCCACTTTCAAGAGTCCAGGATAAGGGCGGCACCAATTGGCATGGTAGACTCACAGATTGCAAAAGTCCAGATGCTGGGGTCGAGGTTGTTGGAGCCTTCTGTCCTGGATGCTCAAGTCAGGACACCAGCCAACTAGCCCTTGGAGCCATCTGGTGGTACTGGGTTAAACAGATGTAGGTCCAGTCTCACCCAAGGAAGAGGGCAGCAGGTCAGACATATCAGGGCAGCAGTTCCTTCAGAGCAGAAATCCTTTCAGCAGTACAGCAGTCCTTCTTCCATGGCAAAGTATCCACAGGTCTAGAAGTGAACTTAAGTGGGTTGACCAATCAGTCCTGCCGGCCCACTAGTAGCATTTAATTTAACGGCACTGAGTATATGTAGTAACACTTTACTAGAGAATTACAAGTAAATTAAACAGGCCAATTGGGTGTAAGCCAATTCTACTATGTTTAAGGGAGAGAGAGCACATGCATTTTCATACTGGTTAGCAGTGGAAAAGTGCACTGAGTCTTAGAAGCCAACAAAATGGGTTCAGAAAACAGGAGGGTGATGACAAAAAGTTTAGGAATTATCCTTCAGAAAGAGCTACGCCCAACATGACTCCCCTCCAGTCAAAAGCTAGGGTATACTAATCAATACCTTCATGGGCTTCCTTGCTTAGGCAATAGTACATGACTGAAGGCCCTTTTATGCTGAGGCACTTGTCAGTTCTATGCTCTCTGAACTGAGTTGGATTCCTCTGTCTACACTCTCCTGAGCCACTAACCTGACCCATGGGGAACCGTCTCCTCACTTGTGGACTCCATGTGTGAACCACCTAACCATAACTCGCTCACGGATGCATCCCAGTAGGCAGAAAGTACCACCACTGCATACAAAGTGATGTGACCCATTCCACCCTTGGATCAGACTTCTGTCGCCAACCCAAGAAAAACTCAGCCCATAAAGCAGTAACCAAAAGAGGCATCTGACTGCTGTCAGTGTGACGAGCCAGGCTCTGGCCATCCAGGCCTCTCTGAACTCTGTGAATTCTCAGAGTTAGGGGGGGGCAACACTACCAGGTATTCTGCATATTTGGCAGGTGTACTGCTCAGGAGATACCAGCCTATCCACTGCCATGGTCTGGCTTCCCCCAGTTAGGCTTGGGCGGAGTTCATGCAATTCGACTGCACAGAACTCCCCGAAGTGACCAAAATCTCTGCCACGCTATGCGGAGTTCCATGAGCAGTGTAGTGTTGCAATCAAATTGTACACCCCCGGGTAATCATTTACTTAACTGCTCTTCACCCAACCTTCCTGTATCTTACAAAAGAATCCCCACAATCCATCCAGGATTGCTGGTCCAGCTAACGACGGCCCCAAAACATCTGCCTGTACTTCTCAGGGGGAGGCCATACTTTCTGACAAGTTTGTCATTTCTGGGAGGATACCTCATTCTGGGCAGCAGGACGTCCTTCCCCTCACTAAGGATGTGCTTCCAGAGATTAGCCCCCCAATCCTCCTCAGGGATACTATGCATCTGTAAAGCCACTTCGTAAGCTTCAAACCACTTGTTGATGTCATCCTCTGCAACAAAGTAAGGCACCAGATGTTTGGAATAGGGAGTCTCTTGTCTCCAGAGGGCACTTTCGAAATCCTGCTGCCTTGCTGCCTTCGCTGTTGGGGCCTGCCTGTATGGCCTTGAAGTCCAGCTCCTTCAGACTTAGTTTATGAGCCAGCCATATTTTCTTCTCCATGGCCAGTTTCTTCTCTTCAATTCTCAACTGGACAATCCGCAGCTTGAACTCCCTCTCTGCCTTCCTGTCTGCCAGCTCATCTGGGGACAAGCCATGGGAAGATACACTGCTCTCTGCCCTAGCAGGGAGTTCTACTTTGGTGGTAAACTCATCCCCCCAAATTGCAGGCTGTATCACAGGAAGGTTCTCTTCATGCCCTTCCATCTCATCATCCCCTTCTGTGGCTGCAACCAATGGCTGGTGGGTTTCCGCCCAGACCCTAAGTACCTTTTGGAGCAACCCCTTCCTGGTGGTGCTCTTTGCTGGAAGTTCCATCAGTATTCCTTCAGCTGGGCAGGTCCTAATCCTCACTCCTGATTACCCATGTAAGAAATTGGGTGGCTGGTTGACTGGAGTGATCTGTGCGCAACCCTCTGGCAGCTTGGCACAGAGCAGTTTGGCTTAACTTAGAAGAAATGTATATAGCATTTGTTCAACACTTCATATAGTAGTAAAGTGACAGGACACTTTAAAATCTGAACAGTAATGTTTAAAAAACGTATTACCCTGCCAATGTGTAGCTGGCGCATCCGCTGCACATCTGAGCAGGCATACGAATTAAATTGAAGTTCGCGGGAAATGGGCCCGCCTCCGCCACCACCCGGAAGTAAGTCACCCGCAGGGGGCTGAGCAAGTGGTCCTGAAACGCCTTCCACTAAACTGGCACAAGCCGTGGTGGACTGGGGCTTCGACCAAGGTGCAGGTGCGGGAGAGCAGAGCGAGTCTCAAGTGCAGCGAGCAATGCCAGTTAAATCTAAATTCTAATAATGCCCCTTTAAAATCGGAACAGTTATGTTTTAAAAACAGATTACCCTAATGAATAAAATAAGACTAAAACAATACAAATCTAATTAGTAGAACAGGTGATATGCAATGTTAAAGGTTTAAGTGGAAATAGAACCAAAATGCACTGAGTGGCAACTGTGGAAATCTGGGCATGCCAGACAGGGACAAAGTCACAAGTTCAGGCCGACTGCAATGGAGCGCAGCCCAGCTGCAGGGACCCAGTTAGGCCAGCTTAACAAAGTACCTTAAATCTCAGTCAGCAGAGTGTTGTGCGGGTCTGCTTCGAAGATGCGTCATGCAGCCAAGGTGATGCGTCAGTACCGAGATGCGGCAAGGCTGATATATGAGGTTCTGGGTCCATGTCGAGGATCTTGTTGATGAGGGCTTTCGATGCAAATTCCAGCATCAAGGATGCGTTGTGCAGTCGGAGTGATGCATCGGTTCGGAGGAGCTGCAAGGCGGAGTCCGGTGCTGTTGTTGAGGCTGACATCAACGAGGGATGTGAGGGCCTGTGCTGAGGAGGTTTGGATGAGGCGGAGGTCTGCGATGTGATGTGGGTCTTTGCGTTGGGAATGATGCACACAGAGATGATGATGAGTCAGTTCTGCTCGGAGTTGCACCGTGCAGCAGAGAAGATGCGTTAGTTCAACTGGGTCCACAGAAGCTGGCAGAACACCTTAGACCCTCTTTCAAGGGTCCAGGACTAGGGTGGTACTACTTGGCAGGGTAGACTGAGAGATGGCAGAGTCCAGGTGCTGGGTATGAGGTAGTTGCAGCCTTCTTTCTCTGAGGCTAAAGAGGCCAGCCAACTAGCCCTTGGGGCCATTCTCATGGTCCTGGGTTCAACAGATGCATGCCGAGTCCTTCTCACCCAGACAAGAGGGCAGCAGACAGAAGGTCAGGACAGCAGTTCCTTCAGAGCAACAGTCCAGCAGAGTGGCACCACAGAGCAGCACAGCAGTCATTCTTTCTAACAGAGTATCTACAGGTCCAGAAGTGTACTGAAGAGATGGTGTCTGATGTCAATATCTGTACCCACGTGTGCCTTTGAAGTGGAAGAGGCTTCTAGAAGTTTCCCTTTGAAGTCCACAGGCATCTCGCCCTCCCTGTCCTGGCTCCAGACTAACTCCAGTGGGGTTCTGCAGCCCTTTGTGTGGAGGCTGGACACAGCCTATTAAAGTGTAAGTAGGGATGTGCCTTGCTCCGCCCTTCCATCCTGCATGTGATGGTCTATCCAGGCAAACATAAGATCTCTATTGTGTATAGCTGTCTAGGAGGCATACACAAATCCCAACTGCCAACTATATCCAGTTATGTGACCAAGAGACAGGTTGAAAGCACTAAATGGCTAAGGCACGAAACTGTCAACTTTTAAAACATGGCATTTTTAAAATTGTAACTTAATATCCAACGTCACCATGAGAGAGGGTGTTTCATTATAATTTTAAAGGCACCAATCATGAACTGGTAACCTTCTTCCATTTGCAAATTATGGCTTATTAAATGTAATAAGCTAACTCAAATGTTAGCCATGGGGAAAGGTAGGCCTTGCAGTATTGAAAACTACTTTAAGAGTGTTTCACTACAGGACATGTAAAACTAAAACAAAGTACATGTCCCACTTTTTTTAAATACAGTGCGCCTTGCCTGCTGAGCTATCTAGGCAGCCGCGGCCCGTGGAGGGAGTTCCGTGGGGCAGAGAGGCAGGGCGGGGGAGGGGCAGGGTGGTGGGTACTTAACACCGGAATATGGATAATTGGAGGTAAGTCAACCATTTAATTAATAAAACGAATTTCGTAGCGCGCCCGCATTGCAAAATGCGATGCATGATGCGCTACGAAATTTGTTTTATTAATTAAATGGTTTACTTACCTCCAATTATCCATATTCCGGTGTTTAGTACCCACCACCCTGCCCCTCCCCCGCCCCGCCTCTCTGCCCCACCGAACACCCTCCACGTGCCGCGGCTGTATCTAGGGCCTATCCTAGGGGTGAGATATGTATTAAAAAGGAAAGCTTGGGCCTGGCAAAAAGGTTTATTTTGCAAGTTGCCATAGCAGTTAAAAACTGCCACCATTCGTCACACACAGGCTGCAATGGCAGACCTGAGATATGCTTAAATGGGTACAATCAGTGCTGTAGGCCCACTAAAAGGATTTAATTTACAGGCCCTGGGCACGCGTAGTAACACTTTACTAGGGACTTAAAAGTAAATTAAATAGGCCAATTGGGTGTAGGCTAATTCTATGTTGTTTAAAGGAGTGAGCCCAAGCACTTTAGCACCGGTTAGCAGTGGTAAAGTGTGCAGTGCCCTAGAATCCAAAACAAAAATGGGTTCAGAAAACAGGAGGGTGAAGGCAAAAAGTTTAGGTAATGAGTCTACAGAAAGGGCCAATTCCAACACATATTTATATAGCAGTGAAGTCAGCAGGCAGGTGATGGATTTCTGCAGTCTTGTGGCTTTTTCCTTATTTGGGAAAGGCCCGATGTTTTTAAGGTGGTCTTTGGACATGGCAGGTTTTTGGACAATTAATGGATTAAGATGCAGATGAGATGGCCACATAATTTGAAATCATAGGGTTTTCTCCCTCTTCATTTGGTTTATCAAGTGCTTATCTTTGTGTGCTTGATTTCTGTGCAGGGTTGGAGTTCTGCTGAGTCTTGCGGTTCACCCTCTGTGTCAAGAGTTTACGTTAGTAAGCCAAATATGAGCACTAGACAAGTTAAAATGGTCATATTCCCTTGGCCACACAATTTGGGAAGATTGGGGATGGCGGAAGCCCAACCAACCCGTCTGGCACTTGGACATGGCTAGGATGGTCATAGGTCAATGTCCTGGTAAAAAGTAAATAAATACATTGATCAATTATACAGAAATTACCCCTGGTCAAGGCAGGTGGTTTATGGGGCTAATAATCTTCCTCCTTATCCTTGGGCAATCACTATAGCGGCAGAAAACACAGATCTTCTTTCATCCGCCCCAGTGAAAAAATAATGCATTTAGGAATAATACTCCTACAGATCATGGTAGCAGAAAATAATAAGAGAGAGAATAAATCAACCTGTCCCACCTAAGGGCAAAGTGGAAGAGGCACAGAAAGGATCCCCAGGGAGTTCCCGTAGAAGTTAAGGAGTAAAAAAAAATAATTTGGCAATTGAGGTAGTAATTAGTCAATGAGGCTCTTTACTTCCTAGGTCCTTTGACACTCATTACAGTCAATGGCTATTGAGATTTTTTGCTGCCTTGGGACTTTAATGTTTGTTATCGCCTGGGGCCAGTTTATTTGCTTAACATGTTTCCATAGACAATACCAATGGGTGCTTTAAAGAGCAATATTTTCACAAGTAGCAAAATGGGAACATTGAACTTATGAACAAGGAGAACGTTCTTAGGGGATGTAGTGTGGGCTATAACTGGGAAGTAATGGACGAGAAGAGTTGTCCCTTGGCACAGAATGTATATTTACAAACAGTTAACAGAGTGTTCAGTCGTCCACAAGTTTGAGAATCTAACAGATTATTTACAGAGTCAACTACGGAAAAAAAACAAAGGTCCCGCAATAGAATCAGGCGGTGGCAGATGCTAAATTGAAACAGAGGCAACCTTGGGAGGGAGAGCAACTGGTATTAGGCTTGTCGCGTTATAACTTATTCAGTTAAGTGCTGAAGTGACACTTGAGTAATAGTGTTTTCAATTACTTTTTAATTCACGGATAACAAGCAGTGCTTATGTCAGGCTGAATGAAGGTCTAAACTCTTACTGCACATCTGGAGAAGGTAAGCTCCTCGCGAAGGGGTGAGGGGCCCTCTCAGTCGGGAGCTTGGGGGGAGGGGCCCGGGTGCGGATGATGTCGAAGGCCGTAGGATTACCGCGGCTCAGAGTTGTACACACAGACAATGGATGGGGCAGCTGTGGAATCAGGGGGTCCTTGTTTTATTGGGGCAGCTGCACAGACCACACACACCAACAATTTAGAAGAGGAAAGTGGGAGATTTAAATAAGGTAATGGGGAGACTGTATTTCCCCTATTGAATTATGTTGAAGGAGACGCAGTTTCAGGCAGAAGCAGCCAAAATAAAGATTTTCTTTGCTTCAAAAATGGGGAATCTCCCGTCTGAATCGGGTCTATAGGCCTGAATGCAGCAGGCTCTGTGGTGGGAGCAGGTGAGGGCCACAAAGAAGGAGTAAGAGACAGCATGGCAACTCAGCAAAAGAGAGAACATGGCCCTGCGGTGTAGGGCAGGGTAGTAGGCTGTACCCGCAGCAGAGGCTGCATTCTTGACACCCACTAGTGGGGCAGGAATGTAGTCCCCTTCCTGGCACAGCATGCCCCCAGGGGCACAGGAAATCAGCCCAAGGAAAGAGGAGCCAAGGCCTTCCAGGAGAGGAGACAAGGAGGAGACAGGCTGGGCCGTGGGACTGCAGATCCATGGTCATCGACTGGAGAAGAGGGAGGTCCTTGGGGCACAAGTGACCAGGTGGTCGATCTAGAGGCCAGGAGGGGCAGAAAGACAGGAATGGAGAGGCCGGGTAGCGGGTCTTGGCAGGTGGGGAGAGTCCCTAGAGGGATATCTAGAGTAAAAGTTTTGAGATGTAGGTTGGCGCAGAAGGTGGGGCAAACGCCTACATGAAGCAAGGGAACAGTACAAGATAGGGTGCTCCCCTGTTACAGCAAACGGCTGCACAGGGAAATGACATTTCCATAGAAGTTAAAGAGCAAAAAATAATAATTTGGGCAACTCAAGGTTTAATTAGCTAATGAGGCCCTTTGATACTCATTATTGTATGCATTGAGAGACTGGGCAGGCATCAGGCAGGAGCGACAGGAAACTTGGCAGGAGGAGGTATCAGAATGCTCCACCATGAGTATTGTCAGGGCTATAGCAGAAGTTCACAGGGGAATGGGGCAGAGGGAGAGAAGGGGCAGAAGGCCTACAGTAGGATGGGCAGCAGAAGGGTGGAGAAAGGCAGTGGGGCCCATAAGGAGGAAGGCCAGTAGGAGCTGTCAGGGACATCTTCGGATGATGGCTGCAGGGGTGAGAGCATGGAAGAGTCAGTTATAAGGAGGACTGGCAAGAAGATGGAAAGGAGGATGGCTTTGGGGTGAGCATTCCAGACAGGAGAAAGGTGACCTGCCCAAAGAGACACGGTAGACGTACATGAGGCCAGGGGAGAGAATGGGAGAGCTGCAGCCCAGGTGACATGAAAAAGACTTGGAGGGGCGAAACAGCAGCTGTCAGTGGGATGGCATGAGGAAGAGAGCTGCCACGGACAATTGGCTGAGGCAGTCAGTATCTCCTCGAGCCAAGGTGCAACATTCAGCAAGTGATTGGTGGTAGCCATGGGAAGGAAAGGATTAATCCAGAAGGGAAGGAGATTAGTAGTAGAACAGAAGGAGGGCACATGTGAGTGTATTGTGGGGTATGATAGAGAGGTTTCAGGAGAAACTATGGGCGATATGAGAGACATTTTTGGAAAGGAAAGAAGAAGAGAGGAAAGAGGTTAGCAGCATGCAGTTGGTGGTCACAACAGTGGCGTAGCTAGGCAATTTGACACCTGTGGCGGACACTGCCTTTGCCGCCCCGCGATAGCACTGAAGAGCAAGGGGGGCGTATATACTGGTGATGATTCCTGCATGTGCCGCCACCAGAAAACTCATGTAAGAGCGGGGGATGGCTCAGCCGCCCCCCAAACTCATGGCCGCCCGCCCCCCCCCCCCCCTTTGCTACGCAACTGAGTCACATAAGAGAGAGAGAGAGAGAAAGAGGACAAAGGGCAGGTGCGGAAAGGGTGCAAAGTGGTGAGAACGAGATTAGAGGGGCAAATGGTTGTAACAAGGGAGCAGAGGACGGGTCACCAAAGAGGATGATGCAAAAGCGAAGATGACGAGATGGACAATTGGATGAAAGTAGGGGAGGGAAAAACTAACTTGGCTTACATGGGAATTAAAGTGACAATAGGTATCAACTCGATGACCAGCACAAAAAAGAAAATCCGGGTCATCGAAGTTTTTGGAATCAAAGGTAGAGGAAAGGAAGGTGGAAAGTATGCCCAGAATAGCCTCTAACATAAAAGCGTGGATGGCAGCATTCATTATTCACGTTAGCATCATGTGTGAGAAATACCCTGAGTTTATGTGGCATTATGTAAGTGCATCGACTATGGCACATATGAATTTTGGGGGTCTTACATGGCTGATATTAAATATTAATTTAAATACATTTTATATATTCATTTAAAATGTAGAGCAAAATAACAAGGCTACAGAACTATTAACATAATTTTGAATTAAATCTTTAATTTAAATATATTCAGTGAAATAAAAAAATGAAGTTTATATTAACAATACATTTTAACCTAATGTGTGTGTATATTGTGTGTGTGTGTGTGTGTATATATATATATATATATATATATATATATATTACCTACTGGCGGTTGCCAGTAGGTAGTTATATTAGGACCTAGTTTCCATAGGAAATCCACAACATTCTATTTCGAATAACTTTGGCGCTGGTGGATGAATCTTCGTGAATTTCTCCAAGAAAATGGTCTGCTCGGTTCCGCTCCTTCCCTGAAAGTTTGGGGGTGATTTGTCGATTGGGGGCCGAGAAAAAAGGGGGGTCCCAAAACGTGTTTTCCCCATGCAATTTTCCATAGGGACCTTTAGCCAGGGCTACAGCCCGAACGGCTGAACGGAATTACACGAAATTTGGCAAAGAGGTAGAGTTCTGTTCGCAGGTTGTGCTTATGTTTAAATGGTGTAAATCCGTTCAGTAGTTTCTGAGAAAATTGCAAGTAAATCATAGCGATATCTAGAGACTGAGTTCAGCACGCGTACGGAAATCTGTTCAATTACGAGCGCGAGCTGCATGCTGATTGGCTGTGAACTGTCTGTCAACACTCGAAACCAGGAAATGTTGGCGGCCATCTTGTGCCTTGCTAGAACCGAGTCACAAAGAAAACAGTAAAACAAAGTTCAGAAATAAGGGAAGGCGGTAGGGTAGAGACATTCTGACTCTCTAGGCTTGCTCAGGGGGTCGTACATGGATGTTTAGGCTCTATTTTTTATTTTTTGTTTTTTAAAGAAAAATCGCGGCGTACGTGTATGGAAATACATACTGTTACGAGCAGGACATGCATGCTGATTGGCTGTCAATACTCCAAACCAGGAAGTGTTGGCAGACATGTTGTTTGTCGGGAGAGCAGAGTGAGAAGAAAACAGTAAAACAAAGTTGAGAAATAAGGAAAGGGGGCAGGGTAGAAACATTCTGAGCATATAGTCTTGGTCAGGGGGTGGTATATGGATCTTTAGGCTCAATTTTAATTTTTTTTAAAATTAAAAATGGCGGGGTACTCGTGCAGTACTTGTACGCGGTGGAAAAGGTGAAAAAAAAGTAGTCCATTTTATTCATTAGGTCCTGGGGGGCAAATTACGGGGGCAATTTTTCTGCATAAGGGGGGCTTGTAAGGTGGCCCGAGCACTGGGGTACGGCACTCCTCTGGTTTTCATTTTGAAGTATGCGCGGGGGGTTATGACCCTACTCCCCGCAGTCTCGGTGAGCGGCACCCCTCGGGTCTTTTTAGAAAAAAAAATATGTTTTGAGTTCTCTCTCTCGCTCTCTCCCCGTACACGTTGCGGGGAACGCCACATTTCTGGGGCAGTGATATGTAAAATGACCTTCCAGCTCCGGGTACCTGCTTTGTCTGGAGTTTTTTATTAATGTTGGGAAGGTGGGCTTGATAATACGTCCTTATTAAATCCCATAGAAGCGCATGTTCGGGTGTTAACATGGGCTTCTATGGGAAATAACAAGGCCGTATTATCAAGCTTATTATCGCCGTTTTATCGGCAGTTTCCTGCCAATAAAACAGCGATAATTTTAACACCGGTCCTTGATAATATGCACGTAAGTTTACTGGTCAAAAAAAGAGCAATGAGCCATATTATCAACAAAAGGCGATACATTATCGTCATTTTTATCGGCAGGAAACTGCCGATAAAGCGGCGAAAATGGGCTTGATAATATGCCCTTGTGAATAACCATAGGAACCCAGGTTAACACCAGAACCTGGGCTGCTATGGGAAGTTACAAGGGCCTATTATCAAGCACATTATCGCCGCTTTATCGGCAGTTTCCTGTCGATAAAAGCGGCGATAATGTATCGCCCTTTGTTGATAATATGCTCCTTCATTTCTATGATAGTATGTAAAGCTTTCCTTTTTTTTGGTGTAGCAGTTGTACTCTCTTCGCATGCTCAGTGTCGTTTCGTCGTTTCGAAGCCCACGTTTTCTTTTTCTTCAAGTTCAACAAGCAAATCTTTTCTTTTTTTTTGTTTTTTTTTGTTTGTCCTCATATTCGCCCTTGGTGACCATATAGTAACAGAAAGATAGAGGAGATGACAGGAACACTGACCCAGATATACTGGGGGGGGGGGATATTAACGATTCCTACCGGAGTACCCCGCAGTGCAAAGCTTCAACCTCTTATTCGTCACGTGGTACCATCTAGGCTAACATGCTGCTATATAATACCCACTTCGTAACCGAAATCACCCTTGTAGGGTATGTGTAGCCAAAGGGGACCAGTTGAGGAGACCCTTCCAAGCAGCGTAATCATAGGACATGGGGGGAAAAAAAAAAACCCATGCAATTATATTCCATGATTACCAATTCAATAGAAGCCAAAATCTTCTCTTATTTGGGTTCCCAGCTCTGATCATATCTAATTTTGACGTCTGTAGCATAGACGCACGCCAATCTGTTAAAAGTGGAGGTGCCTTATCTTTCCATCGTTTACATATTTCTCCTCTAGCCAGCAAACAGCCATAGAAGACCAATTTTTTACCCATGCCACAAAGCTCTGGTAAAATGCCAAAAAAGACTAACACTGGGCAAGGACTGACTTGAGACCCTACCGCCAAGGAGAGGGACACGCAGATCTCATTCCTGAATGATGTTAGGGATGGACACTCAAAAAACATATGTACATCTGATGCGGCTACCAAACCGCATCTGGGACAAGCAACCAGAGTGTTATTAGGAAATTTTGATAAACTTAATGGAGAATAGTACGCCCTATGCAATGTGAACAGATGGTTGCGACGAAGCCATGAAGGTTTCACAACGTCCCCCAAAACTTTTAACTATTCTAGCCACAGACTCTCAATATCAATATTAGTGATATATGTTTCCCAGAGCGAGTGGGGGAGCAAAAATTCCCCATCAGTCTCGTCTATCATGAGGTTATACCAAAATGTGATCTCTTTCTTAAAAGGTAATTTATCTATCAGATGGGATACCAGATTACTCTCAGCACCTATTTTAAATCTGCCCCTACCCTGACTTTGAGCATGAGCCCAACTCTGAATTTGAAGGTATTTAAATCTTGAAAAACGTGTTCCTATTATTGAACTCAAAGCCTCCCATGAAAATAAAGTACCTTCGACAAACAGGTCCCCCCATGATGTAAGACCTGCCTCTCTAACAGGTAGAGCTAGCCTATCCAAGAGCCAAGAGGGAGACCCCGGAGAATCCCAAAGTGGAGCCCTACTATGATAGTAATCAAGTTTGAGTGCACGTCTAAAATTACCCCATGTTCTAGCTAGATCCCTCAATACCTTTAACTTGACTTTCTTAAAATATTTGGGGTCACCAAACTTTAACAAAAAATTCGCAGGCCTAACTTTTTCCCCTTTAAGAAGTGCTGAAAATAGTTTCCCACACCCAGTGTAATTAGGGGTCTTTAAAAGCATCCTGACGTGAGAGAGTTGAAAGGCCCAACCATAATACTGCAAATCTGGTGCCGCAAGGCCCCCTTTTTCTCGGCGACGTCTTATCTTCTTCCAGGCCAATCTGGGTGTATGACGGTTCCATATAAATGTGTTTATTTCGGCTTGGAGTTTTGCAATCATGGATGGATCAAAAAAGAGAGGGATAGTACTAAACAGAAACATAATCTTAGGTAAAATAGTCATTTTAACCAGGTTGGACCTGCCTAACAGGGAGATAGGGAGAGCTGACCATGTTCTCATCAACCTACGACACTCCTTAGCCACGAGAGCGAAATTTAAGGGGACGATCTTATTAATATCTGCATAGATGTTTAAACCCAAATACCTCAGGATAGAGCTAGGCTGTGCCCCTGCCACCGGCACAGGAAGATTCCAAACCATAATATCGGTTTTAGAAGCGTTGACTTCATAGCCGGATACTGCCCCAAACTCTTCTGCAATGGCTATCACTGTTGAAAACGCCGAGCTCAACTCGGATGAGAAAATGAGAACATCATCCGCGTATAATGCGACTTTCCGCTCCCACCCTTCAAAAATAAAAGGTTTAATATTAGGGTTGTCACGAATTAATTGGGCAAAAGGTTCTATATATAAATCAAACAAAAGAGGGGAAAGGGGACACCCTTGGCGGGATCCGCGCGTAATACTAAATGGCTCTGTTAGTTCCCCATTAACCAATAATGAGGCGGAAGGGTCTTTGTATAAAAGTTTTACAGCCTGCCTAAAATTATCACCTAAATTAAACTTTTCCAGGACCTCCGATAGGTATACCCAATTTACCCTATCAAAGGCCTTTGTGGCATCGAGCGTGAGAACTGCCAGAGGAAGAGATGCAGACGTGGCCATGTCTATTGCGCCGATGAGGTCGTAGGTCAGCTCATATAGCTGCCGGTCCTTTACAAATCCCTTCTGGTCCAAGTGCAGGATGTTGTTTGCCACCGCTCCCAATCTATTTGCTAGCACCGAAGCAAAGATTTTATAATCTGTGTTGAGAATTGAAATCGGCCTATATGACCCAGAGTTAGTTGCTGGTTTGCCCGGCTTTAGGATCAAAGTTATGGAGGCCCTATCCCAAGAAGTGAGGGGCAAAGCACCTTCCAGCAGGATATTATTAAACAGGTCCGTTAGGTAGGGAAGAATTGTTGAACAGATTACTTTATAGATTTCGGATGGTAACCCGTCGGGTCCTGAAGCCCTACCTTTTTTGCTATGAAGAACAGCCGACCGTACTTCCTCCAATGAGAAAGGGCACTCCAGGGCATTTCTTTGTTCTGGTGATAAAGCAGGAAGGGAAATCCCAGACAACCATTCCATTGCTTGATTTGATTGTACATTCTTGTCCTCACGATATATTTCGCTAAAAAAGCTCCTAAAAGCCCCACTGATTCCCTCATCAGTAGAGTGTATTACACCATCCTTACTAATGGAACTAATATTATTTCGGACCCTATATGTCTTCGCCTTCCAGGCCAGGAGCTTACCCGCGCCTTCCCCGTATTCAAAATGGGCCAATTTACTGGCCTCCCATCTCTCCAGGACCCGCACATTCAAGACTGAGGAAAGATCTCCTTTTATAACCGTTAGCTTATCCTGCAAGTCCTCTAATGTGGCCCCAGATGCTACTGGGTACCTATCGATTTCTGCTTGAACTCCCTCAATCTCCAATTCAAGCGAGGCTACTGATTCCCTGTATATCTTGTTTTTATATGCAGTTTTGTTGGTTAGATACCCCCTTAATGTAGATTTAAACGCATCCCATGTGATGCCAGGTGGGGCAGAGCCCTGATTAATCTCCCAAAAAAACTTAACTTCCTGGTTTAGTGCCTCTATAATGTCAAATGAGGTGAGGATTGATCTATCGAAGGACCAGTTTCTTAGAGAGGCCCTGGACATGACCTCGAGCTCAAGAAGGATGGCTGTATGGTCAGAAAGATGGAAAGGTAAATGACACACTGATTTAACCTGTTTAACCAAGATATGACTAATCAAAATGAAATCAATACGAGACGGGTGGCGAAATTTATAGTTCCTGAAAGTGACCCCCCTTTGAGACCCATGAAGTGTCCTCCATATATCATTGTAATTTAGTGCTTTCATGTTGTCTAACAAAAAAATCCTAGTTTTAGATAAAGTTTTGGCCCTATTGGAAGATGATTTATCCAGCACAGGGTCAAGGACTACATTGTAATCACCTGCCAAGATAACCGGCTCTGGGAATAGGTATAGTTGTGAGAAGAGTGTGGATAGAACTGATGGATCATCCTGATTCGGGCCATAGTATCCTACTATAGTAAATGGCGGTCCTGAGATAATGACTGAGGCTATGGGTCCACCTGCTTAGAAACCAACCTCGCCCTAATAGATTTTTTAAAAAGGATGGCCACTCCCCTAATATGTGATGATTGTGATGTGACAACACCGAAGTCTATCCACCTATTCTTACCCAACAGATTTAGTATTTAGGCTTCTGCCAAATGTGTCTCCTGGAGCACTATTATTTGCGCTGCCGAGTCTCGTAAATATTGCATTATATTATTTCTTCTTGGACAAGTTCGAAGACCATTAGTGTTCCAGGACAGAATGTGGAGTTTATTCATTGTGATAGAGATATTTTTTAAAGAAAAAGTGCGGCGTACGCGTATGGAAATACATACTGTTACGAGCAGGACATGCATGCTGATTGGCTGTCAATACTCCAAACCAGGAAGTGTTGGCAGCCATGTTGTTTGTCGGGAGAGCAGAGTGAGAAGAAAACAGTAAAACAAAGTTGGGAAATAAGGAAAGGGGGCTGGGTAGAAACATTCTGAGCATATAGTCTTGGTCTGGGGGTGGTATATGGATCTTTAGGCTCAATTTTTATTTATTTTTAAATAAAAAATGGCGGGGTACTCGTGCAGTACTTGTACGCGGTGGAAAAGGTGAAAAAAAAGTAGTCCATTTTATTCATTAGGTCCTGGGGGGCAAATTACGGGGGCAATTTTTCTGCATAAGGGGGGCTTGTAAGGTACCCCGAGCACTGGGGTACGGCACTCCTCTGGTTTTAATTTTGAAGTATGCGCGGGGGGTTATGACCCTACTCCCCGCAGTCTCGGTGAGCGGCACCCCTCGGGTCTTTTTAGAAAAAAAAATATGTTTTGAGCTCTCTCTCTCTCCCCGTACACGTTGCGGGGAACGCCACATTTCTGGGGCAGTGATATGTAAAATGACCTTCCAGTTCCGGGTACCTGCATTGTCTGGAGTTTTTTATTAATGTTGGGATGGTGGGCTTGATAATACGTCCTTATTAAATCCCATAGAAGCGCATGTTCGGGTGTTAACATGGGCTTCTATGGGAAATAACAAGGCCGTATTATCAAGCTTATTATCGCCGTTTTATCTGCAGTTTCCTGCCAATAAAACTGCGATAATTTTAACACCGGTCCTTGATAATATGCACGTAAGTTTACTGGTCAAAAAAAGAGCAATGAGCCATATTATCAACAAAAGGCGATACATTATCGTCATTTTTATCGGCAGGAAACTGCCGATAAAACGGCGAAAATGGGCTTGATAATATGCCCTTGTGAATAACCATAGGAACCCAGGTTAACACCAGAACCTGGGCTGCTATGGGAAGTTACAAGGGCCTATTATCAAGCACATTATCGCCGCTTTATCGGCAGTTTCCTGTCGATAAAAGCGGCGATAATGTATCGCCCTTTGTTGATAATATGCTCCTTCATTTCTATGATAGTATATAAAGCTTTCCTTTTTTTTTGGTGTAGCAGTTGTACTCTCTTCGCATGCTTAGCGTCGTTTCGTCGTTTCGAAGCCCACGTTTTCTTTTTCTTCAAGTTCAACAAGCAAATCTTTTCTTAATATCAGTTAGTAAATCTGTCGCTTTCTTTTCCTGGTTCGTGTGTGTCATCCGCTGCTGTACTTTTGTACAGTATTAAGTCATATTTTTTGTATATTTATTTGAAAGGTAGTGCCGAGGCGCCAAACGTTGATTACGTACTCCGTCCACCGCCATTTTAGTAGTTTCTCACCGTTGTTTTTTATTATATCTGTTAGTTAGAACTCAGTAGTTTTCAATCCTAGTCTTGAATATCTTACTATAGTATTTCAACATTATTTTTATTGTGGGCCGTCATACCCCTCCTCCACAAAATAAAAGAAGTATGTCTTTTTTTTTATTAACTTTTATTAAACAATAAATATAAACAAAACTCAATTATAACTATATTAGAACTGGAGAAATAACTTAAACAATGTTATAAACAAATTGTGAAATGAATTCTGAAAGGTATCCGATTGGTAATCTGCAAAAGAAAAAAGAAAATTAGAGTTTAGAATTATGTAGATGTGAGTAAATGAGCTGAAGCATTACGGGGCATATTATCAAGAACGGCGATAGAATTATCGCTGTTTCAGTGGCAGGTAACTGCAGCTAAAGCGGCGATAATGGGCTTGATGATATGGTGCTGTGAATTTCCATAGCAGTCCAGGTTCTGGTGTTAACCTGAGCTACTATGGGAATTCACAAGGGCATATTATCAAGCCCATTATTGTTGCTTTAGCAGCAGTTTCCTGCCGCTGAAACGGCGATAAATACTATGCCCCTACAAGTTTTGGTAACTCTACGGTTTTGCGTGTGCAGTGTGATTCGTACATTCCAGTTCTGTAATAGTTCCGCGTTCAAGTGGTGTCTATATGGAAGTGCCTACTGTGTATCTGACGCCCGTTATGGCGACTTATTTCTAATGCATTCCTATGAAGGCTTTGTAGATGTAGGCCTCTGTGCTTACCGTTGTATAAACCTTGCGGGTAAACATTTCAGGCAGTTGGTGACACAAATTGTTCTGAAAAATTCTTCTACACGTCTACACGTCGAAGACAGCAGTGTCTAAGTTTAAGAGAGAAAGAGAAATGATGTCATAGAGAGTGAGAGAGAGAGAAAACAACATTAAAACTGTGTCTGGAGTTGAGATTTTGTCTTGAAAACTGAGATGTAGATTTACTAGCTCTATGCTTCACTTTACCCATGTTAAAAGTGACTCAAAAGTGGCGTAATAAGGTTGTGGATCCGTTTGTCAGACTGTTGTAACCTATCTGTTGTAGCTGCTCGGAGGTAATTATAGATTTTACAGAGAAGCTGCTGTACACTACGCACTCTGGGCCACAATATCAAGCCTGGGCGACAAAATTATCGCCACTTTATCGGCAGGAAAATGTCGCTAAAATGGCGATAATGGGTTTAATAATATGCTCTATGGAATTCCAATCGAAGCTCATGTTAGATGTCCTTCACATCTAACATGAGCTTCGATTGGAATTCAATAGAGCATATTATCAAACCTATTATGGCCACTTTAGTGGCAGTTTGCTGCCGATAAAGTGGAGATAATTTTGTCACCCAGGCTTGATAATATGGCCCTCTCTCATTTCACAAATAAAGCTAACACTACAGTTTTACGAGTGCAGTGTACCTGGTACATTTTACTTGTTATAGTGCCACGTTCAAGTGGTGTCTATATGGAAGTGCCTACTGCGTTACTAACGCCCGTTATGCCAAATTATTTCTAATGCATTCCTATGAAGGATTTGTAGATCTAGGCCTCTGTGCTTACCGTTGTATATACCTTGCAGCCAAACACTTCAGCCAGTTGGATTGACAACTTCATTTCAACAATTCTTCTACACGTCCAAGCAGACAGCAGTGTCTAAATTTAAGAGAGAAAGAGAAATGATGTGACAGAGAGTGAGAGAGAGAGAAAGAGAGAGAAAACAACATTAAACCTGTGTTGTAGAGTCTGGAGTTGAGATTATTTCTTGAAAAGTTAGACGTATATTTACTAGCTCCTTGCATCACTTTACCCATGTTAAAAGTGACTCAAAAGTGGCGTAATAAGGTTGTGGATCTGTTTGTCAGACTGTTGTAAGCTATCTGTTGTCACTGCTCGGAGGCAATTATAGATTTTACAGAGAAACTACTGTACACTACGCACTCTGGGCCATAATATCAAGCCTGGGGAACAAAATTATCGCCACTTTATCGGCAGGAAAGTGTCCCTAAAGTGGCGATAATGGGTTTGATAATATTCTCTATGGAATTCCAATCGAAGCTCATGTTAGATGTCCTTCACATCTAACATGAGCTTCGATTGGAATTCAATAGAGCATATTAGCAAACCTATTATGACCACTTTAGCGGCAGTTTGCTGCCGATAAAGTGGCAATAATTTTGTTGCCAAGGTTTGATAATATGGCCCTCTCTCGTTTCACAAATAAAGCTAACACTACAGTTTTACGAGTGCAGTGTACCTGGTACATTTTACTTGTTATAGTGCCGCGTTCAAGTGGTGTCTATATGGAAGTGCCTACTGCATTACTGATGCCCGTTATGGCGACTTATTTCTAATGCATTGCTATGAAGGCTTTGTAGATCTAGGCTGCTGTGCTTACCTTGTATAAAGAGTGCGGCCACCGGAGTTCACCATTCGACTTGAACTCTGCTTATATACGCCAAAGTATATTCAATAAGTTGCAGAGAATTCCATTGCTGTTGCTCGATAGGCTGTGGTTGCTTCTGAACGATGTTTGGTGAAGGAAACAAAGGAAGTTTTGATTAGTCATGGTAAACTGAGTTGCGTAACTACTATCAAAAGTGAATTTTAATGTGGGTTCTTAATATTCCGTAGTTAGACTGTTGCAGCTCCAGCAAACAAAGGAGGATCAATAAGTTAATAGAGGCCTGGGAAGGCCTTGTGACGCAGAAAAAAAAATATTATCATGGACGCACAATTATTAATAATAGAGGCCTAAGCAAAGTGGGGTAGTACAGAAATAAAACACAGAAATTTATGCACGCACAATTTTTAAGATTAGAGGTGTATAGGAGCTTGTGACTTATAAAAAAATATTTAAATTATGTAAGTACAATTTAAAAGCATTGAGGGGTAGGAAAGCCATATGAAGGATAAAAAAATAGCATTATGCATGTACAATTTACAGTGGCAGCTGATGTTGTGACGTCTTCTCTTACCTTTGCTTCTGTCGCCTTTTGTCGTGTCTTGAAAGGCTGCGGTTTCGCTGAGTCTGGGGTGTTTTCGACAGTCTGTCTGTCACCGCAGCAGAGGCAGGCAAAAGAGAGCATGCTCACGTCAGTGCCCGCATTATATGGGAACCGCGGGGGCTGACAACACCAAGGCCAGGGCCGTCGTTGGTAGCGTTTTCGCGGTCTGTAAGAATGATGGCCCTGGGGGACAAGCCATTGGGTAATGTATTGGTTTCCAGGCTAAATGATAGCAAGCATGCTAGGTGGTGGCATGTGGGTAGTGTGGGCGGGTGTGCACCGCGCATGTGCAAGTATGAGTGTGTGCACTAACAATTAACAACAGAGAGAGATGGGGGCGGTGTTATCATGTGCGCAGAGGCAGGCCCAGAATCGGATCTGCAATGAGTCAGCACTTCTTATCATTCTCCTTAGCGCGCCCTGAGCTCTGATTTGTCACTGAGAGGGTGATCGCACCATAGTTTGTACTGCTTATCATACTCAGCGTGTACCCGCGCATGCGGTACGAATATGCTTTGACGTTACGCGTCGCATTAAAGCTTCGGTGTGACATCATGTACGGCGTTCTGTACGTGAAAGGGGGCAATGTTTCTACTTGGTTTAAAACATGTATGTATTTAATGTACATACTAAGGGCAGACATTTGGGATAACTGAATTTTTAAATATTTGTAATAATCATATATTACATTTAAAAAGAATTACACAAATCGCGGTAGAACATCATGCGTAATCGTATTGAAAGAGCTGCGCAAGCGCATCATAAGTCATGTGACTTTAAAAGTAGAGGTTTGATTGGTTCATAACTTTTCCTATTGCGACTGTTGAAAGTTCCGTCCCATTATAATTATTCGACTTTGACTTTCTAAGAAGAAGCATTTGTTCTGAGAATCTTCTCAACTAGAAGGAAGATCACAATATTAAGAGCAATGGAGTCATCTTCCAGCACTTCTTCAGAGGGAGATTTCATTCCTTAAGAACGTCCAAAGAAGAGGAAAGAAGCTCTAATTTGGAAATTTTTCACTTTTCTAGAAGGTCAAAAAAAGGTTAATGCTCCAAAAGTAACCTGTAAAATTTGCCAATCAACTCTTTCAAGGGGTGATCCATGTAAAAAATATTCCTTTGGCACAGCAAATATGGTGCGACACGCGAAGAACTTGCACCCCAAGAACTTTGCTCGAGCTGCAAGATGGAGGTTGCACGAGAACCCACCTGCTGCTACACCAAGCACATCAACTGCGGCAGCTGCATTTTCAGCAAGCAGTCCACACCCACATATTGAATCTGACTTTGCTAAAGTTAAAAGTCTATGCATTTATTGCGATAAACTTTTGTGTTATGGGGAACAGTCTATAGACTTGATGAAACGCAGGTTGCAGGATCATTGTTGTCCTCGACATTAGTTGTTCTTTTTTTCATTCTTTTGTTCCGATTGTGGAGAAGGGAATATTGTCCCCTGCAGAAAACTCGCTACCTCACATTATTGCAGGAGTACAAAAAAGCTATCTTAGGAGCTAAAACTGCCCATTTCTCATCTAAAATTCTAGCGGCAGAGAACCAATCGAGAGAAATCTTTACCATCGTTCATGATTTAGCCTTTTCAGAGAGGATCATTTCTAAACCTCCTCCTACTCAATCCTTGTGTGACTCTTTGAATCATTATTTTTTGGACAAAATCTCCAATATCAACATCCCTCCCCCCTCCACTACTTATGTTGACCCTCTTCCTCCCACTGTCCAACCTTGTTTACTCTCGATCCCCCCTCTCACGGAAGAAGTGTTTCTGGAAACACTCCTTAAAGTAAAGTCAGGTTCCCCAGCCGATATTTGTCCGGCCCGCATTCTCCAACTGATTTATTCCGTCTGCACTCAGCCCCCGATCACCTTCCTCAACGGTTCCCTTGCACAAGGGGTTGTGATCCCAGCTCTCAAATCGGCCACTATTGTGCCTATTTTGAAGAAACCAGGCGCCGATCCATCCAACCCAATTAACTACCGGCCCATCTCCTTGCTGCCCTACCTGGGCAAGGTGCTTGAGCGCCATGTTGCCTCGGCACTTAGTGCCCATGTGGAAGCAACCGGGGGTTTGGTGTCCTGTCAAGCGGGTTTTCGGCCTAAGCTCTCTACCGAGTCCATCGTGGTGTCGGTCCTGAACAACCTCAGGGAGGGCTTGGACCAAAATAAACATCAGGCCCTGGTGCTCCTCGATCTTTCCGCCGCTTTTGATACGGTGGACCATTCCATCTTGCTTTCACGTATCAGAGCGGCGGGAATCGGGGGCTCAGCCCTGGTCTGGCTCTCGTCCTTCCTGCGGGATCGCACCCAGGCGGTCCGGCTGGGGGAGTTCACGGCAACCCCACTTAAGATCACTTGTGGTGTCCCCCAGGGTTCCTCTCTCTCTCCTCTTTTGTTCAACCTCTATATCTACCCTCTTATCTTTGCACTTCAGCAGCTGGAGGTCACTGTATATAACTATGCAGATGACCTCCAGCTCGTTTTCAATCTTTCCTCTTCTTCCCACGCTATCTCTAATTTTCAAACTATTATGATTTTCATCAGGGACTGGATGAGCCACAACCATTTGAAGTTGAACCCGGACAAAACCGAGCTGGTCCTCACTGGTGGCTCTTCCAGTCCCTGGAACTCTTCTTTTTGGCCCTCTTCCTTTGGTTCCCCTCCCATTCCCTCTCCTACAGTCAAGACCCTAGGTATTAAAATGAATAATCACCTCACCCTTCACTCACAAATCAGCTCTGTTGTCTCTTCTTGCTTTCTTATTCTCCGCACTATTCGCACCGTCTCCCGTTTCTTTTCCCCCCTGGCACTTAAGTTGATTATGTCTGCCCTTGTGATCTCCCGGCTGGACTATGCCAATGCCCTGTACAACGGCATCCCGGCCTACAGCTTACGTAAACTTCAGCTTGTGCAAAATCAGGCAGCTCGGCTGGTGTACGGCCTTCCCCGCTCCCATCACTCTACACCACTACTGAAGGCGCTACACTGGTTGCCTGTTCGGCAACGTTTACTCTTTAAAACCGGTTGCATGGTTTTCCAGGCACGCCAGGGTACGGCCCCTGCTTTTATCTCCTCCTTGTTAAAGGAATATGTCCCCACCAGACAGCTCCGATCATCTTCCCAATCCCTTCTACAGGTACCTCGCTTTAAGAGGAAAAAGTGGGGTGGGTCCAATTTTTCATTTTTGGCACCCACTTTTTGGAACTCCCTCCCCGATCATCTACGAGCGATCAAACACTACTCCCTCTTCCGTAAGGGCCTGAAAACCTTTTTGTTCAGTCAAGCTTTCCCACAGTAAATCTTTTCCTTTACTCTTTTTGTCTCTCGGCTCTCGCCTCCCATGCCTCTTAAAGCGCCAAGAAACCGTTTGGTGTACGCTGCGCTATACAAATATTTTAAATTCAAATTCAAATTCCGCTTGGAATTTGTTGAGAAAACACAAAAAATACAAAACAAAAAGAACAGTTCTTTTTAGAACTACCTTCACTGGTCAAAGAAAGAACTATATTTCTATGGTAGTGTGTAAAAGTTTGTCAGAATGAATGTGTAGTTCATTAATGAATGAATGAATATGTTAGTAGTGTATGGAGAATGTGAAAGTGCAGAATTATAAGGAACTGCTACAGCATAAATCTATAAGGTGTTTATCTATAGTATACTGTAGTATGTCCGAAGCACTTGAATGTATCATATGTACATAAATATGTTACAAGTGTATGCTTCAATTTGCGCTGCTGGTGAAAGTGCCTGGGTGAATTTGTATGTGTTAGGGGCAGATTTACAATCCCTTGTGCCTCTTTTACACAGCCGTTGCGTCACTTTTGTGACACAGTGGTGTTGCAAAAGATGTGCCATGGTGTGTGCTATTCACAATGTGATGCATCTGGAGGGTGTATTACATTGTAAAGCGCTGCGCCAGAAGAGGCTTTCTTGTGCAGAAGAGGGTGCAGCAAAGCCTCGTAAAAGTCTCTGAGTGAAATGTATAACATTTTATTCAGTGAGTTTTGAGCTTATGCTGCGTCAAAACCTTGCACATGTTTGAAGCAGGTGTAAGGATTGATACAGCATTGGGAACATAGGGCCCCAAGAGAATTGCTGGAGCTGTGTTATACTTGCAACCAACGTTAAGCAATAATTCATCCAAAAATTACTTTGCAATTTAGTTTTGTTATTATTTTATAATAAGAATATGAAATATAATCTAAAAAATAAAATAAATAGAAATATTTATATTAAAAATATAAGAAATTAGTGTAAAAAGAAAGACATAATAATTAATACATTTATAAATTATCATTTACAAAACCTTTGAAATTCACTGAAAAAAACATAGGTTTCACACACGTTATAGTTAGGAATTAGCATTTCAAAAAACCTTTCAAATTCATTGAAAAAACCATAGGTTTCACATGTTATAGTTAGCTGAACATTTCTCTCATACAAAACCTTTGAAATTCCTCCGTTATAGTTAGCTCAGCTAACTATAACTTGCCCGCCTGCAATGCACTGCAGATGATGTCACATACTGCATCACTCATGACATGGTCAGTGACATCACTCATGACATCACTGATGACATCTCAAATGACATCCCTGATGACATCACTGATGACATCATCCTTGTGGCTGACTTCCTCTTACTGTAATATAACCTTTGATACACACGATCAAAAATAGAAACAAAAATTTTCAAAAAAATGGAGATACCATTTCCAGTTAGACCAACCTATTGAGTAATCCCAAAATCTACATACACATCCACTCATTCACCAACAGTTCTACATAGTCACTCATACATGTACTCACTCATCATATGTACTCATACACCTATATATCCTGTTATACACCGACACTCATCAATAGAGTTACTCACACAGATACTCACACAAATAAACTATCAAATATCCATTTACTTGCATATACAGCTATACACCCACCACTACACTAACTTCTACAGAATCGTAGACATACTTACTCTCTTAAACAATCACTTATAGAAAAACATACTTATTTATACAGGAAGTTTTTGAATCTCTCGCTCTCAGATATACTCACTTATATACTTCAATACTCACATATACTAGTTTAAAACATATGTAGTTACTCATAAAGATACTATTGAGACAGTCATTCACTCACTAACACACCCATACACACACTCATCCACCCATACAGTCCTGCACACATACTGTCTTCAAAACACATACAAACAGTGAGTCAGTCATTCATGCATCTGTGTTCTAAGTAATACTCCCCACCGAACCGTACAAACACTCATTTTGGTACTCAAAAAAACAACTAATAACCCATATACACACTCATGTAGCTACTCACCAACCCATGCAGCCACTTATATACAAAGTGAGACACTGATACAGATATTTAAATATTTAAAGATTACTCGCTAGTACACCTATTCACTAAGATATACTTAATAAGTCAGTTATACAATCAATTTTACAAAAAAACATCCATTTAGACACTTATTTACCCATTTATTCTTCCATCGACCTTTAGATATACATATATAAAAATATATATTTTTCAGAAAGACACACATTCACTGGATGATGTCATTAGTGATGTCATCAGGGATGTCATTTGAGATGTCATCAGTGATGTTATGAGTGATGTCACTGACCATGTCATGAGTGATGTAATATGTGACGTCATCAGCAGAGCATTGCGGGCGCGCAAATTATAGTTAGCTGAGCTAACTACAACAGAGGAATTTCAAAGGTTTTGTATGAGAGAAATGTTCAGCTAACTATAACGTTTGAAACCTATGGTTTTTTCAATGAATTTGCATAGTTTTTTAAATGCTAATTCCTAACTATAACGTGTGTGAACCCTATGGTTTTTTCAATGAATATATATATATATATATATATATATATATATATATTCAACGAGTTACACTCCAAACCACCTCCAGCTCTCCAAAAACCGGCGAAGAAGGAGAACGGACCACTTCAATGAGGCAAGATATTTTCTTTATTTGCCAAGTTCCTGCAGTGACGCGTTTTGGGCGCGAAAACCCTTGATCACACATATATATATATATATATCTATTTAACCGAGCTCGCTTCAGCAACTTACAATTCCCACCTTGCTGTGACAGAAACATCGGACACGGACCTTCAGATTAGTGCAATTTATTGTGTTCTTTGCAGATTAAGTCGTATAACGTTTCGGCTTCGTGGAGCCTTGTTCACATGTATATGTATATGTATTACCTACTGGCGGTCGCCAGTAGGTATATATAGTTAGGATTTTTTCCCTATGGGATTTTTGAAAATTGTATGTCTAATAACTTTGGCGTTTGTGGACGGAATTGGCTGAAATTTTCTGGAAAATGGAACATTTTGTTTCTGAGCAGCCCCTGGAAATTTGGGGGGGGTTCGTCCAGGGGGGGTCGAGAAAAAAGGGGGGTCCCAAAACGTGTTTTTAACATTGAGTTTTCCATAGGGCGGTTGGCCTCACTTTTAGCCCGAACGGCTGAATGGATTTGCATGAAACTTGGCAAAATTGTAGGGACTGGTAGCCCGATGTGCCTTTTCTAGGTCTCAATATATGTGCTCCAGTGGATTTTGAGAAATTAACGTTTAAAAAAAGATATATATCTGTAAGCGCGCTCTGGGCAGCGCTCCGGTCCGCGGACCTTAAGCGTACCGGAACTTCGCGTAGCTAAGCTGATTGGCTCTCCGGTGTCTGTCAACATTCTAAACAGTCCGGAGCGGCCGCCATCTTGTCTCTCGGTAGGATTGAGAGACAAGAGGAGGCCAAAACAAAGGGGGAAATAACCATAAGGGGGCATACTAGATCCTCCCTGACCCCCTAGGTTTAATGTGGAGGTTTTAAAAGGGCCCCGCGGGGCAAAAAAAACAAAAAAAATGTTTTGTTTTTTTTGCGTGGGGAGCGCCCGGTCCGCGAACCGGGAAGCGTTCTGGGCAGCGTACTGCAATGAAAAATGAATGATAGACTTTTCAAATGCTGTATGTTAATTGATTGTTGGTTTTGTTGATTATTTTTTATTTTCTTTATTTTTTAAGCATTTTTTTTTATTGTGATTGTGTTTCATAATTTATTAAACTTTCTAACATTTCATTGTCAGAAATTTCATAATTATCATTGAATATACATTGTAGTCTCTGAGGGTGTAAAATGTCCTCATTTTCAAGGAGGTTATCTACTGCTTGTACACATTGCAGTAGTTCTTTGTCTAAAGTTTCATCGAAAAATTCAATATCATTTTCATCATTGATTTCTTGGCTGCTCTCTTGCAGGACAATTTGAAATTCAACTTTCTGTTCGCCTTCTATTTTGCCTGAAATTTAGATTAAAAAAATATATATTAGTAGAGATAGGGCACTGTTGGGATTAATTTTGGGCAGTGTATAGTATCAGAGTGGAAGTAGGAATATAAAAAAGTGTATGTGATTTAACGTAAGTAAATTCATAATTATACAAGAGAAGCCTAACTCCATCCATAACTATAACAGAGAAGTCTATCTAAATCTATAACTACTACAGAGGGATAGTATATAACTATCAGAAAAAGTTTACCATATTAACTTATAGTGCACAATATACTTCAGTTTTAAAAATAAAAACTTACCTTTAGAAAGAAGTTGAAGGAATTAGTGAAAATCCTATTGAAATGTACACCAAGAAGTAGTAGTCAAAATGGCTGTGTTTTCTTCTCTTCCTTTATATATATTCAGGTATATAACCAATCAAATGTCAGGTAAAAAAAGTAGAAAATGAAAGTAACATTTTAATTGGTTGTCAATTCCAACACTTCAGATGTGTTTTGTGAAGTAATTTACCTCACGGTATTTAGAGAGGTCTACAGGCTAAATGGCTAAATGGAATTCCAATCAAATTTGTGAAAATGGTAGGGATTGGTATGTAGTATGAGCTAGTCTATATTTGGTGAAATTGTCTCCAGTGGCTTTTCTGTGAACTACTTTCCCACCTTTTTTGATGGTGCGCTTCCCAGGGAGCGACCCGGTACGCGAACCGTTGAGCGCCCCGGTTCGCGAACCTTAAGCGTAACGGGAGTCCACCATTTTGTGTTTCGGTCGAATTAAGATACAAGATGGAGGGCAAATAATGTTCAGAATGGGTAGAAGGGGGCACGGTAGACTTATCTTGACCCCCTAGGTTTTGTGAGGGTGGCTGAGGAGGCCCATATGTGCGAAAAAAAAAAAAAAAATTTAAAAATTTCGCGAGGTTAGCTCCCGGTTCGCGTACCGGGTAGCGCCCCAGGGAGCGTACTTTGTTGAAAATTAGTGAAAAATGTTAGAGTAAAATAATAATTGTGAGTGATCAGATGTAGGGTAGCTCTGAGAAGAGCTTTTGGGTTTATGGTACATTTAGGTACTTATAAGTAGGTACCAATGCACATTCTTAAATTCAGAGTGAAAATTCTGTTGCCCTCATCTGAGAAGTGAACTCCATCTCCTCTGTAGATATCTTGCATGTAGTAACGCAAGTTATTGTTGTACAGGGAGCCCATTCCATGGTCTCTCATGTAAGCTGAAACAGATTTGTTTACATGCTTCCTCGACTTCTCAATTTGTGGACAAAATTGGTTTGACCACCTCCATTTCTGTCTTTGGCATATATTTGAATATACCAAGGCAGTCTGAGGAAAAAGTGCCATTAATTGCTCAAAGGTGTCCTTTAAAAGCATTTCCAGACCTACACCAGTCAAAGTGCCCAAGTCATTACCTCCACAGTGCACAATTAACAGGTCAGGTTTGGGCAAATGCATAAAGGTTTTCACCAATGGTATCAATTGGTGACATTTTAATCCTCTGTGGCCAAACCACTTAATTTCCACATCTTGTAAATTGAGGTTAGGTAAATTCCTGTTTTCAGTGTACCTTTGAGCCCAGTGAATATAACTATGTCCAACAATCCAGACAGAAAACATGGTGAGAGAAGGTTCTCCTGCAGTCAGATGAAGTGTGGCAATGAAATGGCAGTTGAAAAAATGAGAGTTTAATATGAAAAAAACTGTGGAGTTTCTGTGTTCATGAAGCAGTAACAGTGATTGGTGGATTTTGATTGCTGAAAACAGAAAGTTAGGGTGCACGGATGAGTTATTTGAAAGATGTATTTTGAATGGTCAATAAAAAATCATTAAATGAAAGAATGCACTGGATATGCAGGTGCACTGAGAGTTCAGAGTTCAATTGCAACATTGTTGTGTGAACTTGCAAACACCAGAAGTCTTCCAAGAGGTGGTTGCCATGCAGAAAAGGTAGAAAGGGCAGAGGGGGGAAGGGTTTTCATTTGAAAAAAAGTGAGGGAAGAGTTTTGATTGGGTGACATGAGAGATATGTGTGAAGAATTACAGCATTTCTGTGCTTTTGATAGCTGCAGACTCTGGAGTGCATACCTTTTGCTCTGCTGAAGACAAATTGGTGTGTTTCTGAGACTGTTTTCAAACTCAAAGTATTTGCTAAGGTGAGAAAATATTTCTTTAATTTAGATAGAGAATAGTGTGCTTTAAGGAGAAAATTATGAATTATGTGGCGCAAATTGCTTGTAAATATGCTCCCACCTGTGCAAGGAAAATTTAGATTTTTAATGTTTGTGTTACATAGCCATGTTAAAAGTGATACAAACATGCTGCAAAGGCAATTAAAAAACGCTTTTATGTGTCTTAAGGACATTTTAAGTAATTTTCCCATGTGCAGTGTTTTGAAATTATGATTTGAAAATCGTTTTTGGGGAAAAGGAATTGTTTTTAAATTTATGACAAGGAGATAATGGTGTATGCTTCTTTATAAGGCAATTGACTGTCCCTGATTTTATTTTTCCCATTTTAATGCAAGACCTTTCTCTGTGGCGCAAATTGCTTGTAAATATGCTCCCACCTGTGCATGGCAAATTTAGATTTTAAATGTTTGTGTTACATAGCCATGTTAAAAGTGACCCAACCATGCTGGAAAGGCAATAAAAAAACACTTTCATGTGTCTTAAGGACATTTTAAGTAATTTCCCTGTGGGCAGTGTTTTCAAATTATGAATTGAAAATCGTTTTTGAGGTAAAGGAATGTTGTTAAAATTTATGTGCGCCATATGCCCCCAAATTTCTTTTTCAGGGGTGCAGCAGGGTGTTATTGAGACACCCCTACACCTTTGGAAATATTCCTAATTTGCGATGAGCTAATTGCTAATTGCAAATTGCACCTTCTTTCATATGGGCATCCTGGCGCATGGAAATGAATGGGTAATTTGCAATTAGCAATTTGCTCATCGCAAATTTGGAATGGTAAAGAATCGCTATTTATTCCTTAAAATTCGCTATTTTGGAAATGCAAAATAGTTATATGATACATATGGCGGTTGATGTCTAACAAGATAAGAAGCTTAGGGATACATTTATGATGACTGGCGCAATGAAGTGGACATCACTTACTTCATTGGTAGAGCTTTACATGTATTATGTCCTCTGTATTCTTCATCAAGCGTAACTTTAATCTGCAATCCTGAGTAGGCCTCACCTTAAACAAACCTCTGGATAGGCCACATCTTATCGTCATCCTGAATTAATCATTTCAAATGCTAGGGACAGATTTATGATAGGTGTATGCCTCTTTTGCGCCACTTACAAAACACTGTCCATGGGGAAATGACTTAAAATGTCCTTAAGACACATGAATGTGTTTTTTTAAAGCGTTTGCAATTTTTTTGGGTCACTTTTAACATGGCTATGTGACTCAAACAGTCAAAATCTAAATTCACCATGCACAGGTGGGAGCATATTTACAAGGAATGTGCTCCATGGGGAAAGGTCTTATAATGTAATATGGGAAAAATGACATCAGAGACACTGAAATGCCTTATAGAGAAGCATACACCATTATGTCCTTGTCATAAATTTGCAAACCATTACTTTTCCCCAAAAACGATTTTCAAATCATAATTTGAAAACACTGCACATGTGGAAATGACTTAAAATGTCCTTAATTCAAAATTTGCTATTCCTTATTTTGCGATTGCACTGAAGGATTTGCAAATTTTGCGATTCCTTAAATGCAATGTATCAAACAAAAAATATGTAAAAAATGACATTAAGGATTTGGAAACTACCACCAACTTCTAGTTTGTGGTAATTTGCGAATTCTTTTCAAAAAGCATTTTTTTCCAAAAAACAAAAGGTGCCATATGACGCCCATACATGCCCTTAGGGCATGTATGTGCGCCATATGCCCCCAAATTTCTTTTTCAGGGGTGCAGCAGGGTGTTCTTGAGATACCCCTGCACCCTTGAAAAAATTCCTATTTTGTGATGAGGTAATTGCTAATCGCAAATTGCAACCTTCATTCCTATGAGCCTCCTAGCCCATGGAAATGAATGGGTAATTTGCAATTAGCAATTTGCTCATTGCAAATTAGGAATGGTAAAGAATTGCTATTTATTCCTTAAAATTCGCTATTTAGGAAATGCAAAATAGTTTGATGGTACATATGGTGGTTCATCTGTAACAAGATAAGAAGCTTAGGGATACATTTATGATGACTGGCAAAATAAAGTGCAAATCACTTACTTCATTGGTAGGCCTTTACATGTATTATCTCTTCTGTATTCTTCATCAAGCGTAACTTTAATCTGCAATCCTGAGTAGGCCTCACCTTAAACAAACCTCTGGATAGGCCACACCTTATCGTCATCCTGGATTAATCATTTAAAATGCTAGGGACAGATTTATGATAGGTGTATGCCTCTTTTGCGCCACTGTGCGTCACTTTTATGATGCAGCGGCGGTGCAAAAGATTTGCTATGAGGCGACAAAATTACAAATTGATGCTTTTAGGCAGATATGTCATGGTGTAAAAAAAACGTACCACATGAAACCGATGCAGCAGTGATGCAAAAGATGCACCATGTTGCAAGACAGGCCTCACTTGGGGCCATATGTATCAAGCTAATTAGCATTCGCAAAGATCAAAATTCTGCGAATTTCGGCCTTTGCGAATGCTAATTAGACAAATGGTATGTATCAAACAAGTTTGATGCAAAATAAGGAATAGCAAAATTTGCTATTCCTTATTTTGCGATTGCACTGAAGGATTTGCAAATTTTGCGATTACTTAAATGCAATGTATCAAACAAAAAATATGTAAAAAAATGACATTAAGTATTTGGAAACTACCACCAACTTCTAGTTGGTGGTAATTTGTGAATTCTTTTCAAAAAGCTTTTTTTCCAAAAAACAAAAGGTGCCATATGACGCCCATACATGCCCTTAGGGCATGTATGTGCGCCATATGCCCTCAAATTTCTTTTTCAGGGGGTGCAGCAGGGTGTTCTTGAGACACCCCTGCACTCTTGGAAAAATTCCTATTTTGTGATGAGCTAATTGCTAATCGCAAATTGCACCTTCATTCCTATGAGCCTCCTAGCCCATGGAAATGAATGGGTAATTTGCAATTAGCAAATTGCTCATTGCAAATTAGGAATGGTAAAGAATTGCTATTTATTCCTTAAAATTCGCTATTTAGGAAATGCAAAATAGTTTGATGGTACATATGGTGGTTCATCTGTAACAAGATAAGAAGCTTAGGGATACATTTATGATGACTGGCGAAATAAAGTGCAAATCACTTACTTCATTGGTAGGCCTTTACATGTATTATCTCCTCTGTATTCTTTATCAAGCGTAACTTTAATCTGCAATCCTGAGTAGGCCTCACCTTAAACAAACCTTTGGGTAGGCCACACCTTATCGTCATCCTGGATTAATCATTTAAAATGCTAGGGACAGATTTATGATAGGTGTATGCCTCTTTTGCGCCACTGTGCGTCACTTTTATGATGCAGCGGCGGTGCAAAAGATTTGCTATGAGGCGACAAAATTACAAATTGATGCATTTAGGCAGATATGTCATGGTGTAAAAAAAACGTACCACATGAAACCGATGCAGCAGTGATGCAAAACATGCACCATGTTGCAAGACAGGCCTCACTTGGGGCCATATGTATCAAGCTAATTAGCATTCGCAAAGATCAAAATTCTGCGAATTTCGGCCTTTGCGAATGTTAATTAGACAAATGGTATGTATCAAACAAGTTTGATGCAAAATAAGGAGTAGCAAAATTTGCTATTCCTTATTTTGCGATTGCACTGAAGGATTTGCAAATTTTGCGATTACTTAAATGCAATGTATCAAACAAAAAATATGTAAAAAATGACATTAAGGATTTGGAAACTATTGTGGTAAATTGGTGGTAATTTGTGAATTCTTTTCAAAAAGCTTTTTTTCAAAAAAACAAAAGGTCCCATATGACGCCAACACATGCCCTTAGGGCATGTATGTGTGCCATATGCCCCCAAATTTCTTTTTCAGGGGTGCAGCAGGGTGTTCTTGAGACACCCCTGCACCCTTGGAAAAATTCCTAATTTGTGATGAGCAAATTGCTAATCGCAAATGAAACCTTCATTCCTATGAGGCTCCTAGCCCATGGAAATGAATGGGTAACTTGCAATTAGCAATTTGCTCTTTGCAAATTAGGAATGGTAAAGAATTGCTATTTATTCCTTAAAATTCGCTATTTAGGAAATGCAAAATAGTTTGATGGTACATATGGCGGTTCATCTGTAACAAGATAAGAAGATTAGGGATAGATTTATGATGACTGGTGCATCACCAGGGATGTGTCAGTCATCCTGCGCCGCTGTTCCGCCACCCATGGTGTGCTGCATTTACAATGCGGGGCATCATGGGGCAAAAATGGCACAGATGCGTGATGTATCTGTGCTGTAAAGGTAGTGATTGCTGGAGTTGTATCGCAAGTGCGATGCAGCTCAAGCAAGGCTCAGGGGTGCCCCATCTCCACAATGTTGCGTCAAGACCTATGCCTGCTTAAAGCAGGCGCAGGGTTTTGACGCAGCTTTCTCCTATCTGATTGTAAATACGGCACACCATGGGTGGCAGAGCAGCGGTGCACGTTAACTGGTGCATGCCTGGGGATGTGCCATTTAACATAAATCTGCCCCTTTACATTTAAGTATGTGCAGGACACACAGAGTCGGTGAGGCTTATCCAAGGTTAAGAAGAGATGAGTCCTGTTCACTGAAAAATTAGACATAGTCTTCACCTGATCAGCATTGCTGGACATGGCTAAATAATAGCTGCAAAATATTACTCTTGTTAAACAATTTTACTATTATAATCTCTGAGATTTGTCTCTTACTCTGCAACATCTCATTGTTGTTATCTTTCTTTAAAGATAAAGACAACATCAACATGAGTGACAATCTGCAATCAGTTGATTTTGACCTCATCATTGAACTTGTAATTGAAACATCAGTGGATGTTGATCCATTGGATGATTTAAATCCTGAGGATGAAGAAGAGCGTGATGAGGATCCAGATTTGTCCGAATTATATGACATAGGGTGGGAAGCTGACCTGCTTGAGCCTATGGAAATATAAACATTTATTTTTAAAATGTATAATTAATAAAAAGTAAAAATGTAAACCGTTTAATTTAAAAATAAAGACACCTTCAAAAACAGGTTATGTGTAGTGTCTTCAATAAAATATTAAAATATGCTCATAAAATTAGATCAGATTCACATATAAAATAGCACAGGTAACATAAATATAAATGTCATTTCTTTTCTGCTATTTCTGTATTGTAAATTTGCCAAGGACTAAAAAATCTTCTATTTAAAATGTCAAGTAGTGTGTTAAGTTTTTGATCATTGTTATTGATTTACTGTTTGGTAATAATGGTTAATAACATTTTTTATTATATTTTACCACAGATTCAACTGCAGATCATTTCAAGATTTCACCATGCCAACAATAGAAAGACAGAGAAAGGCTGCAAAACGTCAAAGACAGCAGGTGAAACAAAATAAGCACCAGTCCTCTAACAAAAAGATTTGTCAAGTCACGAAGAAAGCACCGGGTAAGAGCACAAAATATTTCATAAGAAATATGTGTAGTAAAAAAAATATTACTACAGAAAATGTTTCAGTCCATAAAAAGAGAAGCAAATCAAATGGAAAGGAAAGGCCAATCAAAAATGTTACTGCTAGAGCAAGAGATAACTCTGTGCATGATAGTAGAAGGAAACAACAGTTTAGGGACATTCGTAAACGAATGTTCCGCAACAGGATAATTGGCAATTTGTTAAAAAATATTAAGAAAGGTCAACAGAAACTGGTTTTTTATAAGAGAAAAAAAAAAGTTGAGAAAGTTATTGATCAGGCATTTGAAATTAAACGTAAGTTATTTATTTTGATAATCAATAGAATTAGGAAGCTAAACAAGGCAATTTATGATTTCAAAAGAAATAGTAGATGGAAGAGAATAGTTAATCGTAGTAATTTTTGTGAAGTTTTTTCTGGAGAATGGATGCATAGTTCAAGCTGTGAGGCATTTTTTAATGAGGAGAGTTATTTCCAGGATAATGATTTGGTGCATGCAGTTGACACCAGTGGTCGTGCTTATGAAGTGAAAGATGGTTGTCCAGTTGAAAAAGAAAAACTTGTGACAACAGAGACAGAAGAGGTGTTAGGTAATGAGGTTTTAGGAAGACGTGCTAAGGGTCCTGTGTACACCTGGAAGTGTAGTAGTATTTGCAGTGTGCGACAGGATTCCATCAATTTGCTTTGTGATTTTGTACGGTCATTTAATAAGAAAAGTTTGAAGCAGAAAATGAAGTTGTTGCAAGAATTAGATCCTTGCAGAGTGAGAGAAGTGACAGGTTTGCATGGTCATTTACTGGCTTGTCTTTCCAGGAGAGTATGCCAGAGTGTTTTTCATCATTTCAGGATGCTAGCAGTGCATCATAATAAAGTGAGGAAATTAGTTAGAATGTTGTATTATGCTAAGAGTCCAGCAATTATGCTTAAACAATTATGCGCTGCTCTTTTGCATGGTTCTGAAATAGATGTGAAGAACATATGTGAAGAAATTGAGTTTTGTTACTTTGGAAGTAAAGAGGAGAATGTTGAAATTGACCCAGAAGAAGAGGGTAATGTGGAAGATAGTGTACAGGTTTCCAGTACAGATAATTTCCAGAGGGAAATTGCGACGTTTCAGGTGAAATCAAGTGAGAGGCCTAATTTCACTTGTGTGTGTTGTCGACGCACTTATTATAAGAATCAGACTAAGTTAGTGGATTTATATGCAAAAAGTGAAAGGGAAAATAATAGTGAATGGAAGGATTTTGCAACATACTTGATGGTAGAAAATTGTTTTGATTTGGGATTTGATCAACGTGTGTGTACTTATTGTTGTTGCAAATTAAATCAAAACCAGATGCCTGCTAGAGCAGTTCATAATAATCTGGAATTGGTTGAGATTCCTTCTGAATTGAAGGATTTAAATACTTATGAATCTATTTTGATTCAAAGTATCCATCCCTTTCAGGCTATTGTAAGAATGGAGCCAAAGACAGGGAAATTGCCTCCATCAGATTTACAGAGAGGATTAAAGGGAAGAGTTGTTTATTTGCCTCTAGATTTGAAGAAAAACATTAACACAATTGGAGTAGAAAAAGTGGAAGAGGAACCTCTGGTTATCTTAGTTAATGGGGTTCCGACAAAGAATAAGAAAATATGGCAAGATTTAGTAGATGTTAGGAAAGTTAAAAAGGCAACATTGTATTTGAAAAAAAATAATAAATACTATAAGAATGTATATGTTGCAGAAGAGGAAGTAAGTGAGGAAGAGGATAGTGATTTGTGTGCTGGTCAAATTGAGAAAGTAGAACCCTCTACTAGTGAAGAAATATATGAACATTATAGTGTTCATCCTTTGCATTCCAAGGAAGTCATGGGGAATGCTATTGAGTTGTTTCAAATGAAACAAGCCAAAGGGAGTCCCATTAGTGTTTGGGAGGAAAGTTTGGAAGCTCGGTGTTTCCCACAGCTTTTTCCAACAGGTCAGGGAGGAAGATATGATGAGCGACCTCATCAAATTCCTGCTTCTGAATACCGGACTTTGCGATTGTATGCAGGAGATGCTAGGTTTCGACAATGCATTCCCTATTTGTTTCATCTCCTGTTTGAAAGCGATCTGTCTGGACTGTCATATGCAGTGAACCACATCTTGAAAAGTGGCATACACATGCAAAACATCTCGGCAAGTGACTTTATGGATAAAGTCAATGTCCAAGACAGTATTTTGGATTCTCACCTGATTAATCTCATGGCGTGTCAGCGTGGTACTAATGAGTACTGGTACCGTCGTCATGGTGATTTAAAATGTATGCTGAGGAACTTAGGTACTCCCACATGTTTCCTCACTCTGAGCTGTGCCGAGTATGGCTGGGAAGACTTACTTGAATTTCTACGAGAGGCAAATGCTAACGTAGATAACATCGAATTCAAGACACCCGGAGAACTGTGCTCTTTGGATCCAGTCAATGTATGTAGGTACTTCAATCATAGATTTGAAGCTATGATGTCTTTCATCATGAATAAGAAGAATCCACCTCTTGGAGAGGTGTTGGATTTCTTCTGGAGAAAGGAGTACCAAGCAAGAGGTGCTCCTCATATACATATGTTGCTGTGGATCAAGGATGCACCTAAATTTGGAACGGATCCAGAAGACTCAGTGATGAGTTTCATCCAACAGTATTCTACGTGTGCTGTTCCAAACGCAAAGGAGAAGAAAAGCCTAAGAGAAAAAGTTCTGCGTTTCCAAAGCCATCGATGTGGAAAGTACTGCCGTCGTAAATTCCGAAACAAGGACAAGTTCTACACCAAATGTCGTTTCGGCTTTCCACGACTGGTGATTTCTAAAGGAAGAGTAAACAGTTTGATGTCTTCGCTGCGACATAATGTCATGAAGAAATCACCTAAAAACACATACAATTTGAAGAGGAACGAAGAGTCCAAGTATATCAACGACTACAACCCGGTGATTTTGTCCATGTGGAATGCTAACATGGATATACAGTTTGTGGCTGATAACTGTATGGCTGTGGCTCAGTATGTGACGTCTTACATCACCAAAAAAGAGAAGACAGAATTGAAGGATATGTGGGAGGACATTTCCCATGAAAAGAGCCTCAGCAAGAAGTTGTACAGTTTCAGTCTGAAGATGTTGTCGCATCGAGAAATTGGAGCTTACGAATGCTCTGACCGGTTGTCTTCAGCAAGTCTCTATGCCAAGTCCAGGAGCATCGTTTGGGCGAGTCTTGGTCTTGCTGCAACGCGTAATCGAATTCTGAAACCTGTGCGGGAAATTGAGTATTTGGCGGAAAAGGAGCCAAACAGTACCGACATTTTGAAGACCAACATGTTGGATACATATTATCCAAATCGAAGCAGTCACCTCGAGAATGTTTGTCTGTATGAGGTTCTTCAAAATTACATATTCAAGAGGAACATCAAAGAAGATACTGAGAAAGGAGTGTATGCTGTAATAGGAAGTGAGGGATGTCTGGTCAAGCAAAGAAAATGCCACTTGGTAAACCATCGAAAATTGAGTGGCGAATCTCCTGAAAAAAAGGAGTTTTTCTATTTAGCACTTTTGCAACTTTTCAAGCCTTGGCGTGCAGAAGAGGAACTGCTTGGAGATTTCCTCTGTTACGAAGACTCTTTCAATGCCGCCAAGGAGACCATAGAATGTCCTGCTTTTCCCAAATATGTAGAAATGTTGAATGCGGAAATTGAGCAGGAAGCAACGATTGCAGCCGAGATTGCCAGAGACAGTTCTCAGGACAGTCAGAGTTCTGCTTCATTGAGTCAGGATCCACTAGGAGGACCTGTTATCGAAAATGAAGCTGCCACTGCCATGAATGAAGTGGAAAGAGCCATGGCACATGCTCAGGAGGATGCGGTTAACTTAGAAGAGTTGGAAAGACAACTCAACGTTGAGCAGAGGAAAATATATGACGAAGTTACCATGCAAATTGATCATGGATTAAGTCATGACAAGAAAGAGTGCTCATGTACGTCGTTGAAGCCTGTCCGACTGTACGTGAGTGGAGAAGCGGGAACTGGAAAAAGTTTCCTCATTAAAGCAATTTCATGCTATTTGCAGGAAAGGACAGAGTCATCGCTGTCTTGTGTTGTCACCGCTCCAACTGGACTGGCAGCACATAACATTAAAGGGATTACTTTACATCGTTTACTGATGCTGCCAGTGGAGCATGACAACAAATTACAATATCACAAGCTATCTGGAGATGCTTGTTTTGAAGTTTCAAGAATCTTGAGGAAAATGAAACTTCTTATCATTGACGAAGTAAGCATGGTTTCCAATGTCATGCTTGCCTTTGTGCATTTGAGAATGCAAGAAGTTCTCAAAACAGAGTATGATGTGTTATTTGGTGGCAAACACATCATTGTTTTCGGAGATCTTCTGCAGCTGACACCAGTGAAAGGGCAACCTGTGTTCAAAATGCTCACGCATGAAGATACCAGGAAGTGCCTAGGCAGCATTGGCAACGTCAATATATGGTTAAACTTCAATTATGCTGAACTGCATGAAAATATGCGTCAGGCGAAGGATGAAGTTTACAAGACTATTCTACAAGATGTTAGAATTGGAAAAGTGACCGAGCATGGGAAAGAAGCTTTACATGCACGATTACTGTCAAATTTATATCCAGAACAAGATGTTGTGCCTGAGAATATTTTTCAGAAAATTACTGATAAGAAATCTGGAATATGTTTGATGCCAACTCTTGCAGAATGTGCCAAATTCAACAACAAAATGTTGCATTTAGAAAAGCAAGAGATTGTGAAACTGGAAGCTATTGACAGAGTAGAGCATATGGGATCAACAATTATTTTGTCTGAGAATCTGAAAACAAAATTGGATTCATTAGAGAAGAGTATATCTAAAACTGCAGGTTTTGAAAAGACTCTGAATGTGTGCTTGAACTGCCGTATAATTTTAAGAAGGAATTTACATGTTGAAAGAGGTCTGGTAAATGGATCAATGGGTAATGTTGTTGATTTTGTAAAATACAGAAATAGAGATGGAATTGAATTTTTAAAAATTAAATTTGATGGCATTGAGGAAGTACAGCTAATTGGTCGTTGCTCTGCTAGATTTTTGCTTGTAAAAGACTTATATGTTCGCCGTAAGCAGTTTCCTGTTTGCTTGGCATATGCGGTGACAATCCATAAATCGCAAGGTTTAAGTGTAGACTGTGCATTGGTGAATATTGGCAGTTCTGTGTTCAAGGAGGGTATGGCATATGTGGCATTGTCACGAGTTAGAACTTTATCGGGATTGTACTTGATTGAGTGTGATGTCACAAACATTTGTGCGGATCTAGATTGTGTTAAGGAATACAATAGGTTAAGAAGAGAGTATGCGTCACATTTGCCTCAGTATCCTTTGTTTGAGAAACGTGTGGTAGGCCGGAAACGAAGAAATGTGACCAATACTGGGGAGGTTGTAGCAAAAAGACGAAAAGTCGATGAACCTAAAATTACAAGCAGAAACAAAAAGGATTCTGTTGAAGATGTTGTTGGTTTTCAATTTGAAAACAGTTCTGGTGTCAACTGCTATGCTAATGTAGTGGTTAATGTTTTGTTTTCTCTAGAAAATGTAAAAGAAGAGATTGTGGTCAATTCTGATCAAAGATTTTGCAGTTTGTTAAATTCTGTGTTAGAGAAATGTAGCACTGATAGAAGAAACATAGAAAGTGTGTCTGAAATTCGAAATCTGTTAGACAGATGTTCAGGCCAAACACAATTCTCTCAAAATATTCAGCAAGATTGTCAGGAGTTTTTAATGTATATGCTTGATGTATTGCATGCTGAAGGTGTAGATGTAGATCAGCTGTTTGGGCTTTCTTATCAATGGCAGCATGACTGCGAGAACTGTATGGTATCAAGTACTAGTAGTGTAGACTCAGAAAGATTTATATATTTAACTTTGCCAGACAGTAAATCAGTCTCCTTTAATAAGCTAGTAAAGGCAGCTGATCACAACATGGAGTGTAGCCAATGTAAATCTGAAATGATGTCCACATTATTTATACGAACATATGGCCAGTATGTCATTTTAATGTTCCAACGATGTAGGCCTGATGGAACAAAATTGACAACTTTAATTAAAAAATTTGTAGCTTCGCAGTTGTCAATATCAGGAAGGACTTTTGTAACTGCAGCAATTATATATCATGACGGCCCTTCAATAACATCAGGACATTACACAGCTTATTTAAAGTCTAGAAATGGCTGGTCATTCTGCAACGATTCTGTTTTAATTTTCAAAAAAAAATTGCCGTATGACCTTAAAAACTCTTACCTGGTGTTTTTAAAACCAAAATTTTAGGGAAATAATCTTGGGATGTGCTCTGTGGAATTTCAAGAAGTTCTAATGGCTCCTACACAATTTGGCCTTGAGGATAAGTGTAGTTCAGAGACATAAGTTCTAACCATAAGACTGGACGTCATGGAGAAATAAGTGCACTTTGAATGAGTTCAGAAAAACTATTTCTTTTTATAAGCTAATTGAAGCAGCCAATCAAAACATAGAGTAGAGGGAATGTAAGTCTGCAACGCTGTCTACTGTTTTACATTGCTTTGTGATTGAAAGTGATGTAGAGAATTAAATAATTGTAGTAGTCATAGAGTTAGTGTAAGTCTGCTTCATAGTAAGCAGTATCAGTGTCATAGGAAATGTAGAACATGACTGAGCAAGAAGGGGAAGATATTACTATTCCAGGATTGTGAAAATGATCTTCAACATTTTAATTCTGAAAGTTGCGGAAATGCCAAATGACGGGATTGGCTTACAAGAAATCCAAGAGTTATAAATGGGTCTGACAAGATTTGGCCTTGTGGAAACTTGTGGTAGAGAGCAAGAAGTCATTTATTGCATGTAACATGTTTTTAAAAACGATGGAGATTTTCTTTCAGAAAGTGGCGGGCTGAAAGTAATAACAGCACAAAAGAGTGTAAGCTGTTCATAGGACATCCTTTGACGTCATGGAAAGTAAGTTAACTTTAAGGAGTTCTGAATTCTGATTTCTTATGTTGTATGGGTTTTTTAAACACAATCATTTTGATTGTGGGTTTTTTTCCCCGCTGTTATATGATGAATACCTTCAAGTCACTGTTTTTAGTGAATTTTGATACATTCTGAGAACAGCAAAAATAAACCATGTAACATGTATAATTAATTCTGTACTGTTTGCATTTATGATGTATATGTAGAACTGTGTAGGAGGCATGGAGAAGGTGAGGCTTCTGTAAGTGTCAAAGTTGTTGCATGCAGTGCTGCACTTCTGCGTATTCTTTCATATGCTAGACTACATCTGCACAATGAGATACCTAAGCAAAGGAAACACAAGTGATGTGATTGTGAAATGAGCAAAATAAATTGCACGTATTTCAATTACATCACCTGTGTTTCCTATCATTACGAATCACATTGTGCAGATCAAGTTTAGGTCTGTCCAGGGAAACATAGGAGGTTTGGACTTTGTTCAAGAGTGCAGTGGACATGACTCACTTCATTGGTAGACCTTCACATGTATTATGTCCTCTATTCTCTTCAACAACTCGAAATGTCATCTGCAACCCTGAGTAGGCCTCACCTCAAACAAACCTCTGGATAGGACACATCTTATTGGCATCCTGAAGCAATTATTTAAAATTTTAGTGTCTTGCGACACTTTTCTGAGACAACAGCAATGCAAAAGATGCACCATGTTTTAAGATAGGCCTCACTTCATCTGCATCAAGATACTGTTAGTTTAAAATGTATATCTTTAGGACTGTGTAGGGGGCCTGGAGAAGCAGAAGCTTCTGTAAGTGTCAAAGTTGTTGAAAAACTGTTTGTCCTTCAATCTTTTCCCTTGTCTTTTGTAATTTTTAAATACATGTTTTAATATTTTTGAAATGTTTGTTCTCTCTTTCACAGATTGAAAGTATAAAAACAAAAAGTGAGTAATTTAACGACAATTATAAGGTAAATGCTTTGTACTCTTTTCGTTACATTTCTATCACATTCACCTACTATTAGTTCCACTGCTTCATTTCTTTAACCCTCAGTTTCCTGCCTTTGCTACTTCCCTCATTCCTTTCTCTATTACCTACTTACTCAACTCCTTCCACTCTTTTTCTCAGTCCCTCTCTTCTCATAGTTCCTCACTCTTGTTCACTCACTCCGTCTCTATTACTCTTAGTGTCTTTGACTGATCACTCTATCACTACTTGTTCATAATGCTTTCTCTGTGTAGTTGAAGCACACTAAGGGGCATATTATGAATACAGCCAATAAAATTATTGGTCTTTTTATTGGCAGAAAACTGGTGCAAAAGTGGTTTTAGCAGCAGTTTTCTGCCGCTAAAAGCAGCTTTAGCGACACATTTCTGCCAATAAAAGCTGCAAAACTTTTATTGCCTATGTTGATGATATGGCTCTATGTTACTTACATTTCTTTGCTGTTTCAATTAATCTTTTTCTGTTATTTTTTGTTTTCTGTTTTCTATTTTTTCTCTCTGTTATTCCTCATGTTTTAATCTTATTTTGAACATTCACTCACATTCTCCAATAAACTCTTCTTTGTTAATGTTATACTCTCTTTTTTTTTCTTTCACTTCGTTATCTATTTTGTTTTTCACAATTATACCCTCTTCCGTCTTTTCTTCGGTAAATATATCTATTAAACAGTATCTCTTCTTTACTCCCTATAGCTGTCTTTCTTTTAACATCACTCTCTGTTTACTTTCCTTATACTTACTCTTTTTTTTTTTTGGGTTAGCTCCCGGTCCGCGTACCGGGAAGCTAACCCGGGAGCGAACCAAAAGAAATAGAGCTTGCCAGAGTGCTAAACATTCTAGCAATTTTTTTTGAAAGGGAAGGTAGTTCTGAAAAGAACTTTTTTTTTAATATTTTTGTTGTTTTATATATTTATTTATTTTTGAACATTTTGTGTTTTTTTTGTATTTTTTGAACGATTTTATATTTTTTTTGGTTTTTTTTGGGGGGGGGGAAACAACAAAAAACAGGCGTTGAAAAGGGCTCAACAGGAGCAAAAAAAAAATTACTGGGGGCGGTTAGGGCAATCATGGTGTTCATATGCCAGGTTGAGTGCATTGATGTTCATGTTGCCACACGCTAACAACGCGCGACAGTGCATACAAGAGTGTATCATGTGGCCAAAATTTTCTTGTATATTTGGCACAGTTTCCCGTGCCTCTTCTGGTGTTAATGAAATTGGTAATCTTGGTCTGGCCACAGGAGTTGGTCTTGGATTGTCCTGCATATCCCTTATTTCCGCCCGGCTGTAATTTAGTGGATGCTTCCTTGTCATGTGCCTGTGCATTGTGTGATTTCCATAACTATATTTCTTGTCCGTCCCTCTTGATAATTGTTCTTTGCATATGCGGCAGGTGAAATACCTCGCATTGACTTTTTTTTGGCCACGAGGGATCGAATAAAACTGCCAGATGAAACTGGCTTTCTTTCTGGAAACCCGGGGCACCTCTTCTAAGAACTGTGGTTCTTCTCCCTCCTCATCCATTTCTTCATCTTCCTCCTCAGTGTTGGTAATGACCTGGGGAGGTGGTCCTCTCTTCCCATGAGGAGGTGGAGGTGGTGGTGGGGGTCCACCAGCTGAAGCTACCAATGAAGCCATTTCTCATATAGTAGTAAAGGTCTTCCTCTCACAATGATGAAAGTCAGAGTGAGGAAAGAAGGAGGGGTTTTCATCATTTGGGAAAAACAATACTTCTCAACCAATGAAAAGTGTTATTTTTAGGTCACCTGACCTAGCCTTACATCATTATGAAACCAAAAGTGAAATGAACCAATGAAAAGTGTTATTAACAAGTCACATGACCTGTTATGCTTACGTTACGCGCTCCGGTCCGCGCCCCGGATAGCTTCCGGGTCGCTGCGCTTCGCGCCTCGGTCCGCGCCCCGGTGCACTTCCGGGTGCGCTAACGCGGTACGTCACAAGACGCATTACGCGGCAACGCGATACGTCGCGTTTTCGCGACGCGCCGCGGATCGCTTCCGGGGAGCTGCGTTTCGCGCCTCGGTCCGCGCCCCGGGGCACTTCCGGGTGCGCTAACGCAGTACGTCATAAGACGCATTACGCGGCAACGCGATACCGTCACTATGTTGATTTCTTACCGGTTCGCGGACCGGGTCGCGGCTTTAAATTGAGCTAACGGGAAGCTTCCCGGTTCGCTGACCGGGAGCAAAACAAAAAAAATATTTTAAAAAAATTATTAATAAACATATAAAATATATTTTTGGATTTAAAGAAGAATACATTTTACAGCTATAGATATTAGCTTTTAAAAAACCAATGAAATTCACTGAAAAAACCATAGGTTATAGACCATATATAGTTAGGAATTAGCATTTACAAAACCTTGAAAATTCACTGAAAAAACCATAGATTATACACCATATATAGTTAGGAATTAGCATTTAAAAAACCTTATTTTACTCACACAAAACCATTGAAATTCCATATATAGTTAGTTGTACTAACTATATATCGCGCACCCGCAATCCACTGCTGATCATGTCACATATTACATCATTCATGACATGGTCAGTGACATCACTGATGACATCACTGATGACATCTCAAATGACATCACTGATGACATCACTGATGACATCACTGATGACATCACTGATGACAACATCCAGTGACTGTATGTTTCTGTAAAGTTAAAATATGTCTTACATATTGAAGAATGAGTGGATGTATAAGTGTCTGAACAAAGGATTTAGTAGGTGCATGACTGACTGTATGAGTGAGTGATTAAATGTGTCTCACTGAGTGCATGGGTTAGTGACTAAACTGTCTTAATTTGTGCATCATTATGTCTGTTGTTCTGTAAACTGCTGCATGTGTTGATCAGTAGCTATATGATTAACTATATGGGTCATTAATTGGTTGCCCAAGTAATTGTATGGGAGACTGAGAGTGTTTATAGGTGGCTGGGAGGTGTATGACTCTCTGCATAGATGTGTGAGCAGTTGATTCACTAGGTGTATGGGTTCAAATGTGCATGTGGAAACATCTGTATGGGCGGTTGACTGTGTGCATGAGTGCATTGGTGAGTGAATGGATATCTCAGTGCTACATGTCAAAGTAAGTACATATGTAAAACACAGTACATGTGAGAGTTGACATATATAAATAACTGTGCATAAGAGCCAGTGAATGTGTGAGTGGCTGTATGGATCATTGTGAACTTGTATCCAGGATTGTATAAGTGAGTAAATATGTGTTAGTATATGTTTCAATAAGTAAGGTGTGTATAACTGTATAGTTGAGGAAATGGAGGTGTGATTGATTCTTTGCATGACTGACTAGGTGTGTGAGTAACTCCATGGATGAGTGACAGTCTGTGAGTGTCTGTTTTCACTGAGTGTATATAAGGTTATATTAGAGTCTGAAGAGGTTCATCGTATTATCACATGAATGATGTCATCAGTGATGTGATCAGTAATGTCAAATGAGATGTCATCAGTGATGTCATTTGAGATGTCATCAGTGATGTTATTTGAGATGTCATCAGTGATGTCATCAGTGATGTCATCAGTGATGTCATTTGAGATGTCATCAGTGATGTCATCAGTGATGTCATTTGAGATGTCATCAGTGATGTCATCAGTGATGTCACTGACCATGTCATGAATGATGTAATATGTGACATGATCAGCAGTGGATTGCGGGTGCGCGATATATAGTTAGTGCAACTAACTATATATGGAATTTCAATGGTTTTGTGTGAGTAAAATAAGGTTTTTTAAATGCTAAATCCGAACTATATATGGTGTATAACCTATGGTTTTTTCAGTGAATATATATATATATATATATAATGTAATAATAATTATTAAATGTGATGGTTATAATTAAATAAAAATAATGTATTTAGATTTTAATACAACATTTATATTACACTAATTCACACATTCAAAAGGGGTTATTAACCCGTTCCGTGCTGCCGTCGGCCATTGGCCGACGGGAGCACTACCTCCCTAGTGCTGCCGTCGCCAACGGCTGACGCAGACCCGCCCACTCTTTAGAACGCCCGCACCGCGGCAGAAAAACAGCTGCGGTTAAGTCGTTAAAATGTGTTATAATTAAATAATACATGTTTTCTTTTGAGATTTTTTAACATTAAATGAAATGGTATTATATTTTTTACTATTTTAAATATTTTAATTCAATAATATTTCCTATGAAGTTTTACCTTAAGCCCATACCTCCATTATTTTCAATGGGAGGTAGTTGCAGTACCAGTGTTTGGCCATGTGTGGTACTGGACTCACTCCAGCTCTGAACTGGAGTAATTTACTACTGTTTTAGGTTCCTTTATGATTGTTGTAACTTTAGAAGTGCACTTTATGAATAGTAATGAGCTTACTCTTTTGTGGGTGAGTTCATGTCCCTCCCTAAACTCCTCCTTAATCATTCCTTAAACCACTTGTTACTCCTGCCTAAACCCCTCCAATTTATTAATAAGTATTCTCCTTTTTTCGGCCACTCCTCCTAGTCAATCCGACATTTGCTACTAAGTAGTAAACTTACTTGTGTGAGAATTTCCCCATTGGAACTATAGGAGAAGTGAGGTGGAGATTTGCATTTGAAGGTTTGTGACTAGCATTTTGTACTACTTTAGTATTACTATCTTCTACTACTAAATGTACTTCAAAATGGAGTTAGTGAATAGGTCCCACAGTTTGGCGTATAACATTACGTTGACAAGTCAGTGCCCATGCTCTATAGCATGTGCACAATTTAAGTATTTCAGCACATTTCTGAAATTGGTGCATTCCTGAAATGATTGTGAAGCCAGTGATGACCTCTGAGCAGGTGATCCAATACTGTGGTTGAGATAGGAGGTCAGGGGGAGTGTGCCAGGTTAATGGCAGTGAGGCCAGGGAGATTGGGGTACCTCTAGTCTCAGAGAAAACCAAGGTCCCAGCCACAATGCTGAACTTCATGAGGACCGAGCATGACTCAGTAGCAATGGTGTCCATACTGCCAAAGGAGAACTTGGTGATTATGCAGGATTTGCTGAGCAGGGTTGTGGTGATGGAGGAATGTAAAATCAGATGAATGCAAAAGGTTATGGGGCACTTGAATTTTACTTGTAGGGTAGTGGCTCGGTGGAGAGCTTTCTGCAAATACAAGGCCATAACAATGAAAGGTTTCCATAAAAAAGATGCCGGCCCTGCAGTTTTATGATGGCTATTTAATTCAAGCAACAAACCAAATCTTTGTTTTGATTTGTATGGTCTGATTTATTTAAACCATTTACTTTTTTATATAAATTTCATCAACTTAAGACATTAATTGCATGAGAAAAACACTACATATATACAATAAAACATATACATATTTAGACAAAAACATTTGACTAAAAAACAATTAACAAAAATATTTGACAAAAAACATGTGACTAAGTAACATACGATCATTCAATGTACATAACAATGTAAATACAGTATTACGAGAAGCGTTAATCTTTATATGATGTAAGCAAAACTTAATTATGAAAATGAAGCTGTTCGCAGTAAGGACAAAGCGACAAATAAATTGTAACAAATACAATTTCTCAATTGTCTGGTTAATACACAGATCAGTTAAATCCTTCCTGCTTTTGCCGACGCGTTTCGAACTTGCTCTGTCATTTGGCAAGTTCTCATCAGGGCTTTCTCGTTCTAATCGTCTGAAAATTATGTACAAAGAAAATGAGTGAGAAATTATGTTCCTCATTTTCATCCCCTATATAAATTGCCCTCTACCAAAGCTTTTTCGAAAATATGTACCTTTATTTTCGGGTTGGCAGCGAGTTTCCAAATATTCAAGGGATCTTTTTCAGTCAGAGTTGGTTGTTTTCTAAAAAATTATAACAATTTCAATTAAGGTATTGTAGTAGTTGGGTCAGCCCATGCCTGTGATACCTAAGAACACTCTTGGAAATTACCTTAAAATCGATGGTCTGCACCTATACTTGGTGTCTGTTCCAATCAGCGCATGGCTGATTGGAACAGACACCAAGTATAGGTGCAGACCATCGATTTTAAGGTAATTTCCAAGAGTGTTCTTAGGTATCACAGGCATGGGCTGACCCAACTACTACAATACCTTAATTGAAATTGTTATAATTTTTTAGAAAACAACCAACTCTGACTGAAAAAGATCCCTTGAATATTTGGAAACTCGCTGCCAACCCGAAAATAAAGGTACATATTTTCGAAAAAGCTTTGGTAGAGGGCAATTTATATAGGGGATGAAAATGAGGAACATAATTTCTCACTCATTTTCTTTGTACATAATTTTCAGACGATTAGAACGAGAAAGCCCTGATGAGAACTTGCCAAATGACAGAGCAAGTTCGAAACGCGTCAGCCCTGATGAGAACTTGCCAAATGACAGAGCAAGTTCGAAACGCGTCGGCAAAAGCAGGAAGGATTTAACTGATCTGTGTATTAACCAGACAATTGAGAAATTGTATTTGTTACAATTTATTTGTCGCTTTGTCCTTACTGCGAACAGCTTCATTTTCATAATTAAGTTTTGCTTACATCATATAAAGATTAACGCTTCTCGTAATACTGTATTTACATTGTTATGTACATTGAATGATCATATGTTACTTAGTCACATGTTTTTTGTCAAATATTTTTGTTAATTGTTTTTTAGTCAAATGTTTTTGTCTAAATATGTATATGTTTTATTGTATATATGTAGTGTTTTTCTCATGCAATTAATGTCTTAAGTTGATGAAATTTATATAAAAAAGTAAATGGTTGAAATAAATCAGACCATACAAATCAAAACAAAGATTTGGTTTGTTGCTTGAATTAAATAGCCATCATAAAACTGCAGGGCCGGCATCTTTTTTATGGAAATTATTCTATGGTCCAGCTGACCCTGTGTCCCGGGACCTAACTCCTTGTTTTTCGCATAACAATGAAAGGGGCATCAAAGCCCTTCAACAGGATCAGGATCACAGAAGGGAGAGGCAGAATCTGCTAATTTAAATGAGATTTTTGGATGACAGCAATGGGGTAACAATGTGTAATTCCTTGAGCAGTATGAATGGGATGTCAGGACATTTTCTAATGCTTCAGGGGCTGGGGATTTGGATTGTACTGGCAGTGTCATCTTAATAATTTTTCGGGGCCCTTGGCAAGGAATATGTTTGAGCCCTCAGGAACAAATTAGAATTGTACCTATTTTCTAAAAAATTCAAGCCTACATGATGCCAAACAATATTGAATTATACTTTAACTTTCACATAAAACAGCTGAAAGACCCTGAGTAGTGGAAGTCCGAGGTGTAGACATGCAGAAAGAGGTTATGATAGATAGAGTGGTAGAAAGATCACTTTACCAAGGGGCCCATTATTAATAGTGGACCATGAGCAATTGCCCACTTTACCCATGCCGTTAAATGTCAATGTGCACTGGAATGTAGATGGTTTATGGAGAGATGGTGGGATGACTGGAGGAGAAAGAAAGAGAATACTGTTCCTGGAATTTTTTCTAGTGCAGTTGGCGGGTCAGCTATGGGATCAAGAGCTGGCGAACAGGCAAGTTGTTTCCATGGTGAACAATGAGGCAGTGTTGCGCGTGATCAACAAGTTGACAGCATCTTCCTGGGGGGTATTAAAATGACTGAGTTAGTGCGGAAATTCCTGCAGCTGCATGTGGTATTCCTAGCAAGACACATACCTGCACTGGAGCATGAGCTAGCAGAGATGTCTCAGTTCAAGTGGTTGGGGCTATGTGGTTTGGTGTCAGAGGCTGATCAGAGTGGGGAGCAGATGACGGAGGAACTATGGGAGCTGGGCAGATGCGAGCACAGCATTTAGCGGAAAGCTCATTGACACCATCTACGAGGACTGCATATAGACGGGCATTGATGGAGTTTGTGCAGAGTGGTGGGCAAACAATGACAGGGAGGGGACGGTGCATGGGAAAGAGCACGCACTGCAATTTGTGATCACATTTGAATGTAAAAAGGTTGTCTCCAGTGACAATTACCTGGAAATTGGCAGGTGTAGCCTTCCATGGAACATGTTTTGGGGCTATGAGACACAAGGGAGCGAAGATGTAAGGAGAATATTCGAAGGCTGGGGTCAGGAGAGGGCACCAAAGAAGAATGGCTGGTGGACCATTTCAGTGAGAATGTTGGCGGACATTCTGACCCAGGCAAGAACTGCAGGTGCATCCACCTGGGAGGCAGGGTCATTTCGAGCTACCTTTCCTAGGATATTTCAGGAGCCTTCAGACTTTCAGAAGTGGTGGAAGTGAAGAAGTATGAGGCCTTGGACAGGGTAAATGTGAAATGGGTAGGGAGGGCTTGAGCATTAAGGAGGCCAGAAGTAAGGTGGATCAGAAGAGCAATAACCCATTGATTTAAATGTTATCTTTTCACTATTTTGTAGGTTTCCTAAAAAAATAATAGCATATGTAATGTGATCACAAAGATGAATATCCACACTCCAGCCTTAGGATACTTTGAGGTTTGCGTTGGTCAAGAATGGTATGTGAATTCACGTTCACGCTCTCAGACTTCACACCTAAAATACAGCTGTTTCATATAAGAAATTTAAGTGTGCTACAATGATGGTGAACCGATTTTAACTTTCCACTCCCACCTTAGTAATAAACATTGTATGGCTATCAGTTTTCTCGTTGTTGTGTCTTAGGTGTCTCTTTATTACTTCTCGCTCCACAAGCATCCACCTGCCCTCTCCACAGAGCCATCTGAATCTGTCAATACCCGTCTCATTAGTTTAGTATGTATATAATGTTGGCTAATTGTACAGATTGCTCTTTCTCCACCACAGCCTCAGTTGAACAATGCTTGGATCCACGCGAGGGCCCTGACTGGGCTGTGAGGCTTGTATGGTGCAAACACTCTGCATCCTGCATCAACTCATCGCCTAACACCAAGTAGCACCTGTCATACCCTATTGTCGTCTTATCATAAAGCTTCTTCTGCACAGCCTCATCTACCCAGGGCAGTGCTTAATTTGTGCAGGAGGCTGAAGGTGGCTGGCGCCAGCACTCATTTATGGTGACAGGGGCTTAGTTTTCATCATCAGACTTTGTCCCAGAGCAAGAGAAAATCAGAAAGAGGAGAAGGCAAGGATGGGAAAAGAAGAACGTTGGATCAATAAGACCCTCCAAGAGTGATATAAGGAGACAGGGAGTATAGAGCGGTGGAAGAAAGAGGCATGATGTGTAATCAAGCCTAGCCCACCTTGGCATTCCTCCTTCAGGCATTCAGCAGTGCTGCCAAGGAGGTCCTAAGAAAAACGCTCGGGCCTGTCCCTTTCTTTCCTCAAATTGAGCATTGTGAACCAAGAGCTGGCATGCTTTTCAACAGTGGACCACTAGACCTCTGGCAGGCAACTGCCAAGCACGCGTCATTCAACAGACATGCCACACTGTCCCACGTGCAATCATCTGGCAGCCTAGAGGGCAGTCTGCCACAGGGTTGCCCCCCAGGCACTCCATGGCAATGTGTCTGCAATCACTGCCAACCACCACAATTCCCCAAGCACTCTGCATCTGTGCAACCCCGACCGAGGCGGAGTCTAGGGCTGGGCACAGTGCATATTTGGGACACCTTTACAATCAGGGGCACCACTTTAATTATGAGTTCATTTCATCTTCAAGATTTTCTAACTGATGCACAAGTCACAGTTGGGATATTTGTTGGGAGGCAACGCAAACCTGCCTTTATCCTGGTGATGTTTTGTTCAGACACCTCATTTCCATCGATGTGTCTATCTATGACTGATTGAAAAAAACCCGACATGAATTATTAACCACAAGCTGTCAAAGAAAGACACAGCACAAAAAAGAAAGATCATTTAAAAACATGGAGTGACTAAAGTAACACCCTTCTTAATTTAGTTTCTCTGCGTGCCACGCGCCATCTTTATTTTTGTTTTTGTTGCAGCAGTTAAGCGGTTAATGATTTAATGAACGAAAATAAAATTTCGTTTGTTGCGTCCCTTGGACGCGTGGAAAACCTCAAAGAGCCAGCTTTCTGTGTACCTCAGTCCAATATTGCTTCCTGCTGGGATGTGAACACAGTCTCTAAATAAATTGCAAGTGGCCTTGGGCAACAGCAAGCGCGCCTGCCTTTGATCCTAGCAGAGAGAGCGCCGTCAAAATGCTCAGTCAATCAATCACGGCCCGCACTCTCAGCCACAATTTCCTGACAACAGCTTATTATTTATTTTTTAAATCATATATTTCATTTTTGCAAAACACACAGGCTCTCATGGGGGGGAGGGTGGTGGGAGCGCCTACATTATTGATAGGTTTTATATGGGACTGGGTTTGTAGTTTGTGACACGCTTGTCACTAACTCTTGTCAGGAAGAATTTACTAAGATGTTGGGAGTTTGAAAAGTTTGCTCTGGTTTGTGTATGAGGATAAACTTTAATGGCCGCCTTCGATGTCGGGAGCCTGGTAGATAATGACAGCTGACGGGAAACGACACTTTCTAGTGCAAAACACCGGCAAAGGCATCCTTTTAATTGCTGAGGATGGCAGCGGTGCTGGCTCTTCAAATATGCATCACACGGTGGACGAGAGCTGCGCATTCCCGCGCGCCTTTGCTGCGGTTGACTCGGCAGGGCTGTGCAGGTGGGAAAATGCGCCCGGCTGGCCCACACCTGAACAAATGAACGTACTTAGGGGTGGACTGTGAGATTAAAGAGACACAGAGGTGCAAGGTGTTATTTCCAAGAAGCAGCGGCGTCTCTTCAAGCGTGGTGTACAGCCCCCGTGTGAGGGAGCACCTGTCTCTGCTGAGACACCTAAAAAGGGTTTTTTCCGTCAAAAAAGGAGCGCTTGTTCAGCGTAATGTCCAAGTGACTGCTCTGCTGTGAGGAGATGGGGAGAAGTACAAGGAAGATAAAGGGACATACTGTTAAGTCGTGTGCTTTCTTTGTCTGAGTGGGCAACACGCATTGACAAACCCAACCGTTCTACATTTTGTATAGTAAAAAGTTATTTCAAGCTTCATTGTAGAGGCCATCCCGTGAATAATGTCACAATACATCTGAAAAGCCCAGTTGACATCATCAATCAAAGCATCATTTTAGAATGCCTATTGCCACGGCCACTGGAATTATGCAGCAGGGTTGAGCAAACTATGCGGAAAGAAAAGGTAAATTATGTGGCATTTTGCAGCATATTTTGTGATGGCATTACTTCATTATTTTGTCATTTTAAACTTGTTAACACTGTGTGGGCATTAGCTGTACCTCATTAATACCAGTTTAACACCCAAATATAACAACAATAAGTTACAGATAGGTGTCCAGTCAACCTTTGCAAAGGACCTTTCACTACGTCACAACACGGGCCACTGCATTTTTACTAACTTATGAACTGTTTTAGCTAGAACATTTTTTTTTTTAAAATCTGCAGATTATGCAGGAGATGATAGATTATGTGGCAAATCTAGAATTATGCAAAAATAGCAGGGGCCGCACTATCGCATAATTCCAGTGGCCGCGCCTATTACTTGTGACTGTTAGACAGGACTGGGGCAAGAGAAAGGCACAATTACTTACCATAGAGGTACCTTACTCTTACTTCTACTTTTCCACGTCCCATTCATTACTTGTGAGTTGAATCCAACCTCCAAGACCAGAGACAGCAGGAGGGCTGTAAACATAAGCCCAGTGGCATAGCAAAGGGGGGGGGGTAGCCTCCCCTCGTTCGTACCTGCCGTTCTTGGGGGGCCAATAGACCACCCCCTGATCTTCAATCGGCCGCCGAGGTGCGACAAATGGGAAAAAAATCCCACCAGCACCCCCGCTCTTTCATTTGGCTGCAGCGGTGCGGCAAATATGGGTACCGCCACAGGTGGCCAAAGTGCTCGTTACACCATCGTAAAATGGGTGCTATAACAGGTTAGGCATTCTGTAGTATGCTGTACTGTAAAGAAGGGAGATGTTGTAGTACGCTGCTCAGCCTGGATGACTGTGTGTGAGAATGTTGGCGTGTGGAATCTTGGAGTGCTTGAGTCAGTTGGTGACGGGCTGAGCAGCATAGAGGCTGCTCCTGGTGGGGCTCTTACTTTGTACAACTTACAACTTAAATAAACCTACATGAAAACTACTACGGCTCAACTACTCTTCGTATTGTTACACATTCAAAGAATTCCCTTTGACTTTCTAAGCACTGTCAAAGGTCTAGAATAAAGGGTGGTGGATAGCTCGTAATGACTGGGAATAAGACGAGTAGGACAGAGAGTAATGAAAAGTGCCGGTAATTAATTGTGCCTATCTCTACGTCTGTTGTCCATGTCCCAGTCATTACTTACAAGGTACACCAAAAGTTAGAGGTTTTGACAAAGACAAATCAAAATCACCGGAATGAAACAACCATAAACACCTTAATACATAATAGTGACTCTATTTACTCAATGAATGAAAATAACTTACAACTTTATTACAATCTTGCAGAGTTAAGAAGCAAAATTCTCATCTATGTTTATAATTCTCTTTAAATGATAATGTTTAACAACAATATTTCTGAAGCCCATGTCACAGCTCTAGTTATGAGACTCTATTAAGCGCAGCACAAGAAGCTGGAACACCTCTTGTTGATGCTCTTAAATCTTATCTGAAACAGATGCATCTTGTTCCGAATAAGCCAATGTGATGGCCAAATGTATCCCTCTGTTTCTAGTCAGTTTAGAGACCTTCTTACATGTAACTGGTAGACCAAAAGCCACAAACAAATGATCTGACCTACTGAATGCACCAGACGGGTCAAGATAACTTGACAAAGCATTCTAAATTGCAAGAAATGCAATACCTCTTTCTCATGGGATGAAGGAGTAAGAAAGAAAGTCGGTACCACTATTTTCTGAGAAGTATGAAAAGAAGAGTTTATTTTAGAAATAAAAGGAGGTCTCATAAATAATCCATCCTAACAAAAGCAGGACAGCACAATAGAGCCGCAAGTTCTCCAACCCAGGCTGATGTCATAGCCACCAAAAGGCCTCTCGACATAAGAGGTCCACAAGAATATGTCTAAAGAGATTAAAGTACCCAAGGAAAGCCCCAAGGCAGTGACCTAGGATGGGTAGGAGATCGAGTGAAAGAGAAACATTTAAATAATCTAGAAACTAGTATATCAGTTTCCTGGAAAGACTCATTGAGTTCATTAATATCTTTTAGCACATACCAATAATTATTTAAAGTAGAAAGGGAAATATACAGCTGGAATCCATACCAAAAGAGTAAAATAGATAGAAGTGTACATGAAACAGCAGACACCACATGTGATCATGTGATCAATGTGACCAGTGGCTTGAATATGACTTTAAAGTAGAAGATCTTCTAGATTTTCAGATACTTTCCACCCAGTGGCACAGAAAACTATTCGTTTTAAAGCTTAGTCTCTCAACTTCCGAACTGAGAGACCCACCCTGATCGTAAGAGGCATAGTCAAAGCTCGAAGAGGAGATGGAGACAATGGAAGAATCAAAAGAAAGAGGACAGCTAGCAACTGAAGCAGAGGTAACCAAGCTCTGTGTAACCAAAAGGGTACCAACATCATCACCTCCATTTCTTCCTCTTGAATCTTGCGCAGACGTTATGAACTGAGAGGAAGGTGAGAGCAGGCATAATGTCTTGGACCGTTTCACAAATAATACATCACACTGGAAAACAGGAGCAGACTCTGACTAGCGGGGCATTATTCTGGAAGCAAAAAGGTTCCGAAATTAGCTTCCTTCTGAAATGTTACTGGAGAGTAAGAGATGTTCGCGAATAATAGGAAAAGCTTACTCAGCTGATATGCTCAAACATTGGCCTGTTAGTTAATGTACATTTTGATAGGGTCAGGTGATATGTCTTTGCCCATGATCCCAGATGAATTGCTGCAGAGTTTAATGCATTGGAATGGGTGCTACCTGGTCATTTAATGTATGTTACAGTCACTATGTTGTCCAATCTCACCCCAACATTATGGTGTTGAACTGTGGCTGAAAATGTTGTAAGGCCCACAGTACTGTAATTTCTCTCCAGTTTGAGATTGACAACAATCCATTGGAGTCCATTGGCTTGAAAAGAATGGGAGTCCAATGTCACAAGCCATCCTAAAGAGTTTGCATCCGATGCAAATGCCATTGGAAGTTCTAGCTATATTGTGACAACCCCGGAGTGATATATTGCTTGTAACCACCCCCAGATGTTTCTATCTGATTTGTGGAGACAAAAAAACTATAGCTTCCAATGACTTGGAAAGTGATGCAAATTGTCTCTTTCGATGCCATCGCAGAGGAGGAAGGTGGAGTATTGCCCGTTGTACTGAGAGCACACAATCTGGTATATGACCCTGAAAGTCCATCCATTTCCTTGTGAGACCTCCTGGAAAAAACAGCAGATCAGACAGCAGGGACTGGAGTCAGTTTGCTCTCCATTAGGAAAGGAAAATGATGTCTAAGTCAATCCTGACTATGTCTACTATGAAAGTAAATCTCCGGATGGGCTGAGTTGACATTTTGGAATATTCAGAAGGAATCTGTGTTGGTTTGCAGAGGATATCAGAATTTCTAGATATTATAGAGTCTTGATGTTTGATGGAGCACACATTAGCCAGTCACTGTGATAGTGATAGATAGGAATTTATTGGAGATGAAGATGAACTACAATTGAAGCAACCCCTTTTGTCAAGACCCTTTAGGATGAATGAAGATCAAACGGGAAAACCATGAATTGCCATTGCTTATTCTGGATACAAAACCTCATGAACGTCTGGTGGCAATTTGCACTATGTTTGTAGAAATGAGTGCATTGTACTAATGGGGTGATCTATGGGAAGCAGTGGAATATGTCCTCAGCGGAGTCTTCATTTTGAATGAGATGTCCTTCATCCACTTTTTTTTAGGTCTAGCACCATCTGATATCTTCCCATCACCTTAGGTACCAGGAAGACAGTTAAGTAGGCACCCTTCCCCCAATACAATATTGACCTGGAAGGATTGGTTTTTTATCGATGAAAGAACACATTTCTTCTTTTATTAGTTTTTCTCTAGATGACACATTTTGCCCACATTGTAGGAATGGTCTCTGTATGCAGAAAGAGGGCGAGAAACTCTATGTCGAATATACACTGTACCACATCCAACACGCATAAATCTAAAGTTGATCCTTGCGACTCCTTTAGAAAGTGATGAATTCAACCACAAACCTCTAACTTTAGTCAAATGCCTGCCTAGGACCCAGCATAATCAGGAACAAGGCTATTTAGTAAAATAACTCAATTTCAGCTTTTTTATTAAATACTAGCTTACCCGTCGCGCATTGCTGCGATCTCCGAAGAAAGGAAACTCGTTATGATAACATTCAATTTACATTGTGTCATTTTTATTGAAACTTATTCATTTTAATATGGAAACCATTTCAAAGTGTTGTTTTAATTCTATTTATTTATTCGGGTGCTTGTGGATACACGATTTTTAGTTTTTCTGTCTGGTGCGTACATCAATATTCGAAAGATTATGAGGGCCCTGGGGGGCAATATTAAAAAAATATATATGCCAGAAACCTTCGCGGGAGTGTACTCAACAACTCCCCAAAGTTTCCTGGTGATCGGATGAATGCTGTTTTAATTCTATTTATTTATTCAAGTGCTTGTGGATACACGATTTTTTGTTTTTCAGTCTTGTGCGCACATCAGTATTTGAAAGATTATGAGGGCCCTGGGGGGCCGATATTTGAAAAAAAAATTATGCCAGAAATCTTCGCGCGAGTGTACTCAACAACTTCCCAAAGTTTCATGGCGATTATATGAATGGTGTTTTAATTCTATTTATTCATTCGAGTGCTTGTGGATACACGATTTGTTGTTTTTCCATCTGGTGCGTACATCAGTATTCAAAAGAATATGAGGGCCATGGAGGGGCCGATATTTAAAACATTTTTATGCCAGAAACCTTCGCGGGAGTGTACTCAACAACTTCCCAAAGTTTCATGGCGATCGGATGAATGGTGTAGTAATGCATAAAGTACAAACAGACAGACAAACATACTTTCGTTTTTATTTATATAGACAACCATAAGATGATTTCTGTTGGACTCTGGATAGTTGTCTCCTTGTTGGCTACCTGAAAGAGGACTTCTGCTTAGAAGCTCCAAAAGACTCAGTTTGCTGTTTTCTGAAAGAATAAGAATATTTTCATTCTTTAAACAGGCAATGTAGCTTATTTTGTAGATCGAGACCAAATAGGCAGGTTCATTCTAATGGCATCTGAAGGGCTGTGAACCTTTGAGCAACACCTGTACTCCAGTCCTTCAATAACAGGTTTTGACAGGCTGCAATTAATGCTCGCAGTACATCAAATGAGATGTCTGACAGGACAGGTATTTTTCCATTCTGTGCCTTCAATGATTCAGAACACTCAGTTCCATCTTGGATGGCTTTAAATAACACCTTGAAGCTAGCAAATTAAGACTGTGATGTGTGAGCTCCAGAAATGCCAGCACAAAGCACCAGGTATGAATCTGAATATACTTTCTTCAAAAGAGAATCAACTTTCTTTTCAGTGGAGACCATCAAAATGTTTTTATCTGCCATTGAGGATCTGCAAACCAGTCTATTACAGAATCAACATGAACAATGTATGGAAATTTAGTTGACCGAGAACAGTGGCGTAACAATATCCCCCTTAGCCCCAGAGGTGGAGGGTTGCCCGAGCTCCAGGGGGCCGTTCCGGCACTGTGCACATTCAGACCTTAGAGCTCCTGACTGGGTCTGGAGAGTGGGGTAACCCTCCATGCACTTTGCAGGGGAGGGGCCCACAGGTTCTGGTACCCCATTGACTGAGAACTGAGTTTAACCAAGAATCTGAGATCACCAACCAAAAAGCATGCGGAGATGGAGTCATATGCACTCGAAGGGTGGCACACGCTGAAGACATGGACACTGCCTGCCTCCCCTGTGACTGCCACCATGACAGTGAGCAATACCTCATGCTGTTGCCTGCAGTTGGGGTCAACCTGCTGCACTGTACTATGGTCAGTGTGAAGACCAGAGACTTTTTCTTACCCTCTGTAATACCTGGTGTAAGAGCTAAATCGAATATGTTATGTATTAGAACTACTGCAGAACGACATCTGCACCTGTGCTTCAATCAGGCTTCTGCCAAAGTTACAGGGGGTGTGAGTTCTATCAGAACCAGGGTTCCCCAGGTGGGAAAGAACATGGAGAGAAAAGGAGGGAGCAGCGCCCATAGTGGAATTGTGACAAGTGATATTACCCTGTATTTTTGAATTGGAATGTGTAGTCTTTAGTATTACCGTGTGATTGAAAGTACTTTTGTTTTTTTAAACAAACACTGGGATGTTGGGATGTTGCTTTATTGTTGAGCTCTAAGCATGTGCCCCCAAACTACCTCCCTGATAAGCCCCCGCTGCCCTAAGATTCAAGTGTGGAAAGGATTGCACTTGGATTTATATGAAGGGTCATACTAGGTTAGATCCGAGGACAGCACATGCAAACACGCCCAACCACCACAATGGGATTCCAGTAGCCCCTGTCTGTCCTGTGCCCCCAACAAACAGGGTCTGACACTTCTCCTGTAGGAGCTGGTTCATTGCTCTCATCAGAGCCTGTCACATATGAATGCAAATCACCACATGCTGTAGACTTCCTGCTGGAAGGATGTGACTTCTATTTTTGAAGTGAGGTCAAAGTCTCAAGAGTAGACTTCCATATTATCTCATCATAACACTCTCTGCAGTGCCTGAACCATTTAGACGAGGGGAATCTTGAGGTGTCTGGTGATGATGGGGACACATGCCTCTTCTTAGAAGAATGTTTCTCTACCACAATGCCCAGGACTACTCAGACAGATAGCCAAAATGCTAAATTCCTGCTGACAGACTTGACAGCAAGATTCAAAATGAGCTCCTCTACACCACTCACCTTCTTCACAGCCTTCAACGCATAGCAACTTACCTGTTCCGGCATGCTGTTGTTTAAATACCCCGTGGCAGTCCTTCCTAAACGTTTTAGAACCATGGCCCAATTTTCAGAATAACAAAATTGTGTGACCCACCTTGCTTTAATCGACATGAGGTGGGCCATTTTCTAATGTAACGTGACCATTGCATGGTAGGGCACATTTTCCACTGAAATAGCCACTAAACTTGCACAGATATACACTTTTACTAATAAAACTATATTACACACAAATGATAACGTGTGGAAATTGGGTTCAGTGCATATTTATCATTTGTGCATCACCAAATAAAATGTCTCAGTTTGTTTTGATCCTATTACAATCTTTGTTTCAGGCACAGTTCAGAAGTACAAAACATGTGCTTAATTTTTGCTTTCCTAAAAGATAAATGTGTACAGTCTATTTTCAGGAATTTACATTTTGTCCAGTCGTGGCCGGTGCAGGTAAGAGCAGTGGGCAGTGGATGAGGGGGCAGGAGGTGAGGAGTCGACAGCGGATTCTGAGGGAAAATAAAGAAAGAAAACCACTTACTTTGCGCTCGCCGCATCGCCGAGATGGCGATGCAGAGAGCGCAAGGTAAGTGTTTTTCTTTTTTTTCCCTCTTCGTCATCTGTCGTCTCACCCACCCCCACCCCCACACTTTCACTCTCCCTGTACCCCAACAAGATTGTCACATAGTACACTTTACTTTTAATTTTCTGACTGCAAAGTGAGAGAAGTTTGTAAATACCAATCTGCATTTTCAAAAAAATAAGCAATAATTTGTCACAATACATAGCCTGACCTTTGACTTCCATCTTTGACAAGCAGCAAATGGAACACGATAATTATACAATTTGAAGGCATCTTTATTTATTGCTTAGCCTTTTGCAACCCACCAAAACTAGCTTGCGATCGGGCAACATTAGTATGGGCTTTGCCAATGCATCTCCTTGATCTCTTTGCTAGACACAAAAGATGATAAATGCAGAACCTTCCTCCTCCTATGCATACATATATCTCAGCCACTTCCCCCTCACCAATATGAGGAAAGGATCCATGGAACGTGATGAACCTCTTGTACATGGTAATTGTTCCCAAGGCTAGAAAACAGATACAAAAACTCCTTGTGCATGATGCTGCCACAATGGAATCCAGTTCCTGCCCAGGCTTGCAGAGATGGAGCCCAGAGGTCATGATGGAGGTCCAAGTCTAGCAAGTCCTATTATCCTCCAGTATCTTTTTCTTAGTCGAGACATGAAATCGAACAGGGAGATGCTGTGAACACCAGCCCTCTTGAGGTGCCCAACTCATGGTAGGCATGGCTTGCATTTACAACACCCCTGATGTTTCCTGTCTCGGAGGTGGGATTCACCTCACAAGTAATGACTGGGACAAAGAACAGGGGCTATAACTTCAATATAAATTTGGGTCTAACCTGAGGCTGTAATCTCAGATGCCGTTTCCATGGGAACGACGCTTTCAGGAGTCGGAGTAGCAGTAGGACTGAGTCCTCAGGCCTTCATGTAACCCTCATGGATGGAGCAGTAATTGGCTTCTTTCTCCACACTGGAATGGCACTTTAAGACACACTTCAGTTAGCACATGGGCATCAGCAGTTCAACCCTTCCCCTTTCTCTCTCCCTCTCTCACACACACATGTAGGCACACACTGTCTCATACAGAGCAAAAAAGAGTAAACTGGACAATTTCTTAAGCTTATCTAGTCCATTGTTAATTTTCTTTGTGCATTTTTAAAATTAATGTTTAGAAAGAAGTTTAGTTACATTGTTTTAAGTTTGCACTTTACCCAGTGTCACGGTGTGTATGCTGGGCTTTCTGACTAAAAAGCCCGACAAAGAATCTTCTCTGCTGAGAAAGAAAGGCCCAGAACTCCAAAGAAATGTTCCTTGTCTTTTGAATGCGATACTGTTTCTCTATGTGTGAGTTGATCAATTTGACCATTTGAGTGAGATACAGATCTCTCTTGATTTTGAATGGCGTAACGAAACTTGAGGGGGCCCCCCTGCAAAGTACATGGAGGGGGCCCCCACCCCAATACCTACCACTTTTGCTGAGGTGCCCCCCTGGAACTCTGCACCCGGCACTGCGGGAACTTATGTTACATCACTGCTGAAGAAAAATAATCACTGAAGTATTACCTAATATACATACAAATGTTGCAGAAAAAAGAAATAGGGGCATGTAGATTTGCTCTGAATGTGTGGATGCGAAGCACGATTGGGTATTTTCAGCACAATGAAAAATGAACATTGCCATATTAACAGAGCACTGCTCCTCCAGAGAAAGCATGGGGTTGAAGACACTTGGGTCTTGCCGTTTGTCCACTTTCATAGTTCCTAGCAGGCTGTAATGGAGAATGGCTTTTGAAAAAGCCATTTGTCATATTATTCATGTGCCACACCCCATCCTAAGACACCGGACCCTCCAGTAAAGAAGCATCAATAAATCAAATACCCTTGCAGGGCCGCAGGCTGATATCTGCAAAATTTCAAAAAAGTAAGGGTTATTTTATGATGGATGTAAGGCTCGTAGTGGCTAGAGTCTCGCAAATGGCATGCAAGCAAATCCTGGGCCCAGGTCCCTGAATAAAAGCAGCCCCCACTGCAGTGTCGTGTATTTCTATAGGTTCTGATTCGATCCCCCTATTCCTGACCCTATTCTGGTTAAACTTACTAGCTAGTTAACTAACAGTCAGCCCATGAGGCAAGAAATCCCCCATGATGCAGATACCGTTATCTGACGCAGTCACACTACGGCACAGGAACGTGTTATCTGATTAGGTCATAACGCTTGAGATCTAATTAGACAAGCGACATTCCTCCAGCCCCTGATAAGGCATACGACGTTCTCATAACAAATCAAACCTATGACAACCTGGATAATCCGTGCGGCCATTGTTTTGATTTCACAGAGAACTTTAGTAAAGAATGTGCTAACGAGCAAGTCGTATGACATCTTTATTGACGTACCTATGTCCATCCTTACGTCAATCTCGGCACCTTTAAGGTATAAATATTGCCGACCTTGCCCTATGCAAACACACGCGTGGTGACAAGACGGAGCAGCCATACTTGCCGAAGCCGAGAGCAGAAGCAGACCCCGCAGGCAGCAGCCCCGCCTTCCTGACGCGCTGAGAGACGCGCTGCTATCTCAAGCCGAGAGACCCAGCACCGGCGCTTCTGGGCAGCCCTCGCAGGCAGCCTGGAATATCGAGAGCAGAGAAAGAGATACCATTCCTCATTCATCCTAAATTCCAGGTACAGAACTGAATAACCCCTCCTAGAGAATTCTTTAGTTATTCACTTGGCAAAAACAAACTTAAACTAAACTGTAACTTTCTATTCCCGCCCACGCATTAGACTTAGGTCAGGTACACGGGGTAGGCGTATTTAGAAACACCAGTTGAGTACGTTTAGTCAAATGTATATGTGTATGTAAATATATTTTAATCATTTTAAACATCATATGGCTCAGAAACCATATCAATGTTTTTACAGTATTATTTTATACTATTGCTTCTAATGTATGCACTTTACTTAACTATAAGTATTGCAATAATATCGATCCATTTCTCTTGTACGAGAAAAGAGACTGGTCAATAAATAACATCTTTTATTGAACACGCCCGTCTCTTCCTTTTCTCTACATTCTGATGAGACTAAGAATGCACGTACTGACTGAGTAAAATAATTGCCTTGTGCTCACACGACTCTCGAGATTGACTCTTGATTAGGGGAGAGCAAAGTTGTCATGTTCTATGGTTGTCAGAAACTAAATCCCTTCTTGTCTAATCAGGGGAGTTAAACCTTCCTTGAACATTCGAGAAAGTTTCTAGCGAACTCTGAGCTTAGCTGGCAAACCCAAAAATTAAGTCTAGTATCGACAGTAGTAGACCTAGTTAACGTCTGGCCTAGGCCTTTACTGCTGTAGGCACTATTCCAATGCGCAGAGCCTATTGGGAAAATAGGAGCTACACTACATGGCGCCCAACGCGTTTGGAAAGGGCGATAAAACTAACGTAAGACATTTAGAGTAACTCAGTCGTGCTTTCTCACTCAGACCCCTTTTCCCAAATACTCCAAAGACGTCTGGAGTGGGTGAAAGGTTATTATATCCTCCAAAACCTCGCAGGAGGGAACTCCTATGTATGGTTCTTGGTCTAGTCAACGTTGAAGGATAAAACAGTTCCAAAATATTGTGCATCTAATCTCTGTTTCCATAAAGAAACCTGATCTGCAAACAAAAATAATACCATCCTGTCAGTAAAATGGGAGACAGCGATGGAGAAAGAGAGGCAATTAGATTAGCTACTGAAATAGCAGATGCTGATGCTACCATGCAAGCAGCAGACGCGGATATAATACTTATTCCGGTCATTAAAAGGAGATCTATAACCTTAAAACTTATAGAAAATGGACTGACACCTAGAGGTGGCACAGTCATATTCGTAATTGAGGCACACGAATATCGGCAGACAGAGGTATACTATACATGGATACATTTTCCAGCAGCAAATGCTGTAACAAAGTACTTCCACTATTACAAAGTAGAGGAACCTCCTGAAACGTACACTCCTTTCGAGGAGGTGGAAGTACCACTCAAATTCCAAGAGCATTTGCTCTTATTTGATGGCGCCCTAATACATAACAATCACATTACAAGGCTCGGTCCTTTAGGAAGACCAGGAGCAACGTGGCCGGTCCTAGCCGGATACACACCACATCCAGACATCGAAAGAATGCCTGCAGCAGAGCTATTAATACAGCTAAAACAACTACTAAAAATTCATAGACAATTAGTTCAGTATGTAATGCGGACTTCAACAATTCAGCCAGCGATTAAAATTCCACAGCTGACCCCTCACCAGGGGAACACAAATAAAATCACACCACAGAACATCCAATCCTGCCTAGGTAAAGTTCCAGCTAAACGGGAACAAATACCATTCTGGTTGGCACAGAAAATTACCCAAATAGAGGCGGTGTTTCCTGACACCACCCCATTAGAAAAACACAGGATTCTGACTATATGTCTCCCAATGGGAATCGCACCACACATTGAGGACTGTGACACTTGGGGTACAGTCTTTGCTTCCATCTATACAAAAACGCACGGTGTTCCATCCATTTCGGTGATACCAGATGTGCTAAAACAAATTCAAGATGAATACGGTCCAGAACCTGCTTTAACTCTTGGTATGAAATTACTGAAAGACTTCAAGCAGGTCTCGGCTATATTACTAGCCAACATAAAGGGTGAAGCAGCAAACGTGGCGATCCGCCAGAGGTTAAAAGAGACAGATATAGCAGACCAACCAGCTGAAATTGCCAGAATCATAGAAAAATCCTATGAAGAACTAGGCAGAGATAGTCTAGGTGGAATACCAGTAAAACCGCAACTGACTACAAGTCCAGAAAAAATATTTTTTAATAATAATTCACCAAAAAAGAACTGGGATGGAAATAAACAATCCAATCCTAAAGAAAAGAAATTCCAGTCCAGAGGAAGGTCTCCTAGGCGAAGAGAGAAATCTCCAAACCCGAGACAAAGGTCACCTCAGAGTGAACCCTCTGGGAATAGATATAACCTTAGAAATAGGGATAATATTAAAAAACCTGATAGATATCAAGACATTGATACACGTCCCTCTCAATCTTTTCAGAATTCCTCGCAGAAATCGGAAAGAAGAGGACGATCAGAAGAGCACGCCAAGTCCAAAGACAAGGAACCTGCTCAACTGAAAAAGAAATCACAATTTCCAAAAAAGAAGGTAGCCAGTATCAAGGTAGTTAACAATGCCGAGAATACTGAGGACACAACTGAAAAACGGAGAATGGGCTCAGACAATGCTAGACAGCGCAGCAGAGGTGAGCATAGCTCGCAAAGTCCTTATGAATCATCTGGAGACAGTGGACACGAATGAATACCTTCAAGTGGAAACTGCAGATACCAGAGTTAGCAAGCCCCACAAAATATACGAGATAACATTACGTATAGAGGGAGATAAGACTAGGAAAATAAGGGGACTATTTTGGGATAACCTATCCAAGGGCTATGACATCCTTCTAGCTGAAAAAGACTGGCCACCAGAGTTTGTCAGGGAGTGCCCTCATGGCGAAGAAGTAATTATGCCTGCCTTCTCGAATCAAATACCGATTCATAAAAAATATACACTTGCTAGAAAGTGGGCAGCGGCCTTAGCACCTGCTTTATATAAAAATCATGTAGGATGGGATGAGGATTCTCCTCCTCACAAAGTCCAGTTAAAATCACAACCTACTGCACAAAGGCAGTACCCAATTAAGCAAGAAGCTAAAAAACAAGTAAATGAAATACTAGATCAGCTAGAATACCAAGGTGTGATTGAAACTTGCACCTCACAAATGAACAATCCTTTATTTCCGGTCTCCAAACCAGACAATTCGTACCGTCTAGTTTTGGATTACCGACACCTTAACACATGTTGCAAAACTTTTGCAGTGCAAAACTCACACAGTGCTGCACTAATGAATAACATAGTGCGCAAAAAATACAAAACAACCTTGGACATCTCCAACGGATTCTTTTGTCAAAACATAGCACCAGAGAGCAGATATTTAACTGCATTCTCAGTAAATGGCACTCAAAAACAATTCTGTCGGTTAGCCCAGGGGTACAAGAACAGCCCGGGGGTATTCTCAGCGAGAGTAACAGAATTACTACAACAATATGATGATGAAGCATTATCTTATGTCGATGACATTTACTTAACAGATGATGACTTGGAAACTCACTTGAAAAGAGTGAACACCATAATACTTGGTTTCGCTGCAGAGGGTTACAAATTCAACTTCAAAAAGTCCAGAATTGCCCATCTGAAAATTCAGTACGGAGGATATGAATTATCAAGTATTGCCTGGTTGACAGTCTTTTAAGAACTAGAAGAATTAAAAAATCTAAAATATGAAAAAACGTATCCTCTGCCAATCGACATTCTGCCTCTACGACATTACGCCTGTGTAATCTATACAGACGGACATGCTCAACCCTCCGTTTGGGGAGAACATGCATACAATCCCACATGTGAGATTACAAAAGAAGTGTGGCACGGAGGTAAACTAAGACCTCTATTAACAAAATCACACTCAGTAGAAACTAATTCAGAACTACAAACTGAAATATTAGCTTTGAAAATGGCGCTAGATAATGCGGATCGCGAATTCCCGACACTTATAGTGTCAGATTCATATTTCTGCGTCAAAGCATATAACAAGGATTTGCAGACCTGGATTCAGAACGATTACAAAGATGACACGGATGCACCAATAAAGCAGAGACTGCTCTGGGAACAGGTAGCTCTTTTGAAAAAAGAACTACCAAAGACTCACGTGACACACTCACTGAGTCACCAGCGTGATGGCGTTCACGTTGTAGGGAATTCATTGGCTGAAACAGCCGCAGCGGCAGCCAGTAAACCGGCTCCCGTAGATCGAAAAAAGCGTACATTGAAATACATTGACGGCGAAACATTGCTGGCAGTAAAAACGTCATCAAAAGGCGACTGCTCGGCGTTACCGATCAACTATCCACTCAATTACACATACATCATAGATGCAAACTCCATTCCTTTTGCTCGAATCCCTGGAGTGGGGGATAGAGTGATTCCAAACATGGACAGGAGAAACTTGTTAATCGCAGACGCACACATGGGCGAGGGTCTCAGACACCTTAAATTAAAGGATTCTCTGGAAGAATTACAATCACGGTACTGGTGGCCAGGCATGAGCCTGCACTACACCATGTTTGTAAAAAACTGCCCAAACTGCAACAGAGATCGCAGTGGGGAGAGAAGCAGTTTAATACCTCGTCGTATCAAGGCAGATAACATCACCACTAAAAAGAATGGCTTGCGATTAACATATACAGGCTAGTTCCCACTTATAATGTAGATCCACAACACTCGGCTGACGTCCGGACTGTTATACAAGATTTGCGAGTCTAAATGGCATATACGCTAAGAGCATGCTACGTTCGACCAATTTTTTTTCCTTTTCTCAGGCAATCCAGCCTGGGGGGGGAAAGAATGGCCAAATGAGCACAGCCCAGCGGGAATCTTCTCACTTCCTTCCTGAGGGTATGGGATGGTGTAAAAAAAAAACCAAGACAGAAAGCAATCTATAATAGAAAGGATATTAGGTTCGGGAGCTGGGTGGGTCAAACATCTAATAAGTGTCCAACGTAGTCTTAATAACTTGCCAAGAAATTCTCTGAAGGGATTCAGTCAGTACGAATTATTATTCGGAACTAGGATGTTGATCTCTGACCTTGATAGTCAGACTTCAGTGGTAACAGAAAAAAGCTTTGATGTCAAAGACCGTTTGGCTATTTTGCAGGACTTAAACAAAACAAGAAAAGACCTGAGCAACATACAGTTGAAAGAACAGCCAACGACCACTGAAGAATCACCACCTGTCCCAGCAAGACCTGTCTGGATTCCAAAAGTCGGGGATCTAGTCAGGGAGAAGATCGCGGTAAAGAAGGAATTTGGGCCTTCTTACAGAAAAGCAGTTCCTGTCTTGTCTGTCAACGGGACAAGATCAGTTGTACTACCGCCACTTGCTGGAAAAAAGGAGAACCGAGTTGTATCCATCGACCTGGTAAAACCACAACATGTGGCCGATAACAAACAGTAGGCCAAGTGGACTCCCAATAAGTAGCAGAACACCAAGGTTTGCTACCAGTACAGAGGTCCTATCAAAGAGGCTCATCACATTCGAAACGCCTACGGAAGAACAACAAGGACTATGCAACAATGCAATAGAACTTAGACCTCTGAAAACCCAAATAAAGACATTTAGCAGAGACACACCAATCTATACAGAAGTACCAAGTGAAAATGCGAGAAACAAAAATCCTGAACCAATTGGAACAATTGACAGAACTGCATCCGGTTACTTCATCAACTTCGATGATTCCTCTGACGGCTTCAGCGAACAAAAGACACAGCCATCATCAAAATCCTTTAAAGACAAAGCTAAGGAACTTTTGAAACAACTGAAAGAAACATATCTAGTTTCTCCATGGATTGAATTTTGGGTGGGTTTTGGTGCATTTATCCTCATACTTTGGCTCATCATGGTATTTACCTTGGGACGCTTCATTGAGGGAAAATATGCTAAAATGGACACAGCAAGTCAGAACATCAACTTGGTCCTCAAACCACACACATCTTCACACGTCGAGAAAAGAGAACTTTCTTCAGAACTTTCTTCAGCCAACTTCACAGCAATTCCAATATCTGGTGGGGTAGCCTGGGACAACACTGACTATGAAATTTATGGTCCGGTCGAGATCCTGAAATATCCACACCAAATCAAGATCTCCTTGAGTGACTTTGCAAAACCAAACTCATTTGCTGATGATTGGGACTTTGAAAGTATAAACAATATGATGTCTGACTTAGTAATGTCTGCTAAATTTACAAAACATGATTATTTGCAGGGTTCTACAAATTATGACAGCATGTACTGCTATAACCATTATGGTAACCATTTCTTGCATAAATCTGCACAACCTAGAAATGTTTTAAGTTTTAATCAATGGGAACATTGTGCTACACCTCCAAAAGGGAGCTCTAGAACCGTGTATGGCAAATATTCATATTTTTCAGGTTTTAACATAACTAATGCTGAAACATTTTATTACAAATTGTCAAACAAGACAGGGATGAAAACCATGATAACCAACACAAAATTGATATATTCAGATTCTTTCTTTGAAAAAATGAATACTTTTGGATTTGATTATTGGGACAAACATGTTGATTTGAAAAGTGTTTGGGGCACAAAAGAATGGCAAGTACAGGGTATAGAAGCTTTGTTTAGAGCCTGCATGATCCCAGAACAAATGATATTTTTAAATGACACCGTTCAACAAACCACCTGTCTTGGCTTAGCCAAAATCAAAGATTTAAATAACCTGTCTATTCCAAAGCCAACAATGTTTAGCAATAACTCTGAAACAGATGAAGAAATAGACATAAACCATATACTTAACCAAAACAGAACACATCCTGATTGGAAACAATGGTTGATCTGGCCCACAGATACAAATAACTGTCAAGATAGATTCCTGAATAAAACACAGGGTTTCAAAATGACCAGGCCAGACCCTAGATATCCCCAAAGACATCACCCAGGGATAATAACAACCTACAGTGTGGGCAAATTATGCCTTCAATGGCTACAAACTTCCACACTGCCTGAAATTAAGCAACACCTAACTTTACTTACTGATGGTGCTGACTTGCGTGATTTCATAATGGGACCACGCAAACAGCGTCAAAAGCGTTTCATAGCAGCCTCTGTATATGCAGCATACAATGAGGCCTGGAAGGTTACTCAAATTGAAACAGCAGAAAGAATACGGGAAATTGACCGTATTAATTTGGAAAAATCACTTTCTGTAGTGGACAATGGGTTAATGACTCTGTCCTCCAGAATTTTTTCATTGGACAGCATTGTGTCTTCAGCAATCGATATATTATCGCAAGACTTACTGTTATTACAACATGGTCAGTCACAATTGCGTTCTATTGTACAGCTTGGCTGGACGTTACAAAATCTGCGTTCAGGCTATGTGCCTTGGCGTTTAATCAACACAACGTCACTATTCCAAATCTTTAACCTTACTGATAGACAAATCGGTATGGCTCAGAAGGGTGCTGATTATACAATCTTGAGCATTGAAAAACTAGAAAGATTACCGTTGACAATGTCAGAACGACCTGTCAGTGAATGGATAATCCACGGAATCATAAACATTCCAATCTCAACCTTCAGGTTTCAATACTGCCAAAAATATATACAGGCTGGCATGTACGAGAAATTGGGAAAGGGGTACCTTAAAACAACATGGAACCTGCCCTATTCACATGCATGTGTCAGTAACAAAGGACAGAAAGTGTTTCTTAGTGGCAACAATTGTGCTATGTCACTAAGCGGCACGCTTCTGTGTAACGGTATTAGTTTGCACGGAGCCTGTGAAGGGAATTCATACAACCTTTCATGTCACCAGCAAGGCGCGCCTGCAACTGAAATAGAACCATTCTTTCAAAGACTCTATAATGGGAGTTACATTCTTATTGTAGACCGCAGATGCTGTAGTCTTATGCCCGGGACTCCTTATCTCGTCACTACGACGGCGAAGGTCAAGTGCTGTGGACGTTCTTTGTTTCCCAGCTCCTTTCCAGACAGGGAGGCAAGGGCATGGCCCAGTTTGAAAATTACTTCTATTCGAATAGACACTTTAAGCAGAATGAAAACAGTGCTTCTTCAGACGCCTACAAGGCTCACGTCATCTAAAGAAACGTATGATCTACAAGTCGCAAGGACGACTGCAGAGATACATACATTATTATCAACTAATTCCCCCGTACATTTCGCGGAAATCCTGAGCGAAATCTTAAATATTTCTGATACCACAGGGGTCTCAAAGGTATTTAAGACAGTATTTTCGATGGCATTAACACCATTCAAAGCCATACTGGGTATTTTTCCAGACTTCGTCCATTCGATTTTTGGCGGACTTCCCCTGATCCTAGGACTAATTGCAGGAATCCTATTCCTAGTCCTTATTTTTCGTTATGGCAACCCATGTCACAGATCAAACTCTCGCGACAATGGAAGATACGATCCTAGCCATTGGATACCGGGACCGGATATCAAAAATCCTGGGACTATCCCGGCTTAGAGACCTAAACATGACTTGGTTTCTATCATTTCGACCAATGTGGCAAAGGTGTGTTTTACCTGTACTAAGGTGTCTGCTATGCGGAGAAGAATGCGTGTTAGACACCTGTCTGACGCTACAATCGGATGCGCCGGTGGATGCAGATACACTGTTGGTTCCTACCAAGGTTCACGCACTGTGCTGCCCTCAAAGGCTGCCAATTCTGATGACGGCATTCCTGGAATCTTCACCACTGCGATTGAAGAGTAGTGAAGTTCAAGATGAAAGCAGCATCGAACAGGTACGACCTTCTGTCAGCAATGCAAATCAGAATGTCAATGGAGACAATCATGCGCATGAATGCATGGTTACCCCTATTTCCGACTTAGAGGAACTTTCCCATGAAGCTGTTGACAGTTTTTTCGAAAGCCTGAATGATATGATGTTCTCTCCGGAACAGAAATAGAGACTTTTGAGTAAACTCGCACACGGCGTTCCCTGAATTCGGCCTTCAACTTTAAAAATAAAGTCACATGAACAATTACAATCCAGTTCACGGACAGCAACTTTTTTCAGCAAGCCCCTAAAATATTTTTCTATATATTTTTTCCCGGGACACTGATTTTCTGCTTAAAGTAAGAGACTATTCCTAGAGAACTAAGATTTCTATTTTAGATACTTTATAGACTTTATAGACTTTAGCTGCCCGCTGGTATGTTCGCAATAGATTTTATGTGATGAAATGGTTTCGACTTTTTTTCTGTATAGCCATATTAAGAGCCATTTCATGTGTATTTCTCATATACCAACAATCAATAATGCATAACAATGCGTGTTCACTTTTGCATCTAATTCATAGCTTAAGTGCATACAATATATATGACTGCAATTTTTCAGTATATTTGAAAATTTCGAAATGCATTTATGTATTTTGGGGTGGTAAGGTATACACTATACTCTATAGTATGTTGTACTATGTTATACTATGCATAGATTAGTAGATATGACCATAGTTAGCGTGGAGTGGGTGTCGTGTATTTCTATAGGTTCTGATTCGATCCCCCTATTCCTGACCCTATTCTGGTTAAACTTACTAGCTAGTTAACTAACAGTCAGCCCATGAGGCAAGAAATCCCCCATGATGCAGATACCGTTATCTGACGCAGTCACACTACGGCACAGGAACGTGTTATCTGATTAGGTCATAACGCTTGAGATCTAATTAGACAAGCGACATTCCTCCAGCCCCTGATAAGGCATACGACGTTCTCATAACAAATCAAACCTATGACAACCTGGATAATCCGTGCGGCCATTGTTTTGATTTCACAGAGAACTTTAGTAAAGAATGTGCTAACGAGCAAGTCGTATGACATCTTTATTGACGTACCTATGTCCATCCTTACGTCAATCTCGGCACCTTTAAGGTATAAATATTGCCGACCTTGCCCTATGCAAACACACGCGTGGTGACAAGACGGAGCAGCCATACTTGCCGAAGCCGAGAGCAGAAGCAGACCCCGCAGGCAGCAGCCCCGCCTTCCTGACGCGCTGAGAGACGCGCTGCTATCTCAAGCCGAGAGACCCAGCACCGGCGCTTCTGGGCAGCCCTCGCAGGCAGCCTGGAATATCGAGAGCAGAGAAAGAGATACCATTCCTCATTCATCCTAAATTCCAGGTACAGAACTGAATAACCCCTCCTAGAGAATTCTTTAGTTATTCACTTGGCAAAAACAAACTTAAACTAAACTGTAACTTTCTATTCCCGCCCACGCATTAGACTTAGGTCAGGTACACGGGGTAGGCGTATTTAGAAACACCAGTTGAGTACGTTTAGTCAAATGTATATGTGTATGTAAATATATTTTAATCATTTTAAACATCATATGGCTCAGAAACCATATCAATGTTTTTACAGTATTATTTTATACTATTGCTTCTAATGTATGCACTTTACTTAACTATAAGTATTGCAATAATATCGATCCATTTCTCTTGTACGAGAAAAGAGACTGATCAATAAATAACATCTTTTATTGAACACGCCCGTCTCTTCCTTTTCTCTACATTCTGATGAGACTAAGAATGCACGTACTGACTGAGTAAAATAATTGCCTTGTGCTCACACGACTCTCGAGATTGACTCTTGATTAGGGGAGAGCAAAGTTGTCATGTTCTATGGTTGTCAGAAACTAAATCCCTTCTTGTCTAATCAGGGGAGTTAAACCTTCCTTGAACATTCGAGAAAGTTTCTAGCGAACTCTGAGCTTAGCTGGCAAACCCAAAAATTAAGTCTAGTATCGACAGTAGTAGACCTAGTTAACGTCTGGCCTAGGCCTTTACTGCTGTAGGCACTATTCCAATGCGCAGAGCCTATTGGGAAAATAGGAGCTACACTACAGCAGAGAATTGAAGAGAGAACATAACTGAATGCAATCAGTGGTCAAATTGGGGGAAAAACGTTGGGGAACTGTGGGCGGAGAATCAGGGGGCAGAGATAACCCGAGGATTGGATCAGTGGGTGGAGTCAGAGGTGTGGCCAGAAAGAGAAGGACATCCCTATTTCTAGTATTTGTTTAGCATTTCAATGACCATTTACAGCTTATTACATTATTTAATTCAACCAATGGATGCATATGTTTATTGAAGGTTTAATATGAGTTATTGACATTAAAATACATTCACAAAGTGGGATACATTTCCAATCACAGAATCTCCCACATATGCTCAAAAGTGGAATCACAAACTATCTGTCTCCGAGCCATGCAGTTTCTGTCATCAGAACTTCTCTTGCTCTTTTCCACAAGAGCAGTTCAAACATGAATGACGAAATATCCTAGTTTGCAAATGTATTCTACATAATTATGGCTCTGCCATATTTGTCACATAATACATCGTCTGCTGTATTATTTGACGATTATAACTAATAAATGGTAGTTCAAACGGATCAAAGGTTACTACAAAATGTGACTTGTGTTGCTGCAAAGTGCAGGGCCCTTTGCAAAGGTTGACTGGTCACATTTCTCTCTGCTTTATTTGTATGTTACACTGGTACTAATGAGGCAAAATCTTTGCACAGACAGTATGTGTAAAAAGTCAAAATAGTAAAGTATCAGAAAATATACCGCATTACGCTGCAGCCATGTGTTTGCTGCATAATTTAGTAAACACTGCGGCATAATTTTGTCCCCCATAGCTGGATAATTCCAGTGGCCCCAAGGCAGTGAGCACAATTCATGCTCGTGCATGAAGCCGAGACACTGAAGTTTGCAAACATAGTTTGGTGTGTTTGCAAATCCTGCATTGCCGATCCTTGGTGAGTTGCACTACTACTGCCATAACAAGGCGAATGGAGGTACCAATGGGTAAGGTGGACTGGTTTCAAGGGTTCTCTGACCTCAGTGACCGTCACTGTTGCTCTAGGGTGTGCTGCGTCGTAGGCCTGCCCGCAAGACTGAAGTTGAACTTCAGTATGGATTGTAGTGGGAAGGCCTTCAAAGTTAACGCACACTTGTCAGCACTAGGGTCAACCTGCTTGTGCTACAACACCAGGGCTTCTAAGGTCTTGCGGGGCCTTCTAAGGTCTAGCATGGAATGTGCTCCCTCAGGAGAGTGTTCTGGTGGACTGGCCATGAAGGCTGAAGGATGAACCTGGTTCCCCAGTGCCAAAATCGGCAGCTGTGGCCATAGTGCCACATCCTCTCCCCCACTGACCAAAAGACTGCTCACTGAGAGAAACTCGCACGGCTTTCAGCTACAACCAGATCGTGCCACGCTATAAACACCTGGATGCGACTCAATTCAAATAATGCACTAGACAAAAGTAATATGCTGCCTGAAAAAAAGCACCAACATCCTGGAAAAAGCAAACAGTCATAGGAAATGCAAAATTAAGCAAAGCATGTGAAGTGTAAGAAGGAACACATGGTAACATTAATGCTTTTACACTCATTATTCAGAAATCAATGAGTGTTTTTGCTTGAAAAGTGAAGGAAATGACTATAGGGCCTTATAAATGAAAAACCCAGCAATAATCTAGTCAGTGGGCCCCTCAGACCTCTGCGTCCACTGCTGGTGCATGCACCTTGTAATATATGGTCTGCCTTGCTGATGTGATGGCAATGAGCATTTGTTTGATTGGTTCAGATGCTCCGTCCATCACCACCCCCTTTTGTACCGCAATGAGCAACGTGGGGCACTCCGTGGCAATGCAAGGTTATGTGACGTGTCCATCAAGTACCTGCAAACACCACTACTCAGATTATAAAACGCCATTTTGGTGGGTGCCTGCGTATGGGGAGTGTTGGGTGAAAGCAGAGATAATTTCAAATTGATTGTTGAAATCCCTGAAATGTACACATTCTTTCATCAGATTACTCTCTTACTTAATTATTTTTTTTATTTTTTTGCCCGTGAGCGTTATCCACTGCCACAACAAGTAAGTCCAAACATACTTTAAATCACATCTGGGCAGAAATCCACATTCCTTACACATAATTTTGTCAGCAATAAGACACGTAAAATAATTGTGTACTTGTTACTAAGAGTTGACTATTCGCGTTTGTTGCACACATTATCCAAAACATTGTTTCGATTGGTACCCAACCCTTCCACTTTTAAACGCCTTTGTCCGCTGTCACACATCCCCACCCACTTAAAGTGCACTTAGGGGCAGATTTACAAGCCCCTTGCACCACTTTTGCGTCACTTTTCCCATGTTAAAAGTGATGCAAAAGTGGCGCAAGGGGCTTGTAAATCAGCCCCTTAATTTCTTGGTGGCACTGGCGGAAGGGTGGCTGTCATCATTTCACACACACTGGTGTGAAAGTCACACATTCTCCAAAACATCAGTTGGTTTTGGGCGTAGGGCGCCGGTAGTAAAAACAGGGAGGTGTTGTCAGGCTTTTTACTCTCAAAATGAGGACTTTGCTCTTATTAAATAAAATGTTGGTGGTTTGCATCCATCACATTAAAATATAATGAAATTCAACAAGGCACCAATATATTTCAGCCATTAAGGTCACCCCAGAGAGTCTACTTATACACAGTATTTCCTTGTCAGTAGGTGAAGTGATAGAATTAGAATATCTTCTGTTTGGCAATACAGCAGCAGACAAACCAAAACATACTTTCGAATCGATTACAGTTGTAGAAGCCCCCACACTTGCGCTGGTGCATCACGAGCTCTGCTATCAGTCTATCCACTCCCTTCTCAGTCTATCCACTCCCTTTAAAAATATTATTTTCTTCCGGTTGGTAAATGGAGAGAAAGGGGGCTGGGATGTTGTTTTTCTTGCTCTGGAAACCCGTGCTTTTTCAGCGCATTGAGCGACGAGAGAGATAACTTTCACACTAGGTCACAGAGTTCAGACGGACCCTGTCTGTGAGTAAGTATACAGTGTGCTTTGGGGGCCTCTGGAGCTCGAGGGCCCCCCGCACCGCGGGGGCTGCGGGGGGCCTTTGTTACGCCCCTGGCAAGAGCCATCTCAGTAGCAGGTGAATGCGGGCTCCCAAGGCAGTTCTTTCCGATTTCCCAAAGAGAGAGCTTAAGCACAGAAAAACCCGGTGATGTCACATTTCTTGCTATTACGATGTACTAAAATGGTGAGTCTCTCTGATTTTGGTGATGCCCCTTTTTTGTGATAGTTGGGTGGACACACATTCTAAGGGTAGCTGTTACTGGTGAGTTAAGGGTAAGAAGCCTCCCCCGGTCACTTAACCTGTTTTCCGTATATAATAGCAAGCAGGTCCACACCGCCAGGCTCGGCCTAAAACTAAGAATAAGTCTCAGTGTCCCATCAGGGCATGCCCTCCTTGAACTACCTACAAAAGATGCCTGACCACCCACACATGGCCAGAAAAAGATCCATTCTGCACTGTCTGTCATGGGCCTATACTTTCGTGCAGAGCAAAAAAAAGAAGCATGAATGCACACTCACCCAACCCATTGAAGAACACTGGACCACTGAAAGGAAAAATGTATAGCAGCCACTTGAGCAGACTCCAAATCACCCAGAGTTTTTCCAGAACAAATTCGCCCATACTTTCTCCATCGCCCTTAGGATGCCCTTATATTTGCCTTTGTGAACCTCCCTGAGCTGGGCACTTTAGAATTGTATCCAACATGCCTTAAGCCTCCAGCGACTTCCTTACACCTGTCCTACAGATCTTGTTGATTGGCAAATCCTTGAACAGGGAAAAAGCACAGGTGTGCCATGTGCCAGTCATCTGCAAATTAATTGTTGCCTCAGATGTCAAGTGACCAGCAGATGTGTAACTGTCTCTTCTGTAGGGAAGTGGCGACTCCTCATCTCTCTGCAAGTTCACCGAACAACCGGAAATGGAAGCTCCTTTCTCCATAATACACGGAGGCTTGCTTCTGTTTGCATAATTATTCCCAAATCGCTAGGCATGGCCTCTGTTTTGATTATTTGAATATTCCCACCGCTCTCAAGAGGGCTTCTTATAAATAAAGATTGTGATGAGTAGATTTAATAATGTATCACAACATATTCATATTCAATAATGCACATTGGAGAAAGAAATATTTCCACAATAGTATGTCTCCTTGTGTCATATGCATGCATGTGGGTCACATGTGTCTAAGCTGTCAAGGTCTTCGGTCCTTAATGAGAGAAATGTGTGTGCTTGAGGCCTGGGGAGGATGGAGTGGGAGATGGTTTAAATCTGATGATTTTGAGTGGCACTTCATTGAACCTTGTAGACAGGTAGGTTAGCAAGGACCTCACCTGTCTCCAAGAGGTGCTGAAAGGTCTTAGCTAACCGAGCAATACTTGGAGTACTAGCCATCTAGTTTTTTTTTTTAAGGACAATAGTTTTCATTTTACAACCGTAGATTAGCAATGGTTACAATTTCGTAGATGTGCTGAAGGATTTATTATTTGCGAACATGCACACATGTTACGTAAGAAATTTTCAGAACCCCTTTCAAGCAGGGGTACTGGGATCAACCCTTGGGTGGAGGTCAATTACTACTGATGTCCCAGGGTTCGATTTATTATGGATTCTCAGTTACTTGTCCAAGTACCCCTTCTGCACTTGACTGTAAGGGTATGCATGGTCTAAGCGGTCCAAAGCTCTCTCGGGGGGAGGTGTAGATTCAGTATAGTGAACATGTGCTCTTAACTGAAAATAAGCCCAGCAGCAGCAATAAATCATCGTCCAACCAAATACTCACGTTTATGAAAAAAGAGAAGCGTTTTATTCCTACTGCTACCCACACAAATGAAAAATACAGCATTCACAAACCACTACACAATCGTCTAGTGTTTCTATGTGGATTCCCTGTCCCACTCCCTACTCCCACTAGGAGTAGTGGTAATTCCCCATTCACTATTGGTAATATACAGGGTACGCCCTATCAGCCGTCTTAGTCGCAAGAATCCACTTTGCCTCTCAGTTAAAGTCAACAGTGTTCCAGTGGCATAGCACCATTAGCAGCAAGTACCCCCAGGGCCGACAGACCTGAAACCAGTTTTATCCCCCTGCCTGGCAGATGTGAAGTGGTCTGAGTTCCATCGTGCACCCTTTGTTCTGAGTTCCTTAGTGCACCCTATCCACAGGTACTTGCAGCAGCTGTAGTCAATGCTCAGGTAAATAGGCTTCACGCGACCCAGGTGGCTGCACTGAGCTGCTGTAGAGTCTCTCACTCGCAGTCATGCTCCTTATTTTTATGAACCCCAAGTGTCAGTAAGACAAATTTCATTGAGATCACGTTCAAATTAAGTAATAGAATAAAATGCATGAGTTTGTTTATGGGAAATTTTTCAGTAGACCCTGGACATTCAGAGGTCACTGGGCTCAGTTTGTATCAACTGGAGAAGTTTATCACTAGTTTCCAAGGCATAACCCTACAATTGGACCCAGAATTGATCTCCAAGTACACCCCAGCAATTGAATCTCAGGTTAGCAGAGTTGAGCAGTTACTCAGGGAGGTGGAGTGGGGTTCGAATTTCCAAACTCAAGAACCCACAAATACAGGTCAATAACGGAAAGTCCAGCAATGCTAAGTGTTTTACAAAAAAAAACTTTGTTATAAATCACACAAAATGCACTACCATACATAAAAAGGTTTCGAGCAACAAATTATTAAGAGTGTTATCCTTATCCAAATAGAGAAACAGTACATGGTACGAGTGATATGTACCAGTTTCATATGGGACAGGTGCCCTTGTACTAAAGTCTGTGGTAAAGTAATGGAGCTCATGATGTTATTATGTTTTGGTTGGAATCGTACCCCAGTTCTCCTCCCTCCCAGTTCTCCATTATGAAGAAGCATGGGTCTGACAGCATTTCCTCAACCACTACTATGAGTTCCCTTATTGTTCCTAGTACCTTTGGTGTTGTCAGTAATTCTGACGCAGGGTATGCCCATGCCATGTGAAGTGTTCTGATGATGGTGGAGCAGCGGTTCTTTTCATCAGCCCGGCCAGTTGGTGTGTCGCAGGATCTATATCACTAGACAGATCAAGACTGAGTAAGAGAGCATCAGCACTAGTCATGGAGGTGATGCAGAGATCGTGTCATTATTCTCGATAGCTCGATGCTTGGAAGTTCTTACTCAAGTCCAGACAAAAATCAACCACACCAACAGCTATGTGCCCACATCTGTCAAATTCCTGGTTGCCGGGGCTGATTTCCCCTTCACAGTAAGTTGGTTTCTTGGTGATGCAGTGTGACCCGCTTTAGCCACTTGTAGGTTAGTGTCACTCGGGTATTTTCTTGTAGCACCTTGTTGCTTTGCAGCTCTGTAACAGTGGGGAACTTGCACATACCCGCTGACCTTGGGGGTATACAGTTCAGTTGCATTCCTGGTGCTTCTCAGGGCATCCCAGGTTTTACCCTTGTGTAGTGGCACAAATCACATCCATGTATGCAGCGATAGGTGGCCGGACCCTGAACCGTATAGACTAGGGGCAGCTAGTTGGGCCCTTACAAGACTGAAAGCCCCATCAACGTCTTTTTTAGACCCCATCACAAACATATGAGAAGCTCACCCTGTCACAACTGAGACACCTCTTTAGACGGGTCCAGATGAAGTCCTTTGAGCAACGAAAAACAGGCTACAACAATATAAACACTGTGCTCTGCATCTTTCTAATGCAATGGTAGCCACTTGACCTGATCCACTTTGAAAAGCTGACCCACAGCTATGCGTGCTCGAAGGAGCTAAGTCCTAACATGTAGACAACATTCCAGTTAGCGAAACAGCTGGTGGCTGTACCAGCAGAATTGAAAAACAGGACCTGGGATATGACTTGTGTGCCTGTGAGATTGCACTTCTAAGGTCTATCAAAGCATCCCGGATAGAAAGTCAACATACAAGATAATGCCCCATTATTCTTCATTACTCCTGGTCCCATTGTCCTTGTCCCATTCATAAACAAGTGAGATCATTCTATCTCACCAACAGAAAAAAAGGGATGCTGGCCCTACCCCACCCCTCCCACCAGAGTACATAAACATACCTTACCCATCATTCCCTCGGAACTACCAAACCACAGATAAAGGCCGGCATGTCTGGGAGGGAGGGAGTAATGGATGGAACGAGAACAACGGTACCAGGATTAATGAAGATTCCCGGTAAGTAATAGATCCATTACCCCCAGGTCCCTCCTGTCCTTGTCTCATTCATAAACAAGTAAGAATGCCCAAGCAACAACCAGCATTCATCAACAACAAAGCACCAGGACACAAGGCAGACAGCAATACCCAGTGATTTATTGGCACAGAAAAACAAGAAGTCAGTAGCACACAGCCTGCAGTACCCTAACCGAAAATTAGCATCCCCAGCAAATTCTGGATCGGATAATGCCTCACAAAAGCATTAGAGGATGCCAAAGTAGCAGCCCTACAGATCTCGGACAGGGAAATCCCCTGAACCTCAGTCCAGGAGGCTGCCATGCCCCAGGTAGGACACACCTGCACATCCGCCGGAAGAGGGAACCCGAAAGGGAGTAGGCCAACATGATGACCTGCTTCAGCCAGCAACCAATGGAAGAAGAAGAAGCCTTCCCTCCATGAGAGTATACCCCAAAAGACACAAACAGGGAGTTGTACTTCCTAAAAGGATGTGTGCGATCGAGATATATACGCAAAGCCTGGCAAACATCAAGCAAAGATGAAGGAAGGTTATCGCTAGACACAACGCAGGCAACACAAACTCCTGGGAACGATAGAACTGAGAATACACCTTGGAGACAAAAGAGGAATCCAACTGGAGGACCAACCCATCCTCTGAAAAAAGACAAAAAGGGCTCCCAAGCCATCAGAGCCCCCAACTCTCCAAGGCACCTGGCCAAAGTTATGGGCACCAATAAATACACCTTCAACGTCACAAAGCTGATGTCCACCCCAGCCAAAGGTTCAAAGGGAGAGCACACAACACCAGGGGAAGGTCCCAAAAAGGAAACGACGGCCGCACCACAGGACGGGCCAAAGAAAATTCCTCAGCAACCGAGAGACCAAGTCATCCACATCCGACAAATTCTCCCAAGGGGAACGAAATGCCTTAATCGAGGCACATTGAGCCCGCAAAGTAGAAACTGCTTCTCCAACCTCTCCCAGAGAAATTGCAGCATAGCAGGTGGGAAGCAAGCCAGGGGGGACAACTCCAGAGCACAACACGATAGCTGGAAATTCCCCCAATGTCACCCATAGGATCTGTGAGAAGGCTTCCAAGACTGTTTCATTGCCAAGGCTAAAAGTTTGGGGAAACCCCGATACCCCCACCCCTGCCTCTCAACCTCCAAACCAACAGCCGCAGCTGTGGGAGAGACAACATCGGCGACGACAGTAGGGGAGATGGAAAGCAGGGGAGCAACAAGGGACCCTGACCCACCAACAGCCTCAGAGTGGAGAACCAAGACCGATGAGGCCAAAACGGCACCACCACCTTCCAGGACTCTAGCACAAGGTGAGCCAAAAACAGGGGGATCAGGGCAAGGGGCGGGAAGGTATACAACAGGCGTGATGGCCAAGGAATGGTCAGTGCATCCACTCTCTTGCCCCCTCTTGACGGACACATGAACAGAGCTGAGGCAGCTGAGCATTGAGCAGGAAGCAACTAGGTCAAGAAAGGGAAGAACAAACCTCTTGCACACAAGCTGAAAGGTCTCCGGAGTCAAAGACAACTCCTGGAAGGTGGGGAAATAACGACTGAGGGCATCCGCCATCCCATTGTCCACTTCATGGATAGGAATAGCCATGAGAGACAACAGATGCCCCTCAGCCCAACAAAGCAAGGGAATAACCACCACATTCAGAGATTTGGACCTGGCCTCCCCTTGATGATTCAGGTAGGCCACAGTTACCACATTGCACCCCAACGACTGACTGCAGAAGCCCATGACAGCCTGGGACACCGCCGTCAACTCGTGCCAATTCAAAGAACCATTCCCTTTTGGAAGGGACAAATGACCCTGAAGCGAGCCAGACTCCAACGTCGCCCCCCCCCCACCCGAAAGCACTGGCATCTTTTGTCAGTACCGCCGGAGGAGAGGGCTGGAATGGCAGACCCCTGGAAAGATTATCCAACACCGTCCACTAGTGCAGGGTAGGGAGGATGGAAGGAGACACCAGAAGGGGCAAATTTCAAGACATAGGTTCCCAACGGGCCAACAGATGCACTCACAGAGGCCTAATATGAACCTGCGCCCAAGGCACCATGAACACTGCCACTGCCATGAGACCCAGAAGCCTCAATCGGAGATGGACGGGAAGGAGAACCCCCTCAGGAACTCAAGAGCAAGGGAACCCAAGGTCACCGCCCAAGAGACAGGCAGGAACACACTGTTCAGATCGGTGCAAAAGTGAGCTCAGATGAAAGTCCAGTACTGAGAGGGCTTCAGTTAGCACTCTGGAGGGTTCAGCAGAAACCCATGAGACTGCAACGCAGAACACACCAACTCCTGATCTATGAACAATTGTTCCCGAGATGGAGCATGGATCCGCAAATCGTCGAGGTATGGGTAGATGAGGACACCCTGAAGATGGAAAGAGGCCACCAACAGCGCCACCACCTTGATGAACACCCTCGGGGATGACTGCAGGCCAAAGGGAAGGACCCAAAACTGAAAATGACGGCCCGAAGGCCAAACCTCAGGAACCTGTGAGAGAGGGGTGAACCGGGACATGATGGTATGTGTCCTGCAGATCTAGAGTGCACAAGAAATGGCCTGGGAAGATCCAACGGAATCACACTTATGAAAAGTGTCCATCTTGAAATGCAGATAAACCACAAACTTGTTCAGGGCCTTCAAGTCTTGCAACAGACAGATCCCCCCTGCCACTTTGGGTTCAAGAAAAATCAGGGAGTAAAACCACCTCCCCATCTTCAGAAGAGGCACCTCCTGAATCACCTCCTTCACCAAGAGGGACTAGACGACTAGAGACAGCTCAGCTCTCTTGGTCCGACAGGATGACCAAGGAGTCGGACGATTCCCTGAATCCGGAGGAGTCTCTGAAAACTCGATGCAATACCCCAGAAGAACAATGTCTAGCAATCCACCAAAACAAACCCCACAGCCTGAAAGTAATTTCTTGAATACAGCGTCACTTCTAGATTTAATGTTGAGTTTTTACGGGGTTATGCCCAAGTAAAAACTACCCTGCCTGGGTCACTAATACGGTACGTTTGTATGGGTGGTCAGAGTAGTTGAAAAACATTAAGATATACATCAAGATACAGAAAGACAGATCACAAAAGTCCAAAAACACTTCAAAAATCAGAGTTTACTTCGTAATCCAGCCGCATTATATACAATTAACATTCAAAGCATTAAATGGGTAGATATGGCTTCATATATGATAGTGCTCAAGGGTGTGGGGAGTAACACAGCGAGGAATAGGGAAGTAGTAGTGAGGGACAGGGTAAAGGTGTTTGTGACATAGATAGAATACACGCTATATACAAATAAGCCTTTCCAGCTAGTTAAGGTCAATTAGATCCAATATACATTGCTCATTGGTACATATTTTGTTAGTACATTCTGATCCATGAGCATGTTGAGGTTTTGAAAAGACGGTCTACGTTTCGACCCCCAAGGTAAAGAGGGTTATTGTTAGCCTCTCAGCGGGGCCTTCATCAGGGCAGTAGAGCACTTGTCTTGTAGGATGAACTGGCAGAGTTTCAGTCTAGTGAAACTCAAGACTGAAAATCAAGAGTCTCAGTCTAGTGGCCGCTGCTTGAAGATTCTTCTAGCAGCCGCCACTAGACTGAGACTCTTGATTCGGAATGTTCAATGCCGACAGTGGGATATTGATTCCCCATGTCTTCACCCAACCACATTTGATTGGTCCAGGAGCTCCTTTGGAAGCCCCTTTTAGGATCAAATTCTGCCAGTACATCCTACAAGACAAGTGTTCTACTGTCCTGATGAAGCCCCGCTGAGAGGCCAACAATAACCCTCTTTACCTTGGGGGTCAAAACGTAGACCGAGGTCTAGTCTGACCAGTTATTTTTCTGGGTTGGGTTTCAACTTACTCCACATCACGCCTATTTGGACCAGTACCATAATCAAGTGGCCGACTAGGCACATTGAAAGATGCATATTCAACCTGGGAGAATCTGCCTCAATTAAGATTGTTTTTCCATTACGAGCCATCGCGCATGGAAGTCATCGGAGATTGATCCTACGCAAACGGAGGCATCCCTTCCTCCCGGAACTCGCAATACGGAATCACACCGGCGGCGAGAACCCGAGTGCCCTAATCTACGGCGCCAATCCTTCAAATTACTTGAAGTTCCTTGGGAATTCCCCTTGCAATCACTGAAATCGCCAATTGAACAGGGTGGTTCCCCATCAAGATACTGAACCGCGGACACAGTTCCCGCGCTCTATACAAGATCATAACAGATCCTCCCGGTTTTACTCCTCCATCGGCTTAGGAGTTGACCCGTGCTGCCCATTGGCATACACCCCCCAGCCACCTATACCTAAGGCTTGCATACTGTTAGACCTGGCATCCTTGGCGTGGTTTCCCCTGACTTTTTGATCTCTACCTCCTATGTTTTTGACTCTATGCTGGACTTTGTTTTGCTGGTTTAGATGCTTTGGGCACTTTGCCACTGCTGATCAGTGCCAAAGTGCAAGTGCTCCTAGTAGGGCCTGTACAGATGTAAGGGACATGCTGCAGTAGTGGATTACTGCCAAATTCGTTTTTCACTGTAGCAAGGCTACCTTGCCCATAGGACAGAATGAGGGGGGGTGGGGGCCAATGGGTACCTGCCTATCTTCCCCCAGGAACACGATAGAAAATCCAAACCTGGTTTCTCAGGATTCAGAAATCCATAATACATCTTTTAGCATAGGTGGTTTTTAAATGTTGTGTCTGAAAATAGTACTTTTAGAAAGTGGCTAATTTCTTGTCCAGTCTGCCTGTGGGCCTGCCTGGGTGTGCGAGTTAGAGGGAGTGTGACAGGGTCTGGGAAAGCTCCAGCAGTGGGATGATAGCTGGCTGCCCCTGAAGGTTAGGGGGAGGAGTGGTGCTGGGTTGTGCCCTGCCTTTACGATACCGGCTCCCCTGTCTGCTGGATGACGGATGTCCCTGCCTCCCTGCTTCAAAGAGAAAGATTCCCCAGGACTGAGAGACTCCTGCCGCCAGAGTCTGGGCAAGGGCGACCCGTGCTTAAATCACCAAACCTCAAAGGCATCAAAGACCATTTTCTGTATAAAGGAAAGACCCGTGTACATTAGAATCAGACTACTTCTGACTGAAGAGGAGAATCCCTGCTGAAGAGGACACCGTAAGACCCCAGGAACAGTGCTGCCATTGCTGTGTGTCTGGAAGCTGACCTGTTGTCTTGTCTTGTCCTGCCTCAGAGGGACCGTTGGGACTGCGCTGTGTGCTTGGTCCCCCTCCTGCCAAGAAGAAATCTCCAAGGGCTAGAAGTCGAGCTAGCCTCCTGATCCCAGGAATCAGGGCCATCAACTTCCTGCCGTTTTGACCTGCACCGCTCTGCTGTCTCCAGAGTGGGAAGATCACCCTCTCTAGCCGCTGCACCGGAGGAGAACAAGAGCGGCGTGTGCCTTGCCGGCCCGCTCTCCCCCTGGTGCCTGTTTGACCAAAGATCACCGCTGCGGCCACGGGGTCTGTCTGGCCGTGCCTTCCCCCAAGCGCCGAGGCCCCAGACCTCCACCGCTGGAGCCGCGAGGTCCAGAGGTGCCCCCCCCGCCGAGGAATCGCACGGAGAAGAGAGGGGCGAGGGAAGAGGGGCTCGTCGTCCCCGCCGCGCTGCGATTGGCCTGTGGGCCCTGACGTCATCGCCGGAGTCTCCAGAGGCCGCGCTGTGAGTGGCTCGCGACCCGCCGAGTCATCAGGCGGAAAGCCCGGAAGCAGCGCTGGGATTGGCCCAGCGCGTCTGCCAAGAGCTGCACGTCACCAGGAACCCGGGAGCCGTCCTGCCTGCTGCTTCCCCCCCAGGTAACGCTCGAGTGTGTGCCTCAGACGAGCGCATGTCCACCTGGGGGGAGAGGGAGGCGCCGAGTGTGTGGATCACCGGCGTCAGCCGGCACTGAAGGGATCCATCATCCGAGGCCCCCTCAAGACCTACAGTGCATGGGGGCATTCCATTCTTCGCGCACCCACGCCCAGGGTCCCCATGAAGAGAGGGGCAGTCCTTTTCAACCCAAGACTGCTCGGGGTGCATTTTGAATTACCCAATAGGTTGCAACAGACTCTTTTTACGTTTTAAGAACACTTTCCCCAAGAAGAATACTTTTGTTTCAAGAAGCATATTTTATGTTGGTTTATGTCCGTTATAAGTCTGCCTAAAAATATATAAAAATATTATTTTTATATTATACCTGTGTGGTGTCCGTTTGTGGTGTTCATTATAATTACTGGAGGTTTTGGTGCAAATACTTTACACATTGCCCTGGAGATAAGCCTGTCTGCTCTGCCAAGCTACCAAGGGGGTGAGCAGGGATTATCTACTAACGTGCGTCCACCTGGCCCTAACTGGAGGAGAGGGTCCCTATTTGGTCAGGAGCCTTGGCCTCTGCCAACTGGAGACCCCCAATTCCAACACATACCTAATACTCAGGCAATTTATTTTTAGACTTGATGATGATCCTTGTAACTTTATGTAAAGAATCGAAACGCCGCCGACAGTTTCTGTAGTTATACACTAGCTTTCCATTGTGTTACTAAATGGTGTCTACTACTTAAGGATAGCTAGGTTATTTTTATTCTAGTTACCAGTGTCCTTTCCCCAATAATTTGCCTGCAAATTCTCTACCTTTCTTTCATTTCCCTTGTGCATGTCTTACGTGTTTTTTTATATGTACTGGATACAGGACTGTATCCTACTGTATATTTGTGCACTTACATTCCCTTGAATGTCTTCATACTAATTAAATTAGTGCCAGGCTGGTCACTTTTTTCTTTATAGCGCCCATTGTTGTCTATAATTATTCTGTTTTCTTGACTAAAATGATAAGTTAAGGACCACTGTTGTCTTTAATCAATTAAGATTGTGGCATATTAAAAGATGCATATTCACCCTGGGAGAATCTATCTCAGTTAAGATTGTGACTCGTGAAAAACTTGCAAATGGGAGGCGGTATATACAAGCTGTTTTATACTACTTTTTTCATTTGCCCTGATAAAGTTCCCAGTATGGGAATGAAACTCGTTGTCTGGAGTATCTATGTTTGATGACTTTTATACAATTTGAAATAAAGAGATTATTTTTTCATCTACATTTGACTACTGCACTTTGTGAGCTGCCCACCCCCATTGAACATAAAAATATTTTCTTAATCTGGAGCACAGTGACGTCACGCAACGGCTGGCATTGGGGTAGCTTGCACGACTAACGCAGTCTGGAACTGGTGGGAGGTGCGGAACGAGTTGTCTGCCGTTGCTCCACTTGACAAGGATTATCTCACTTGTTTATGAATGGGACGAGGACAGGAGGGACCTGAGGGTAATGTATCAGAGGTGTGTGGTGCCAGGGTGCATTTACCATAGAGCTGGAGCTGCAGCGAAGACAGAGGAACTCTTGTTCACAACTGGTGGTCGTGCTCAGTCATCCAAATATTTTTGAAAGTAGTCCAGGGGCACTTAGATTTACGAGGGGCTTTCCCATCCTAGCAGGCCCAGGGACTGCCATCTTGGGTGTAAGAATCAAGGGTATGACTTCCCACAAATGGGCTCTGGTGCTGCACATGTTGGAAGCATCTTACAACTAGATTCATCAAGCTTAAATCCACTCGCAAAGGGCCAGATTCTGAGAATCTGGCCCTTTGCGAGCGGTATTTTTGCATTTGGGATGCATCATCCCAAATGCAAAAATCGCTAATTAAGAATTCGCTAAATTGTGATTCTTTGCATTTTAGGAATCTCAAATTGAGATTCCTTAAATGCAATGCATGATAGTGAAAAAAATAGCGAATTCGCTATTAGGGCACGCAAATTACCATGAAGTACAACTTTGTGGTAATTTGCAAAAACTTTGAAAAATGCACTAAAGTGCATTTTTTAAAGTTTCATGTTTGTTCAAAGTTTCATGTTGCACACACACATGCCCTAAGGGCACGTGTGTGCGCAACATATGTGCACACATCAATTTCAGGGGTGCAACAGGGTGTCCTTTGGACACCCCTGCACCCTTGAAATCGCAATCTCAATTTGCGAATCGCTAATTGCGATTAGCAAATTGAGATTATGTTCCCATTCATTCCTATGGGCCTCTAGGCCCATAGGAATGAATGGAGAGATATTCCTTAGTTGCGACTCGCAATTTGTCTCTTCCTGCAGACTACTCCCAACTCGGTACGAATAAAATCTGGCATGATCAACTGCCGTTCCCTAGTAAAACACACTTTTGACATTGCCCAGATTTTGGAAGAGGATAAGTGGGATCTCTTATTTCTCACTGAGACTTGGTTAGGAGATGATACCAACCCTGCGATACACTTAGCCATTCCTTCCGGCTATAGTATACTTGGCGCAAACAGACAGGGCTCTCACCCTGGAGGCGGAGTTGCCATAATATACAGATCCCATTGGACTATATCCTCTTTTCCTTACAAACAATTGGAACGCATTGAAGCACTTCCCTTCTGCATTAAAATAGCGGCCAATTTTACCTTTACTGGCCTCCTGGTTTATCGTCCCCCTACCTCTAAAACATCTTATCTCCCCGTATTCCTAGATTATGTTCTGCAAGCCACATCGCGATATGCTAATTTCACCCTTCTTGGGGATTTTAATCTCCACGTAGACAATTCCTCGGACCTCACCTCTCTCAACTTTATGTCTACCTTATCAGACGGAGGGCTAAATCAACTTATTTCTTGTCCTACACACAAAGCGGGCCATGCCCTTGACTTAATCTGCACCAACTTGGATGGTCTGGCCATAAACGACCCCTTCCCGGTGATCTGGTCTGACCACCTCTTTGTTCCTTTTTCGTTCCCTTGGTGCCGTCAAGATCGCCACATATGCCCGGCCAAACTTCAGGGCAGAAATTGGAGCAAGATCTCCCCCGACAGCCTTGCTGCCCATCTCCAATCGAGTTCTGACCTTGATACTCGTTTGATTAACTTTAACGGCTGGATTTCTTCCGCAATCGACCGTCTTGCCCCTATTAGGCCCATCAAAACCTACCGCTCTACTCCATCTGCCCCGTGGTACTCCAACGATCTCCGAAACTTAAAATCAGAATGTAAATGCCTCGAGAGACGTTGGAGAATAACCTACTCACCCGACCGTAAATTCCTCTATAAATCTGCCTTAAAAGAATACAGGAAAAAGATCATTGAACATAAAAGAACTTTTCTAGAAGAAAAAATCAACCGCTCACAAGGCTCATCCAGGGAAATATTTGATACAGTTAGATCCTTTACCGATCCCCTGGCCTTAAAATGACCCCCTTTGGTGTCTCAGACACTATGCAATAGCCTCTCTGATTTTTTCGAGAACATAATAGCTTCCATATACGATTCCTTTCCCAGTAATACTAATTCAGACGTATGTACCTCGAATATTATCATCACAGGATCTGATTATATGTTTTCCACCTTTAAAGAGATTACTTTAGATCAATCTCTCAAAGAACTCTACAAAAGCAAATCCGGATCCCCTCTTGACCCTGGCCCGCCAGGCAATACAAGTCCCTAGCACCCATACTCAACCAGACACTGAACGGTATTTGGAACGACTCGCTACTTACGGGAGTCTTTCCTGACTCCTGGAAGCATGCACGGTTAGTCCCCATAATTAAGAAAGCCAATGCCGACCCCTGTAAACCTTCCAATTATAGGCCAATCTCTCTCCTTCCAGCCCCTGTCAAAGTGCTCGAAAAACTCGTTCAGCAACAACTAGCGGGTTTTTTTAGAAACATCAGGTGCCTACCATGACTCCCAGCACGGCTTTAGACCAGGGCATAGCACTGAGTCTGCACTGATTGAGATGGTAGACGCAGTGCGCTGGAGGATGGACGAGGGATCAAGAGTGGTGTTGGTGCTGCTTGACTTGTCAGCAGCATTCGACACCGTCTCCCATGCCCTCCTCCTGGACCGCCTACAATCCAAAGGTATCCAGGGTACGGCCTTAAACTGGATTGCTTCCTTTTTGTCTAACCGTACGCAGGCAGTATTCACCCCCCATACACCTCAGACAGCCGCCCACTTCGTTGGGGAGTCCCCCAAGGCTCCTCACTGAGTCCTTTCCTATTTAATGTTTATTTTTCACCCCTCTTTGATATCATCGCCCAAGCTGGAATAAAGGCCACCTCCTACGCTGATGATATTCAACTTCTGTTCTCATTTAACAGCATTACCCAAACAACCTTTGACCCTTTAAAAAACTGCCTTCGTACAATCGCCCAGTGGATGGACAATAATTTCCTCAGGCTAAACGCAGAAAAAACTGAGGTACTTTTCTTTCACCAGCCGTCCCCACTAGATCCCAACATCTGGTGGCCTCTTGATCTGAGTGCTCCACCCCTACCCAAAGATTCGGTGAAAAATTTAGGAGTTAGATGGGACCCCAACCTCACACTGCATCATCAAGTTCACACAGTCTCTGCAGCATGTTTCGCTAAGATTAGAATGGTGAAAAAGTTTATCAATTTCTTACCCAGTACCACCAGGAAGATTGTAGTCCAGGCATTGATTACCTTGCACCTGGACTACGCCAATGGCTTGTATACTGGTCTGTCTGTAGGTCTCTGTCATCGACTACAGACAGTTCAGAATGCTGCAGTACGACTGGTTCAAAGCACTGCTACTGGCTCACCGTGCATTGAGAGGCAAGGGCTCTGCCTACCTGTCTACTTGTCTCACCCCCTACAACAACACCAGGACTCTTCGTTCTTCCTCAAAAAATCTCCTCACCACCCCCAGATTTAAGAAAACTCGCTCAGGCGGAAGAACTTTCCAAGTACTAACTTCTGCCCTTTGGAACAAGTTACCTAATTCCATTCGGCTGATTCAGGAAGAACAACCCTTCCGGAAAGCTCTAAAAACTCACCTGTTTTGCTGACCATTTCCTTTCTAAATAACACCTCAGCCAGCACAAAATTACACAGGAGCGCCGGGACACCCCGTTGGGGTAGCTGTGCGCTATATCAAAATACACAAAATAAATAAATAAATAAATTTGCGAGTCGCAATTAAGGAATTATTGGAAATCGCTATTTTTTTAGTGATTTCTTGATGCATAGCATTTTGCTATTCCTTAATAGCGAATCAATATTTTTCGCTATTAGGATTAGCAAAATGTGTTCTTGATGAATCTGGGGGTTAGTGCCCAATCTGGAAAAAGAGGCACCCCACCTCTTGCTCAACAGACCACAACACACTTTGAGGAGAGCGATGTGCGCCAGGCATTTCCAGAAAACCACACGCTAGTTCTGCAGCATCCCTGTTACTGGGATGACTCCTCAAAGCGAAATTCAAAGTAAAAGGAAGGTACACATTTTGTGCCCTCCTGACTACAAAGGCCTCCTCTGAGTCTCACTCAAGAGCCTCAGTGCACACACTTGATGGTCGTGTGTACTGGGGCGAGGGTCGAACACGCTACAGCTTGCTGTGGAGCACTCCAGGCAACGAATATTAGATCCTATTTCTCAAGTGGCACCTCTGCTGTCAAGAGGGCTCAGTAAATTAAATGTTGCCACTGTCTTCTGGGGTGAGGTGTAGGTCATGAGTCTGAATTCTGGCAAGGCTGTCTTAGTCAATGATCCTTCTGAGGTTGATAAATCGAGGAGCTTTAGTCTATGTTCAACTGTTATTTAAACTCTCTGAAATGGCAAAAGTGTCACATGAAGTTGTATGTTAAAAATAAGTTATCATTATGAGTTCCAGCTGGGTGAATTTTCTTTTGAGTGGGCTGGCCTACCTCTTTAGTTAGGAATATAGAAGGCTAAAAACCAACTGGAGAGCACAGTGCAAAATCCATGCTAGATAATTTAGTCTGTGCTGACCTGTGTAACTAAATAATTGGACATTTTCATTCCAAAACAAATGGTCAGGTCATGGCATTCTGGTACCTTCAAATGGTTTACTGAATGCAGAGTGCCAGGGGAATTCATAACACTCGCTCTATTAAAGACTTCATGCCAAAGGCACAAAACTCAGCAGCTCTTTAGAAAATGTTATGCCCTCGGGGCATCATTAGGACTTCGTGTGCAGTGGGGCTGCCCCCATGCCAAGTGCAAGCAGAGCAAATCTAAACTGGGTAGCAACATCATTTTTTCACAACTTGTTTGTTCTCTCCATCTAAGCTGCCATGATGGGACGGGTTTGCTGCTGTGCTTACCTTTAAGTCTTGAGCTTTTTTCATCTACATCATGGCTTTTTTTTGTTGATATTTTGTTAAATTCAAACCTAACTCCACCGAGTAGTGCAGTTCTTTACAGCAAAAATGTTACTGTAGCAGGAACATCTCAAAAATGAGGTGCTGCACACCGTACCTCGTCCTCTGTGCTATCTAATTGAGAATGATTTGGAGAAGTAAAGATGGATAGGGAGTGGTATTTAATAAAAGAACAAATGCAAGAGTATTTCAGCTAGAGATGATGTATATACATTTTTACAGAACACTGCTAAAATAACATCTTTTTAGATAACATAAACAGGATAGTGTTAACGGTGTTGGTAAGTAATTGGCGGTGTAAGACAGTACATACTTTACAATACATTAAATATTTCTTACAATATGTATATTTACATAGCGTTATGGCTGGTGCCTGTGGCAGAGTTACGAGACTGTTATAAAGAATTAGGCAATCTTTCCCCTGCTTCAAAATGTATGTTCTTAGAGCAATCTTAAAGGTGTGGAGACTAGATGTGGCTCAGTGGTTAGAAGCGGCAGACCCGGAAGCTGAGATCAGCCGTGGACCAGGGTTCGTTTCCCCGCCTCGGCGGGGCTCGGGCTCAAAAATTCCAGGGACTCGACAATTCTCGCTCCGGTGCCTACTCGACTCATGGGGTCACACTCTGCGACTCTGGGCAATAGCTTGCTTAATCTCCACTACGGCCCCTCGTGGCGGGATGCCTGGCTTTCACCTTGTGAATACCCTGCCGGGGTATCTCTCACAGGGGAATACCAGGACGGGTTCCCTAAGCAAGCGCCTTGAGACCCCTGGGTGAAACGTGCGCTATATAAATCGAAATACATTTACATTTACACATTTACTAGATGCAGCAGTAGTGAGTTGAGAGTGAGTTCCAGTGATGAGTTCGAAGCAGTCTATGAGGCAGTCAGAGGCTCGATCTTGAAGAGCAGTTGTAAACTTTGGAAAAGTTGGAAACCAGAAGAACACCGGTATCAACGGCAATGCATAGAGATCACCCAAGAAACCAAAAAAAACAAAATCATGCTACCACTAAGAGATTTAGGGGCATATGTGCAAGCCCCTATCGCCATCACAACACCATTTTCAGGGGGCTCGCCTTATTTACAAGGCAGCGTTAAGCCACTTAACGTGGCTTAATGCTGCCTTATAAAGAAGGCACCCTTTCACGCTACACTTAGCGTGAAAGGGGAGGGCAATGGGTGTTGCGGTGGGCGTTACACCGCAACACCCGTTGATTCTGACACTGCCTCCTATTTACAAGGGAGGCGTAAATAGAAGGCAGCGCCAGTATTAAGACCAGGGAAAACCTGGTCTTACCCTGGCGCAACGAGGAGAAATATTGCACACCACACATAAAAACAGCAAAAGGCCATTGATTGTTTATGTTCAGGAAGGTCCCCCTTCCTGCACATAAACAATATTTTTTTTTAAATGCCGTTTTGCATTTTCTGTGTGTGCGGCCTCAAGCAGCACACATGGTGCAGCCCTGCGTTTCTGAAGTGGGGGAGTGAGGCGTTAAGCCAGGAAGGCTAACAGTTCACTTCGCCACTTCACTTGTACATGTGCCCTTTAGTATGTAGAAAGAAAAGTAGGGAGGCCAAAGACTGAACCATGAGTCAGAGAAAGTTTGACTGGTGATTTAGGAGAACCACCAAAGTGCATTGTCATTGATACCTTCGGTGAAAAGAGTGGATATCAGGGTGGAGCAATCGGAAGTAGTGAACACTGATAAGAGGCTTAAAAAGATGAGGTAAGACAATGGATTGCTATGGTGGACCAAGGTAATGAATGTCATTAGCAACTTGAGAGATGGTGGTATCAGTAGGGTGGAGTCCATGGCATAAGTGTATCAAGTCAGAGCTTCAGAAGATACATTCACGGATTTGACAATCTGGGGGCCACAAGGGTCTGATGATGCACATGAGGGATTGGAAGTTTTCAATATGGCGTTTGGTTAAGCAGGAGGTGTGAGCTGCAGTGTTGACATTGTAGTAGAATTAGTTGGGGTTACAGGAAGGAATAGGACAATGGACATGATTCTAATGAGGTAACAACCTTCCTGACGACTGCAACGTTAGGCAAAGTATGAGGCAGAGAGAGGAGGCTCCAAGAATGATAAAAGAGGGAGTTCATGGTATGGTCAAGGTAAAAGTAGATCAAGAAAGTTGTTGCATTTGGTTGGGGTCGGTGCTGGTGTTAGGTCATTCAGAGCATGGTTGCAGTCCTCCAAATGTTTTCTGGTCCTGTGTGTGTCATTTGCAGAGAAGCACAGGCATTTAGCTTTAATGGCATGGGTGTTGGGGCTCTAGATCTGGAGTGATAGGGTATTTTATGGGTAGTGTGAGTTGAGTGCTTTTCTCAGTGTGTCATAAAATGGTCAAAGGAAGTGGAGAGAAGCAGTACATTATCCTTCATGTATTGTACCACTCACAGATACACATACAACGATCGCAGGCATTTGTCCTGCACGCACTGAACAGCACCACATCCTTCAGGTACTGTACCACTCATAGGTACATGTACATCCAGCACATGCAGAAACCATGAAAACACTGCTCAGTACTGCACTATCTCTGTATTGCACCCTTCCCAGGCACACATACAACCAGCGCAGATACACCACTTCTGATCTGTGCAGCACTTCACACCAATCTGATGTAGTCCAAGCTTGAATTAAGCACACAACAGCAGAACTTTACAACTTTACAAGTCAGTAAGCCTATAGGCCTGAGGCCATTATGAATTTGATTATGAATTATGAATTTGATTCAACAGTGAAGCATAGATATTTTATGGTTGTTTTCATTTGGTATTAGAGGTGATCTTTGTAGGCAAAATATTGGAAGGGATGTCCACTAACAAGTGAATGATGGCATGGTCAGAGGAAGAAAGGTAGGTGGTGGGTGGGGAGTAGGCCTAGTTGGAGTTCACTGGTGAGAACCCTTCTCCAGCAACAACCACAATCCTTTTCAGGGTGACAAAAAGTTAGTATATTAATCTGTGCTTACCCCTCTGATATCTTGGCACATAGCAATCAGGCTTAGAAGCAGTGTGTAAAGTATTAATGGAGCACACAAATAGTAGTAAGGGGAACCCACAAGAAAAATCCTACATCAATCTAGGAATGCAAAACAGAGTAAAATTGAATACAAAATGATACCAGTATGACAGAAATCCTATCAGTAGAATGGGTAATATTGATTCTTAAAGATTTAAGTAACGAAAGCACCAAGAAGCAGAAAGTGCCAACTATTGGTATCTGGTTACGCTGAATCAGGACAAGTCACAAGTTCAGCCTGACCACAATGAAGTGCAAGCCTGACAGAGGACCACGTTTGGCCTCCTGAAGATTGTACCTTCTGTCTTTGGTGTGAGGTTTGTGTGGTGCTGCATTATGATGCTGTTGCTTCTTCCGGCATAATTTCTGATGAGGCTGTGTGGGGTTTCACATTATTCGGCGTCAGTTCAGATGAAGCTTGTAGCTGTGCAGCAATTCTTTGTTGGACTTTGCATTGCTTGGTGTAGGTTCCAATGAAGCTTTTCAGCTGTGCCATGAGGCTTTGTGGGGCTTCACATGGTCTCACACCGCGTTTGATGGAACTTTCCGTTAAGCCAGGAGGATTTCTCTCTGATGCCACTCAAGTGTCCAGGACATGGGATGGCACCGCTTGGGAATCGGGAACTCACTCCAGCAAAGGCCAGCAGAGCTCAGGCGGTTCTGGTTCCAGGTCCAGTGCGGCAGGGAGACTTCTGAACCTTGTTGTATCTCTATAGCTCAAAGCCAGAGGTCAATCAACTGACCCTCTGAGTCTTTCAGGTATAAAAGGTTGCTGTCAACTTCCTTTGTGAGCGTGCTGAAGGCAGCTGTTTTAAATGTAAGTGGGGATGGGAAAAGCTCTGCCCCACCCATCTTGGCAGGATGGCCCATCCTGCCAACACCTAGTCCCCCATTTGGCTCCATGTTTGGGAGTAATACACAAAGGCCAATTAATCACAGTGATGTGACTCAGGACACAGGCACCAAATGGTCATGACAAGAAAATGGAGGCTAACTTACAGCTCCTCCGTTGTTGATTATTGGGCGTGAAGATATGAGTAGCATAGGCATCACTTTAACACAGGAGATTTCTACTTGGCATATAATTTCGATCTAAAGTTTGGTTTTCACTATCTTTTCACATCTGCTTGACAATGTGGACTGTTTACCTATGCAAAGAGTAAACTCTTTGATCTTGCGTCGGGTATAGTATCACACAGGACTTATGGATTTGTGCATGTGGGGCACCCTCTCATTTCTTCATCTAGCACACCCATTATTTCTCAACCTTTTATTTACGTACAATACATATCCTTTCCTCTGAGGACTACGAATGGGCCTCAAACTACTGGTTTTGTCTAAGAACTGTATTTCGCGTTTTCAACCTGTATCTCACGGTCATACAGGCCAACAATATGTACAGTAATTGTTTTTTTGATGATTGTCTTTTGAGAATGCACTGTGGCTTTTATTGGTTGTAGTATTGTTCATTTATAGATTCCCCTGAGGAAGTGTGCACTCTGCACCCGAAAAGCATTGGGATAGAGTGATTTACACCCAGTACACATGATTTTTCCTGTAGTAAGGAATCCAGATCATATGAAAAATTGAAACAATAAAAGCAACATTCATGAAGCAATGAATTGAAACAACTATGATTTACTGTTGGTTTATTGGAATTTGTTCACAGAATTTTTAACATGTCTCTTAAATTATGTTTTGTTAATGTACAAATGTATTACACATCACTAAATACACCAGTTAATTATGGTATGACACTTGTTAGTGCATAGTAGTGCAAACTCTATCTGAGACCTTGCAGTCTCAGTATTTTCATTGACTTTTTAAAAGTGGCATTTTCTGAATTATTACCTAAAATCAGCCTTCACTATTAAAGAGAAATTTAAATTACAGTTCTTTTGAGAACACACATGACATTTCTACCTGTCACTAATCAAAAGATAGCCCTTTCAAATGTGAGAGGCAGACCTGGGAGTAGTGAACATAACATTTGGGAATTTTTCACTACCAGAACATGTAAAACTTAAACTTCAATGTTCTACAATTTATATACAATGCACCCTGCCCTATAGGCTGTTTAGGGCTTACCACAAGGGTGACTCATATGTATGAAAGGGAAGTTTAGTGGGGGCGTGGCTTGGCGCCCGGCGGCGATGGCGGCGCCCATGTGAGGCCCTGCAGCGATACTGACTGCTTGCAGCCGCATTTTCCTGGTCGACGGGCATGAATCGCCGTCGGAACATCCCTGGACTCTCTGGTGATACCTGAAGTGCTGCTATAAGGCTTGGGGACGGAGCGCCTCCTCAAAGTAAGTTGCTCGATCTAGGATGCATTCGTGGCCGCCATTTTGAGTTACAGCGTGGACCCGACTTTCCTTGCCAGCGCACGGAGCTCTCCCTGATGCAACCTCCTTTTTTTGGCTGACTCATTTTTGTTACCTTGGGATCCTGCATAAAACTTATCCCTGACTTGGGGCTCTGTATCTCACTGAAAAACACTACCGTGGATTAGGGGTCTAGAGGGAAAGTTTATAGACCAGAGGTGTATGCTCCCTATCTAAATCTACAAATCACAAAATACACCCAAGTCTTTTTATTTATATGCAAGAGTGAAGTGAAGCTGAAGAAAAACCTATATTACTCTCCCAACTCCTAACCAGTGTTATGACACAGGGGAAGGCATCCCTTAAGGATAAGACCCCTCACTCACCCGAAGGTGACATGCTTCATCATATGGGGCCTCCTTACCAGTGGTAAAACCCTAGTTGCCACTGGGAGCTACTACTTCGGGAATCTTAAGGAAGGAGCTCAGAGATGTTTTAAGGGTTTATATGGAGTAGGATGGTAGTCCCATATGTGTGTTGTAGGGGTTGAGTGAGGTAAGTGCAGCGCTGTGTATAGTAGGGTAGGTGTGAATTAAAACTACCTAGATAGAACACAATAAAACTTTATTCCCGTGTACTAGCTGGCAGGATTAAAAAATGAAACAGCACAGTGGTATGGATTTAAACCACTGTTAGTGATTGGTCAACATGTTTCAGCCTATTGATCTAATTCTAGTATCAGTGGCTTTCATCAGGACCAGATGTTTTTACAATGCTGCTGCAAAGTTTTAGTGAAAAACAAGAAAGAATATATTTTGAATTTTATATCACCGGTATTCCTGCTCAATGTTTATTGCTTCTGTCAGGTCATACTCCGGATATCTGCAAAGAGATTGACAAATTGCATTTGTCTTGTATTTGGAGAAGGGATACAATGATAGGAAAATCAACAACAACTCTCTTCAGTTTAAGTGAGATAGTCTTCATATTACTAGAACATGGCACTAATCCACTCTGTTGTTGTTAATTTATTTTTTATTTTTTTATTTTTTAACTCTTGTCATATATTTATATGAGTATATAAACAGAACTTCCCACAAAAGTTGGATAGCTCTGCCTCACCTCTACCAGACGAGTTGCTCAGGAGGGAGGCCCCGCACTGCGGATATAACAGACACTGAGTGTTTAGTAACAACTCTGTCTAGGTCTCTCATATAACTACATTTAAACTATTTATAGGAAGTTGTCCACACCTGGGAAAATTAAAAATGAAGTCTATGCATGATATAGTTGTTAGGTTCATCGTGAAGGTTAGGTGAAAAGATCACAGTGTACCATGATCAAAAACCGGGTTTTGAATCTTGACTTGTAGGTGTTAAGCATACTAAGTTACTACCAGAAGTAACAATTCTGGCAATAATTAATAAAGATCTCAAAGTTATACTACTCACAGGCAGTTATTTAACTGGTTTTCTATGGATGGAGTTATATATCTAAAAAAGTAATATGTACTAGTGTACACAGTGATAATACTGCCCTTTTAGCCTAGGAGAGGGTAGTACTCTAAACATACCACTGCCAACAGCTAGTATATAACATATATCCTGGTGTCCTAGGAAAAGGGAAGAGGCCATGGCAAAAACTCACCTGTCCGTCGGTACCTCGGCGTGGGGTAGAGCTAACCCCGGGAGGTACCGAACGGCAGGACTGCCTCTGCTAAATACTGTGGGAACAAGTTCCTTCAGCTGTGCACCGACGCTGGGTCCTTGCGGCAAATAGTTGTCCGAATCTCTGCTCGCGCGTTTCGCGTGTAGAGAACGATACTGATCTCAATGCCTGCACGCGATACTCTCATTACGCATGCGCGAGGAGAAGAATTTCTACCTCGGGCATGCGCGTTCGACCATGGTGTTGTATTATGTCGAAGCGTTAGCGCATATGTGAGAAATATACAGATAACATTACAAACATCGCGTAATGCAGATTTAAATGCGTTAATATAACAAACTACCTCATTATGTTGATTTCTCACAAATTGGTGGCGCACATAAATGTTATACATAAGTGTTATAAACTTCAGTTAAGCTATTGACACTAGCACATAATTGACCATTCCCAAGGGTTATGACGATATCCAGAGGTATATTACTTGATTGGTAAGTGATTATTGGCAAAATACATAGTTTTAGTTTTCTACAAGAGGGGGTGGGTTGTTATTTTTAGACTTGTTTATACTTTGTCCAAGTCTGAAGTTGTTATGTCCCCAAGTACAGCAAAAGTAGGCATTCTACTCATCCTACTTGATTGTCTCTGTAGTTTTACGTACCAAACAGTGCTGATATAGGTGCTAATTATCACTGGATCTGGGTCCAGGGTATGTCGTCATTAAGACCTACAGTATCTGTTTTCAGTCTATATATCCACTGCTGTTCCTTACGAAATAGTAGACTAGAGGGATCCGTCAGGTGGGCTGGAATCCATGGTTTTTCTAGTACCACCCGTTTAAGGTCAGTGTCAGTATGACCCTTGTCGAGAAAATTATTAGTCAGTTTCGTAGACCTTTTACCACATCTAATGGTATTCTTGTGTTCTTGTATTCGTGTTTTAATTCTTCTAGTGGTCATTCCCACATATCGTAATTGGCACGGACAGCAAATCAGATATATCAAGCATTCACTATTACAGTTGGTATGTTTTACTAATCTCCAAGGGCGTGTGGTGCCTATGTCTACCTCTGTTGTTTTTTCTGTTTGTGGGCAAACTGAGCATGTCCCACAAGGGTGGTGACCTACTACTGGGGGCAGGTTCCATAGAGTCATTTTTGTACTCGTGTTATTAACTTGTTGTTGTCTTGTATGAACAAGTTTGTCTCTTAAGTTTGCACTGCGCTTGTATGCAAACAGTGGATGAGAGAGTTCGTTGTTAGCAGAATTCAGGATTGGCCAATGTTTGTTGATACTTTTTTTGACTGAGTTAGAGAAACTAGAGAAAGTATTGACAAATGTCATTCGTTTGTTTTGTTCTTTTTCTTTTCTCTGCTCCAATAACCACTCTCTACTGTTATTAGCGGCTCTTTTTTTTGAGTTCCGAATTATCTGTTTAGGGTATTGTTTGACAAGTAGATCTTGTGCTAATCCCTTAGCGTGCTCCTCATAGAGTTCAAGAGTCGTGCAATTACGTCTAACCCGTAAAAACTGGCCAAACGGTAAGTTATCTCCTAAGGCTCGTGGGTGGTAACTCTGGTAAGGTAGCAACGAATTACAGGACGTCGGCTTGCGGTAAAGCTCAGTTATCAAACCTCCATTCAAGGGTCGGATAAGTAGATCAAGGAAAGGCAGTTTGATTTTAGAAGATTCCAAGGTGCATCGCAGGAAATCATTCTGATTGTTCAACCATTCATGGAACATGTTCAGGGTTGCTACATCTCCTTTCCAGATGACAAAAATGTCATCTATATACCTTCTCCAGGTACGTAGGTGGCTGTAGAACGGATTACTTGCTGTTAGTATTGTTTCTTGTTCCACTTTGTGAACGTACAGATTGGCCAGGCTTGGGGCACAAATACTCCCCATGCATGTCCCTGAAATTTGTAAATACAGTTGGTCTTCGAAGCGAAAAAAAAATTCTTTCAATACCATCCTTGAGCAAAACATGACAAAGTCAATAGGTGTTATGCTATCCCAATCCGTATTTTCTAGCATTCCTCTTATAGTAGTCAGTGTTTCTTCCTGTGGAATACAAGTATAAAGTGATTCCACGTCGAAGGATACCAACCAATCTTGGTCAGTGTCAAATGTGAATTCTTGAATGTCAGTTAAGAGGTGCTTGGTGTCTTGAATAAACGTCGGCATTTTTGACACCAAAGGTCTAAGAAAGACGTCTACAAAACTGGATAACGGCTCTAAAAGTGAGCCGATTCCCGAAATTATCGGTCTTCCTGGGGGAGGTCTGGTAGGTTTGTGAATTTTGGGTAGCACGTACAAATATGGTGTTATGGGTGACGTTGATACCAGATATTGAGCTTCATGGTCTGTTATCCATTTCCTCTCTTTAGCTTCATCCACCTTTCTGCTGATGGCTGTTTTCAGACGTTTAGTCGGATCCTGAGATAGCTTCTTGTACGAGTTTTCATCATTCAACTGGCGTACACATTCCTCGCGGTATGTAACTGCATTAAGAAGGACAACAGCTCCCCCCTTGTCAGCTGGTTTTATTATAATTTCCGAGTTCTTTGCCAGGCTCTTCTGTGCTGATGTTTCATCTCTTGTCAAATTTTGAAATTGATTTGGACGATTACTCTTGATGTTTTCAAAGTCATGTAAAACTGCTTCCTCGAACGCAATAATACGTGCTGGAACCAAATGCGTCGGGGGATTGAATGTAGACTTTGGGCGTAGTCCTGTATTCGTTGGAGTCATCTCTCTAGGGTCCTTATCTTTGAAAAATGCATTTAGACGGATCTTTCTGAAAAAAGTTGCAAGTTCTTGTCGTGTCTGAAAGGCATCTCCTTTAAAAGTAGGCACATATCCAAGGCCTTTTTCTAAGACTCTGAGCTCACAATCTGTGGGTGAGTATGAGCTAAGATTGATTATCACTTGTTTGTGCCGCTCGTTGTCGCTGTCCCTGATGGTTGGGTCGTCAGAGTTGTGGCCACTGGTGTGTTCCAATTGACTCTTGTCTTGGGCCCTCTTCGTCTTCCTCTTTGGTTGAACCGGCCATACCCTAAAAAAGGCTGTTGCGGCATCATCTGGTCATACGGAGGGTAAGGAAAGAATTGGGGTGTATTTCCTGGCGGGAAACCGAATGGTGCAGGTGGCCACCATGTGTTTGGTCCTGGTCCAAAATTATTTGCCATTCTCGGGCCTCTGCCTCTTCCTCTTCCTCTACCTCGGCGGTTAGTGGGTCGTCCTCCATAAGATGCGTTGTCATCATTGCTAGAGTCGCTTGACGACGTAGAATAGTTTGAGCCATATCTTCCACCTCTTTGGTTGAACTGTGGAGCGACATAGTCTTCAGCTGTATAGGGGTATACTTTTTCCATTGCGAACTTGTCTAGATCCTTTTTAAATTTGGCAATTTTAGTGGATAGGATAGAGTCTTTATACTCTTGATTGTTCTTATTTACATCCTCTGCTTGTTTTTTGAAGTTTTCTTCCGCTTGTTTTTTGTCGGATGTTTTTTTTTAAATTATGCTCACAATTGCAGCTTTAATACTAGTTTCTAGTGTTTGAATTTCTACTAATAAGAAATCTGCCGCTTTCTTTGCTGTTGTTATTATGAGTATTAGCCAGTCTCTGGTGCATTTCCAGGCAATCAGAGACCAGTCCCGTAGAAAAGTTTTATCATCTAAGAATAGACGTGGGGCGTTGGTTACTATTAGTCCTGTTGGTGTACAATTAGCCCTGAAATATTCTGTCATTATCAGTCCATGTACCTCGGTTCTTGAATGTGTTCTTTTAAGGGTCATTAGTTTAGCCCAGTCATCGGTAGGTTTAGATACCATGCTTGGAGTACTATCTAGAATACTGGGAGTACTCAAGATTTCTCTTGTCATCTCTTCATCAAAGGTCAATCCTAACCTTTCTGCCATCTTTAAAGCAAGGACTTCTACAATTAGATCCACCCAGGATAAGGTCCACCTCCCGCAATAGGAAAAAGTGAATACGAGGGATAGCCAAGTTTGTAAAAGCTTAGCTCTTTAATAGACCCTCGGCCTGAAGACCGTTCAATATACTGAAAAACACTACCGTGGATTAGGGGTCTAGAGGGAAAGTTTATAGACCAGAGGTGTATGTTCCCTATCTAAATCTACAAATCACAAAATACGCCCAAGTCTTTTTATTTATATGCAAGAGTGAAGTGAAGCTGAAGAAAAACCTATATTACTCTCCCAACTCCTAACCAGTGTTATGACACAGGGGAAGGCATCCCTTAAGGATAAGACCCCTCACTCACCCGAAGGTGACATGCTTCATCATATGGGGCCTCCTTACCAGTGGTAAAACCCTAGTTGCCACTGGGAGCTACTACTTCGGGAATCTTAAGGAAGGAGCTCAGAGATGTTTTAAGGGTTTATATGGAGTAGGATGGTAGTCCCATATGTGTGTTGTAGGGGTTGAGTGAGGTAAGTGCAGCGCTGTGTATAGTAGGGTAGGTGTGAATTAAAACTACCTAGATAGAACACAATAAAACTTTATTCCCGTGTACTAGCTGGCAGGATTAAAAAATGAAACAGCACAGTGGTATGGATTTAAACCACTGTTAGTGATTGGTCAACATGTTTCAGCCTATTGATCTAATTCTAGTATCAGTGGCTTTCGTCAGGACCAGATGTTTTTACAATGCTGCTGCAAAGTTTTAGTGAAAAACAAGAAAGAATATATTTTGAATTTTATATCACCGGTATTCCTGCTCAATGTTTATTGCTTCTGTCAGGTCATACTCCGGATATCTGCAAAGAGATTGACAAATTGCATTTGTCTTGGATTTGGAGAAGGGATACAATGATAGGCAAATCAACAACAACTCTCTTCAGTTTAAGTGAGATAGTCTTCATATTACTAGAACATGGCACTAATCCACTCTGTTGTTGTTCATTTATTTTTTATTTTTTAATTTTTTAACTCTTGTCATATATTTATATGAGTATATAAACAGAACTTACTCCCAAAAGTTGGATAGCTCTGCCTCACCTCTACCAGACGAGTTGCTCAGGAGGGAGGCCCCGCACTGCGGATATAACAGACACTGAGTGTTTAGTAACAACTCTGTCTAGGTCTCTCATATAACTACATTTAAACTATTTATAGGAAGTTGTCCACACCTGGGAAAATTAAAAATGAAGTCTATGCATGATATAGTTGTTAGGTTCATCGTGAAGGTTAGGTGAAAAGATCACAGTGTACCATGATCAAAAACAGGGTTTTGAATCTTGGCTTGTAGGTGTTAAGCATACTAAGTTACTACCAGAAGTAACAATTCTGGCAATAATTAATAAAGATCTCAAAGTTATACTACTCACAGGCAGTTATTTAACTGGTTTTCTATGGATGGAGTTATATATCTAAAAAAGTAATATGTACTAGTGTACACAGTGATAATACTGCCCTTTTAGCCTAGGAGAGGGTAGTACTCTAAACATACCACTGCCAACAGCTAGTATATAACATATATCCTGGTGTCCTAGGAAAAGGGAAGAGGCCATAGCAAAAACTCACCTGTCCGTCGGTACCTCGGCGTGGGGTAGAGCTAACCCCGGGAGGTACCGAACGGCAGGACTGCCTTTGCTAAATACTGTGGGAACAAGTGCCTTCAGCTGTGCACCGACGCTATGGAACCTGCCCCCAGTAGTAGGTCACCACCCTTGTGGGACATGCTCAGTTTTCCCACAAACAGAAATAGCTTAACTGAAGTTTATAACACTTATGTATAACGTTTATGTGCGCCACCAATTTGTGAGAAATCAACATAATGAGGTAGTTTGTTATATTAACGCATTTCAATCTGCATTACGCGATTACGTTTGTAATGTTATCTGTATATTTCTCACATATGCGCTAACGCTTCGACATAATACAACACCATGGTCGAACGCGCATGCCCGAGGTAGAAATTCTTCTCCTCGCGCATGCGTAATGAGAGTATCGCGTGCAGGCATTGAGATCAGTATCGTTCTCTACACGCATGCACAGTGTGAGCGAAACGCGCGGGCAGAGATTCGGACAACTATTTGCCGCAAGGACCCAGCGTCGCTGCACAGCTGAAGGAACTTGTTCCCACAGTATTTAGCAGAGGCAGTCCTGCCGTTCGGTACCTCCCGGGGTTAGCTCTACCCCACGCCGAGGTACCGACGGACAGGTGAGTTTTTGCCATGGCCTCTTCCCTTTTCCTAGGACACCAGGATATATGTTATATACTAGCTGTGTGCAGTGGTATGTTTAGAGTACTACCCTCTCCTAGGCTAAAAGGGCAGTATTATCACTGTGTACACTAGTACATATTACTTTTTTTAGATATATAACTCCATCCATAGAAAACCAGTTAAATAACTGCCTGTGAGTAGTATAACTTTGAGATCTTTATTAATTATTGCCAGAATTGTTACTTCTGGTAGTAACTTAGTATACTTAACACCTACAAGCCAAGATTCAAAACCCTGTTTTTGATCATGGTACACTGTGATCTGTTCACCTAACCTTCACGATGAACCTAACAACTATATCATGCATAGACTTCATTTTTAATTTTCCCAGGTGTGGACAACTTCCTATAAATAGTTTAAATGTAGTTATATGAGAGACCTAGACAGAGTTGTTACTAAACACTCTGTGTCTGTTACAACAACAGAGTGGATTAGTGCCATGTTCTAGTAATATGAAGACTATCTCACTTAAACTGAAGAGAGTTGTTGTTGATTTGCCTATCATTGTATCCCTTCTCCAAATCCAAGACAAATGCAATTTGTCAATCTCTTTGCAGATATCCGGAGTATGACCTGACAGAAGCAATAAACATTGAGCAGGAATACCGGTGATATAAAATTCAAAATATATTCTTTCTTGTTTTTCACTAAAACTTTGCAGCAGCATTGTAAAAACATCTGGTCCTGACGAAAGCCACTGATACTAGAATTAGAGCAATAGGCTGAAACATGTTGACCAATCACTAACAGTGGTTTAAATCCATACCACTGTGCTGTTTCATTTTTTAATCCTGCCAGCTAGTACACGGGGATAAAGTTTTATTGTGTTCTATCTAGGTAGTTTTAATTCACACCTACACTACTATACACAGCGCTGCACTTACCTCACTCAACCCCTACAACACACATATGGGACTACCATCCTACTCCATATAAACCCTTAAAACATCTCTGAGCTCCTTCCTTAAGATTCCCGAAGTAGTAGCTCCCAGTGGCAACTAGGGTTTTACCACTGGTAAGGAGGCCCCATATGATGAAGCATGTCACCTTCGGGTGAGTGAGGGGTCTTATCCTTAAGGGATGCCTTCCCCTGTGTCATAACACTGGTTAGGAGTTGGGAGAGTAATATAGGTTTTTCTTCAGCTTCACTTCACTCTTGCATATAAATAAAAAGACTTGGGTGTATTTTGTGATTTGTAGCTCTGTATCTCACCTCAGGAAGGAACGCTTTTGCACTGCTGTCGTGTCACTGCTCTCCCGACCGCCATTTTGTGAGTCTTCAGACGCCTCCTCACACAGCTTACTGTTATGGCGTAGGAGCGTCTTCAAGCATAAGAGAACTGTGTTTGTTTGGTTTTTTTTGGTTTTTTTTCTCTTCATTCTTCTAAACAGCGATGGACACAAAAGTATTGCCGACTAAGTGATTGAATACTTAGTCCCTCAATAAAATTACGCGCTTTACATTCAGGATGCCTACATGCTATTTTTTCAGTGCACAGAAGCCTTAGGATGTTGTAACTCTTCCATTTTTACTGCAATTTGCTTCATAATTGACTGTGCCCTTTTACAACCTAACTATTCCTGATGTCTGCATTGTTTCTTATTTTTTTGAGCATGTTTTGCTCCTGTTTAGCAATGGCACTGGTGCTTCATTTGCAAAGTATTTAATACATTCGTTAGGAGCTCTCCTCTCTACTCTGAATTTATCAGGGACTGTGCTGTGACTATCTCCTTACCCGCTATTCTTATCAGCATATAGTGCTCTTTGCGTGGTGTTGTTTTTGTTTGCCTTCGTTTTTTGGGCAGACTTACGACGATGGCGCATTCGTCTAACACTACTACGAAGACTGCCTTTCTGAAGAACTCCAAAGTATTTTCGGCGTTATCTAAACTCGACGATCCTCCTACTTCTTCTGGGTCAGATACCACTATGGAATCCTCTCAGCAGCTACCAGGGAAAGCCAACACTAAGAGACATAGGAAAGATCCTCCCTCACCTCCCAACCAGCCCGCACCTGTTTCAATGGAACTCTTGTTAGAGGAAATAAGGTCATTTCGCCATTTCCTGGAGGAAATCAGAGCTTTGCGCCCTTTCATGGAGGAAACTAATGTCAAGCTCCAAACTCTCACTGATAACTGGTCCCACATTGATACAAGAGTTTCTTCTGTTGAACATGTAGTCTCATCCATTCAGAAAACGTGCTCCAAAGTTCCGCACCTAGCTTCGCAAGTGTCCACTCTCCAGAGACAAGTGGAGGAGTTGGAGAACAGGAATAGGCGGAATAATCTCCGCATTTACGGCCTGGCGGAAAATCTTGAGGGTTCGGATCCGATTGCCTTTTTTAGATCTTTTCTTCCTAAGTTGCTTCATCTGCCAGAAGGTACGAGTCTTAATATCCAACGCGCCCATCGACTTGGTCGCCCATCTACTTCTTCTTCACCGTCCCAGAGGCCACGAGGTGTAGTTCTCTATTTCCTGGAATATACTGATCTCCTTAAGGTTTTAACAGCTGCCAAATCCTCCTCAAACCTGACATGGTCTGGCTCTTCTTTATTTTGTGCCCAGGACTATGCAAAGGCTACTGCAAACCGTCGGAAAGCCTTCTTGAACATGAGAGAGGACCTTCGCTCAATGGGTGCAAGGTATGGGTTATTCCATCCTTGTCTCTTCAAAGTCACCTATAACAACAAAACCACTACCTACGAGGATCCGGTTCGTCTGCAGAGCTTTATTAATGCTCATAAGACTTCAACCATGGACTTTTCGGGTCCTTCTTCTTCTGCTCCTGGTTGAGGTGCTCCTGGCTGAGCTGCTGTTTTTTTTTTCTCATTTTTTCTGTATTCTCACAGCACTGCTGCATTTTGCTTCTTTTTCCCTTTATGGAATTTTCCATTTCTTGTTGTTTCTATCTTTGACTTGCATTGTTGCTTATTGTCCTTATTACCCTTGTTCTGACTTATGTTCTCTCCCCTGCCCTCACAGGAACTTTACATTGTCTGATGATGTCTTTCCAGTTCCCTGCCTGGCTGACCCTGGATGTGCCGCCTCACCCATGTGGTTCCACCCCTCCCCGCTTCCTTCTCGTTTTCTTCTTGTATAGGTATGTTTTTCCCCAGTCTTCTTCTTGTTTCCCTCTTGTTGGTTTGTATTCCTCTCCTAAGGATTCACAATTCTTGTTCACATATGGGTAATGATTTTTTTTTAACTCAGGTTCTGTCTATCTCGCTGCTTCCAATCTTCTCATTTCCTTGCCTTTTATTCTTTTCTTTCCTATTTATCTTCCTCTTTATCCTGTTTTTCCGCACTCTGTCTTCCTTATCTTTCTATACCTCCTGCCTTACTCTATTCCCCACGAGTGCTCTTTCCTTTGTTTCTCACTTCGGATCATGGGATCATTTTCTTCCTTCTTTGTACTCTGTATCTATTATGTTTCATCTAGGTTGCTGTATATGCCATGTCGTTAAATATAGTTTCATGGAATGTTAAGGGTGTTAACTCTCCAATCAAACGTCAGAGAATTCTGTCCCACCTGGCTAAATTAAATGTGGATGTAGCATTTCTTCAGGAAACCCATCTTTCTGATGTGGAGTCCGCAAAACTTAAGAGAGGTTGGGTGGGTGAGGTGTTTTATTCGCAAGGTGATGGCAAGCGGAATGGCGTAGCAATCCTATGTCGTAGATCTCTCCTTCTTGTTATAGTTTCTCAAGAATCAGATACTCATGGACGATGGACGCATGTCAGAATTTCTCTTAGAGGTGTTCCAATCTCTCTCCTCAACATCTATGCTCCCACAAGTGGTGAACCCCCTTTTTGGTCTAGGCTTTCTCAGCATATTACCCGATTTATGGATGACAATTTTATCCTCGCGGGTGATTGCAACCAGCCTATGGACCCGTTTGTTGACAGGAAATCCAATGCTCCTTATATCCCTAACAAATCTCATCGGCTTTTTACTCAAGCTATTTCCCAACATAAGCTTATTGATACTTGGCGACTATGCAATCCATCTTTGAGAGAGTTCACTTTTTATTCCCCTTCTCATCATTCCCAGTCACGGATTGATTATATTTTTGTTTCCCACAATATCGCTCAGACCCTCAACTATGCCGAAATTGGCCCTATTTTATTATCGGATCATGCCCCTGTTTTGATTACTATAGATGTCCTCCCTAAGGTCGATGGTCCCAAGAGATGGCGCTTTAATAACACCCTTCTCTTGGACCCCAAATTCACAGCCTCATTTACTGACTTTTTTGATGAGTTCTTTTTATTTAATGATACCCCCTTTATTCCGAGTCACACTATTTGGGACGCCTTTAAGGCTTCGGCTCGTGATTTCATTATCAATTATGTGGCACGCAAACGCAGAATTGCCCGCCAATATACTAAGGAGCTCCTTTGTACCATTAAGAGATTGGAACACGACTATTTTACCTCGCATTCCCAAGAAAGTCTGACTGCTCTTGTTGCTGCCAAGATAAAGTACAATGAAAAATCCACTGAGGACGCATCGCTATATTTGCTGAAATCTAGTGCCAAATTTTATGGAGGTAGAAATAAAGCTGGGAAGATCCTCGCCAATTACCTGAAGATCAAACATAACAAACTCAATATTGAATCCATTTATGATGCTAATTCTGTTCTCAAACACAAAGATATTGATATACTCACTGAATTTTCCCTCTTTTACGAAAATCTCTATTCCTCTGAAGCACAACCAACCTCCCAATCCCTCACACATTTCTTTTCCGACATTCACAAACCCGAACATTTTCCTCTTGATTTATCACATTTAGAAATTGATATTTCTCAGAAGGAGTTGCTCACTGCACTTCAGCACCTCAAACTGAATAAGGCTCCAGGGCCAGACGGTTTTACTGTTGAATTTTACCTTCACTTTTCTAAACTACTCCTCCCAAAACTCCACAATCTCACAACCACATTTACTGCTTTGGGATGTTCATCGGGGTCCTTTTCCGATGCGCATATTTGTTTGATACCTAAAGAGGGGAAGGACGTTAAGTTTTGCAAAAATTACATACCTATTTCCCTTGTGAATATTGATTACAAGATCCTTGCTAAAGCTTTGGCGGCCCGATTAGATCACCTGCTCCCTGAACTCTTAGGCGAGGAGCAGTCTGGTTTTGTAAAAGGGCGCTTCATTACTGATAATACCAGACTTCTGTTTAATATCCTATCGAAGTCGGCGCGCTCACAGCACTCCCTTGTAGCAATCGCCTTGGATGCCGAAAAGGCGTTCGACAGAGTAGAATGGCCTTATCTCTTCCATACTCTCCAATGGTTTGGTTTTGGCCCAAAATTTATTACCCTAGTTTCCTTGCTGTATTCTCATCCGCGGGCAGCAGTATGTGCAAATGGTCAGACTTCCTCCTTTGACCTTGGAAGGGGTGTTCGTCAGGGCTGTCTTCTCTCCCCTTTCCTTTTCAACCTAGCACTAGAACCCTTCCTGTCCAAACTTAGACAAAATCCTAGTATCCATGGATTTCAATTTGCAGACTCTCATATTAAACTTGCTGCTTATGCAGATGATATTTTATTTTTTGTCTCCAATCCTACAGAATCCATTCCGGCTTTTCTGGAAGAAGTACGGCAATATTCCTTAATTTCTGGCTACAAATTAAATAATGATAAGTGTGAGATATTGCCTCTCACTAAGTTCACCTTTAAACCTGATTTTATTACTTCCAATTTAAACTGGAGCCCCTCACATATCAAATACTTAGGGTTGCACATCACTTCCTCCATCTCAGATACTATATCTCTCTGTTTAAATAAATGCATTGAAAAACTTTCTGACTTAACGGCTAGATGGCACCCTCTTTACCTGTCCTGGTGGGGTCGTCTTGATACTATTAAGATGATGCTATCCCCCATAATCCTTTACACAATTTCCAATATCCCTGTGTCCATCCCATCTAAATTTTTTAAGAAAATTAATTCGGTCTTGTCTTCCTTTCTTTGGCATAAGAAAAAATCGAGAATGTCCCTTACCAAATTGATTCGTCCTCCCTCAGCAGGTGGAGTTAACTTTCCAGATTTTCCAGCTTACCAAAAAGCCTTTTTGCTACGCCAAGCCTCTTTTTGGCTACAGGACCCCACAGCCCCATGTCCCCTGTGGGCAAAACTTGAGCGTCTTTTCCTTTCTCCTTTTTCCTTTGCTGAATACATTTCCTTTTCACAAAAGCCTTCTTCAGTCTTTACTCCTATTCACAAATTCACTGCCAGACTTCTTCTTACTCATAATCCTCCTCCTCCTGCAACCATTGCTGATTTCCTCTCCTCCACCATTTGGCACAACTCCTCCATTTTAATTCATGACAGGTCTTTCTATTGGAAACCCTGGAGGCTTAAGGGTTTGCTTTGGGTTTCACAGTTATTCTCGCAATCTACTTTTCTCTCATTTACAGCTTTACGCTCCTCCTTTGGTTTACCTGCATCCTTTGCCCCCAAATACTTATTGCTTAAAGAAGCGGTGATGCCCACTTATACACGGCTTTTGCAAGTGCGACCTGACGTGTTGCCCCTTCCCTCCTCTCCTACCCTTACTCTACTCCTTCATACCTTATTGCGCACTTTTCCCAAAGCTGCGGCTATTTATAAGCATCTTCATGCTGTCGCATCCATTAGGGATAAATCCAAAGTAGAGGAGCAGTGGGAACATGATTTTGTCACGTCATGGCCAATAATTTTGTGGGACAAGCTGTGGATTAAGGTACGCAAAACGTCTAGGTCAGCAACCCTCACGCAAACCATGTTTTTCATTTATAATAGGTTGCTTCATACACCCTCCACCCTTCACAAACGATTTCCTAATATCCCTGATATTTGCTGGTGTTGCTCCTCCCCACAAGCCACTTTGTTTCACATGCTATTTCTATGTAAACCAGTACATTATTTTTGGGTTCAGGTATGGACCCAAATCAACGTCATTTTTCATACTTGTGTTCCCTTCTCACTTGTTCATCTTTTTCTAGGAAGCCTATCTCCCTGTTTGGAAGTTGTTGATCTTCATGTTCGTATTGTTGACTTGTTGTTAGCTGTTGCATATCAACAGATTACTGTCAATTGGAAAACCTCTTCTAGCATTTCATTCAAAGCTTGGTGGTACAACGTTTGCCATAACCATAGATTAGACACTGCTTTGGTATTCCCCTTACATATGGCAATGAAACGTAAGGCCTTGTGGCTTCCTCTTACCTTATATTTAGATAATTGTGCTGCCTGTTCCTTTGGTTTGCGACCTACCCAGCAGGAGGTCTCTAAACCCCCATGATTGCCCCTTTGCATTCCCTTTTGTTTTAATAATAATTTGCTATGTATTTTTTCCGCACCTGAGTTTGCTTTTAATCATTGTATCCCTCCCACTTTAATGTACTACTTTTGATAATTTGTTTTCCTTGCTCATGAATCCTTTGCATTATTTATCCTGTTTGCTCTTCTTCCCTTTGTATTATTTATATATTTTGTATTGCTATTTCATTTATTGTCAATAAATTTCTTCGTGAACTTAAAAAAAGAAAGGGGAGTTTAGTCCTGGCAAAAGATGTATTTTATTTGCCATGTCAAATTGTACACAGGCTGCAATGGCAGACCTGAGACATGTTTTAAAGGGCTACTTAAGTGGGTGGCACAATAAGTGCTGCGGGGCACTAGTAGCATTTAAATGACAACCCTGGGGTACATTAAATGTGCCTATCAGGTGTAAGCAACTTTTACCATGTTTTAAGGGAGAGAGTACAATCTCAAAAACGAATTCAGAAAACAGAAGGTTTGAATGCAGAATGTTTTGGGGAAGACCACACCAAGGCTGTCAGGTCTAAAATATAGTGTTTATGAAGTGGCACTCAAAAAGGCAGCAGAAGCCCAGTAACGTGTCCTCTGCTAAGACGGAGGAGCGTCGCCCCACTGTTTGGGGGCAGTAGTTAAAGGAAAACTAACATGATAATAACCAGTGTTATTATCATTTTAGTTTTCTATTTCCTGGTGCAGGGCGGGGCTGACAGCACAGGGGCCAGGGGGAGGAGAGGTTTGTCCACTCCAGGTCCGCATGAATTTTCGGCCAGCTGTCTCGGGCCGGCCAAACCATCATGTGCACTTTGCATGTTTTCTACCCAGGCTGCATTACAGCCTAGGTGGAGAACATGCCATGGGTCACATTCGCCAACTGAGCGTCGAACCCACGGTGCTCAGATTAATCACAAAGCTGCATTGCAGCATTGTGATTGGCTAGGGGAGTCAGGAGCCTAGGTGCTTCCTGGTTCCTGCTGTGGAGGAGCCAAAGACGAGCGAGAGATGGCAGCTGGCCTGAAAGTAAGTGTTTTAAAAATGTTTATGTTCATTTACCACCCCCCTGTCCACCCTCCACCACCTTTAAATAGCAGCCTCCGCTGCAGAAGCCTCTTCTGTTGCTTTGGAGCATGTGAGATAAAGTGGTGCTTTCACTATGGAGGGCAGCTGGAATGGTTGGGTCTTTTGAATCGATCTGGGTGTCTGTGAAGGCAGTAAACATAATGGGTAAACAAGAGGCAGTAATATCAGTAATTGTGTTATACATTTAGCACGCCTTCCACAAGGAGAAAGAAATGGGAAAGGGCTTGGGTTGTAAACTTTGTTCAGTCCTATTTGTTTAGCATTCAGTTGAGGACTGGCAGATATCAGTATGAGTGAAGTGGGTAGAAGTGTATATATTTAATCTCTGAAATATCATGATGGGGGGAGTCGATGAATGAGATGGTAAAGATGCCATAATGATGGGGTGGTGGGTAGTAATTGTGGCCAAGTAGGCTGGTGACCTTAAACAGCTAATGATGGACAAAAGCACTGCAATAAGCATCGATGGACTGGAAGTTCAGTAAGTGTGTGAATGGAAGGTGTCGAGTAACAATTTATGTGAACTGTAAATTGCGTAAGCAGGCAGGCTAGAAGTACAGACAGTACAACCAGGAGCAAATTTACCAGCGATTTAGAAGGGGTACAATAACAAGGACACCATATGTAGAGTTCTTCTCCCATGTTATTCTTTGTTTGCAAGCAACTACAGCATAAGCATACATACAAATACATTTTAAGAATGAAAACCAATAAAACCTCAACCTGGTAACAACTCAGAGGACAGTTCCCTCATACTCCTTAGATAAGTGAAACATGTTTAGATTAATGAGGCTGAAATGACCAATGTGTCTGTTAAACATAAAAACTGAAGGAAGCTGTTTGCTAAAGTAGATAAATGAGATGACTTTGATACGTGAAAAGAGTAACCAATTGATAAAATAAAAGAGTTTAAAAGTAAAACATAGGATACATGCTCCTTTACTAAGTATATTATGTTCTCCGTGAATGATATGCTATCAGAGGAGCCATTTTCCTTCTTGATTGTGAATACTATAACCCTCTGCACTTGCCCCTGATGGATATAGGAAAACCTCTTCTAATAAATCCCACAGCTACTTAGGAGGGCTTTAATAACTAGCAGCCCATGAATGTTCCATGCTTGACCTTCTTATTCTTGATAAAATTCATCACAGAACTGTCTTGCTAGCCAACCCGCAAACTATGTAAATCCCAAGAATTTACTTGCTGACTACAAGCGTTGTTCCAGGCCTGTCTATTGGAACAAGACTGCCATGTTAGAATTATTGCTAACTGTCTCTGCATCCTTGGACAAGGGGGGGGATCCAGTCTCGGGTACTCTTTGATTTGTCTGCAACCTTCTGTGCCATAAGGAACAGAATCTTCCTTGACATATTAAAATATCATTTTAACAAAGAGAGTCAAGTTGTCAATTGGATCACTGTGCACTTTGCAAATGCTCTGTACAGATTCGTTTGGAGACCTCTCTGTCCCAATGTCTCTGAAGGAATCCAATGTACCATCCTAACTCTCACTCTATTAAACCTCAGTACAGAGCCGCTTAGTGACATGCAGAGTGATTTGAGCATATCATTCCACCAAGCTGCAGGTGGCACACATCCACGCTGAGAGTATATGTTGAATCTATTGTTTTCAAACAAACCTGTGAAAAATACAGACATGAATGACTCAGCAGCATCTTAAACACAGCTTCAGAAAGCTGAATTCCTACTAATTTCCTCTGTGAACACTAACCTTACCATCTAACCCTATTGGATCTCCCTTGCTGCTCTTGGTGTGACATTAAGGCAGCTCAGTGTCAGCTCTGCTACCAACATCCCACCCATATGCCCGAATTTCAATTGGCGGTCCACTCTATGGTCCTGTCCATGCTAGATCATGGCTAATGCTCTTCTCAGCCCAAGGTCCAGATAACACCTCTTGAGGCTGTTGTGAGTGCAGCCTGCATAGTCAATGACTGCAGCTGCTGATGTGAGGCCATGGTTGGCATAAGATGGAGTCAGCCCTATCAGCTTTATCAATTCGAGTGTGTCGATGGCTGCTAAAATCTATTGCATGCTGGTCAACAGTGTGATCCAGACACAAATTTGCTCTAGAGCAGGTTCGGCTGAAGAAAAACAAACACAGCTTCCATGCCAAAGCAATTTCAAATAAGTGGGAATAGGGAATGAATTTCGGAAATTAAAAAGAGTCGGAACCCAGAGATCAGATTCTAAAGAAGAATGCATTGTCCAGACAGGTAACTCATTTTTTGTGGCCATCTTTCTGACTGCTGTGGAATCAGTAGGTACATATCTCTTTGCATTGTGCTCCAGGGGGTGCGGAAAAGCGGTCAGGTCTCATCCTTCGGACTATCCCACAGGACATATGTTGTCCCTTAGAGAAAAAATGTCACCTGGCTATGTCCACGGTGGGTCGGCTTCTAGCTAGTCCAACCACATCCCTCCCCATCCTGTTGATATTCCTGTTTTGAAGCTGCTCCACATTGAAGTGCATTGTTGCCTGGTGGGAAATGTATGCAGATCCCAGGGCTTTAATACAAAGTAAAAACACACAACATGAGCTCAAACAACTGGCCTATAATTAGCAAGTGGAAACTTACAAAGCAGCAACATGTCCCCAGACTGGGACACCTGGTAAACCTGCGCTTGTCAATATGACAAAGGAGGTTTCTGATGCATTTATTTAGTAGCTCCTTCCCATGCATTCTTTTTTTCTTAAGTCAGATGGTGCATTTTTAATGAAGAAGAGCGAAGCTACCCTGCCTCTGTGGGAGATATCCAAATGTCTTTATGTGCAAAGCAGGTGTGGATCTAGGTCTCCGGGGGGGATATATTCATCGCGGTAAAGAAGACACTGGGAATGTTTGATATTATTACAAGGCGCATGGAAAATGGGACTGATTCTCTCTTCAGCCCTGCACAGTTCACCTTTGAATTAGTGGTGATCAATAACGTGACACCCCGCTACTAAGGTGCAATTCATTATCTACGATCAATAAAAAGTGAGTAGCCCTTGTCCATCATATAAGAATATACAGATAAATAGTGAATGAAAGAAGATGCCAAAGTTGCACGTTTTGACACCCGGTTGTTTGCTGGCTACAAGTAAAAACGTCCAAAAGGAGCAAAGGCAAAAATAAAAGTTTGTTAAAGTCGCACTGAAAAGTCACAAAACCTAGGAAGTGTAAACCTTTTTTTTTTACAACTGAACCTTAACCCACGACCCTAACCATTACTCGCAGGGTGACCAGGCATCCTACATTTGACCGGATAGTCCTGTTTTTTCACCACCGATTTTTTATTAAATTTAGCAAATGTTCCGATAATTAGGTACGGTCGAATGAACACAGACAGAGTCAAGTTTTCACGTGCTCCAGTGTGGAATTAGTTGGCAGCCTCCAGTTATAAGCAGTTTAGTTGACCGTGATGATAGTATGTTCAGAAGTTGCATTTAATTTTCCTTAATACCTCATTGTGTTTTCTAAGTTGGTGAGTTCTGTCCCTTAAGTCAATTTATGTCCCTCGCTCAAAGGGAAATATTGTAGTCCAATTGCTGTGTTTCGGAACGTTAAGTGCTTTTTTTCAAGATCAGGAGCCACATTACACACAGTGCCCCAGGGGCGAAAGTGGAGTGTGCACCCATTTTCTGAGCATCCAGAGACACTGTAATATAGATGCTTGTACAACCCCATCCATTAAACTGATAGCGCCGGCTCAAATCTAGCCCCAGCACTAACATAAGTGGGCATTCCCTCCTTTGCAATGAGGGTGTGGCCCCATTTAGTTGAGGAAAATACTTTGCCTGTGGGACCACGCTGCATTATCAATGCTGGTGCAGAGGCAAAGAGGCCATCAGTAGGCGCACTGACATTACACCAAGCAAAGGTGGAGCACAACCAGTGCATCCGCTGAGGGAGAAGGAGGTGAGAAAGAGGCTCCTATAGATCCCTTCAAACATCACCCTACAGGCGGGTGCAGCAGTCACTCACTGCACCCATCTAAAGGTATCTCTATTCCCTTTTGAAGTGCAGGTGGGTGCCACCTGCACAATAAAATATATGCAGCAAAATGAGGTTGGACCCTTAAGAGCGGCAGGAATGGCTACACCACAGTTCTGTAAACCCATAACAAAGTTTCCTTCCCTCTACATTTATACATTAATTCTCATTATACAGTACACCTCAATCTACTGTAAAGGGGTGATACATTTGGTTTCACTAAATCCTATATTTGATCATATAATTGAGCATCTTAGTTCTCCCAGTAATTAGTTGATAGGTAGAAGAAGTGCAACTTTTTTACCCAAAAGACTGACATTGGTCTAACAGAAGGTTTTGTGTGCGCATTAAAATTGTTTGTGAATTGTGACTATAGAAATATTTGATCCCAAAGGGCAAAGTGAGGCAATTGCAGCAAGTACGTCCAATTTAAAGTGCAATCAAAATTGACAGGATTCGTTATTGGTGGGTAAATCAGTCCCTGAACAAGGAATCATTTAAAACGACTGAACCCCTTCTAAAAGTGTCCTGACGGTAAATCATTCCGATCAACCATGCTTGGCCTGGTAGTCGTCGATATATTTCGACCTCATATGATTTCGAGGTTTCCTCAGGATAGGGCCTGGTGGTATTTAGATTTTTGATACTTTTACTGAAGACCTTTACGTTTTTACTGTCGGGGTTAATGTGTGGCTATGGAATCCTTCTGATGTGTATGGCTGTGGCATTTCTCTGATGTTTTTGTATTGAGAGACCTGCTGTCTCTGAGTATTGCTACCAGGGACATCTTTAGGATTTTGGGAGCCATGGACCAAATTTGTTTTGGGGGCCCCTGTTCAGAACAGCTTTGGATTTATGATCCAAATTCAGCTCTTTCATGCCCTCTATGGCCAGGTCCAAATTGTAAGTGTGTTTTCAGCTAATATTCAGGGGTAGTGATGTAAGTTTTCAATATTGTAACATAGCAGCAGCTCACTAACATTACTGCAAATAATCTCTAGATACCCTCCCATTTCTCAAATGTGAGGTTCTGTTTTGATCTAAAAAAAACTTTTTTATGGATGTTGCATGAAACATAATCACAACATTTCTCTGCAAAATGTCTGTAATAGATTCTCACACATCACGTACATTAAAAATAAATTAAAGGAAAACGGTATTTAAAAAAAAAATCCGTTTAAAAATGATTCAAGGCTATTAGGACAAGACCCTCCCTCCAGAACAAAGCTGGCTCTATCAGGGGGCTCCCTGAGAAGGCTGAGGCCCTGGGCCAAAGCGCACTTTGCCCTTGCCTTAAAAGTTCTCAGATTGTTCCAGGGATTGGTTAATTTATTATTAGTCTTCTTTTCTTTTGGACTATTTCTAATTCGCGCTCAAGAGAACAGCAGGCGTGCTAAAATAAATGGATGGTGTTTTGTGCAGGATCCTATCAGTGTGTATTTTTGCCATCCCCCAAAACTCCTTACCTTACAATGCAGAGGTGTTCACTTTGCACTTTGCTTAGGGTCTCAATGTTTGTAGTCACAGTTCACAAACTATTTTAATGTATACTCAAAACATCTGTTAGTTGCAGTACTTGTACCTATCGGCTAATGATTGGGAGAAATAAGATGATCAATTATACGATGAAATATGATATGTGATTAAAAAAACGTTATCACACATATAGAGTAGATTGAGGTGTACAATATAATTAGAATTAATGTATAATTATGGTGGTAAGGCACCTTTTCTTGCACAGTGAAATGCAGACAGGCTGCTCTGTATTTCACTAATGCGCTGCCCCCAGGGCAGGCGTGAGTTTGCCCCTGCCGTGGGGAAGTGGATGGATTTAATAATATGTACTGTATCTGATTTGCTCCCGGTGCACCTGTTAAAGGTGTGCTGTGGTGCAAACATGGACAGTGCACCTGTTACATAATATGGGCACCCTATCACTTGTAATAACACACATACACCACAGTGCTTTATCTCAGTCCGGTCTTGCCAGGTTTGTGACCAGCCAGTAATTAGAAACTGACTTTGAAATGGGGCCCTATATTCAAGTCTTTAACTTTACAAGCAAAAACACGGATTGATTTCTCAACTATATCTGCAGTATCCCCTAAAGTAATGTATATCACTGATGCAGTCCATGACACTTTTTATTTCATCTCGCATTCCCTGGGAGTATTTGCTTTTTGCAGAGTTTGTGTTTCTGTAGTTTTCTTCTTGCAACATAATTGGCTCTTGTGAATATTATTGTGAACTAAATCGCCTCAAGGTCTTTGGGTGAGCTCAGGAAATCGATAGATGGGTATTCAAGGGGGCACAATAGGGAGTTCTGTAGTTGAGGCTGAAGGCAGTGCCAGTTTCTCACAGTGCCTACCACATGCTCATCCAATCCTTGGACTCTTTACAGAGTGCACAAAGAAATTATAATTTAAGGAAAGTGTATGAACAAGGAACAAGGCTGTTGAAATATGGAAGCAACAGAAGAAAAGAAAATGCAGTGCTTACAAGAGACTGGGTGGGTTGTGTGTGTATGGGGGTTGTGAAGTAAAGGAGATGGAAGGAAATATATGCAGAAAGAAAATGGTGTAAGTGAATAACAGAGGGAGAGATTCCAAAAGAACTGATGTGAAACGGTGATCAGGAGTGGTTGGGGCACTCCGAAGATATTTGGTACTACTAAGAAACAAAGCTAATAGGCATAGCTTGTTTTCGGCAGGGCCGGACTGGGAACCAAGGGGCATACGTAAGTAGGCGTTTGCGATTCGCAAACACCGAAATTTGCCGAATTTCGGCGTTTGCGAATATCAAACGGTGCTTTGGTATGTAGGTGCACATTTGTAAATAAGGAATCGCAAAAATTGCGATTCCTTATTTTGCTCAAGCATTTAAGGAATCGCAATTTTGAGATTCCTTAAATGCTATGTAGGAATGAATTTTAAAATGCGATTTTGGCTTAAGGATTCGCAAAATACCACCCACTCCAAGTAGATGGTATTTTGCGATTCCCTTTCTAAATGCATTTTTTTAAAAAAATTCAAAGTGCCATGTGGCGCCAGACATGCCCTTAGGGCATGTATGTGCACCACACGTACTTAGAGGCACGTTCCAGGGGTGCAACAGGTGTCCTTTGGACACCCTGGCACCCTTAGAATTGCGATTCTCAAATTGCGATTTTCTCATAGAAAATCGCAATTTGATAAGGTATCACCATTCATTCCGATGGGCCTCTTAGCCCATAGGAATGAATGGGACACTCATTCCTTAATTGCAATTCGCGATTTGCTAATCGCAATTAAGGAATGTTAGAGATTCGCAAAAAAATTGTGAATTTTTACCTACATTCCATTTTGCTATTCTCAAATTGCGATTTCTTAAAAATCGCTATTTGGGAATTGAAAATGGAAAAAACCTTCATATGCCCCCTAATCCTTCCCCGGCAAAGTGCTTGTCCGGCCCCCCTCTCCCCCCCTGGGGTTGGGGGTGCCGCCGAGCTCTTTGTCAGGGCCGGTTATCGGCCGATTTTGTTGCAGGGCCGATTTTGCAGCTATGCTGCAAAAATGGCCCTGTAACAAAATCGGCCTCCAGGGGCTCAAAACCGGCCCCCATCCGTGCGGCGCACCGGGGGATTGCCCGGTGCCCGCTACGGCCAGCCCGGCCCTTGTTTTCAGTGTATATTCATTTTGTTAGTTGTCTGGATGCTATTACAGAAAACTCACAGAAAGGCCTGCAAATACTGGTCAGGTAGCCTGCTGTGTACGCACAGCATTTTAACTTACATGTTTTAAGTCTCTCCCTCAATCACATAAGCCACACCTCTTGGATAGAATTCCTAGTTATGCTCCTGGGGCATGCATTCCCTTGCACAGGCAAACATTCTCCTGTATAAAAAAAACATAGGGTATAGTATAAATGTTGTTCTCCGGAATGGCACTCCTTCCTGGAGGCTTATATTCTGAAAACCAATGCCCCAGTATTGTTGCGCAAATATTTAGAAACATGCTAGAAAAGTGCTGCAGAGATCCCTGCAAATAAATACATACATAACTACATTCTGCGTCATTGAGGCTGTGTCTCCAATTTTTTATGTTTACATCTGTGTAGCCCTCCACTGAGACTCAAACCTTCACTTTTTCAATGACCCTCCTGATAGTGAGAGCTATTGGCTTTTACCTCACCCCCTTACTTGCAACCCAATAGGTGACATGGCACCGTCATATTAAGTAATCATGTTTAAGGAGTCTTAGATAGCACAACAGCCACACCTATGCTCTCTATGGTTTGTCGGTGGATTTTGAGACTTTTTTTTAATAATCCAGCTGTGGATATTGTCAAGCACAGCATGGGAAGAGAGTAGTTTGTGATTGTGAAGTGATGTCCTCCTCTGCTTTCGCAAAATGTTTTAGGAATACAAATGAAATTGCATTTACATGGTTGAGGTGCGTGTTGAGCAGGGACACCCTACATCTCTCAAGTCAGAAGGATTGTGAAAAACCCAAACACAAAGAAAAAGTGTTGTAAATGAGCCACGGCTATTCAGCAGGACAGTGGGAAGGGTATACTATGTTGCTCGTAGTGTATGTTGGAGCACATTGTCACAAATATATTACTAAAGCATGGTGTGGTAGCGCACTGTCATTTACAAACTGTACATTTGGCATTGAAATGGTCACTAAATATGCACAGACACACAGTTTTAATGGAAAAACTGTATTGCATGCAAATTATGAAGTGTGGAAATTGGGTTTCACTGAATATTTGTCAATGTGCATCACCAAATATACTGCTAGATGCATCAACATTTGATTTTGCGAGTCCTTAATTGCGAAGTTTAAGGATTCGCATTTAGGGACTCGCAAAATCAGATGCATGTAGGATTTGCTAAAATATTAGCAATTCCTAAATATTCCTTGTCTGCGACTCGCAGAGTGCGATTCGCAAATAAGGAATGACATCTCATTGATTCCTTTGGGCCAAGAGGCCCATAGGAATGAATGGGGAGGAATTCTTAATTTGCGATTAGCAATTAGCTAATCGCAATTTGAGAATGCGATTTCAAGGGTGACGGGTGTCCAAAGGACACCCTGTTGCACCCCTCAAATTGACCTGGACACTGGAATTGCGCACACACATGTCCCAAGGACATGTGTGTGTGTAACATACAACTTTGAAAGATGCACTTTAGTGCATTTTTCACAGTTTTCGCTATTTACCATGAAGTTTGATTTCACGGTAAATAGCGACCCCTATCAGCGAAATCGCTTGCTATTTTACATTCATGCATTGCATTTAAGGAATCTCAATTTGATATTCCTTAAAAGCAATCGCAAATAGCGATTCATGCATTTGGTATGATGCATCCCAAATGCATAAATACCGGTCGCAGAGGGGCAGATTCTGAGAATCTGCCCCTTTGCGAACTGTATTTCGCTTGATGCATCTAGCTGATAGAGTCTTGATATGTTATATTCTTTCTTTAAAAGCAGCAAATGTGACCAGATAAATACAGAATTTAATTGCATCTTTATTTATTGTTTGGACTTTCCAAATTCACCAAAAATCGTCATGCCTAGGGAATGTTAGATAGCACCACAGTGACCTGAGCCACCTCTAGGCTCTGTAAGGTTTGGGGGTGGAATTTGATATTTTACTTGAAGGATCCAACTTTGAATACTGTCAAACACAGCATGGGAAGAGAGTCGTCTGTGAAGTGAGGCCTCCCTCTGCTTTCACATAATGTATTGGGAATACAAAGGAAGTTGCGTTTATAGTGATTATGGGTACTTCTTGAGCAAGGACACACTATTTTGCTGGTATCCCATCCATGGATGACCCATAACTGAGTACCTCTAACCTGCTCTATTTATTTGCCCCAAATCGTATTCCTGCCAGAGCGGATGCCAACATAATCAGAATTCGAAACGAATTGTGAATTTGTGATTTTCTGGGCATTTTATTATAAAATGTAATTTACTTCCACGAGCAAACTTTTTGGCGAATGCAACTAATACAACTCTCAGAGCAGAAATGGTGAGGTATTCTCGTCGTTTTTCCTGTATTCTGCAAGGAACCCCAGAGGCAGATTATGCAAACGCTGCCTTAACTACTACAGCTCAGGTTTTGTGTGACTGGCCTCATTAATTGACGAACATACGCTGGCTGCTTTCCCTGCTGAATATCTGTGCAAATAATGTCGCTCTTACAAATGTTCTGGGGGAAAGAGGCGGGACCTTGAGAATAACACTGGCGCAGGTTTACCATTTCCTGCTCTCCAAGGCCTGCCGGCGCGCGCGGCCGAGCCGGAGTACGTGGTATCCGAGGCTTTCCTTGGTTTCCGTGGAAATTAAGACTGATGTTATGCGCCTCGTAATCACACAGGCCGCAGATCACGCCGGTAAGCCGCCATGACAGGAAAGGCCGCGGACCTCAGTATTTTTGTTTACAGCCCGCGTGCCAGATGTTTGCTTCCGCGAAGAGATAAGAAAGTGTTTCACATTATTTTGCTGAGTTCCTTTTACAAATGAAGTGGCGGGAGCTCCGGGGATTTGCTGCTGTCGGTAATTATAATGGCTTTAATTATACCTGGGAGCCAAGGTACTGGATATCAGAAGTGACTTACAAAACCCCTGATGGGGGAAGATTTGCGTGTCCCCGATGAGTCCAGACAGCAAAGAGCGTTTCGGCACTTTCTAATCACTTCCTTTTGTAGCTGCTTTTAAAAAAAGTAAAATTATTAATAGCTGCGAAACCTGCTTGGACTGGAGGATATGTGATAAGGTGGTTAAGGCTGGGAGAATTAATCTAGGCACTGATTTATGTAGAACTTGTTGGTTTAGCTCAAGTCATGGCTGGAGTTGCAGGCCTATTTGAACCAATGTGACATATCAGTGCTACCTGTCAGAACGTGTTACTCCCCTACTTATGCTTTACAGGCATAGGGTCTAGGAGAGCCCTCCATGTTAGCTGAATATCATGTGCCCTGTCAATACCTTTCATTCAACACTGAGTGCATTCTGGAAGTGGTTCTCTCCCATTACTTCGGTTGAGCCCACATGACTAACACACTTGATAGCAGGGCTGGACTGGCCGTAGCCGCACTGGGCGTTTCCCCGGTGGTCCGCCAGGATGGGGGCCGGTTTTGGACCCTGTTGGGCCATTTTTTTGACCAGGGGCATAGCTGCAATATCGGCCCCTGGTAACAAAAGCGTCAGCGGTATGAAAGGAGTGGTGCTTGCCACTAGCCCCATCCCCCCTTCGGGGCCAGCCAAGCTGTTTGCCAGGGCCGGTTGCGGTTCCCAGTCTGGCGTGCTTCATAGCAGTGGTTTGTAAAGGGAAGGTCTAAGATGAGTACATACATAGTGTTTGCTGCAAATGAAGCAATCTCGCAACTCTAGCCGCAGCATCAGCACCATGAGCCTTTGCAAGATGCTTGCCTTTTTGAGCATGCGGCTATCTGATTAATACAGCTGCCCATCTGATTCTGGTAGAAAATTCAAGTTGTTTATCTTTCAACTTGGAAGTGAGTTCTCGTGATCTTTGGCTGCTTTTTATTGGAGTCTAATGGTTCCAATTGGTCTAAGTAGGTATTTTTTTCATAAAGTAGTATTCCCTTCCTTTATCTGTTGATTATAATTTATAATATGCATTATAGAGCAAAATGTATGTAAGAGGTACTGTAAGTTGCCCAAAGCTGGGAGTCCCATCTAAAAATAATAATGAAAAACCTACCAAGATCCCCACACCAGCCCCAGGACTAATTCTAATCGTTTTTTTCTAATCCTGGTGAAGGTTTTTTTCCCGTTTCTGACACAAACCAGCTGGAATTTTCTTTTCACCTTTCTCATCCCTTCTTTCCTTTGATGAATATTAGATGAATGTTTAAAAAAATAGGGGGAAATCCATTTACACATTTTTTTCTACTTATCTAATAAAGAATGGAGCTGGTGATGTTTGTACCAAAGCTACATTTTGCATAATTTTAAAAGTACAACATGTTGTCACATTTTTTTTGTTGAGGATAGAAAATGAATGTTGGTGAATATGAAGGATGACGCTAAGTATGAAGCTGACCCAGGCTGTTATTTTTATCGCATAAAAGCACAAAGAGAGACACATCATTGATCTTTACTTTTTTAAAACAAAGTTATTTATGGAACTGAATTTCTTGCTAAATGCTCACACATGTAAAATAATTCATAATTTACATATGAGAGGGCTTCTCATAGATGGCATGTCGCCTCCTACTATTGGACATACCCAGGCCCCTCTGGAGATAAGAAGATACAATCTTCTTTGAATATTTGGTGTACACTATCAATCAGGAATCAATCAATCAATCATTAAAAATTCTGATGAAGTCCCATGTTGGGGACAAAACACTTTATCCGGGCTGCAGTTCGATGTAACAAACAGAATAAAGAACAATTTTCATTGAGACGTTCTACCATGGCACCCGCTTTATTTGACTCCATTTAATGGAATAAGCAATTAAAAAGACTTTGCATCAATTGAATTCTGAATATTAAATAGAATATTTCTGGACTTCCTAAGCACTCCCTTTTTGTGTACATTTTCTTTGTTTGACATATGGTCTCTGAGCAGCATGGTCATTGGAGGGTTGAGTGCTGTATTCATACATTCTCAGTAAATCTCCTATGTGGCTATTGTGAAGCCAATACTGCTCTCTCTAGTGCACTGGTACTCATAGTGGTCCGACACGCCTTCACTGGCGGCCCACAGACATCGCTTTGCAGTTTCCACGGCCGGCAGTAAACACAGAAGATGACCCAGGAGAATAAGTAGTGAATACGTATTAAATAGGTATTCACTACATATGCTCCTGCGGCCATCTTCTATGTTTACTGCCCGCCTCTGTGACGTAAAGCTTCCCAAAAGGCCCTTTAAAAGTAATCTGTAAGCGCTTTCTCAGCTGACTTTTAAAAGGGCGCTTTGGGAAGCTTCCTGTTTGGACAGTGACTGATAGACACACAGAGACAGATAGAGGCGACAGATAAAGGGAGAGACACCGTGACAGATAGAGACACAATTACAGATAGAGACACAGAGACAGAACCAGACAGAGGCAGACAGAGGCAGACAGTGATAGAGACAGGGACAGACAGAGATAGAGATGGGACAGACAGAGATAGAGACAGGGACAGATAGAGACAGGGACAGACAGAAACAGGGACAGATAGAGACAGGGACAGATAGAGACAAAGCAAGATAGATACAGGTAGAGACAGGGACAGACAGAGGCAGAGACAGAGACAGATAGAGATAGAGACAGACACACAGATAGAGACAGATAGAGACAGGCAGAGACAGGTATAGGCAGAACCAGGCAGAGACAGATAGAGACAGGGACAGACAGAGACAGATAGAGGTGGAGACAGAGGGTGGGAGACAGATAGAGGGAGGAGGGAGACAGACAGATGGAGACAGAGGGAGACAGACGTAGGAAGACAGAGGGAGGAAGACAGAGGTAGGGAGACAGACAGAGGGGGAAAGAGCGAGGAGGGAGACAGATAAAGGGAGACAGAGAGAGAGAGAGGGAGGGAGACAGAGGGCGACAGACAGAGCGAGGAGAGAGACAAACAGAGGGAGACGGACGCAGGGAGACAGAGGGAGGGAGACAGACAGAGGGGGACAGAGGGAGGGAGACAGAGGGAGACAGACAGAGGGAGACAGACAGAGGGAGGAGGTAGACAGACAGAAGGATAGAGAGAAAGGGAGGGAGGGAGGGAGTGAGACAGTGAAAGGGAGGGAGACAGAGAGAGAGGGACGGAGACAGTGAGAGAGAGAGGGGGGAGACAGAGTGAGTGAGAGAGAGAGGCAGACAGAGGGAGTGAGACAGAGGGCGGGACACAGAGAAGGAGGGAAATAGAGAGGGAGACAGAGGGAGGGAGACAGACAGAGGGAGGAGGGACACAGACAGAAGGAGGCAGAGGGAGACTGATGCAGGGAGACAGAGGGAGGGAGACAGACAGAGGGGGGCAGAGGGAGGGAGACAGAGGGAGACAGACAGAGGGAGAGAGAGAGGGAGAGGGAGGGAGGGCGACAGAGGGGGACAGCGAGAGAGAGAGGGAAAGAGAGATAGAGAGATGTGTGTATGCCGGGTCTAGTGGCTCAGTGGACTAATGTGTCCGCTGCAGGGGGCTCTGTTCAACCTCATGGTCCCAATTTTGTTTTGCTCTAGCCCTGCCCCCTCCCCCACTGACCCCGCCCCCACACTGTAAATTTGGCCCCGAGAGAAAGTTTGTGAGTACCCATGCTCTAGTGGTATATAAAGCTGACCTAGACTGTCATTTTTTAACCATATAAAGCGTAACTAGAGACAAATCATTGTTATCTAGTTTTTTTAAAACAAAGTTATTTATGGAACTGGATTTCTTGCTAAATGCTCACACACGAAAAATAATCAATCATTTATAAATGTATTATAAATGTTTACCAATGGTAACATAATGCATTACTGACAATTTTGCACCAGTACAAAAATCAATCTTGAGGATTAGCTTTAGCAAAATCTAATACAATAGAGCCTAAGATGAACGACTAAATATCAATTGAATTTATTCTATGCACTGCCACTTATACAATGTATATAGAGTACTATTCCTTTTTAACTACAATTTTAAACCATTGCTTTTATCCAAAATACAAAATATCTTAACTATGATGAAACAACGGCTACCATGTCATGGCCAATTTGATCACAGGTATCTGTCATGTTTTATTATGACAATTTGTTTCTGCATAGATTGTATTTTTCTTTGCTTTTATATAAAGGATTGTCTGATGCTTTTATGATACTTGTTATCGAAATAAAGTTATTTGACTGACTGACTGAAAATCTGTTGCATTCATATTACAGGGCTAGCAAAAAAAAGTGCAAAATGGATAAACCTGTTTTTGATCTGAGTGCAATCGTTCTGTAATATGGTAAGTAGCATCACATGGTGTTGAAATTGTTTTAAATGTGCAATTTTGGGTGACACATTGTTATTGCAAATTAATAATTTTGATGATGCATGTAGTCGTAACCATTGAACTAATGGTGTTGGAATTGAAACAACATAATTATGGATCAGCACAACATGATACAGTATTATATATGAGGGAAGGTAAGGAGATGAGCTTTGGGAGTCAAAACATGAGTAGAATGACTCTTGTATGTCCTGGTATGCTAAAAACCGGAAAGATGATCAGGAAAGGTAGTTGGAATCGGGGAATTAATACAAAATGAGTTTACGAATAGCTACAGTTCATATCTATGGATTAAACGCTCAAAGCAAAAGGCAAAGGGCCGTAATTTTGTTTAAAACTTTACTTTGTATCCAAGAAACACATATAGAAGGCTTCAGAGGAGGTATCTTAGAACAGTTAGGATATAAGCTGATGGTGAACACCAAACATTGTACACGCACAAGAGGGGTTGCAATCATAACCCATCAGAGTGTCGTAAAGGTTGTAAGAAAAGCAGCTGATCAGTGGGGTTGGTGGGCCATGATCGAATGTTTGATTGGAGGTGAAAAAATCACTATATGTTCAGTATATGGATCGAATGGAGATGATTCTGAGGTTCTTGAGTATTTAGATTCTGAACTCGCACTATGGGCAATGCCGGCCATAGTTTGTGGTGACCTTAATATTAATGGGTTGTAGGTTCACTGGGGTACCACGGGAGGTATGAAAAGAAGGGTTTCTGCTGCTCTCACAAATTTGATTAGTAATAACGGACTTATTGATGCATGGACCTATCTGAAACCTGTTTATATTGATCCTCTAATTCGGCTATGAGAGGCTAATAATGGAATTAAACCCGTTGTGTCTCAGGGTTTGGAATCTAAGATATTGGCCTATGCCGATGATGTTGCTATCATCACAGCAAACCCTTCAGTTGCATTTATGGTGGTAGAAGAGGTAGCACAGGATTTTGGTAGACTTTCTGGGTATGCATTGAATAAAACTAAAACGCAAATTATTAAGAATAGGTATGTTACTGTGGATGATCTCCGAGTAGCCGAATCAGCAATGTATTTAGGTATTATGATTACGGCTGACCTGGGGAGCTTGGTTGCTAGGAATATTCGGTCGATAATTACCAAGGCAAGAACTGACTTTGATAGGATCAATAATGTACATTTGTCCTTAGTGGGCCGCTGTAACGTGGTGAAGATGATGTTTTTACCTAAGATACTCTATTTGTTTAGGGCTGTACCGCTGGAATTTGAGATGGTTTGGTTTTTAACATTGGAGAACATAGTGAATCTATTCGTCTGGGCGCATGGGAAAACTCGGAGAGCTCTCAGGTTCATGTCGCTTCCACAGGAAGGGGAGGGGGGTTTGCCATCCCGGATTTCAGAATATATGACTGGGCTGCAGCAATCCAGTATATGAGTATTTTATTTGGTGCTCCTTTAAAAAATTCTAATGAGGAAAGCGTACTTCCTGATGTATACAAGTTGTTACGTGAGGATTATGCTGAGAATTGTTTTATGATATTTAGTGAGCCCAGTTACTACAAGAAGACGAAATTTAAGACTCTTCTGGCTGCCTTTAAAATCTGGGCGGCACTCAAAAAAAAGATCGGTATGGGATGAATTATTTACTCTACTCAACTTTTAAAAATCCATTGCTTCCAGAAAAGTTTTCAGATGGGATTATGGCGGGCTGGTCAGAGCAGGGTTTTGGAAAATAGGGGTTTTAATTTCGGAAGGCTTTCGTCAGTTTAGTGACATTCAGTTGGGATATGGACTCCCTAGAAACAATTTCTTTAAATTTTTGCACCTTCGAAGTTTTTTGAGTAAGAAGGTGGGTGGGGTTGCATGGTTTTCATCAGGCTAAAGTCATAGACACTATTAGGGATAGCAGGAAAGGTCACATCAGATATATATACGCTGAATTGGTAGCACTGAAACAAGGTGATCTGGCTAAGCATGCGGGAAAATGGATGGAACGGGTGGGTGCAGAACCAGAGAGGCTCCGTGATTCTATAGAATTAGGATAGACGGTTAGGTGTGTGGCCAGGCTCAAAGCACAACATTATAAGACTATCTTTGCACTGTATTATAACCTGGCGAGAATAGTACAATGGGGTGGTATGGTAGGAATCAGCTGTCTGCGCTGTGATGCACCCATGGCGGATCTTATACATATGTTTGCTTCTTGCCCACACTTAGAAAACCTATTAGATTCTATTGGGAAGTGTTTCGACCTGTCATTAGGGCTGAAAGTCACGTTAACCCCTGCCATGATTTTGCTTGGAGTTAGCACCGGGGATGTTCAAGATTCGGCCTATCAATTCCTCTTTTTGGCTATGGCTGTAGTCAGTATTAATATTGCTTCAGCCTGACTGGATCCGCTGCCTCCTACATTTCAGCAGTGGGTTTCGAGATTACTTTCAATATGTTTTTTTGGAAAAAGCTATATATGAGAGAAAGGGTAAAAAAGCTAGACTACTCAGTTGGCTTATATGGGCTTCCCTAAAAAGGTGGAAAGAAGCTAATAAAAATGTTGTAAAATCCGCAGGCAGTAATATGTTTGATTTAGGGTAGAGCACTGTCTCAAATTTAAATTTCGGATTATACTATGCAATGGATGTATTATTGTTTGCTATTTGTTATCTAGAGGGATGGTTGACAGCTCGCGAATGTTCATCTTCTTTTTTCTTCTTTTTCTTTATTTGTAATTATTGGATGTAACCTCCTCGTTAAAGTATAATATAAGAAATTGTGCTGATCGTGGAATTTTTAAAAATCTGAATAAATCATTTTTTTTTAAATGAAACAACATAATTATACAGTTTAGAAGTGTCATTAATAATGTAGTATATTTATTCCACATTTTCATGTGAGACACCATTTTATTCAAATGGATGCAGTTTCTGCTCCTTTGCTCATCTTTCTCCTGCCCATACCCTTCCCAATCAGTGACTTGCTGCAGGTCTTTTCTCCTGACAGTTTCTGCAAAGCACAGAGTGTTATGACTTAGGTGGCAACTGTCCTTAGAAAGCGTGTAGTGTGAACAAAACTTTCCACCATGTTCTCTATGTATCATTTCAAGGACTTTCACTGGAAGTTTTGATGTAGGCCTGCAGAAGAAAATTTTTTATGAATCTTTGTTTGAGAAATATTTCATATTGTATACTACATATCCGGAGAGCAGTTGCTGAGTAAGCAAACAAAGGTTTCCCCTTACCTTAAAGAAATGACTTAGTGCTTCGTGTTTAGTTATTACAAATGTACTTTTGATGTGTCTAATATTAGCTAACCATGATCATGTGCTGAATCTAATGGCTTGCTAATTGTTTAGGCATAAACTGTTTATAAAAATACCTGATTTTGAAAATCTAGGGGCGACTTCTTATTTTTCCCCCAAGACTCTGTCTAAATAGCTTGAGACTTACTTTTCTCTCTGAGAATGCTGTCAGTACTCTTTATGAGTTTGACACTCAGAATTTGGAGAGATGTAACTGCCAAAATAGGCCTTATTATCTTGTTTTCTGATTTTGTACATTGTATTTGGGCCTTTATGCCAATTATTGACTTTTTCTGTACTGCTTATATTAAGATTCCTTAACCGCATGCGTGCGGGCGGAATTCCGCTCGTACGCTGACTTTTTTAAAAGCGCACTTTACGTGACGAGCTGGGCTTGTCATGAGCGTGCGAGGAGGCTACCTCATGACAAGCCCAGCTCGTCATCAGCGTCGAAGGGGTTAAATAAATATTTTAAACTTATTTTTGATTTAGAACTCAGTTATTGTGCGCTCCCAGTTTCTATTTGATTTTTAGTTTGATAACCAATTATTAAGACTGTGGAGGGTACTCACTTAGGAGCCTTCGCGAACAATGGCAAGCTGACATAGGCACATTAGAGGACGAGGATTGGCAAGCTGCACTTATGTCTCCGAGAGAATCAGCTATCCCACTTAAGTTCCGACTTATCCAATTGAAGGTACTGCACAGATCGTATTTCACCGGGGCCATACTTATGAAACTTGGGCGCAGGAAGGATGCAACTTGCCTTAGACAGTGCACCGAGGAGGCTACTCTATACCACACTTTATGGTAATGCTTGCACAGCATGGTTCTTTGGAAGGAAGCCACACGCCATATGCACAGGGCCATTGGGAAGGATAACCAGCTGACGCCGAGACTGGGGCTATTGAATGTTTGGGAGGCAACAGATCTTACTGAAGAGGAAAAACAATGGGTCACTTTTGGCTACACACTGGTCAAACGGGCAAATTGCTAAGCATTGGGGGATTGCTGATGTGCCGAAGGCGAGGGGATGGACTAAGGAGCATGATCGCTGAAAAAGAGGTGTTTACATCCAGAGGATGCCCTAAGAAAATAGATAAAAAATAGGGCAAATGGAACATTTATCAGGGGAGATATGCGTCTCTCCTACTGTGGAGATGGAGATGCAAGAACAACAGAGAAATGGACAGATGTGAAAAAATGTATGTGGATGTACTATAATATGACGACTATAATAGTACTATATGTAAAATATATTCTATGCCATTGATATTGTGTTATTGGTGACTGTTCACTTCTTCAAAATAATAGAAACATCTTTTAAAAAAAAGACTGTTGAGGGTGGTGTCTCTTGGTGCTAGATCAACAAATAGAAAATGGAGTCAAACTGCATGAGGTAATAATCGTGGTGTCTAAATTAATGGGGTTGAATACATTATTGGGTTTGGCTCCCACAGTAGCACCACTAGCATTCACCCCATCTCCATCACATGACACTATATAGAAGAGGCGGGGGCATCTGATGGTAATACTGTATTCTACACATATATGTTTAACATAAGACATAACATATAAGATAGACCGGAGAAGGAGCTGAACAACACCCAGAGGAATGGTCCAAACAAAAAGTTATGGGCTTAGACTTCTTGTTACCCTGCATATTCTATGTCTTTCTGTGGTCCTTACACTCATTCCCAGACAATTCTTCACTGCTGAAGGTTTTGATAGAAGGCACAATACCTAGTGAATAATTTACACAAATGTTTTGAGTATATTTTGGCACAATGAATACATTTTGCGTTGCAGCCTTTTGCATCGATTGTATGAGTGTTGTCACCAGGCTTCACAGACATCCAATCAAAAAAGTATAAATCAGTATGTCTAGCAAAACATAGCTATTCAGAATTCAGCAACACAACCAGGAAGTGGTTTCATTCTTCTAAATATCTAAAAATCTTTAAAGCGAGCAAGAAATTCTGTTATATTACTAACGCTTTTCCAAATCACGAATTAAATAACTGATCAATGAGGGCTGTGCTTCTCATAGCAACAAAGTACATTCATAGGCTTAGCAATCAATAGTGCAACAGGTACAGTGGTACCGGGGCCTTTGACTTTTAGAGCCCACATAAGCTCCAATAATGTCTGTATTTTACTATGCAACCAGTGATCAGGGCCCATTTTCAGGGGCCTGTGTACTCTTGCTATGCCATTGGATACATTTAATTGGGGCTCAGCTGTATTTACATTGGTGACTATTGTCACTTGGCACAAGGGCAGCGTCTTGTAGTTTTCATAATGTTGAAACATTTCAATTTTGGGGGAGAGATATGCTCTGTAGACAATTCTCCAATTAGCACAGCTTAACTTGTAGCTCAGCAAACGTGAAAATGGAATTTAATTATTTTGCGGTTCTCTTTTAGAGTAATTGGCTAGATAAAGTTCAATTTATTTTCCCAAATCATGTCACGGTTCCACAAGTATGAAGCGGCTAGTAGTTTCATTTACCAATAAAGAAATATTGGACACAAACAATCAACGATTACAATTCAAAAACTTGTGATGCCTCAGTAAGGGAACAGTCATCGTTTTTTAATGGTATTCTCAAATATAACAGATTAAGATTAAGTAATGATGAAACACGTATTAATTTAATGGTTACCCTTTCTTTATCCGTGTTCACCTTGTCGCAGACACAGGGCGTTGACTTTTCCAATATGCAACCATCCACTTTTATCACATTTTTCAAGGACAATGAAATTGAAAACATTTCTTCTCGTCATGCAAGAGTGTACATCAGCATAAGCAAACGAGCATAGGTCAATGTGTTCTATTTCTACTGGACAGCAGCCTATGATACCCCACTACAGTACACTTCAGTGAGCTATGCATCCTAAAAGAACAGCGGGGCATATTACCAAGAACTGCGTTAGAAAACACACAACGGACATTCACATGTTGCCGGCTATCGCTGGATTTCTTCGCCGTGATAGCGCGCAATTATCTATGCGCATCACGTAGGCGAAATGAAAGCCGGCGATATGGCACATTAGCGCATGAAAACAAACGTTGTTTTCACGCGCTAATATGTTCCTTGATAATATGGGGGGGTGGATTCAGCTTTATGATCCACACCCCCATGTTATCAATGCCCTAACACCTGGTCAGAGCAGGCGTTGGGAGACCTGCGATAAACGAGTTTATCGCAGGTCTCCCTCTCCCAACGCCTGCCTAGGTAATAGGGTGTTCCCACCTCCAACCCACATTTTACATGTGGTTGGACGTGGGAACGCCCACTTTGCATGTAGTTAGCGATGTTTGTCGCCAACATGCAAAGTGGGCTTGAGCCAGGTGTTAAAATGCCCTTGTGGATAGGGCTCTGGAAGTATCGCCGCTTTCTCGGCGCAAATCACCGAAAAAGCGGCGATAATTCCCCTTACTAAATGCCCCAGCATTCTCTCCCACTACTTTTTCAGGGTATGAAGAGGTTAACCCTAGTCAGAGGAATATACATTTCTTTGCTTCTACTACAGGTTGTCGGTGGCAGCATCCTACCTTCTAGGGAGTAACTCTTCGGGAAAGAAGACGAAATCATCACACATTTTGTCACATTTAATTTTGTATCTCTAACTTGTATTGTATGGCGTTGCAATGTTCTTCATTGCCAAGTAATCACGGGTGTTTCTTCTTCTGGGGATGAAACCAATGAACCAGTTACTACCTACTGTATCACCAAGCCTTGACATGCATGTATTCTTTATGTTTAGTCACCTCAGTCACTTTGCAGTCTTCATCACCTTTCAGTCAGCGGAAGATCAAAGCATGCCCAGACGCAAGCACAGTATCTGGGACCAAGTTACATTGCTCTGGAGCACCCTGTAGGAAGACCAGGGTGAAAGGTCTCACCACTTGAGTTGGTAGTGCAGATATTTCCATAGGCATCATCTTCAGTGGCGTAATGAAACTTGAGAGGGCCTCCCTGCAATGTACATGGAGGGGGCTGCGGGGGCTATTGTTACACCACTGGGCATCTTGCGTTCTTCCTGCATAGCTCATCACAGCTGTTCTTTTCTGGGCAGCCTTTCCTTTGTGTAGGGATACATGCAGTATTCCTCTGCAGCAGTTACTTTTCTCCTAACTTTGAGGTAATTCAAGGTGGCTCCTTACAACAGGTTGAATAACTTACACATTCCACTTCCTGAACTTGACATGGGGAGTTGGAAGTGAAAAGTCCCATCCATGGATCTCAGAAGTCTGTCCCCATCTCCACTGGTGCAGGAACCCTTGTAGTGGTTAGAGAGAAATCCTGGGATTGCCCCTCGGTATTTCTCAAATCTTTCTTGGCACAGAGCCACCGATGTATAGCTGAGAGCCCACTTCCATTTCTGATCAGGTCAGGTTTTGGTGGAGTGACTTTCTTTCACAGCCCTTCTTCTTCAATCTGCAGATTAGGTTGAAAGGCTTTATAATTGGGTGATTACTGTCAGGAGTAAGAACACCATGGTTTTTCTGTCTTTCGTGAAGGCAACACAAAACTGTAATTCAAGGGGGAACCACTTACAACTCCTGCCACAACAAGTTCTATCTATTCTCCCTGGTCTCCTTTCACTTCTTCTACTCTAGTGCCCCCAAAGATGCAACCTAATGGAGTGGCACAGGTGCAATGTGAGATGGAGGAGGATATTAAACAAGGTGGGAGCTTGGGACTCTCTCTTTAAATGTAAAGCGTCCTGCCTCAAGCAAGAGTAAGGTCATGTCTTATGCAAGACGCGAGGAAGAAGAAGTTTGCTACCATGAGACCCTGGAAGTGGCAGCCATAGGATGGAGAGTTCCCTTTGTGCGCAAGTCGGGCAAGGGGGCAACGAATCATGCTCCTCGCTAGTTTTAGGAACAGGGTGTGGACCTCTGCTGTGCTAGAGAAGCCTTAAATGGGCCATCCTGGTTTTGTTACTCAGTGCCTCATGCTGTGATTCTCCAGCAGTAGGCATTCAATAATGTAGCTTAGTTTGATGAGGCCTGGTAGGGTTTTCAAATGTCTTGTGTTTTTTAGTTCAAAATTATGTTATTTTGTTCAAGTTTATGCAGACATATACAGAATTTAAAAAAAGTAATTCAATAAAGGATCGTGATGCCCATAAATAATAATGTTTAATGATTAATACATATAAAGTATGCTGCATTAAGCAAAAGTAAAATAAAAACAAAAAAATAGACAAAATTAAAAAATAGAGCTAGACATATGATATAAATACCTTTTACTAAAACACTTACTAATGAATTATACAGCAATTCCATAGTAACTAATGTGAGGTATCAACATAGTTGTCACTAGGTTTACAAACCAATTGAAATTAAGTTGAATTCTTAAGGGAGCATTTATCAAAACATTTGCTCCGTGTCTTGTTAAAATTATCCAAGACCACCATCTACATACAGAGAGTTGAGTAATGTCTTTCCAATTGAAAGTGATTGACTTAAGAGCAGAAGATATTTGAAAAAAATACTCTTGTGGTGTTGAGAAAGTGGGGGTATCAATACAAGACATAGGATTTACATATAATTAACTTGTAAGGTAAATCATCAGTCATAAATAGCATTCCATATTTCAGATCAAAATTGACAATTGTAAATAATCAAACAAAACGGGTTTTGACGAACCATCAGAAGATTTACACATGCCAACCAGATGATGAATCAGCCAATTTAGAGTTATATAACTTATGATGTGTCCATAAATAATTATGTAGTATATACTCATTGGTTTGGTAAATATTTGCAGATAATGGACCTGAAGAGCTAGACAAGAAAATCCTTTGCCAATCATCGTCAGAAAGTAATAAGGAAAGTTCATTATTCCAAAATGTAGCAATCAAAGATATGCTAGAACTATCAGAAAAAAATGTGTTTCATACATTTTACAGATACCATGACTAGTACTATTAAAAATGTTTAAGCTATTTTCAAATGACTTGTGACGTTGATGACGCTGGGATTCCCACCTAGATTTTCAACTTACCACTCTGAGGAATCCCCAGGTCGACGGGTCTCTTTAGTCTGCATAAAAGTGTAAAAGGGAGTTCTTTAAATTCAATATACTTTGACAAATTCCCAAGTCAATACATTTTAATCCAAAGGACCACTGACTCAAAAGGAAAGTTTAAGAATTTATTACGAAGCCAAAAATAACTGGACATACAAGCACCTCAGCAAGAGGTTAAAAAAATAAACTGGCACTAATACAAACATAATCCTACTCAAGAGTCTCATACGACTCAAAATGAAGAGCAGAGTTAGTTCTAGTAGCATTAGACACACAATCACCGTGCCTACTGGAAAACCGGACTGCATCTGTTCCGGTGGAGGGAAAAGATTAGTCTGTCCCAACACAGACTCTAAAGTGACATCCCTACTTAACATACCTCCCAGGCAAGAGAAAAGGTGTCAGCTGTGAAGGCTCCCTAAGAAGCACATTCACTTTCCAGGTAAGTAGCTTAAACTACCGAGCTCGTTCTAAGATGCTCCTTAAATTCTCCTGCCTTGTCCAAACTAAGACCCATGTCTAACTGCACATCCAATTGGACTGCCTTAGACAGGACCTTGTCTAAACCCAACTGACCCTAACCCTAGCTTCACTAAGACCGAACTAACTCTCCACCCTCGGGACACTTTCCCTAATACAAAATCCCAAAAACAATAAACACGCCCATGGCACTCCTCTTTCAGCAGGTACAGCCCCTTGCACTTTTCCAGTGTCGAACCTTCTTCTCCCAAAAACCGTTGCTGTGTCCTTGGATCCCAGGCACCTTCTCCGCCTAATGTTTCAAACGCACCTGCCAGCACCTTCTTTTCGTCTTCACTCCTACTAATCTAACTTCTAAACAATGACTTATTCTTTAACAAGCTCCTCGGTCTTGTACCTGCAAAAGAAATGCATGAAAACGATCTCTCTGCACGCCCCAAATTAAAATTCGATAATTCAACTGCAACCATAAGTTTCTTTCCCAAAACCTTTTTCTCCAGCTCGACATTTCTAGTCATGCTAAGAAAATTACAGTTAGGCCTTTGCTAACGTTTCTTCTCTCAGGTCTTTAATCTTTTAAATGTATTTCTAATACAACATCATAAAAATTTCACTAATAAATCCTAACATTACACTCCATGCAGTGCTTTAAATGTGGGGAAAAAAGTGCAGGTACTCATCAGATCGAGTTGTGGGCGTGGCAAGGAGGCGGGGCTAGAGGCGGGACTAAGCGAAAAACATTTGAAGGGTCACAACACTTTTTCTTTTGTGTGAAGTACTCCATTAGAGAGTGTGTTTTCAAGCCACCTCCTTTGTGTATGTCTTTCCTCTGCACTCAGTGTTGTTCTGTGTTGACTGACAACTTCTCCCAGCCCCTCACTTTTGCTGTGCCCACCCATCTGCTTTTTCACATCTCCTCACCTGTGTACTCCATGTTGCTTTCCCCCAACCCATGTTTCTTTTGCTCCCACACAGTTAAAAACACTGGCAAACTCAACAGGTCACAAAAGTGAGGCCTACTGACTTTGCCAATGCTTGTATTCATTGTTGCTTTTGCTGAGGGCATTAGGTCCCACTGCCCGAGACATAAGTAAAATCAAAAGGTTCCACAGGACAGGTCCAGGGCTTGGCCAAGAGTCGCATCTCTAGCAGCCTTGATGCATGCGTCACACAGAGAACGTCTGGCAGCCCAACACAACACTTGTTAGACAGCAAAACCTGAGGGAGGATTTACTTGTTTACAACCCTAACGGTTGTTTGTTTAGGAGGTAAAAGTACACAAATAGAGGATGAAATGCTGCCCCCTCCAGAGGGTGCAGTGTGCTTCTCTTTACAAGCCCATGCTCCACAGTGGAAGTACTGTAATGTGGTAGAGGGGAGAGCCCCTCAAGAGCAGCTACATGCTCTGTCCTAAGGTGTGGTAGGATTTTCCACCAGATGCCGGGGGCTTTGAGTCTTGTGAGATTCCACTGGGCAAGTCCTACAGGGTGCATTCCATGGGGACGCTGCGCATTTTCCCCAAAAAATCAGCGGTCTAGCCTTTAAGGTGCTAACGCATATAGATACCGGCATGCACAAATGAGTGCAGACTATTTTTTCCTCCCCTCCTTGCACCCCACCTATTTCTCTTGTTCAATGGCTGTGCACAGTTTCATTTCATTCTTCAAGCAAAAGTCAGACTGGAGCTGCGGGGTTTCTCTAAGAAGTTAAGAAACACTTCAAAACCTCGTTAAGAAGCAAAGACGTCTTTCAAAGACGTGTGAAGTACTCGGGTGCGGCTGTGTATGCGCCCGGCAACCTGTCTCAGCCGGGCTGCCACACACGGCGGGGGTGGGGAGGCGGGTTGTACTGAAGTCCAATGGGCATTTCGTGTCTGGGTCACACGTTGCTCTGCCTTGGCGCCATGGCGTTACTGTCCTCCTTGTGAAATCACCAATATGTGAGCATGCGACGCAGTGTAGAAATGTGATGCATGCTCACGACTATGTGTGACTGAGTACCGGTACTCTTATTTGGTAACGGAGAAGTGACGGTACTCTTAGGGGGGAAAAAAAGAAGTGCCGGTACTCAGTACCGGTGAGTACCGGCCCATTTAAAGCACTGACTCCATGTTAACGAACATTATTCTCATGTTAAGACATTACATTTCTCACTAAGCAAACTACACGTGCAACTTTAATATGGCTCGTTTAATCCTGAGGCACATTACATACACAAAGCAATTAATCCTAAATTACTTAAAGCATTATTCTCTCGATTAAGCACTGCATTAATCAATAAATGATATGAGCATAATTCTATATGTTGCAACACTCTTGATTAGTCCTACATTTCTAAACCAAACATTAGTAAGGTCCTCTAAATATGCGGGTGCTGACTACAGGCGGTTATGATGCACCCCTACAATTTTTCAAACAACATGGTGCTCTATCAACGTCATGCAGCAGATTAGCCCTTTTAAACAATCTCTGGTCAACTTGGCCACCTTCCATATCATAAGGTACCTCTGTAGCCTTATTGGGTGGCCAGGCTGACTTAAGCCCTTGCCTGGCCCATGTAAGCAGACAGGGGCTAGGGCCTTAGGCCCCGGGGTGGTCCATGCAGTTAGATATCACAGGCTCGAACCTTTCTCAGTGAGTTTCTCTGTGAAGCAGGATGATGATACCTATGGGGGCTCCCTTTGTCACTGTGCTTGAAAGTATAGATGTGCCTGAAAGTTTCCCAGCGATAAAAAGTGAATATGAATAAAAAAAATAAATGAAACTGGAACAGCTTTGACAGGTCAGGGAAACAGCAGAGCTGAAAAAGCCCAAAGCCCGGGTGCTAGAGTGACCCTCTTTGTGGTGACAAGCAGGCTTGCGTTCATGGCAGAATCTGATCCGCAGAAGTGCTCTGCGCTAACAGCTGATGAAAGGTTCATCCCTTCCAGGAGACTCACAGAAGCGCGCCCAGCGGAGCACTGATGGCGCAAGGCCTGAGTGGGAATATCCGCTCTGCATTGCTCTAGGCTAGACAGGGTGGTATGATGTTTGTCTCCAGGCCACACCAAGCAAGGAAACAATCTCCGCCGCCATCAGATGTGGCAACCAATTTGAATTATGTTGGAATATCAAAATTATGAAACAGCTGTGAATGAAGGATTCAACAAAGGCATTACTATCAGCAAGAGACAATACAAATGTAAGTCAGTCCTCGGAATGTTTTATTTTTGGTCCCAACACAAAAGCATTATACACTTCAAATACTAACAAGTTATGTTTGATAACTCATGAAATCATTGGTAGATATATGATTTGCTGACCTTGAGGGAAGCACTGGATTTAAGTAATTGAATACAACTTCAGGCTGCTGATCCAACTGATGTCCTTGAGTTCAATAACTTTTCTGTAGTTTAGAGAAAGTCATTATTACCCTGTGGCAGAAAGCATTTAAGTGCCTCCAACAAACGTAATTTGTGGACCTGCCCTGTATAGCTGACTGACCTCTGCTTGTATAAGAACAAAAGGGTGCATTTACTATTATTTCAAGCAACCCGGTGCAGCAAGGGAACTTTCTGCAGGGCTGCATGAGAGAGCAGATGTGCTCCATATTTCCAAAGATATGAAGCCTTTCTGCTCTCTCCCTGTGCTGGAGCACTGTGTGCTGCCTTACGCCAATGCCAGCATCCTTGCACCATAGTGCAAGGGTGCCTGCTTTACGGGCAGGATTGTTTTTATGCAGGAAGGGATACCTTCTTGCATTAAAACAATCCTTAGAGGCATAAAGGAGCACTCATGGAAAGAGGAAGTAACCAGGAGAAATGAAGATATTTCTCCTCATTATGCCTCTGTCGGGTAGGCGCACCAAGCCCTTGTTAATCTGGGTTTGCTTCAAAATACATGAGTGGATGTATGGGAATACCCATGCTCCACCTATGCAATGCTTACCAGACACAAAAGTATGCAAGGCAGACCTACGTACTGCATTGCATTACTTTGTATCAACTATTTACTAAACCACACAAAGGCATGCAAATTGGCTAGGTGTGGCTTAGTAAGTGCCAAAAAGGACACAATCCCAACGCAACAACTGCTTGCATCACCCCTTTAAAATCGAACATAGCAGTGCAGTGGCATATACTCAATTAATGTGCTATATTCATTACCGAGTCAACTTCTAAATTTTTAATTTGCATCTTTGTTTAATATTCAAGGTTAAGAGCAACCACTTGTCATAATATCAGTTTCTTAAATCAAAGCCTCTTAAGAGTACTTAAGACAGAGGAACCTAGTGCTTAATTTGAAAAAGAAAGAGGGCAGGCGCTCAAAGGTACAGAAACTAATGGTGCACCGAATACCAAGGCCTAGTCTTAAAACCACCTTGTGTTTCTTTAATTAACTACCAAACACCCCCTACCCCTTAATCTCACTGCGTAGATTCCTGCTTTCTTCCTCTGGGGTGGTTTTAGGGTCTTTCTCATCCTCTGTCTTTTCGATCTGTGTGTTTCCGTTCTTCCGCTCTGCAAATATCTGATGCAGAAAAATAAATGTCAGGCCCCAACAATATCTGCTAGTCCCCCCAGCGGCACCCACCGTCTCATATTAAGAACTGAAAATCCCCCCAACACACACACTCACACCTGAATCAGCAGAAAACCACACAGTGGATCAGGTCAGTCCACTGCTCTTCCACTTAGGGTCAAATCCTGTAACAAATGTTGTGCGGCTGCCCACGGCCCACGCAGGGGTCCACCCTAAGCGGATGGCTCTCTAGTGCTATTTCAGCACCAACTCCCCACCCCTCTAATGCTGGGACTCAGGGAGGAGTCCCCCCTCCTTGCCTGTGGTGGCTAGGTGCGTCACTTCCGGCACGCCGAGGAGTGGGGAAAGGTAAATATGTCTTTCCCCGCCATCCTGGCTTTCGGGCAGTTTTGGGCCTAAATAACCAGGGGCTTGCCTTGTAACGCTCCGCCCTGACAGGGGCGTAAGTAATAAGGGACCAATGTGTCACGTGATACGGAAAGAGCATCGCCCCATAAGGTGCAGCACTGATTGGGTTCTCCATAGTGCTTGGCTCATCAGGCGGGCAGGGCAGCATACGTTGGTAACAGCTGCCTGCCGTTGGATCGCCTGTAAGATAACCCACCATATTGCATACTTTAATATGGAATAAACCTGAAGCAATATTTTCCCAAACAAAAGTTGTGTTGTGTAGTTATTTATTTAGCATGCATGCTATGTGTTTGTGTTGGTGGGGTGTGTTGCCAATAATGGCACTCTGTGTCTGGAGTGGGGGCTATGTACTCCGGCATACTTACGTTTATTACTTTGAACTGATGGTTTTATGCAGGGGCCCAGTGATGGGCTGATTTAGAAGGAGAACCGTATTACATATCAGTATCAACGATTAACGGACACCCAGGCATGAACAGACACAAACACAAACAAAATACACACCACACATTGTGCCTCATTTCTTGCCTTCCCAAAGAAAATGCAAGACGAAGTGACTCATCGGGCTTATCAGAACACAATAAAAACAAACTGCAGTAAGAATACATTACCAGACCTTTCGGCTTTTTTAATGCTTGCCTCCTTCGTTCACTGCTGGCAGACCCTCAGTCTTCCATAAACATACGAAAACCTCTTAAATTGTAGCTCATTTCTGACATCTGACGTTTACCGTGTGCAGACTGCAGCTCAGTCGCTGGATACTGAACAGACACCCCCCAGTAATATCTGGCTGTGGTGGGTTTCTTTAATCATACAGTGATCATCACCTGACACCGTGAATTCTTGGCATAGCCTTCATGTTCTACTAATAATGACATTCTGCTCACAAGACGTAAGTATCTGCGCCTGTCTTGTAAACACATCTAAAATGGAGTAAATGAGGAATCACCGGGGGAAAGTGATTACATTTAGCAGGGCTCCTCAAATCCGAGAACCAGTCAGGGCTCGCTATGCAGTACATCATAAAGCAATACACAATTAGTAATGAGAACTTATGTTTTTAAGGAGTAGCCATTGATTCGGCATTCTTAAGTCTTCGCAGCGCTGTGCATGTTCATATTCTTGAAAAACGTGTATGTGAGTCCATTTACAAAGCAATGTAGAGCTGTGCCCTGGTGGTGTGGGAGATTCACGTCATACAGGGAGGGTTGACACATGAGGGTGGGTTACAGCAGGGGTAGAAGAGAAACATGGGTGGGTGGGTCGGTGGGCTGCACGTCGAGCACCCTCAGGGGATAGGGAGGTGGGAAAGGGGTGGGGAAGATGGGCAGGTACGTTTTCAGCTGGTGCTTCAGGGGTGGATAAAACATACGACAACCTTGAGATTATATTGCAGGTAGGGGTTTAGTGGTATAACTGCCAACAATATTGCATCATAAGACATTATCCTGGATCTTGATGCATGTATACAAATAACTACACTCTACCTGAGCGCTGCACAATCAAGAGAAAAATGGTTAAGTCCTTGGCACATGCACCCATACACATGAAAGACATTGATGATCTTCCTAGATCAAACTCAGAAAGCTCTTCAGCCCGGATACATGACGGAAACACACAAGTCTTTCCCACACACACCTTTACCACGCGTCCTTTATCACGCAAACAAGTAATGCCTTTACCATGCAAGCCTTTATCATGAATATGTCTTTATCATGCATATCTATCTATCTACCTATCTATCTATCTATCTATCTATCTATCTATCTATCTATCTATCTATCTATCTATCTATCTATCTATCTATCTATCTATCTATCTATCTATCTATCTATCTATCTATCTATCTATCTATCTATCTATCTATGTATATATGTATATATATATATATATATATATATCTATATATATATATATAGATATATATATATATATATCCAAAGGCGAAAATATGTAGGCGCACTCTCAGAATGCAGCAGAAAGTAGTCACATGTATGCAGAAAACTTTTTAATTCACACAACGCGTTTCGACTGCCCAGCAGTCTTGGTCACATGCATTTAACATCACCTATAGGGTGCCAGTAAAAATGCGTGGTAAACATAAAGATATGGATAACATGATGGTCTAATGAGTCGGACATCTTGGAACGCATTAATTGGCACCGGATTAGAAGTACATACCATGTATAACATGTCATATGGCAAATAATCCAAAGTCTAAAAATACACACGACGGTTGGCCAAAATGAAAGAATTTGCTTAAGGCAGAAAAATGAAATCAAAATGGTTAAGTTCAGATGCCAGGAGTGTGTATATAAAATAAACAGTGCATTGCTATCCCAGACCCAAGCACAAACAAGTATTTCCAATGCAACAGGTCTCGCATTTACATGAGTTTAAGCTATTGCCACTGTAAATGACAATGCCTTATATTTATGTTTTAAAAACCAAAACATGAATAAAAGGCATTGTCATTTACAATGCCAATAGCTCAAGCTCATGTAAATGCGAGACCTGTTGCATTGTAAATGCTTGTTATGACTTGTCCCCTGGGTATAAAGCTTACTCAATGCATGTACATTCCTTGAGTCTCCTAGTCTACAAATCCAAAATGGCTGAACCTCTTCAATTGATTTTAAGGTCTATGTTGGTAACATTTTGGGAACTTATGCCCCGACCTCTAGGCCTCAGAACATTTGGGAACCATTTCTGACCTGGGCTCAGGGACAGCCTGAGTCTTCTGCGCCCATGCATACAGGTGAGGCCCCAGTTGTGGAATGAGACATTAAATCTCTTGGTTTTTTTGCATGCTTTTTGTCCTTTAATCCCAATGTCTCTGAATTGTATCTGGTTTTCCCGTCTGGATCATTCATCCACTATAGCGTAAATGGTAATGTTGGTTTTAGTATCAACGATGGATGCTGGAAGTTGTGATGATTATACCTTTTACAGTGATGCATAAGTGGATCGCTCAGTGTTATTAACTGTATTTTGAAATGTATAGGTCATGACTACTGTATATCCTGAGCTGCTGTAACAACATGCTGGCTTGTTGTGTTGTAAATGTAAGATGGTTATTTTTTTTTTTAAATGTCGATAAAAAATCAATTAAAAAAAAGGTCTATGTTGGTACGATCTAAGAAAGATAAAATGCAAACTAGAGAACCACCGGTAGAGAGCACATGATTATTCTATCTTTTCACAGAACCAAACTGTTTTTTGGGGGGTTCTTTGTGCGGCAGAAGCACCAGGCTGGTATTGCTTTTCTTACCTACATAATGAAAGAGTTTTGTTTTACAGATTCAAAAACTACTTGTGACGTGGTCCGAAAAGATCGAAACACAGAGTAAAGAGCTTCCTTTGGTAGGGATTCGGTCTAGCAATTTGGGTTGCGTAGAACCTTTTAGCCGAGGTCTGGTATACACACAAAATACATCTGTGCGCTTTGTAAAAGCAGTAAGTGGGCAAAATGAATTTTCAAATGCCAAATGCAGTTCGGGCTTATTGTTATATGATATGTTTTCAAATTTGCAAAGGAATAGAAGAACAAAGTGTTAAAAGCATATTCGTATTAAAATACTCAATTCGCGTGTTTCAAGTTATTTTGCTTTTTAAAGCTGCTGCTTGATTTAAGCACACAGGATTTTAGACCTTCCAAGGATCAATAAACTACAAAACCGTTGCCTATAAACACAATAGCTAAAAGTGTACAAGGGGGTTACCAGCGATAGATTCATACCCCAGGACAACAGAACAAAATCAAGTTTCAGTCTTTCACAGTCTTAAACTAGAACTAGCCTTTGTGGCACTCGAGCTTTAGCTGTAAACATCGTAAGCACGGGTGCCCCGATTCCTTAAAAGTAAAGAAATAGAATTGTTTTTCTATTTCTTTACTTTTTAAGCAATTGGGGCACCCAATGGTAACTTACACATTATACACTTCAAATACCTACAACAAACGTACTACACACCTGCTAGGCTACACAAATATGGGTTGCGGGAGGATGCGCATTGTAAAAGATGCAGGGGATTAGATGCAGACTTTCTGCATCTAGCAGGGAGCTGTGGCCCGGTGCGAGAATTCTGGGGTAAAGTGACAAATGATTTATGCAAAAGGAGAGTAGCCATTCATTGGGGAAGTCCTTCAAAGCCTCTGCATACACAGAGAATGGCTGATTGGCACGGTATATTGCAGGGAAACCCTGGGGACTTATGCAGAAGAGCTGCCAGTCTCATCGCGACCAAAAGATATATGGGGCACACTAACGACTTACCTGCTAGAGCCCCCGGATGCCATTGGAACTGCACAGGTGGACTGATAATGCAGAATGATGATGGTCTCTGTTCATTGGATGTGTGACTACTGGCCCTAATGTGAAATGTATGTACAATATGTAACAGAATGTAAAACCTGAGGACATGACCTTTTCTGTTCTGTTGTTCAGAAGTACCACTGAAATTAATAATAAAAAAGCTGTGTGAGATTGGAATATTAATGTATCAAATGACGAACCCATAGACTAAATGTTGGCTTACAAGCAATAATGCATACCTGTAATTACTCTGGTCAGGAACATCATCTGAGCGTATTTGGGACTGTCCTTGCTGTGGGATCCACTGCACCCTTTCTGTGGGTTCTCTTGCATAATAATTCAGTCAACAGTCTCCTTGGGTCAATTTACTGAATGTAGCCTGTCAGACTTACAAGCATTTCCTACAAACTTAACGGATGAGGTTTACTCATGGGTAATCTTTTGCCCAATTCATATCTAGACATTACCAAACCCAATGGAATGTCTAAGTTGCTGGAACCAGTGAGATGTGCTACATTCCCTCTTTGGCTATGCTTACGCTTGTTGTTTAAACCACCTGGAAGTCACCAGCAAGGCGGAGAAAAATTATAACTACTTGTGCTCACCAAGCAGTTTGATGCTAGATAATGTACTCACTATAATACTGGAGCCATGATTTTCCTTTAAGCGAAAAAAGGACTAATAGCAAACCTAAGTGATCACTCCAGTAGAATCCAACCTATCTGATGAATGTTGTAGAATGGTAATGCAACTTTATAAAGTGTCTCTCTCCTGAATGGACAGCTGAAGAAAGGAACCTTGGTTTAGTGTAGACTAATCCTTGCAAACAATTGCTGCAATCCCATCTGTCTGGCGTGGGCCAGTGAGATGTGTCAGACCAGGGTGCAACCATTCACCTTGTCTTTGACAAACTCACAGGTATATGCACAAACACTGCAAGAGTTGTACTTCCTGTACACAGGAGAACACTTCGGAGTTGACCTTGACATTCATATTAAACGGACAACAAACAGTACAGATCTCTATATGTCTGGCTTTGGCAAAAAATGGTAATAGGGAATTCCATGATAGAGGTGAGGGACGAGTACTAACTACAATGACAGCGAATATCCCAAGGGGATCTATCACTACGAGTGATTGTGAACATTAAAAATTTTTTTACTGACGAGGACATAGATCTGGAGTCTGGAGGGCTTAGCACGGAATCCAGATTTCACATTTGATCTTGGGATACTCCACCACACACTGTATGTTCTAGGGGCTGTGTTTCCTTGCAGTGAATTGTGTGTCATTACTGCATGAAATAACAATCTGTTATTTGATTTATTGCTTTTTCATGAGGGTCTCCATGGGAGACTTCCCTTTCTAAGGATGACAAGTGCAAACACCTTTCTGTTGGACTTATAGACAAGCCAACATGGGATGCTGCTGAGAGGGTCTCAACCCATAGTCCTGCTCTGGTGTTGGTTATCAACTATAGAGGTCAAATCTCTCCATTACCCTTACTAAACAAATTTAAGGTAAAATTACTCTGCATAGTTTGAAGTATCTGCACCAACAGAGGCGCGACTAGAGCCAAATTTCGGGGGGCTGATAACATTTTTGGCGGGGGGGCTAATTATTCCAGCCATAGGCAGAGTGGAGATGCAGGGGCTCTAAGAAGGGGTGAAAAGACAACAAAGCCACATTAACAAGTCAATGGTCTTTTAAAGACCTGTGAAGTACTCGGGTGCGGCTATGTGTGTGCCTGGGAAGCTGTGTCACCCGGGCTGACACGCACGACGGGGGGGGGCTGAAGCACGTTGAGCCCAATGGGCGTTGCACGCCAGGCATGTAGATGAGGGTGTCTCGATGCTCACTGAGCAGTTTCCCTACATGTGTGGCATGGTGTGTAATGTGTGTCATGTGCCTACCAGTGGGGGCTGGTGAGTTCCAGACTGGAGAGGCGTAATTTCCTGCCCATGTCCAATAACAAACTGAGGTAGTAAAGCTCCTTAGGGCCATCACAAGGGTAGGTCAAAGGGGGCATTCTTCCACAGGACCCAAACTTTTCAAAGTCCTTGGGTCCTACGGCAAAATGTGTTTGTGCATTTCCAGGGGAATGCCGGCTCTTATTAATGATGAGGTAGCTAAGATGGACATACAACAAGATACTGCCAGATACTGGTGCTGTCGTGTTTCCTCTTTCACTGGCAGACAAGTTTTTAATGTAAAAAAGTTAAGACGTTCCCTGGGTTCTTGATTACAATGGGGAACTGAGTCATTCACTCATCACAGCACATTTTCATTCAGCCTATTTACCAGTAGTATGCTATAGTGGAACCACAGAGACATAAACTATTTCGTGTACAAAACCATCAACATTTTATTAAAAAAACAGATTTTGTTTAAAAACAGATTTTGTTTAAAAAAGTGTTTGATACAATATAAAACATGAATTCATCACAATAGTTAAATAAACACAATATCAGTCTACTCAGATTTCGGTGTTTTTTGATCAAGTCTAAAGAGACAGAGATATAAAGATCAACATATTTTTGAGGACTTCAATTGCATTAGCACATAATTATAAAATGCACAAAATCAATACATCCCCAACGGGGTAGTCGACGCGTTTCGGTGGTTGTGGCAGTGTGCCCCACCTTCCTCAGGACAGTTTTGATGTACACATCTATCTGGTGGGCAAAGAATATCAATATAAGAATTCATTTACAATAGCATTGACAGTTTTTTTCTCTTTTTTATCCCCTCATTCTTCATCTTATTTATGCTCATACATCGATATTTTGTGGTTCCACTCTGCATTTTACAAAACAAGATGGACCCTTGGAGCCAGCCCCCCTTAGGGATCGATATGGACTAGAGTATAGGGGCCCACAACATTCATACATTCATTCATTTCCCTCAGTTTTAGAAACCACGCAATCACCCAGGATTGCATACCTTAAAAAGTATCCCTTTTTGCTTGGGATATTTGATCGAAGTAAAACTTCTTGGGCGGCTAGTTTTAGTCTCGCTCTATCAATAGAAAAAGGATTCATTTAGAATCATTCATTTAATTTTCAGGTTTAGAGGCATATTAATTTTAACCCATACCCTACCTTATGTATTTACACAAACACTTTACTTTATTCACAGTGTGTGTTCTTTTCTTAATTTCTCTGGCAGTTGTGTTCTATGCTGCCCTGCAGAAAAACGAGTAATGACATATTACACTCTCCTTTTTTAGTTTGATGTGTAGTTTATTCTCCTTTTAATTCTCATAATTTTTACACACCTTGATTCAGGTGATCAGATCTTTACATCGGTGTGGGCTTATGTTGGTTGGTCTCACTCTTTTGGATATTTATCTGAAAAAGTTTTGAATTGTCCTTTTTAATTACACAATACCATTTCTCTTTTTCACCACATTCCTGGGTGATTGCGTGGTTTCTAAAACTGAGGGAAATAAATTAATGTATGAATGTTGTGGGCCCCTATACTCTAGTCCATATCGATCCCTAAGGGGGGCTGGCTCCAAGGGTCCATCTTGTTTTGTAAAATGCAGAGTGGAACCACAAAATATCGATGTATGAGCATAAATAAGATGAAGAATGAGGGGATAAAAAAGAGAAAAAAACTGTCAATGCTATTGTAAATGAATTCTTATATTGATATTCTTTGCCCGCAGATAGATGTGTACATCAAAACTGTCCTGAGGAAGGTGGGGCACACTGCCACAACCACCGAAACGCGTCGACTACCCCGTTGGGGATGTATTGATTTTGTGCATTTTATAATTATGTGCTAATGCAATTGAAGTCCTCAAAAATATGTTGATCTTTATATCTCTGTATCTTTAGACTTGATAAAAAAACACCGAAATCTGAGTAGACTGATATTGTGTTTAACTATTGTGATGAATTCATGTTTTATATTGTATCAAACACTTTTTTAAACAAAATCTGTTTTTAAACAAAATCTGTTTTTTTAATAAAATGTTGATGGTTTTGTACACGAAATAGTTTATGTCTCTGTGGTTCCACTATAGCATACTACTGGTAAATAGGCTGAATGAAAATGTGCTGTGATGAGTGAATGACTCAGTTCCCCATTGTAATCAAGAACCCAGGGAACGTCTTAACTTTTTTACATTTATTACCCTGTTCCTGTGGGTTTTGACTAGAAGGGTACTCTCTTTCTCTTTTAATCAGACAAGTTTTTAATACTTAAAATCAGATGCACATACCTTGAGGTATAAATGAAGCCTACATAGCAGAGCCAGCTTTATCATTTTTACCTAGGACCCACAAAAACTTTTGATTAGCCTGAAACCACTTGCGGCTTCATTTCTAGTCGACGCCTGCCCGTTCTGTCATGGCTTTAACTGCCATTTTTAGAGATCCCCACTCTATGCCTTCAGGGGAACCGCCCCCCACTCCAGCTGCTAGGTTGAAGGCACTGTGTCTGCTCCATTGAAGACACAAAAAACAAATGTAATGAACTATTGAAAATTAGGAAACTGCCACCAGAGTTTAAAATATTCAAAGGGGACATGGGACAAATCATGTGATCAAAACAACCTCTGTATTGCTAACTCCAGCAAAGCCATGCAACTGGTCTTTGGACGGTGGGGGAGGAGGGGGGAGGGCTTGGGAAATAAATATCCGCATCCATATAGGAGTGGTGATCTGCTGCTGATAAAGGATAGACCATCCAGGCAGACTTGGCCTCAGATTTGCCAGATTTGCCTGTAACATTCTATGGTTCTCATCTGCTTAATGTGCTGGGAGCTGCAGTGTAACATGAAGCACTTTATTGACAGTGCTAAATTTGAGGCGATGGTTGAGGCCCACCCCATAATGAGGACCCGAGTGTTGCTAACCAAGAATATGAAGAGTGGATTGCAAAGTCCCTTGAAGCTACTCTCCCCCTCCGCAAAGTCACATCAAAACAATCACATAAAACCGCCCCCTGGTTCTCAGAGTCCCTCAGAGATAAGAAACATCTCTGTAGGAAACTGGAAAGAAGGTGGCGCATGGACTACGCACCAGAGGTGAAGACCCAATACAGAGAGGCAATCAATTCTTACAAGGGCGATGTGAAGTCTGCCCAATCAGCCTACTTCGCGGAAAAGATCATGGAAGCAAAGTCCAAACCTAAGGAAATTTTCCACATAGTAAAAAGCCTCACCAAAATTTCCACTTATCCCATGCTTCATGCTAAAACCGACCAAATTTACTCCTCCTTCCCGGCCGCAGTAACCGACTCTAGAGAACAGGGACAGGGGAACCCAGGGGTGGTCTCCCCTCAACCTCTGGTGACACTAGATCATTTTCCTCTGCTAGACCTTGAATCCTTGGACCTACTAGCCCGTCAAGTAAAATCGGGATCGCCATGCGACCCAGCCCCGCCAGAGATAATGTTGCTGGCAAGCCAAGCCATGCTTCCCACTATAATGAACCTCCTGAATGCCTCCATCACCTCCTGCACCGTCCCGCCCGCCTGGAAGAAGGCCAGGGTCCGTGCTCTGCTTAAAAAACCAAATCTTGATCCTGAGGATCCTGGCAGCTATCGCCCGATCTCCTTGCTCCCTTGGGTGAGCAAAATTCTCGAGAAACATGTCAACACCCATATAGTGGACTTTCTCGAGAATAACCAACTGTTAGATGCCTCTCAGACGGGCTTCCGACCGAAGCACGGAACAGAAACCGCTCTGTTAGCAGTCACTGAGGAAACCCGAAAGATTCTAGATCAAGGGGGTTCAGTGGCAGTGGTCCTCCTTGACCTGAGTGCTGCTTTCGATAAGTTCAGCCATGTCACCCTGCTGAGCCGCCTATCGGATGTCGGAATAGCAGGCAGGGCACTGCAGTGGCTCGAATCGTTTTTGAACACCAGGTCTTTCCAGATCTTTGACGGGGACACTGTCTCAACGAGCAGGCCACTGAGCTGCGGAGTTCCGCAGGGCTCCTCTTTAAGCCCTGCGCTTTTCAACATCTATATGAAACCACTAGCTGAGGTTGTTCAGCCGTTTGGTATTAAAATCATCTCATACGCAGATGACACTCAGCTAGTGGTCTCTTTGGCGCAGGAGGGCGGCCAAGCATCATCATCAAGACTAATGAAATGCCTGGAGGAAGTCAAGGGATGGATGACGACATCCTCCCTCAAACTCAATGGGGATAAAACGGAGTTGATGCTTCTGGGTCCAACATCTCCGGTACATTTCAATTCCCTTTGGCACCCTTGCCTAGGCAACCCTCCAGCCCCCAAAGACAATATAAAGAGCTTGGGGGTTTGGCTGGATAAAATTCTTTCCTTTAACACTCAGGCTACGAAATTGTCTGCAACCTGTTTTGGTCTTCTTAGGATGTTGAGGAAAGTTCTTCCTCTCCTGCCTATGGAGGCCAAACAGGTAGCCGTACAGGGCTTGATTCAATCTCGGCTGGATTTTAATAATGCCCTGTATCTCGGCGCCCCAGAATACACATTGCGAAAGCTGCAGATAGTGCAGAACTGTGCAGCCCGCACATTTCTCCAACTGCCCCGCAGACGATCAGCCAAACCTGGGCTGAACAAGTTGCACTGGCTACCCGTACGACAAAGAATCGCTTTCAAGGCGATGTGCATTTCCCACCAGGCATTTTGGCACACAGGACCAGCACTCGGCCGCCAATTATTAACTCAGTACCACCCTACCAGAAATCTCAGATCAAGTCAGGCTTTTATGGCCTCAGTGCCCAGAATAAAAAGGGCGAGAGCTGGAGGAAGGATGTTCTCCTTCAATGCCGCCAAACTATGGAACTCCCTTCCCCTCCAACTCAGGTCCACCCCCAACCTTCTTCTGTTTCGGAAACAATTGAAAACTTTTTTTGTTTAATGCTCATCATTAATCTCCTGGCTTAACCCTCCTTCGTTCAGCAATTACACCTCACACCAGCGCTTGGACGCCCCTGGGCAGCAACCGCGCTTTATAAATACACATTTCATTTCATTTCATTTCATTTCATGGTTGCCGGTGGTTGGCACCGGCACACATATTTTCCTGCATCTGACATTTAGGATAGCAAGAAAGGAAAAACACACAAATTGAAAAGACGGAGGAAGAGAAAGGAGGACAAACAGGCACTAAAGGTGAAAGCAGGAATCTGAAAGAGTGAAGTAGAGGGCAAGGGGTCTCTGGTTGTGTATTAACCACTTGGCTGCTAAGGCACCTGATGAGCTTCCATTGACTTTCCATTGAAATCAATGGAAAGTCCATGACGAGTTACCCTTGTCATTAGCGCTGAAGGGGTTAAAGAGGCCAGGGGTGGATTTCAGGCTACAAAACATTGATATTAGGTGTGCCAACATTGAATTGCACCAGCCGAGGGCTCCTGAGAAGAGGTATGGCCACCATCATGTATTCATTTTCAAATTAAGCACTGGTAATCACTAATGATGGCTTCACTGTGTCGCTCCAATGCACATCCTGCTGACAAGATTGGACATTCTCCCTCCTCCTCAGTGTGGAAATATCTGGAATGTGTAGTTTAGTCTGTTTGGCTGCACATGTGAAAAAACTGTGACTCCCCTGCTGAGCCCCAGTTTCCATTAACGCATGCCATCCAGAAGCAAGCTTGAGCTCACCTGGTCTTGAGGAGCAGCAGCAATCAATCAATCAATCAATCAGAGTACTTGTAAAGTGCGCTATTTACCCGTGATGGTCTCAAGGCGCTTAGAAGGGGAGTGGGAGGGGGTGCTGCTACTGCTTGAAGAGCCAGGTCTTGAGGAGTCTTCTGAAGGCGGGTAGGTCTTAGGTCTGCCGTATGTGAGTAGGGAGGGTGTTCCAGGTCTTGGCGACGAGGTAGGAGAAGGATCTGCTGCCGGAGGTCGTTCGCAGGATGCGGGGGACAGCGGTGAAGGCGATGCTGGCGGAGCGGAGCTGGTGGGTGGGGGTGTGGAAGCTGAGTCTGCTGTCCAGGTAGGCTGGTCTGGCGTTGTGGAGTGCTTTGTGTGAGTGGGTGAGGAGCCTGAAGGTGATCCTCTTGTCGACGGGGAGCCAGTGTAGGTCTCTCAGGTGAGGGGTGATGTGGCTGCATCGGGGGGCGTTGACGATGTCGGGCAGAGGTAGATGTTTGGCTCAGATTCCTGCGTAGAGTGCGTTGCCGTAGTCCAGTCTGCTGCTGATGAGGGCCTGTGTCACCGTTCTTCCTTTTTCGCAGATGCAAACGATATCCCAGCAGGACCACGCATGGACGTTGCTCTTCCCTTCAAGCATGGACCATGTCTCTGACCATGAAGAAGCACGGTCGGCCATGCCCAAACCCAATGACAAGAACATCACCTGAGGGTCCAGGAAGTAGTGTGACCATGAAAGCACTGCACCTGGAGTAGAGCTTACACTGTCCATTAGCCCGTCCCACTTTGGTAATGATTATTACAAATACCATCACTATAAATCATTTGTGGCTCATTACCTAGGCTATAACATTTGTATCTTCATGACTCCTGCCTTACTGCATCGTTACGGGATTTAGGATCATGTGTGATTAAAGATTCTACAGCAGTATTTTACTCTGCTTTCGGGCAGCCTGCTCATCTGTCTCTGGCCTGAACACAAAGCAAGTGACTGTTAATGAGGACCTCTTGTCATATCTGAAGTCATGTGGCCATCTTAAGGGCTAAATGGAAGTTGCTGCTCTCGTTCTCCTCTCCAGGTGGTGTGGGGATCAGAATCTCCGAGCCCCAGGATCCCCTCCACCAATAATCTTATGACTTGAAATGCAACACGACGGCTTGTCTACAATTATGATCAGAAAGGAAATTGTGAATGCACTGCCAATAGGAAAGATCTCATTGGCCGAGAGGACTCCACTGAGTTTGTTTGGGTCATGAGCAGAAAGGCATAAAACTCAACGTGCAAGGAGTTGGGGGATGGGCCCAAGTGTTTCTGGCAATCGTGGGTGGGGTCTCTCGACTGGAGATCCCTAGGCATGGGGTGACCCTACTATGACAGGGAGGCACACTCTACAACCTCCAACTAGAGCTCATGAGACAAGTATAACGTTGTCTTGACGTCAGCAATGCACCTAGCAAAAATGAAGTCAGAGAGAGCACCCTGGAGCTTTCACATGCATAGTTCAAAGTACAAAGAATACAACCGGGCAAGTGACATGTTTACCTTCTAGATAAAATGCATAAATCCACCAGTGACATTGGACTTTGGTCACACAGACATCTTTTTCTTGGCCTCATAAAGCCCGCCTGGAAGACCAAATCAACACTTGGCCGCGCCCAGCCACAGCATCATTTTAACTTGCTGCTCAGTGAAGTAGTGTGGCTCACTGGTTAGAGGCGGCAGACCCGAGAGCAGAGGACGGCCCGGGACCAGGGTTCGATTCCCGGCGCGGCAGGTTTCTGGACCAGGGTCAGCGGACTCGATAATTCTCTCGCCTCGGTGCCCACTCTGATCAGCGTTCACACTCGGCAACTCTGGGCATTAGCTTGCCTCATCTTCACTAACGGCCCCACCAGACCGCCGGGGATGCCTGGTCTCACCCTGGAGATACCCATTAAGGGACCATCTCTCAGGGAAGCCAGGAAGGGTTTCGCAGCGGTCGAAGCGCCTTGGGACCCTACGGGTAAGTAGTGCGCTATATAAATGCCTATACATTTACTCAGAGGTACTGACTGTCTCACACTGGGCCAAACCACTGATTCACTCAGTCCCACTGACAGACAGTGATGAAAATAAGAAAGCAAATCTTAAATTGACCTCTGGTTAATTCAGGGACGCTTCAGGTGACTTCTGAAAGTAAAATAGGGATAGTTATTTCAAATTCTGAAACCACAATGTGTGCTTTACAGTAGTTTTGTAACAAAACACTCGACATGAAAAAGATAGTTCCCCGAAGTTCACCTTTTACCGACCGCAGTCCAGCACAGATGGGAATCCTATCTATAATTCCCGAACTCCACGAATGCACAAAATATTGCTGCAAATCACGTACCAGAGGACATTTTCTGAGACTTGTATTAATGTTCAATAAGGAAATTGCTCAAATTCACATCCAGTGTATGTGTTTAGAAAAAGTAATAATTGAGGCCCTTTTTTCGGAAAGGAGATCTAAACTGCAGTGGCCATTTAAACTTTACACCATCTGGACAACCAGCCCGTGTTACATTAATAAGCTTTGGCCCAGCCAAAGCGGGCTTAAAATGTACTTCCTGGCAGCTGGGTATGTGAGATATCAGGTTATGAATTTAATGGAACTTTAAGATGAAAATGGCAGGTCTCGATTTGCCGTCTACGCCTAGGCTAACCGAGAAGAAGCAGCGGTAACACAGTGTCAGCAAACCTGAAAGCAGACTTTAAAGGCTCAAACAGCTTTTTTTTCCCACTGAAGGCACCCCGTGTTCTTTTTACTGTAGCCATCCCACGTGATTATTTTGGCCACCCCTCTTGTTTTTTTTATTTATTTATTGTAACTACCCGTACTGTTTTATTGAAGACACCCCCAAGTTTAGTATTTTTTCTGGGAGTAGTGTTGTCAGTTGAAGATGCAGTGCAGCTGGTAAATACAGGAAAGAGACAGAAATACAAAGATATATGGCCTCTGTTTCTTAGCGTTGATACAAAATAGTGCATTCTTGTGTACATAAGATTATTTTTAGATGTAGTTTGTGGTAAGGTATGAGAGTGCTTGCTCCAAACAATTTTTACCTCTGTATTGTGAAATCAGAAGTCTGAGTGTGGTAAGGCGTTGCAAGAATTATTGTGCACCTTTGTTGTGTGTTATTTTGGTGTGGCAGTGATGTTTTCAGTTTTTTTTTATGGTGCCATGTTTTTGTGCTGCATTATTGGAATGTTATTTTGTTGTGTTACTCTGTGGTTGTTGTGTTGTGTTATGCTTTGTCTGTTTTCTTGTGATTGGTCCTATTATGTTGCTTTGTTTATGATATAGTGTTATGTTCTATTATTTACTTTGAATACGTGAACTAATGCTACTATATTTCAAGGCAAGAGCAGCACATGCCTTGAAAGTTCGCAGGTAAGCAACAATTTACCACTTTTTTAAGGTTTTGAAGTAGCAGCGTCCTTCAACCACTTAACACACCAGTCAGCCCAAATACTATTGCAGAAACTGAGTTTTAATGTAGTGCTCCCCATTCTCACTTTATGATATGTGGGAGCGAAACTGTACCCCAAAATGTAGACACGTCACAGTTTATCTCTTTCAGTTTTCCCACAGGTTACTGGCGCAGAAACAGTGTCAAATCTTAATTTCATAAGCCAATGTGTCCCTGTGTTAAGGAACCTCCACAATCATCAAATTAGAAGAGTAAACCATTTTAAAGTGTAATGGACGCCACTCAGTGACTGAGTTTTGGATTAGTGTGCAAAAATCTGAAATTATTTTAAGCTCCCGCAGCAAAATCAGTATATAGGCCTTAGTATAATAGAAAAGTCTTCTGGCTCACCCTTAAATCAACAGGTTTTATACACTATTATTGCATAGAACATTAGCAATTTCACCATGGTGTCACCAAATGTATAATTTCTTTAGTAAAGTAAAAGACAATAATAATAATAATAATAAACGGCATTACCTTAACGCATAAACACCATCCCAATTCTTTGAATAACTATTCAACACCCTCTATGCTAATGTCATCCGGAGATGTTCAAATAAATATAAAACATTTAACAAAAATACTTTATCTGAATGAATAAATCCAGTGAAGGAACGGAAAATATGAATTCTTGTTACAATTCTCCATCCGCACCAAAGATGATTCAGCACTGCACTAACATGAAGACTACTACAGTGGAAATTAACTATTATGACAGCGGATTGACTGTGTTCTGCGAAGTGTGTGGGGAGAGGATGTGTGCAAGGGGGAAGCAGGAGTGAGTATCAGAGATAGCTTCCTTCTTGTTCGAAATGAAGTTTTGATACAGATATGTGCATACCTAAAACACATTAATAGCTTCACTTCTATACACAGTAAGAAATTTGTTTCAATTTGAAAAATGTTAATTCAGTCTATACATGTAGAATCATATGGGAAATGCATAGCGCACACTATTATTGATGCACAAAATTGCAAAACCGAAAAACGTTTGACAACATTTCAACTACTTAAGACTATTTTAGACACCAGTCAGCCCAAAACTGTGGCAGAGCCTGAGTATTAACTCAGCCCTCCCCAGTTGCACTTTATGTGATATAGCCCAGTGAATTTGCTGAGGGGCTCTGCATCATTAAAAGTACAAAATTGCAGGCCAAGTTCTTTTCACAGACACAAAACTCAGAGATGACAACTTGTTATCAGTAGAGGGCACTGTATAATACAGAAAAAGAGATGTATTCTGTTGCTTGGATTTTGTAGTTCTTTCAGTTTTTTTTGTAGCAGAGATCATTTGTGGCAAGTAATTGGCTTCAGTGTGCACAGTTTTTAGGCTTAGGTGTGAAGTAGCAGGTGGGTTTGTAGATATGCAAAGAATTAAATAATTAATGTTGTGTGCAGGCTGCAGGCTGGCAGGTAGAGCCAAAAACAAGGATAAAGAGTCAGTTTTAGACATCTTTTGCTTCTTAGATGCGAGGGCAATACCTGCTCGCCTTCAGAATACTCCTCAAGATCTGGCTCTTTGAGCAGTACTGGCACCCCCTCCCTCAGCGCCGTGAGACCCACACGGGTAAGTAGTGCGCTTTATAAGTAGATTGATTGATTGATTGATAAAGAGCAACACCGGTAAGGGAAAGGCTCCCACGCCACTAAATAGAAATGAGTGTAAGGTTTGAAATGTGGTTGGTGGTGTAGTGATATCACAACCCACACACGTTATATGTTTATGTACTATATTGCACATTCTACTTGGTATTATATCAATATATCAGCAATTTGACTATCGTGGCTCTCTAGTAAAAATGCAAAAAACAAAAAAAAAATAAGTGGAATGCATCAACTAACCTCAGTCATTGGCAATTAGTTTGGATCTCATTCCAACCCTTCTATATTTTTGCTCAACGTGTCTCTGAAGACAGGGACCAATCTAATGTACATCGATCTCAGTCATTGACAATGGGAAAGTTCTAGCCCAAACTGCAGAAAATCCACTCCATTATCCCCCCATCACAATGTATGTTTACAAAATCAACCTTAGACTAGTTACCTCACAGTTGACCCTAATCAGTACAGTGCCGCTTGAGTCCTATTCCACAGGGAGCATGGCATCCATGTTGTAGCATGCACATCAATCCGATAATGGAGGTTGAAGATGAGAAGTTCCAGTGTTTGGAGAGTGAAGTGCTTCTTGAAGGTGCAAGGGTATTTGGACTTTTGGATGGATGAGTACAAAGCTGTCGTATACTATGTTTGAAAGGGGATCTAGTTTGATATTGTGCCCTGCTTGCACAAGAAGGTCAAAGATGTGCAAGTTGGTTTGGAAAAGCCATGTCTGTGATGAAGTGTGCATCCATGCTAGTTATTGTTATGGACTGTCGAAGAAAATGTGGTCACAAGCCAATCGTACTGTGAAATTGTTTACTAACGAAAAATTCATTAATAGCCTGTGAATAACTGGTCCTGTCAGCCCAGGCTTCCCCTATAAAGCTTGGACGGAGCATTCTTAGTTTGTAAAAGCATTATACACATTTATAGCATTTCATAAGAAGTTCTGCAAAGGGGGCATGTGGGGCCGTTAAGCAAAGGGAGCGTACAGGTGTCTGAAGACTAAGATCGTGAGAAAGGTGAAAGACAACCTTTAGTTTGTAGCAAGAATGCACATATATTCAACTGAGCAAGCGATTCAACACTTTTTCATCCCCGGAGACAAAACATGAAAGAAAGCCTTGCCGAATAGACGCATCAACCTTTTTTCTGGTCGCAAACCAGCTGATTCGCAGAATCGGCCTATTTGCGATTGGAAAAAAGCCTTTTCCGATTCATGAACCCATTTCCATTAGCAGATTAGGTAATCGCAATTTGTTGCGATTACCTAAATTGCAAATGCATTTAAGGAATCGCAATTTGCGATTCCCTAAGGGTAATACATCAAGCCTTTCCTAAATGCAAACTGTGCATTTAGGAAACGTTAATTAACATCAACTTCAAGTTGATGGTACTTTGCGCATTCTTTGACAAATGCACAAGAGTGCATTTTTCAAGGTGAGATGTGGCGCACACACATGCATTTAGGGCATGAGTGTGTGCCACATGTGCACACTTACCTTTTTGGGGCGTGCATCAGGGAGCCTTAAGCCCCCTGGCACCCTTAGAATTGCATTCGTAATTTGAGTTTTACCCATTTGGTAATCGCAGTTTGTGAATGCATTGCGATTCATTCCTATGGGCCTATAGGCCCTTTGGAATGAATGGAGTAACATTACCTAATGGCGATTCGCAGCTTGCGATTCGCTAATAGGTAATGGTAAGGAATAACAATTTATTTTCCATTTCCTAAATGCATAAGATTTTGCGACTCCCAAATAGCGATTCCATAAAAATCGCTACTTAGGAATCGCAAATCCTACTTTTGATGTATGTGGCAGTTAGCATTTAATGTCCTAGTTGCGAAAGCAGAATAATTAATTGTGGAATGTTAGTCTACTTCCTGAGAAGAAAGTCAGGCTAGGTTCTCAGTGATATAAATTTAAAAAAATCATTTAAAAGCCTCATTTGAAGCTGTATTGCAAAATACCCCAAATTCATTATTCACTGCACATACACAGGCCAAACTATCGGATCCAGACGGGCACTGTTAGGCTCCTGGTGGGACCCTGCTACACTGGAGAATTCATTGTGGGTCCCCGGTCTGAGTTCCATGAAGTAATTGTTCAACTTGTGACAAGTTACTACCGGTCTGAGAACTATTAGAAGACCTTTTCACTCGGTAAAACCGTGAGTTTTATCAAATTGCACAAGACCAGAGGTTAGGGTATGCCTTAGTGAGCGTATACCGCCATGGTCTTATCACTTACAAGGTCCTGATGAAAGCTTAGCAGAACATGCACCAAATATAAGCAGAAACATGTCGACCAATTTTTTCCACTTTTAGTTTATTATCAGATTTCCCAGCCTCATAACTCAGCTGGTACCAAATCCGCCACTTGTTTTTAGCTAGCAACCAAGTCACCCAGAATAAACTGTTTCTATTGGTAGTATTTGGTTACTTCTTAATTCACATTATCATCACCTGCACTGACACAAAACAAAAACCTGCTCCGCTGCAATTGCAGTCGTTGTAGCACACCGGAACGGCATTCGGCCGATCCGGTGGGGACCCTATGATGAAGCATGTCATCAACCAGGTTCGTGAGTGAGGGTCCTTCTACAAACAGCTGTGTGTTTTCTCTTTTTTCTCTTTTTTAACGTCTTAATGAGTCACTCTTTCGTTGTTATTGAGCAAACTACCAAAACACCATTCGCATCACTTATGACTATATTGCTCACAAGACCTTTTAAGGCTCATCTACGACCCTTGTAGCACGTTATGAGCAGTGCTTTATGTCGAGTATTAGTCGTAACACTAGTAGTGGTACTATATAAGCAGAAGCAGTGCTGCTGCTTACTGTAGTAAGAAGAACTTTGTTACTACTAAGAGTAATGAAAGTAGAACTACAGGTAGTATTACTTGGACATAGGTAGTGGATCCGTTTTAAATGAAGACAAACCTCACTTTTTATGGCTACATGGACATTTTCTTCACAACTTTGAAAATAAGAGACTTGAACCAAAAGAATCATTCGGCTTGCAAAATTGGTTGCAGATACTGAGATGTATTATCAGATTCATTTGTCAACAATCTCTGTGTATAAAGTAAAAAGAGAGACTGGAAATGTTCTGGATGGAACCATTGCCATTTAATTTGTTTTCGACCTTCTAAGCTTGCTTTAAATTCAGCAAACATTTTTCTGATGCTCAGTGGAGAGTAAAGATACTTTGCAAAAGCTAACACAGTTTTTTTAAAACCTTGGTACAAGTGCTAGAATGGATGCAAATGGCATTCCACCTGTAGCAACACAGACATCACAAGATGAGCACAACACACTTGTCCATTGTTAAAAGCATATAGAGTGCAAAGAACAGTAAGTATTCTATCAGGGAACAGAGTAAAATACTCCTTTGCCTTGATGGAGTACCCAACCTCCACCTTTACATATGGCCACCAGCCCCGCAGACATCTTTAGTCATTGACAGGCCTGCCATTATGGCCGTTCCTGTCACTGTCTTAAAAGGTAGATGGGAGTACCATCAAATTGACGGATATTGAAAAGCTAGTGATCCCCACAGCATGGGAGACCTTTCCCATTGTGTGGGGGTCATTTGAACATGCTCACTGTCCCTTACTGCCAGGTTTCACCCAGCGGTGACAGACAGTGAAAAGTGGCCATTCAGCTGTCCACTTTAAGTGAAGGTGGTGGTCGAATTGCAAAACACTGATGGCCCCTACTCGCCCAGGCCATCAGAGCACTATCTCGGTGGTGGAACCTGAGTAGGGTCATCGTCAAGATAACGAAGGTCCGCCCACCTGTAAATCAAGTGGGCAGGGGTTTGGCTGAGAGGGTACTCCTTTAAGTGAAAATTACAGCTGACTCCTGCTTCAAAACTGCATTTGCACTATACGTATATATTCACAGGGTAGGCTAAATTGACTCTGTAACTACGAGTAGGCTGGAGTTTCTAATAATTGTTTTTTCTTTTGCTTTTAGCTTTGGTGCAATTTTACAAGAAACATAACAAAAAATGGTTATCTGGTTTACATTTTGGCATGGCAAATTTTATGACTGACCAATCCCGGAGGAGAAGGGATTAGATGGGTCCACATGGTGGGGGTCAAAACACTAAAAAGCAGCAGTTCCCTTTTCAACTCCCAAAGGAATCTTTGCTGTCTGCTACATTAAGACGCACAAAACGTTATTACACCAAATGTGGCATGAAGTTAGACTTTTACTCAGAGGAGTGACCTTTCTTGGATTGGAGTGAATCAGTTAGGTAGGTTTTGAGAATTTAGCATTGCACAGTAGCGGCTGGCATTAGTGGTGGCAGGCAGGGTCGGGCGCTGGGCGAGGGGGGGGCCTGCATGGAGAACAGGTTAAGTGAGCTTGACTGTTTTGGGCGGCCCGAGAGGGCCAGCCAAACAGTTGTGTGCACTTACGATTGGCAAACCACTCCTCCTCTGCCCTGCTTCGAGAGCAGAGCAACCCCGCCCACCCACCCGGCAGCAAAGCTGCACCAGCATAAAATGATAATAACTCAAAGTTATTATCATTTTATGTTTCTACATCACACTGCTTAAAAGCAGTGGGGAGATACTCCTCCGCCATAGCGGAGGAGCCGCCACTGATTACACAGATGTGTAATGGGTGCTCTGAGGGGTTAAAGTTAAATTGCATTGAGCACAAATAAACTTTTTGCAAGGAAAACACTGGGATTGAAAACAAGAAAATGGAAGACCATTACAAAAATGTCCATCAATTTGAAAAAGTTAAAAGTTTCTACGTGGCTGTTTGCCACCACAGTGGCACCAAAGTTCAGCAAAAACTCACAAAAAAAATAAAAAAAATAAAAAAACATCAAAAAGCCCAAAAAGGCCAAAAACATTTTTTTTTTTAAACCACTCACAAAAATAACCACTTTTCATTCCTGTGCAATGCAAGGCTATGGGCGGGGTGGACGCTGAGCCTGACCAAAGGCCAGATCCTGCAGCCAACGCACACTGAGCATGATCAAAGCATGTATGCAGTGGGTGTTGGCTAACCACTCTAGGTTGGATGCGTGACCTGGCCAAATGCCAGGTCCTAAAGTAACTCCACCTCTGCACATCACCCAGCCACACAGCTGTTGTGCTAGGTGCAACGGTTTATCGTAGGAACATCTCATTTGCAATAGGTTTTGCAATATTAAAGATGAAACAAGCATTTACAATGCAATCAGTCTCACTTTCGCGACCTTATAAGTTTTTAGCAAAAGCTATTGGCTCTGCTAATGCACAAGTGGGGTTACAGAAAGGTTATGTTTCAAGGCACATCTGGGGCCCTCTTCGCAAATGCCCATATAATCAATCTAGTCTGCATTGAACCTGTGTTGATGTCTGTCATACATTGTCCATGGTGACCATGAGACTCAGGTGAGGTAAACTACCTGGACTATTGACCAATTCGTAGTGGGAACTTTATTGGCACGCCACCTGAAGCCACAACAACGGTGTTAATTGTTGTAATTTGTAATCTGAAGCGTGAAGAGTTTATTACTAATGCCTCATTGTACTGGGATTGCTCTTGCTACCTAAATATTCTTGATGTCAGGTATGAATAGAAAAAACACACAAGCAAGGATTCTCAGTCTCCGTGGAAATTCCTTCCTACACATTGTAGTGTACACGAGACAATACACTGCATAGCAACAGCACAAGTGCCTTCACAGCTTCCATACCTATACTTGTGTGGGTCTGCACTATATACATACCTCCACGGGCATGCCTACAGTTGTGTGCATAAATGACAAGCACAGATTGTCAACAGTGCTGGCATTATGGGCCGAATTGTTCGTGTTTCAAAGAACATTATACGTGGGATCCAGAGCCTGGTCAGCCAGTTCCTACCGCTCATTTAAAGGCTAGACAAGGTCAACTTTGTAGATCTTCCTTGAAGACATGGGCTATGTTATGAGGTGACACATGCACGCAAAGCTTTTTAACCATGCCAACAGCTGCATAAATCCCCCTTCACATCTGCCACTCTTAAAGCAACAGTGAAAATTAAAACACTACAAAGGCTCACTATGCCACCTGGGGGATTGTCCCCCTCTTGCCTGCCAGGTGCACACAGCTCTTGCTGGAGAGGGATTGCACACTGAGTAGGAAAAGAGGGAGAGAGACGGACGAGAAGCCAAGACAAAGATATGAGATGGATGGGGGGTAGGCAGAGAGTTGAGGGAGAACATTTAAGGTAGAAAAAGGTGAGGCAGCAGTGCTCGGATGGAGAGAGCAAGGAGAGAGATACTGAGTTCAACTGGGATCAGGAAGCCCTCCTTCAACCTCTTCCCAACTCCTGTGTAAAACAACAAGCAATAACAGGCATACATTTCATACATATGTATACATGAAACCACAGCCCTGGCACTGAAGCACGCGTTTTCGGGCAGAAGTGGGCACGTCATCACAGTGCAAGACAGTTAAAAATTTGCCAACATACGTGACAAGAATATTCAATTCTATTAAGGACAATGGAGGCGAGGATTATGCTTCTCATTTCTTTGCTTTTTATTATTCAGCAGCCAATCAAAACACTTCTTTATAGAAAAGACTACAAATCCCATGAGCCTTCAGTGCTCATAACAACCATATAGTATAACATATAAATGTCCCAACAGAGGTAACAACTTGCGTGATCTCAGCATAGGTAAAATGAACTTAATCCAAACATGATCTTGAAAAAACATTCCTGACGGAAGAGTCCTTCACGACACAGACTATGGACAGATGAACTTCAGTCCTCAGAACGTGAAGACGATTCCATGAATTTTAAGCACTCGGCGGATGACCGCAACAGAACACCAGAAGGAATAATCCTTTGATTGAACCAACGTAGAAGAGGTGTACTTCTCATTTGCCATCTGACCCTGGAACAGAAATAAACTTTCGTAATACCAGGTAAAATCAACAGGAAATCATACATATGCCATCATACGCAAGGGAGGGAAAAAAGAAAAACTTATACAATGCAATCATTCTAACAGGCATATTATTTCAGAATAATACATAACAACAGTACTGTATCTTTGGGTGGGATAATCCTCACCTCCGTTGACCTTAATAGAATTGAAAATTCTTGTCACATATGTTCGCAAATTTGTAATTCTATGTCAGGACCAGAGGCTCCGATTATGCGTGTTCAAAGCTGAGCCACCACTATTGACGCCACATCCAAAATAGGTGTATAATAAAATGTCTTAAATGTAGATTTAGCTGACCAATCAGCTGCACTCATTATATCAGACAGACTTACACCCATGGAGAAAGATTTGGGCTCCATCGCACCTCGGACAGAGTGGGCGCCAAATTTTGAGACATCAATGCTTCAAGCATTGGACTACACACATTTAGAATTATCCGGGAATGCCGGTTAAGAAACCAAGGAAGAATGTCCTTTAGTCCGTCTGGGTATAATGAAAGTCACTCCTTCAGGATGGCCCGCGAGATCAAAGGCACAGACATCCGTAACCCTCTTGCAGGAAACCAGACATAATAGCATGGCTAATTTCGCTGAAAGTTGCTTTCGAGATAAGTATCTATTGGCTGGCCAGGATTCCAGAAACCGCAGGACCACGGACACGTCCCAAAGGACTGAATATCTAGGGCACGGAGGTTTCACCATCCTAATACCCCAAAGCAGTTTACAGACTAAGGGATTTTCTACAGCTGAATTACCATCTATCTGAATGTGTCCTGCTGATATGGTGAAATGAAAGTTGTTCACAGTTCGGTAAGTTAGTCCAGAGGACGCTAGAGAGGCCAGGAAACTCACTACCATGGAGACAGATGCTGTGGAGGGATCGGTGTTCCATTGAGAATAAGGGTTATCAGGTGCAAAAATGGACACTTGTTACAATTCTAAACCTTTGGATAGAAATTCTATAGCACCCTCAAAAACTCAATGTATTACTGTATTGCGGTATATATCTTTTTCCGCCCCACATTGTAGTTATGGCATTTATCATTGGGTGCTATAGTTCGTGATTGGTGCCTGCCTCATCCAGAGGCTCCTCTGGTCTAGTTTGCAGTGTCCAGAGATTTTTCAAAGGGTACCCCCACCGGACAAGGGTAAGTGAAAAATGGTGAGAATGTGAGTTTAAAAATATATAGAACTCCTCCTCAAAATCTTTAATAAATGGTGTGAGTCTATAATAATACAACATAAATTATACTTATGAAAGACCGAGTAACTTGATCTTTAAGTATATTAAAGGTTGTGTCGACATGTTTCAGACCCCCTTGGCTCAAAAGTGTCTATGGGGCTTTCGTCAGGACTTACAGACAAACATTAAAAGGTGTCTTGTACTTACACAATTTGTGCAGTAACTATTTGGTTGCCTTATTCTAGGCTTTCACTGACCAATCACCCTCTTTTGCGCTGGAAATAGAGAAAAAGAGAGGAAAAATACAGACAAGGAAAACACATCTATACATTTTACGATGTTATTCGCTGTATTGTGGGGGTGGAGAAAGATAGCAGTTGTCTAATCTTTCTAATATCTACATTTAGATTATATCTGACAATTGGTTAGAAAGCCTACTGGGGGCAGAGGACTGAGAGCTTCGAAAGTGTTATCATCATGGATGAAAAAGTCATTTTGTGAAAGAACAATTTCAAATACGGTTTGAAATAACTTAAAGTAGTGGGTCTTAGAGAGCGATTAGTCATGTTTTTGATCCCAGAAGTGAGATCGTGGATGCCTCTCTGTTCACTGTTCAGTAACCCACCCACTTAACGAAAAAGATATTTATCTGAAAACATATGTCGTATATTTTATGCTCGCTATGCATGCAGTACTCAAAGGTTATGCTTTATGTCATTTTTACCATTTGCAAACTATGCGCATACTTTGGTGACTCAAAACAGCGATCTTCTTACCTAGTGGTGATTGTATATGTGCCTCTTCAGGGGGTTCCAGCTTCCTTGTAGCTCAGAGCTAGAGGAAAGCGGAAAACTATTTATTTAATGCATATTATAGTCTTACCGCATTTCGGAGAGGGAAAAATGCCGAAGTCTTAAGACGCCTGGACGCCATTACCCGCATGGCTGTGGATGCCGCCGCTTGTGCTGACTCTGCCCCTGGATGGGGAAGGGCTTCACCGGTCTTTGTTTTAAAGGGCTCGTGTTTCGTTTTTAGGATAACTTTATTGTTTTGAGGTAAATGCACATTAACGATTGGTGTGCTGTTATGGGAGTAACCTGATTCTTTCACTGTTCGTGTATTCGTGTAGAAGTTATACCAGGATATCAATTGTGCCTTTATTGTGCCGCTCGGATATTCATCTCTGGAAACTTTTTGTATGCCATTTCTCACTCGATTTATTTTGACATATTGTGACATTGAGATCTATGGGTGCTTGTTGGTTATTTAAAATCTCATGTCTCATGATGAAATGATTGTCGATATATTTACAATAGGGCTATAGGTAGTCACTAAGGACACATTTTCCGTACATAAACGGTTATTTAAGGGTGGTTTGATTTTCTGCATTGTTCCCACTCAAATAAAATCGAGTTAAACCATAATGAACCACATCTCATTGTCGGACTTTTTTCATCTCTAGGGGATTATGATGGTGTTATTTTGCAAATTGGTGCCAAGGTATGGAGTCGTTGAGACCCCAGATGTGGGTTTTAAGACGATTCACCCACCTTTGTTCCTTTTCGTATAGCTTTTTTTCGGCATCCTGGGTTTTATCCTCGAGCATTTCTAAGACTGTCCACCGTAGGTCTTCGCTTGAGTGCTTTGTCTCTACGAAGTGGGCACAGAGTTTGGTCGTTGTTTTTTTGAGTCTTATATTACTTCTGTGCTCTCCTATTCTGGTTTTGACTTTTCTACAAGTCATCCCTATATATTTCTTATGGCAGGGACAACTAGCCATGTATATGACATGGGTAGAGTTGCAGTTCGTGTGTTGTCTCTGCGTCCATAGAAGGGTGTCTGTGAGTTGTAATTGTTTTGAAGTTGTCGTGAATTTGCAGGCAATACAATTCCCACAGGGATGGTGACCTGTTATTGGTGTCATAGTCATGTCTCTTGTTATTACAGATTGTAACTTTTTCTTCTTAGGACGTGTGTGGACCAGAGTGTCCCTCAGGTTCCTGGTTCTTTTATTCGCGAATCGTGGTTTTGGCCAAGAAAATTTTCCAGTGTTTAGGATGTTCCAGTTTTTATTCACTAGCTTTTGTACCTCATAAGTAGAGGGGCAAAACGTTGTTACACAGGTTGCTAGGTCTTGTACTGGGTCTTTTGGGTGGATCTGTAAAAGACAGTCCCTTGGTTGGTTGTTCGCACGTTTTCTACATTTGTTGATGGTAGCAGTTGTGTAGTCTCTTGCTTTTAGCTTCTTGCTGAGTTCTTGTGCCTGTATTTTATAATCACCATCTTTTGTACAGTTTCTTTTAATTCTCAAAAACTGACTATATGGAAGATTGTCTCTCAGAGGCTTCGGATGGTAGCTCTTATAAGAAAGGAGACTGTTTTTGGCAGTCGGTTTGGTGTATGTTTTTGTATGTAGGATGTTGTTTTCCACGAAGATAGTAAGATCCAGAAAGTCAATGGTTGAGTTGTTAGCCGTATACGTGAATTTCAGCCATGGATCACGGCCATTTAGCCAATCGATGAATAGTTTTAAATCATGTTTTATATCCCATATGACGAGGATATCATCAATGTATCTCTTCCAGTATAAAATACTGGAAGAGTACGGATTTGATTCGTTTAGTACGTGTTGGCTCTCAAAATGGCTCACGTAGAGTCCAGCCACCGAAGGGGCAAAGGCACTCCCCATAGAAGTGCCATGGTTTTGCAGATATAGGTCTCCGTCATATTCGAAAAAGTTTTCTTTGAGGGCCAATTTGCAGCATTGAAGAACAAAATGCCTCGGAGTATGGTATTTCCAGTCTTCATTATAGAGGACGTCTTCGAGCATTTGTAGGGTGTCATCTTGGGGTAGGCTCGTATATAATGACTCTACGTCTAATCCTACCAAGAGCATTGTTTTTTGATCAAATGATTTTTCGAAAATCTGTGTTAACAAGTCTCTCTTGTCCTTTAAGTAGGTGGGCGTCTTCTGGACCAAGGGTTTAAGATATTCATCTGCAAATTTTGAAAGTGGTTCTAGGATCGATCCTATGCCTGCAACTATAGGTCGTCCTGGAGGGGGGAGTTTATTTTTGTGTGTTTTGGGGAGTGAATAGAAGTAGGGGATCTTGGGTTCCTTCGCCAGGAGGTAATCCGCTTCTTTGTTTGTTATCCACATGTGGGTTTCGGCTTGATAGATCATCATCGTGATAGTGTTAACAAGTCTCTCCGTGGGATCCTTATCAATTTTCTTGTAAAACTTGGTATCTGATAGGAGGGTTAGGCATTGTTGATTATAGCCTTCTTTACTTAAAATCACAATCCCACCCCCCTTGTCAGCGGGTTTGATCACTATATCTTCATTGTCTTCAAGGGTCTTAAGCGCTTGGCGTTCTCGTCTGCTAAGATTTTGGAATGGGATCTTCTTGTTTTTCTCCATAGCATCCACACCTTTCAATAGGGCTTGTTCAAAGGTTTGAAGCTCTGGTGGAATGCTTCCTGTTGGGGGATTGAAAGTAGACTTTCTCCTTAATCCAGTGTCTCCATCTTGTGTCGGTGTGGGGGTCCCTGAAAAGAATGCTTTCAGTTTCAGGATGCGGCAGAAGTCTGCTAGTTCACACTTGAGTTTGAAACTATCCATAGGTGGCGTGGGTACATATCCTAATCCTTTATTGAGTACATTCTTTTGGTCTTCAGAGAGTTCTGTATTCGAGAGGTTAACTATTATTGATTGCTCTTGCTCGTTGTTGCTTGTGCTGAGGACATGCTTCTCGTTAATATGTTCCGTTGTAGGTCTTGCCACCCTAGAGACTTTTTTCTTCCTCTGGGTTGATTCTGGCCTCTGGCTAAAAAAGGCAGTTGTTGTTGATGTTGATTCTGTTGGCCTGATTGTTGTTGTTCTCCCATTGGTGGCATTGGTGGCATTCCATAGTTGTAAGGATCCATCCACCCTCCATACTGTGGCATGTATGGTTGAAAGTATGGTATATTCATATTAGGATAGTATGGTCTTTGCCATCTATTGCCCCTTCTTGGCCGTTGATAGCGGTTGGTATTCCTGCCTCTCTTTGTGGTGTAGTTTTCAGAGCTGTTAACTGAATTATTCGAAGAATTACTTCCCACAGATTCATTATCTGTACCTTGGTCGGTGATGTTGTAATCTTCTTTGGAGTAAGGGTGCATTTTTTCTTGGCTGAATTTTTTCAGGTCTTTCCCCAATTTTTGTAACTTAGCTTGCATTATGAACTCTTTAGTTTCTTCTATTTCTTTGTTAATTTCATCCAGTCTCTTTTTATAAGTTTGTGGATTGATGCATTTCTTAAGTTCGTTTTCACAAGCTTGGATCTCTTGTAGTAATGCTTCTGAAAGTCTTTTTGCGGTTTTTATTATGAGGACGAGGTAATCTAGAGTGCACTTCCAAGAGATGGAGGACCAGTCTCGGCGGAATGCCAAGTCATGTAGGAAGATTCTTGGTGCGTTATTTACCCTCAAGCCCCTTGGAGCTGTTTTTAATCGTAGGTATTCAGTCATTATGATGCCATGAATAGCTGTTCGGATTTGGTCTCTTTTCTTTTCGTAGAGTGTGTCCCAATCGTCTGTCTGTGCTAGTGCTTTGGTTCGGTCTGAATTTTGTAAGAGTGGCTCTGCTGCCAATATTTCTTCTATGTCGCTTTCATCAAAACTCAGTCCAACATTGCCTTCCATCGTCCTTCTCTTTCAAGAATCAGATTTCTGGAAACAATGTTTCTCTAGTTCAAAGGAACTCCCGCAGCTGTGCGCTGCTTAATATACTGAATAATCAAGAGGGTAGGGAGGAGGAATAATTGTCCATTTACTTCCCCGGCTTAAGTATAAGGGTTATCAGGTGCAAAAATGGACACTTGTTACAATTCTAAACCTTTGGATAGAAATTCTATAGCACCCTCAAAAACTCAATGTATTACGGTATTGCGGTATATATCTTTTTCCGCCCCACATTGTAGTTATGGGATCAAAAACATGACTAATCGCTCTCTAAGACCCACTACTTTAAGTTATTTCAAACCGTATTTGAAATTGTTCTTTCACAAAATGACTTTTTCATCCATGATGATAACGCTTTCAAAGCTCTCAGTCCTCTGCCCCCAGTAGGCTTTCTAACCAATTGCCAGATATAATCTAAATGTAGATATTAGAAAGATTAGAAAGATTAGACAACTGCTATCTTTCTCCACCCCCACAATACAGCGAATAACATCGTAAAATGTATAGATGTGTTTTCCTTGTCTGTATTTTTCCTCTCTTTTTCTCTATTTCCAGTGCAAAAGAGGGTGATTGGTCAGTGAAAGCCTAGAATAAGGCAACCAAATAGTTACTGCACAAATTGTGTAAATACAAGACACCTTTTAATGTTTGTCTGTCTGTAAGTCCTGACGAAAGCCCCATAGACTCTTTTGAGCCAAGGGGGGCTGAAACATGTTGACACAACCTTTAATATACTTAAAGATCAAGTTACTCGGTCTTTCATAAGTATCATTTATGTTTTATTATTATAGACTCACACCATTTATTAAAGATTTTGAGGAGGAGTTCTATATATTTTTAAACTCACATTCTCACCATTTTTCACTTACCCTTGTCCGGTGGGGGTACCCTTTGAAAAATCTCTGGACACTGCAAACTAGACCAGAGGAGCCTCTGGATGAGGCAGGCACCAATCACGAACTATTGCACCCAATGATAAATGCCATAACTACAATGTGGGGCGGAAAAAGATATATACCGCAATACCGTAATACATTGAGTTTTTGAGGGTGCTATAGAATTTCTATCCAAAGGTTTAGATTTGTAACAAGTGTCCATTTTTGCACCTGATAACCCTTATACTTAACCCGGGGAAGTAAATGGACAATTATTCCTCCTCCCTACCCTCTTGATTATTCAGTTCCATTGAGAATACCAGCTACACCATCTGTTCCATGCAGATGAATATCGTTTATGTGTGTTGGATGACCATGCCTCATAAATGAACTTTTGAGCCTCACTCGAAAACTCTTGGATCTCCCAGTGATCCCTAAAACTCGCCAAACCACCAGTGAAAGCTGCCCCGACTCTATCAATGGATGAGGAGCCTTCTGAGGATCTAACAATAGATTCCATCTCTGGGGAAGCAGAAGGGGTACAGCACAGGACATTTCCAGGAACGTCGGAAACCAAGCCTGAGCCCTCCATATTGTGGTAATAAGTACTATCCCTGCTTGTTGGCGCCAAGACTCTGGGAATCATTGTGAATGGCGGGAATGCATAATTCAGAGTCTGGGGCCATGTCTGGAGAAACGTGTCTGAGGCTAACTCCTCCTGATCTGGATGCCAACTGTAAAACGCCGGTAACTGCCTGTTGAGGTGGCAAAGCGGTCTAGATGACACGGACCCCATAGGAGATTCAGAGCACGAAAGACTCGTGGATGGAGCCTCCAATCGCTGAAGTCCCGTAGGTAACGAGAGTGCCAATTGGCTACGTCGTTGCTTCGGCCTGGAAGATACTCTGCCACCACTGAAATTCTGTGGAGTAGGCAATAATGGCAAAAATCCTTGGCTATATCTCTGCCAAAATCCTCGATTTCATTCCCCCAGTTTGTTGACATAGTGGACCGCTGAGATATTGTCCATTCGCAAAAGAATGCAACAATCTGTCGTCTCGGGTGAGAGACTGCGGATTGCGAAAGAGCCTGTCAGCAGCTCCAAGCAATTTATATGCAAGGAAAGTTCCTGTTGGGACCAACGTCCCCCGATGGATATTGAGCCACAACGCACTCCCCAGCCCCAGCGGCTGGCATCTGATTCTATCACAATCCCTGGACTGGAACCGAATATGGCCCTGCCGTTCCATGACTCCATGTGTTTGAGCCACAACAGCATATCCCACCTCGCCTCCTCGGAAAGAGGAATCTTTTCTGCATATCCGAGGCCTTTGCGGAGATGTTGGATCTTTAAACGTGGAGTGCCTGATAGTGAGGAGGGGTTGGGAAAATGGCTTGTATCGAGGAGGCTAACAGTCCCAAGATCCGCGCCACTGACCTTAATGACACCACTCGTTTGTTCAATAGGGTTCGCAATTCGTTCATGATAGATCTGATCTTTGGAGATGGAAGCAGTAGCTGGCAGCTCCGTGAATCTATTTGAAACCCTAGAAATGTTATGGACTGTGTGAGAGTCAAAATGGATTTCTGAGGGTTCACCACAAAACCTAGACTCTGGAGGAGAGAGATGGACCATTCCAGATGAGTGACTACTATTCGGGGACCACTCACCATAATAATGATGTTGTCTAAATAGACGATCAACCTTACACCGCACGCTCTCAAGGATTCCACTACCGGGCGAAGGAGTTTCGTGAAGCACCATGGTGCCGAAGAAAGTCCGAAGGGAAGGACTTTGTACTCGTAGCACACGCCTTTCCAAACGAACTGGAGGAAGCAACGATGAGGGGTGTAAATAGGAACAGAGAGGTAGGCGTCCTTGAGATCTAAATGCACCATACAATCCCCTTCTCGTAATAGGTCACTCAACAGATGGATGCCCTCCGTCTTGAAGTGATGATAAACAATCCAGCCATTGAATTCCTTCAGATTGAGGACCAACCTGGACCCACCCCCTCTTTTCTGGACCAGAAACACGCTGCTTTCAAAACCCCTCGGGTGGAGATGTGATGGGGCGATGGCTCCTTTCTGCACTAGAGAGTTTATCTCGTCTGTGATAAAATTCTTATCATTTTGGAAAAATATATTGGAGGGGTTAAGCGACCCTGACTGGGGCTGGCATACATCTCTAGCTTGTAGCCCTGAATGGTCTCCAAGACCCAGGCATTTTGCAAGACCGTGCGCCAATCTAAAAGATAAAATTGAATGTGTCCTCCCAAAATTACCTCTGAACATAAACACCTGAATTTCCCGTGTTGTGCTGGTTGGCCTGGTTGCTGTTGTATCTGCCCCTGCGGAACCCATTCCGAGGTCGTCTGGTGGGGTAGAAGGAGGAATTGGAGGAGTTGGAATAATTGGGGTCCTGATAACCTCCATGCTGTTGTTGGAACTGTCCTCTTGGGGCGCCTAGGATTCCTTGGCCGAACAACTTCCCTCTATATCGTCCGGCCCGAGTGAAAACCGGGTGGAACGCCCATTTCAAGGACTCCTGTGCCTTATCCAGGCCACTGAAGTCGCCACAAACTTCGTGAGTTCCTTTAGGAACGGCTGACCAAAGAGGAGGCCCTCCGCGACGGGCCCTGCCTCTGAGGTGGACAATTGCGCTAGCTTGGGATCCAGTTTAAGCTGAATAGACCGTCTTCTTTCGCTAGACATGGCACAATTTGCATTGCCCAACTGACATACAAGTCACTGTGCCCATCCAATGAGTTCGCCGGTGTCAATGGATGCTCCCGATTCCTTGGCCTTGTACCCCAACTCTAAAATGTTTGCGGTGGGGACCGACAAGTCAAGAAGCTTGTCCTGGCATGACTGCCAAGCACGGTCAATGCCTTTTGTCAAGTCCTTTGCATACGTCTTCAAGTACGTGAACATGGTGGGTTCCACCTCGGGGTATCCGCCACCTTCCCCGCCGGATCCGGCCTAGGGCATTCAGAGCATAGTCGGGCCCTGACGTCCTTGTCGTAGGGCTGACAGAGGTGGGACTGTACATAGGCTGCCACTTCTGGCGACGGGAGCTGTTAGACCTGGCACCTTGGCGTGGGTCTCCCTTCCACTTTTTGTTACTGTGCCTCATTTGTTTTGCTGGTGTTAGCTGCTCAGAGCACGGTGCCACTGCCAATCAGTGCCACAGTGCAAGTGCTCCCTGTATAAAATGTATATTTTGATTGGATTCCATGATTGGCTTATTTGGTTTACTGTCAGACCCCAGTACAGTGCACCAGGAGTGCCCAGGGCTTTTAAATCCAAATGCTGCTAGTGGGCTTATGGCACTGGTTGTGCCACCCACAGAAGCAGCCTTCTAAAATTTGTCTAGGTCTGCCATTGCAGAGCCTGCGTGCAGTCTGGTACTGTCATGCTGACTGGGCAAGTTCACCCACTTGCCAGTCCCTAAACTTTCCCTTTTCTTCATATTAGTCACCCCTATGGTAGGCCCAAGGGCAGGGTGCATTGTAAGTATAAGGTAGGAGTAGTCCTGATGTGTGTGGCATGCTACCTGTTCTCATAGGCCAGAATGGGCTGTTAGAATTGTTACATTCCATGATCCTAACAGACTCAGGGAACATGGTAGAAATTCGAGTTTAGTATGCCTGAACTCAGAATAATAAAATACATCTTTTAGTAAAGTTTATTTTAATATTCTGTGTTTGCAAATACCACTTTTAGAAAGTAGGCATTTGCTTGCCTAACCATTTCAGCCCGCCTCTGCTAGGATGTGTATCTGCTGTCTGGGTTCTGTGAGTGACAGGGCTGGGGAATTCCAGAGGGCAGGGCTAGGTAGCCTGGTGGTGAATAGAGAGATTTACATCAAGATGGGTGGGAGGAGTGAACCTGGACTCTGAATAGGACTGACCCTCTCCACCACAATGCTGGCTCCACTTCATGTGGAGTGTCTGATGTCCCTAGCCTGCTCCCTGAATGAGAAGTCAGAGTAATGTCAACAAAGTGCTCAAGAACTGGTTTTAGCTGAGAAAATGCCCCTATACCCCTGAGGAACAAAGGATTTAGGGGTATAAGTATTGGGACCCTGCTCCCAAGAAATTAGATCCTGCTTTGACAAGTAGAAACCTCTGCCCGACGAGAAGGAACTGGGAAATCTGTAAGGAGGAGTACTGTCCTTGACCTGGGGGATTGGCCTGCAGTGGTTGCCTTGCTGCTGAAGGAGAGGAGAAAGACTACAAAGACTTTATTTTCAACTTGTGCTGAAAGATCTCCAAGGGTTTGTGAGTGAGCTTGCCCCCTGAACGAAGTCCCAGGACCAGTGGACTTCACCCGCCTTGAGGAAAGCTGCTGGAAATGCTGATTTCCCCGTAGCGCTGAGGCAGGGAGCTGTGTGTGCCTCGAAGGATCGACTTGTATTCTGGGAAGCCTCGTACCAGGCTGTCAGCCTCAAGCAACACGACTCTGTACCCCAACGAGCCGTAGCTCGCGCCGTGAAAGGAGGACCCCGCACCGCACACTGCTTCACCCCCCTTCGAGCCGCGCCACTCCAACATGCACCCTGCCGCTGACAACTGCAAGCGCGTAGAGCGGCTGGGTATTGGTCGCACACCTGCAGCGTACTGTCCGCCTCGCACCGCACTTAAAGGATTGAAAGCCGCCAGCTCTCAAGGTACGGCTCGTACGCCGCAACGAACAGCAACCGCATCGCACAAAGCACCGTCCCCTCAAGCAACGCGACTCTGTGCCCCAACGAGCCGTAGCTTGCACCGTGAAAGAAGGACATCGCCGCCTGCAACTTTTTTGTTTTCACCGCATCGTCCATGACGAACTCTTCAATCCACGGTACTGTGTACGATTCGTCCTGCCTCTTTGTACGCCTCGGACCGGAGCATCCGCTGTGCTTGTGAGACTCTTTTTGTAGGCATTTCTATCACCGTAAGGGCCGAACCAAGGAATACGAATCGCACAGAACTTTTAAGATACGCTTTAAACAAGAACTCCTTATTGCTAATAGTATTGTGGTTATTTCTGTTGTTATTTGGTCTTGTGCTAAGTCTGAGATAAAAGATAAGTATTTTTTATATAATCCCAGTGTGGTGTCCATTTGTGGTGTGTCACTTGATTACTGTATGGCTTCACAAATGCTTAACCTATAACGCCTCTGAAATAGGTCTTGACTGCTCGCGCCAAGCTACCTAGAGGCTGAGCAGGGGTTATTTTAAGAGCGTAACTCCCTTTCCCTGACTAGTGGAGAGGGTCCCTGCTTGTCACAAGCACCTACCTGTGCCAACCAGAGACCCCCAAATCTAGCAGGAGCCATGCCGTTATTGGGGTGGATAATATCAGCCGGCTCAAAGTGAGTACTTTAGGTTGGACGGGGGTCTCCAAATGGTGTTCCTTCCTCTTTTTCTTGGCCGGCTCGGCCGCCTCCTGGTCACCCGACTGCTGATCGGAGGATGTATCATCAGTATCTCCATAGAGAGAATCCGAAGGGTCTGCCTGAGTGGCTGAAGCCTGATCTTTTGCCAAAGAATCAGCCAGCCTTGCAAAATCCTCCTTATGTGGGTTAACCCCTTGTGCCCAGCTAGCTTAGGGGGATTGGACGTGGCAGGAATCCATCCCTGCTGCAAGGCGTATTTATCTCTTCAAAGGGGCGATAGCCCTGACCAAAGCTGTATTAACGGACTTCTGGACCCCAGCATCTAATGCTTCTACCAGGCCCTGCTCCAAGGAACCAGCAGGTGCAGCTTCATAATAATAGTCCTCTTCATACACATATTCTGCCATAATAGAGCCCAGGTAAGTAATTGCGCTAGTGGTTAAGTGAATCAAGAGAGGAAGTATCCTCAACCAATGTCCTGGGACTGGACAATCAGGGGTAGAGGCACTACCCCAGGCAAGCCGATATTCACAAAACCTTTCTGATACAAGTGGAGGGAGGGCTTGCCAAAAAACCTCTCTAGGCTAAGCCTGTGCGATTTTTTTACAGTCAACTGCACTCTCAATACAGCCGGCATAGAAGGGGGCTGAAAACGGGCTGAGCACTTTTGAATTCGGAGCCTTTCCTGCTTTGAAACTGACCAATCAGGAGTTGCGGAGAAAAAAAGGCTCAAAATGGCCGCAGCGCATGCGCGGGAGCGACCGCCCAGGAAAGCACAGTTCTCGCCCACTCACTCCCTCTCCACAGAAACTGCTGAAGGCGCATTGAGCCCGGCTGGGGAGGCCGCCGCGCTCCAGAATAAGGGTAAATTAAACCAATACAAGCAGACTGTAGTGCGATTTGATCAGACCTGCGCCGTCGCGTCTAGAACCTGAAAGAACAATAGCGTGTTGGAAACATGGAACTTCGCTGCCACGTCTGCCCTCACAATGAGCTGTCAAACGCCACCTCTGCGCAAACTAGCAGCAAATTCAATCAACAATATACAGTAAAAAGGAATATGACGACATACAATGTAACCATGAATCAAAGCACAGAGCACCCATACACTACAAATGCAAGTAGGTAAGGTAAGAGGCACTTAACTGGCTGCGGAGCAGCAAAGAAAGAGGAAGTTGTTACCTCTGTTGGGACATTTATATGTTATTACTCTATGGTTGTTATGAACACTGAAGGCTCATGGGATTTGTAGTTTTTTCTATAAAGCAGTGTTTTGATTGGCTGCTGAATAATAAAAAGCAAAGAAATGAGAAGCATAATCCTCGCCTCCGGTCCTGACATTGAATCAATGGATGAAGCAGGCTGACTCATTACTCCATTCTGTAACGGCAGACGGAAAAGTTGAACAGACCAATGTTTCAACAACAAAAGAAAAGCATCCACTACGAGACTGGCACTGCATTCCATTTTTTGTTAGATTCAGTTACCTTTTTACCTGACTTTCCCAGGTCCTCACTGCTCCAGTCAAAGAGTGACGCGACCACAGCAAAATCCTCATAGGAGAAGGGGCAAGGACGTTGGCACTATCCATGTCATTATGTGGAAGAGGGAGAACATTTAGGCCCTTTCCTGCATTATTACTGACTGGCTTGCAATGGGGATAATCAATGTTGCAAGCCAGTCATTAATGCCATATAAAAGGCCTAAATGTTCCTCCTTTTCCATGTAACGACATGGATGGTACCTCACTCCATGCACAGGGAAAGAGTGGGTTGACTCACCGCAAATCGGGATGGTGAGACTAGCTGACTTTGAAGCTCCGAGGTGGGCTCCGGTGGTGGCCTAATTTTAAAAAACATGACGCGGCCGGCAGAACAAAAGGAATGGCAGCCATTAGGAGTGCTTAGCAAGCATAGACAAAAGATCACTGGATGCACAATTTGCTGCTTCATCTGAAAAGGGAGGAGGGGCAATCACACGCTATACAGTGTGATGGCCAAACAAAATGCCCTCTAAGTTAAATCGCCAGAAGCAAAGCTAAGCACACAAAGGAGGGACTGTTACTGAAATGCAGCAATAACAAAGCTGCATTTATGATTGACACAGACAACAGCTAATAAGAATCGCTTGGTGTGCCACAAGTCATAGAATAAGATACAACAGGTCATGCGCTGTCTTAGGCTCGACCTAAAAAGAGGCAAGAAATGTTGTGCCATCTTTTCTCTGATAAATACATACAATATAATGAACAATACAGAGCCAAAGGGTATAAAATAAGCAAACATATAATCTGCAACTCTGATTTTACTAACTGCATCATTGTGTGCCCATGCTAGAAAAGGTACATTGTGAGTACAATTTGTTTGGCTGATGAAACGTATTCTTGAATGTTTTATAGGTATTACAAATAGACTAAACACTTCAACAAATATCATCATGCAGATTTCACCAAGGCAACATACCTTGTCCGAAAACGCACGCTTGAAAGTGAAGGCAACATGGAGAAATGTTTAAATAAGTTAAAATCTCAAAAGGTTTTGGACATAGAAACATTTAAAATAGAGGGTCTTTATTTGGGAGGAGTTTTTTTCAAAACCTTCCACATTTAAAATCATTACAGTCTTTTGCTTTTTGCTCTACTATACACCTAGTCCACACATTTTTTTAAAACCTTTTTCTTTCTTTTTCTTTCTCTTCTAGAATTTCATTTTAATTTCACCCTTTGTATGCATCATTTGAGAACATTAAAAACATACTGACTTGGTTAAGAGTAAGCATAATAAATGTATATAAAAGCACATTGATTTGAACAAAGTTGATTTTGGAAAATTAAAATGTGAAACGTTTTATACTTTTTTTTCCTGAAATTTCATATTGCCTACTGGTGCTCAAGAAAAGTATGACTGTAGTGGATGTAAATGTATTGTATTTTGTAGCACACGTTAGCCTTATGGCTTCATCTTAGTATCAAGTCTACAAAGAGTGAGTTGTCTGGCAAATCCATTAACGGACTATGTTTTTATAAAATTAATATAGACAGTTCTCTTCCTTGAATTCTACTAATCGGTATGATGAAAAGAAATGAAGAGATGCTAGATTAGTTTATAAATGTTTTAGTCTTTATTCACTTTTTACTTTGTCTATACATAATATTGTAAATCAAGTAAGACTCGCTTGATGAGTGTATATATTACCCACTGGATAGTTATAGTTAGGATTGTGTTTCCATAGGAAATGCCTTTTTTGTGTTGCTAATAAAGTTTGGCACCGTTTGACGAATCATCACAAATCTTTCCCAAAAAGTGCGACTTTTTGACTAGCTTGCGCATGGAAAGTTTCGTGGTGAACCGTCCAGCAGTTGCCAAGAAAAAGGGTGGTCCCAAAACGTGTTTTCGCCATTACTTTTTCCATAGCAACTTTAAACACATCTACAGCCCAAACCACTGAACGTATTTATGCTAAATTTGGCAGAAAGCTAGATCTTGGTCAAGAAAGAGTGCTTTTTGTGATTGGGTGCAAATCTGTTCAGTAGTTTTTGAGCAAGTAATGCTAAACAAATTGTATTTCTAGGTATGCAGAGCCTGCCCGGATCTGACAGATCTCAAGCTGAGATCTGATTGGCTGTCATCACATCAACCAGGGAGTGGTTGGGCGGCCATATTACAGGTTGGGACTCAGTCTCAAACCTAAGGAAAAAGGCAAAAAAAGACATGGGGGTAGGATAGGATTCATTGACCCTCTTGGCCTACTCGTGGGGTCCCAGAGGGCAAAAACAGTTTTTCTTATTTTGCTGCAAATTGGTCAGCAATTCTTTTAATAGGCATGGGCTTCCGCAGATCTTTTTAAAATATGCCCGCTGGGTGGACCAAGTCCCGGGGAAGTGGGCATGGGCATAATTTTGGGGAGAGAGTCACTTGGCCCCTTCTCAGAGTCTAATTAGGCCCTGGGGACCCCATTCCCCTTGGTTGAAATAAATAATAAAATGGGAGGGGACAACGCAGACCCCCTCCTGAATCTTAAAATGGCCCCACCGGCCCCATCTCCCAGGCGAGGGGTTTAAATAAAGGGAGGGGGGCATGGGACCTCCCTCAAATCTGTTCAGTAATTTTTGAGCAAGTAATGCTAAACAAATTGTGTTTCTAGGTATGCAGACCCTTCCCGGATCTGATAGATCTCAAGCTGAGATCTGATTGGCTGGCATCACATCAACCAGGAAGAGGTTCGGCGGACATATTACCGGTTGGGACTCCTGAGGAAAAAAGAAAAAAAGACATGGGGGTAGGTTAAGGATTCCCTGACCCTCTAGGCCTACTTGTGGGTATATGGTCAAAAAATCGAGTCCAAAATATCGAGTAACACAAATATCGACTCCAAAATATAGAATGGACAAAAATATCGAATGGACAGAATATAGAGATCAAAAATATCGTTTTTAAGGTAAGTAATGTAATATCGATTTCAAAAATATAGAAAGTCAAAATATCGAAGTACATAATATAGGTTATTAAAAATATCGAATTTTTAATAATATCGAATTTTTTTAAGTGTTTTGTATGTTAGTATATGTGTGAAAAGTGTATATTTTTTTGTAATTTATTTTAAGTAATTAATTTTATGTTATTTAATTTTGCGTAATTTAATTCTGTAGTGGGTTGTGGATTTATAGGGGATTAGGGTGGGAAGTAATGTAATTATAAGTAATTAAATATGTTAATTAATTTATTGGTATTTATTTTGAATACATTGTTAATTAATTTTTAAATGGTAATAATTCATTCTTAATTGATAATTCATTTTTATTAATTGATAATTATGTGAATAATATTAATTTATTTTCTGTAGCGGGTTGTGGGTTTATAGGGGAATAGGGTGGGAAGTAATTTAATTATAATTAATTAAATATGTACATTTAATTATTGGTATTTATTTTGAATAAATTGTTAATTAATTTTTAATTGGTAATTAACTAATTCTTAATTGATAATTAATTTTTATTAATTGATTAATTGATAATTATGTGAATACTAATAATTTATTTTCTGTAGTGGGTTGTGGGTTTATAGGGGAATAGGGTGGGAAGTATTTTAAATATGTTAATTTATTTATTGGTATTTATTTTGAATACATTGTTAATTAATTTTTCATTGGTAATTAATTAATACTTAATTGGTAATTAATTTGTATTAATTGATTAATTAATAATTATGTGAATTATAATAATTTACTTTCACTAGAGTGGGAATAGTAAAATGTACCCCTATGCTATCCAACGCTTTCCCTACTGTTGCACTCACTGAGTGGGAATAGTAATTTTTACCCCTACGCTATCCAACGCTTTCCCTACTGTTGCACTCTCCGGAGTGGGAATAGTAATTTTTACCCCTACGCTAGCCAACGCTTTCCATACTGTTGCACTCTCTGGAGTGGGAATAGTAATTTTTACCCCTACGCTAGCCAACGCTTTCCCTACTGTTGCACTCTCTGGAGTGGGATTAGTAATTTTTACCCCTACGCTATCCAACATTTTCCCTACTGTTGCACTCTCTGGAGTGGGAATAGTATTTCTTACCCCTACGCTATCCAACGCTTTCCCTACTGTTGCACTCTCTGGAGTGGGAATAGTAATTTTTACCCCTACGCTATCCAACGCTTTCCCTACTGTTGCACTCTCTGGAGTGGGAATAGTAATTTTTACCCCTACACTATCCAACGCTTTCCCTACTGTTGCACTCTTTGGAGTGGGAATAGTATTTTTTACCCCTACGCTATCCAACGCTTTCCCTACTGTTGTACTTCCAGGAGTGGGAATAGTAATTTTTACACTCCCGCTATCCTACGGTAATAATATTGTGTATTTTTTATTAATATTATGTTAATATATATATATGTTTTAACATAAATGATTGTATGTTTTTTTTATAAGTTAAATTAATTATTTAATCATTTTAAGGTAATTTAAGTATTTTTAAGTATATTTTAGCTATTTATTTGATATTTTTTAATTTTACATTATTTTTAAGAAATTCGATATTTTTACAAAGTATATATTTTTAAACGATATTTTGGATTCGATATTTTGGTACTTACCTGTTTGTAGATAGGAATTCGATATTTTGTCTGGTGATATTTTGGCATCGATATTTTGGGTAGTCTATATTTTGTCCTTCGATATTTAGTCAGTGATCCCTACTTGTGGAGTCCCAGAGGGCCAAACACTGTTTTTCTTATTTTGCTGCACATTTTTCAGCAATTTATTTTAAAAGCATGGGCTTCCGCAGATCTTTTTAAAATATGCCCCCTGGGCCAGGTCCCGGTGGAGTGGGCATGAATCTCCTCCTGAATCTTAGAAAGGTCACAGGAGCAGGGAATTGGGCTGCATGGCTCCCCTCCCTGAGCCTTTAAAGGCCCCAGGGACTCCATCCCCCGAGGCCGGCTCACTGACCTTGTCTGTAGAGCCCACCCCGGGACACAGTAGCTCCCCTGCCTGCACTACCGCAGGAAGGAAAACAAATGTTTGCTCCTGTCTGGTGGGAGCATTTTTAGATCTCCTGCCAAACAAGAGCAAACATATAAGTCTGCTTCCAGCCAGCGAGAGAGTTAAAGATGTTCCCACCGGCTGGGAGCAGACTTCTGTTTTGTTCCCCTGCCCGCACTGATGAGGGCGGAGAAACAGGACACATATTGCTCCCGCCCGGAGGGCGCAAGTATAAATATCTTCTCACTCCGTGCAGGAGCAATGTTGGTACTGATGGAGTGAGATAGAAAACAAAATTTTGTTTAAACTCGCAAAGTCACATTTCCATAACATGAATAATAATATTAATGATTTGTGATGTATCGTATTAATACAACCTAGATTAAATTTTACACATGGGGGGACTAACATGTGTGCTCATAAACGTGCATAAATGTTGCATCTTTTTGTTCGTGCAAAATAATAAAAATAATTTGTTGTTTTCGTTTTTGTCATTATTAACTGCAGCAAACTTAAAAGAGGCATGTGCTTATTTTGCTTTCCCTTGTCTATGTGATGTCATTTCTCCTATTCTAGGTGCATATAAGTTTCATGGATTCATGAAGACTGGTAGATATAAACGCTGCTTTATTTGTTTGCATTTTGCTAGGTAACATTAGACTAATCGGGAGGGTTAATTAATTAGTAAACCTAGGGTGGATACAGAATCAACATTATTTCTTACATTAATACTTTTCTTGTGTTTGTTTATTACTAGAAAGCATAAGTTGCCTGCTTTTGGGCCTAGTTTGCTCGAGTTTACTAAAGCTGAATTTTACTTCTGCACAAGTCACGAGATGCCCATTCTGAAAAAGTGTTCGTCAAAGCTGCATTCACTAAGCAAATCTGACATGCTGTCACCATTTTGTCGGACGTGGCCAAGGTCGGAAGTCAGTGATAAAGGACAATTTTGTCAGCTCTAACTTGGCACCCGCGGAAATGAAATGAACACTGTGAGAACATTAATTTACAATTGTTGCAAACCAAGGAAGCTCCTGGTTGCATTCGGAAAAGACAATGGTCTTTAAGAAACGTGACCTAATGGAACTTTTGAAATGTGGGTGACATGTCACTTGTCACTCTCAACCAATGGGACTTCGTGGATTTATGAAAACTTTCCTTCGCTTAGTTTAGCTAGCATAGAAAGGTATAAAAAGTCATGCCCTTAGGGATGGGCTGGCTGCTGCTTTCTGACTCTCCGATGAGGGTGAAGTGCTGCTGGACTTTGCGTGGAGCACGTAAGAATCCTCATTGAACTTTACTTTAATTTCATTTATTTAGCTTAGCTAGGGACTTAGGCTTTAGAAATGCTAAACTGTTAAAATCTTACTTAAACTTTGAATTTCTTACTTAAACTGTATTTTTCTCATGAAGCTTTCCAAACATGCTTACCTTAATGATAATAAAATTACAATAATAAAATTACATTTTGAAATACCATAATTTAGTAAATAAAATCTTACTTTTGACAAACAAGCTGGTCTTGGTTATTCAGAAGTGCAGGTTACTTTTAGCTAGATCCCATCGCCAATGGTGGTCGTTTAAATAATTAGGATTTGTTATAATGACAATATTCCTTCCACAGATGTATACATTGTATATAGTTTGTAAATAATGTGTATATAGATTTAATCTGACCACCTGATTCAGTAGGCCCAAATATGTCATGTTTATAAATGGGTCCATAAGTTAGTGTAGAATTTTGTTTATAGGTTATGAAGTTGGGTAGCGTTGTTTATGATATATTTCCTATAGGCCGCTGGATCAATTCTCTGGTAGCAGAAATTGATGGTTGCTAAGGGTAACCAAGGTAATATGTTGGTTGCTAAGGGTTACTAAAGTGTTATGGTATGGAAATAGGATCGATGTTTTAACACATGTTGAGTTTGTTTTTCGTGCCATCTGTAAGCTATACCGGTATAGATTGTGTGGCGAGAAATTAGTCACGCAAGTCATCTGTTCTGTTTGCAGTGATATCGCCGAGTATCACAAGTGGTATCGCCGAGTACCATAGTGTTGTCGCCGTGCAGCACAGTGTTAGGGCTAGGTGTGAATCTTGTAAAGTGAGGGTTTTCTAAGAAATTAGAGCAGCATGAGAATAGGGACAAAGCGCCTTCCATAAAACTCACTGTGATAAAAGTATTGGTTATATCCGAGCTTGAATGAAGGGCAGAGTAGCGTCGGTGCATGATTATCTATAAACAGGTTAGAGTCCTGTAGGGGTACATGTTTTATATCTATAAACAGGTTAGAGTCCTGTACGGATAACGTCGTTATTTTGCTAACGGTGCATGATTTCTATAAACAGGTGAGAGTCCTGTACGGATTTCATGTGTGTTTGAAATTAGGGAATTTTCCGTGTGAAAGTGCGAATTTGATTTGTAATTTATGTTCAAGTGGAACTCTTAGAACTGTCACTTCGCGGTGCGTTCAGAGGAAAACGAGTTCATAATTTTACGTGTTAGAAGGGTGGGGTAAGAGTTACTCTACTGACAATTGAAAATTATCCTTAGTGTGAATAGCGCCGACTATTCCGAAGTGTGGATACTTGAATGTATGTAAACTATCCTAAATAGTGAAACAAACAGATGAGTCCTTATTGTCATTGTTTAAGAATTAATTTACACTGAAAAGTGCCCTTAAAATGGCGCTGTGAAAAGATTTTGTGAAGGAGGGGTAAGCGCTAGGAGTGAGAAGCGAGAAACCGCAGCTGCTGTGTACGTCACAGAGCCGCGCTGGGATTGGGTGACCTACGTCACAAACTATACTCTGATTGGCTCTTGAGTCTCTGACGACCTGTAAGCTAATTGGTCCTTCAGAAAAACTCCATTTTTATTCGTTGAGCAGGAAACTGACGTAGCTCAACTGTCATTGGCTTGTTGGTGTGTTTCGCGCACGGATTGGTTGCTTTGCGGAACATCCCGGAAATATTTTACGAACGATTTTACGAGTTAAATTTAACTTTTAAAAATGAGTTATCATTTTAAACATGTTGAGAAAAAGCCAACATTATTTCAGAAGTTTAAAAATTTATTTTCACCTGACAAGAAAATCGAAACGCGAGGTGGTAAATTACTTCATAAGTATAAAACACCAGCAGCGTACATGGAAGGTGAATATGGATATCATACTGTTTTGTGGTTTGATAGCTGGAAACGCTATACAAAGAACGACGGTGTTTTAACTTGGCCTGATGATGGTTCATTTAACGTAAAAGTCTTGAGAAATTTACGAGAGAAAATGAATGCTCTTATTCCAAAACCAAGACCAACTCAATTTGAAGCTTTAGTTGAGTGGGAAGACGAGATGTATCAGTTACAAAGAGAAGCTAGTGGAATTAAAAGACCTACTAAAACTCCAGCTTGGAGAAGAGATACTCATGAAGACAGGTTGCGAATGTGGAGGCAGGGAAACATGAGTGAAGGATTGTATTTAATTCAGGAAATGGTTATGGGTACTCCTGCTGGGAAATCTATAGAAAGCGAATCTGAAGATGCAGTTATGGAAGAAATATACACTACAGCTAGAAAGAATCAACCTTTGAGACCTCCTAGATCATGGTCTACTCCGGTGATTTCTACTGAAACTACACCGAGTGCACCTCCAATAAATGAAACTCCAAAACTTTATCCAAATAATTGTGAAATTATTGAAACTCCAAGAAGACCAGAATTTGATAATGCTCGAAATGAAGGTAGACATTTTACAATGACTCCAAGAGCAAGGGAAGCTCCAAAAGACTATGCAAGAGAAACAAGAAACGTTGAGGCTGTTGATTCTGCTGAATATTTTAAATCTAAAGAAGAATTAATTAGACGAATGACAAAAAGCATGGAAGCTGTGACAGTTCCAGTAACGATTGGTCCTGTTCAGCCTGTATTTGACCAAAAAGAATCAAACAAAACAGGGTTAACTATTCCTTTAAATGCAGAAATTCAAAGGGTTGCTGAAAAATTTTACTCAGACATATCTGAAATAAACTCTTCAAGATCGAGAATGCCAGATTTAACTTTTAATGAGGATTTATCTCCAAAAACACCAATGGGTGCTATTTCAGATGTAGGGAGTCCTGAAGTTAGGGTGACTACTCCGAAACTTGATGTGGCTAAATTAAAAGCAAATATCGAAGAATTAATAATTGGAACAATTGGTCCAGATAGTTTAAATTATTATCGAGATGATGAACTACTGTTCATTTGTAAAAGTATTCAGTGGAAAACAAAAAATAAATATGATCAATTAGAAGATCTAGCAGCCGAACTTGAAATCGATGTGAGTAAACAAAAGAATTTTGCAAAGCATTACAGATTAGACTTTTCAGAAAGTGACATTGAGAGTTTGAACTCAATGGGAAGAATACTGCACATAAAAGATTTGATTGTTTACATCAAAAAGCTGGGAGAACTAAATAAGTGGAGAGTAAAATGGACAAAAAAGAAGGAAGATGAAAGATTGGAAAAATTGTCAAAACAATTTCCAATGAGAGAGATTGCAGGTGGAGGATATGTTCATGTCCCTTGGTCAAGACAGGACATACTGCTATTCACAAATGACTTTCCAAAATTGAGGGAGAAACCAGTAGAGTGGTATAGACAAGTGGATAGATTTATCAAAGTGTCAAAAGTTCTGTGGATTGATTTAGATGGATTTTTCGACATTGTCGTACCATCAGATCTTTGGACAGAATGTAAAATATCAATAAGTTGGCCAAAAACAGAACCTGAGCGAATCAAAGAAACAGGTGCCCCAAATCCTCTTGTAATGGATTTTTACGAAAAAGTGATCGTTTGGATGAAAAACAAAATTCCACCCAAAGAAGTTGATTGGGTTAAAATAGAAAGGACAAATCAGGAAACAAAAGAATCAGTTCATTCTTTTTATGAGAGGTTACTGTTAATTTTTAAACAATACAGTGGCTATGAAAAATTAGATGAAAAGGACATGAGTCATTTTATCTATAGATTCGTTTATGGACTAAAACCTGAAATTGCAGATATGATCAGGAATAGCATTGTAGGATGGCAATCACTTTCTGTGGATGATATTCTGAGAAAAGCTAAGTATTGCAGTGATGAGTTAGAGGTGAGACAAAAGAAACTCAAGGAGAAAGCCATGTGGGCTCAGGTAAAGGTGGCTGAGCAACAAATTGCCAGCATGGGTAATAAGAACACAAATTTTGTTCAAACTGGAAATACGAACCAGATACAAGGAAAGCTTAAAGGTAATATTTTTCCAAGAAAATTTAGCCCAAAAATTGAGGAGTTGAAACAAAGATTACCTTGTTTTAATTGTGGCGAAATTGGACATTGGAGAGACGAGTGTCCTAAACCTCCTAGAAACTTAAAGAATCCCTTATTAAATCCACAGATGCAGAATGGTGTTGACCTGCAGCAACAGCTACAGATACAACAGGGTTAAACGAGTTAAACATTCAGCGACAGCAACAGCAACAGGTGAATAACTGTCAGGATCAATTGCCACAACCACCATTTCCGAATTGTGGGGGTGTTCAAAAATATAATCCAAATGTGGGATTTCAGGGAAATGAACAAGTAATAAAACCGCAAAAACAGCAAAGACAACAAAGGGTGCAAATGCAAAATGCTTCACAACAATTTTTGTTAACAGAAAGCCAAGACAGTGATTCGGATGATTATTGCTGACGGTGCCCGAGAGAGGAGGAAGAGTGTGTTGTTGGAGCCACTCTTGAGGTTGACCAGTCCGGTCCATTTGTAAACGGGAAAGTTAACGATGTAGACATCACTTTTCTAGTGGACACTGGCGCTACCCGTTCTACTGTTAGATCAGTAGAAATTGAAAACCTACCTCTCTCTGGGGATACCATCCAAGTTGTTGGAGTAAGCAATCAACAAATTAAAACTGATTTAACTGATCCAGTTCCAGTTGAAATTGGAAATTATAGAGATAAACACAGATTTGTGGTTTGTAATAGTAGTCCAGTAAATTTACTAGGCAGAGATATTCTGTGTAAAATGAATTGCAGAATATATTGTTCTCCTGATGGAGTTGAGTTACAAACAATGGAGGAAGATGGTTTGTACAGAATGACAATGATGATGATGGAAGCAGAAGAAACAAAATTGTTTCCTGCATTTGAAAAGAAAGATTTGCCTGAAGAGCTCAAGGAAACAGTGAAACCTGATATATGGGATTTTACTGGGAACGAGATGGGTCTGATGAAAAACGTAGATCCAGTAAAAATTACATTGAAACAGGGAATAGAATTTCCTAATATTCCACAGTATAAAATGAAAGCAGAAACAATCGAAGGTATTACGCCTATAATTGAAAAATTAATCAAACAAGGTGTATTAAAAGAAATGGAGAGTAGTCCTTGTAATTCACCAATTATGGGAGTTAAAAAGTCAAATGGAACTTTTAGGATCGTACAAGATTTGAGAAAAGTTAATCAAATAGTTGTTCCATGTTGTCCTGTGGTTCCAAATCCAGCAGTAATTCTGTACCAGATTCCACATGATGCTGAATGGTACACTGTCATTGATCTTTGCAATGCATTCTTTACTGTTCCCTTACATCCAGACAGTTATGAAATCTTTGCTTTCAGATTCCAAGGTAAGACCCTCGGATGGTCTAGAATCCCTCAGGGCTATACAGAAAGTCCTTCAATCTTTAACGAATTGTTAAAAAGATCTTTGGAAAACTTGGACTTACCAGGTAGGTCTACGTTAGTGCAGTATATTGATGACTTGTTGATAGCTGCAAAGACAAGAGAAAATTGTGTAACAGACACAATAATACTGTTAAATCGCCTTGCAGAAGAGGGACATAAAGTGTCTCCAGGAAAATTACAGTTTTGCAAACAAGAAGTAAAATATCTTGGTCACAGAATTGCAAAGGGAAAAAGGCAAGTGACAATTGAGAGAATTAAAATGATTCAAGCAATGCAACCTCCAAGAACACAGAGACAAGTCAGGATGTTCTTGGGAATGGTTGGTTACTGTCGACAATGGATAAGTGGATTTTCAGTAATTGCAAAACCACTACAGAGACTGACAAAGTCTGATGTAAAGGATCCAATTATTCTCAATGAAATTGAGATGGAATCTTTTGAGAATTTGAAAAAGAGCTTATGCCAAGCTCCTGCTTTAGGTATGCCGAATTATGAGAAAGATTTTGAACTGTACTGTAGTGAGAGAGAAGGATGTGCATTGTCTGTATTGATTCAGAGACATGGGAATTTAAAGAAACCTATTGCATACTTCTCTGCAGTTCTTGATCCCATTGCAAAAGCATTACCAGGTTGCTTGAAAGCAGTTGCAGCTACAAGTGTTAGTCTTGAACAGAGTGAAGGAATCATTATGGGATTTCCTGTGAAAGTTTTTGTGCCTCATTCAGTTGAAATATTACTGACAAGAGGTAAAACTCAGCATTTGACAAGCAGCAGATTGACAAAGTATGAGAAAATCATACTAGGAGCAGATAATGTTTCGATTTCAAGATGTTTGAATCTGAATCCTTCTACATTACTGCCTGATTCTGAGATCATTGATAACATCGAAACAGAACATGAATGTTTAGATGTTATGGAATTCTGCACGAAACCAAGACATGATATCAAAGATAGACCTCTATCTGAATCAGATTTTGTCTACTTTGTAGATGGCTCATGTTTGAGATCTGAAGGAGGTGTCTTGAAAGCCTCATATTCAGTCTGTACAGTTAAAGATGTTGAAGAAGCATCATGTCTTGAAGGAGTTCGATCAGCACAAGTGGCTGAATTGATTGCTTTGATTCGTGCATGTGAAATATCAAAGGATATAAGAGTTACCATCATTACTGATAGTCAGTATGGGTATGGAGTTGTACATGATTATGGACAACTCTGGTCTCAGAGAGGCTATATGACATCAGCAGGATCTCCAATTAAAAATGCAATTTTCATTAGGAGATTAATTGAAGCAATACAATTGCCGAAAGAAATCGCAATTGTCAAGTGTGCAGCGCACACTAAAGGAGTTGATTATATCTCAAAAGGCAATGCATTTGCAGATGAAACGGCAAAATTCTGTGCAAGAAAAGGTTATTCATACAATCGGGAAAGGAGTAAAGAAACTGATTCAAATTCATTAATGCTAACAACAGTTGTAGAAACATGGAATGAGATTAAAGAATTACAAAACGAAGCAGATGATGAAGAAAAGGATCTGTGGTTAAGATCAGATTGTAGACCACGTGATGAAGATGGAGTGTGGGTTTACAAAGATGGCAGAGTAGTCTTACCGAATTGCTTGATTGCAGATATGGCCAGATTATATCATGGCCCAGCTCATCTTGGAAGAGATTCTATGATCAGACTTTTTCGAGAGACTTGGTTCAATACTAAATTCAGAACAATTGCAGAATCTTTTTGTCAAAGGTGTTTATCATGCCAACAAATGAATCCAAACAGAAAATCATTGGTGGGGACAGGAATAATTGGTCGAGAGGGTGGTCCTTTTACCAGGTTACAGATGGATTTCATTGAAATGCCCTTACACAATTGCTTAAAATATGTTCTTGTAATCGTTTGTTTATTTTCAAGATGGGTAGAAGCATTTCCTACAAGACATTGTGATTCAATTACAGTAGCAAAACTACTGCTCAGAGAAATTATCCCAAGGTACGGTTTTCCAGTCACTATTGAGAGTGATGGAGGAAGCCATTTCGATAACAAACTGATGAAGTTAATTTGTGAAGCTTTGAGCATTGAGCAGAAAATACACTGTGCATACAGACCAGAGGCATCTGGGGTAGTTGAACAGATTAATGGAACAATTAAAAACAGAATTGGAAAAATGTGTCTTGAAACAGGTGTAAAGTGGACAGATGCTCTTCCACTTGTTTTGATGTCATTAAGAAGTACACCAGATAAAAAGACAGGTTTGAGTCCTCATGAAATTTTAATGGGAAGAGTTATGAGACAAGCCTTTGTACCTGTAGGTAAACTGTTGAGCATAAATGACAGTGCTATTTTGGATTACTGTAAAAGGTTATCTGATATAGTGACTTCTGTATCTAATCAGGTAAGAACTGAAGCACAATCAAATGAGAAAGTTTTGACACATGACCTGAGACCTGGTGACTGGGTCAGAACGAAAGTACATCGGAGAAGAAATTGTCTGGCTCCTAGATGGCAGAAGCCTAGGCAAATAATTTTGATCACTACTAATGCTGTAAAATGCAAAGGATTGAAACGTTGGATTCATCCTAGTCATACTATTCCAGTACCAACTCCTGAAAGTTCTGATGTTGAAAGTGATACTACAGATGATTCTGATTCTGAAGCAGAAGGTGAAATAAATCCAGATTCTGAAGATCGACAAGAAGGTCGACATCTGGAACCTGTACCTGTGAATGAAAATTCAACAAGAAAAGACTTGGAAATTATTGAAATAGATTCTGAAGGTGAAGAGAATCTGTTAAAAGGAAAGATAACTGAGGATTCAGTTGTTTCTATTAAAGACAGAGAAGCGAAACAAAAAGAAGTTTCAGACCAGGAGAGTATCGAAAAGCAAAAAACAAGCTCTGAAGTAAGGAACAGAAATCCAAAGTCTGGGAAGTTGGAGGTAATTGAAGAAGAAGAAGAAGACGAATTACCAAGTACCAGTATTGGAAATCAGAGAAGTGTTCCTGAAAGAGTAAAACTGCCGAATAGAGAAGTTCCTGAGTCAATTGAAATTTCAGACTACGAAACTGAAGAAAGTGACGTGGATGGTGAAAGTGAAAACAGAAAGAAAAGGGCTTGGAAGTCAGAATCAAATGCTTCTGAACCAAAGAAGAAATACGTGAGAAAAGCAGACTACTGGCCTGGTGGAAGATTGAGAGTCAGGTTGATCAAGAAACCTAAAGAGCAAGTTGAAGAAATCAGTAGTCAAAAGAGTCCTGGAAAGGAAGTGGGAGTTGGAAGGAAAATTGAAGTGGTGTCGAGAAAAGGAAAAAGAATAGTGAGACCAAACCAGAAATACAAGTCTCCTGAGTGGACTTATTTAGTAATTCCACCTGTTATTGACATTTATGGTAGTAGTGAAGAAGAAAACGAAATAGAGGAAATTAGTGACAATGATTGAAGTACAGAAATTTTAATTTGGCAAAAGGCTGAAGAAATTTTGTTAGCTGACATAAGGTCGAAGAAAAACTGTTTAGTTGAAGAAATCTTATGGATGACATAAGGTCGAAGAAAACTTGTTTAGGGCTTTAAAAATAAAATTATTTTAAAAGGGGGGTATAAATAGTTTAATTCTTAGAAATTTTAAAATAAATTTTGTTTTTAATTTTGAGGCAAAAATAACCAAAAATGCCTTATGTTAAGGAGAGCACTTCAAAGTGTTCTGTTTTTAAGAGATGCTGTAAGATGACTCTGGTGTGTCTGCTCATTTTAATTCTGCTCTGGTTAGTTTTAGCTGTGATCATCCCATTAGAGATGAATAGAGAATTACACAAAGTTAACATGACAAGCAAAGCTTTGGTTAGTCAAACTAAACATAGTGCATCTGCTAAAGTTATTGATCATCAACCTAACATTCATCAAGATAAATCTATTAGTGATTTTTCAAGTAATACATTTACTAAGCTTTTGAGTGAATATGTCAAGGTAATGGATGCTAAAGACTGCTATGTCTGCGTCAAGTTACCTGCTTCTGTTTCTGAGGGAGTGACATACAATATGCTTCCTCTTACATATGGTGTAACATGTAGTGTGTTAACTAGCTTATTTTATCAAACTGGACGCTTAGAATATTACTATTCAGATTTTGACGAAATTTTTGCGAATATAAAGATTGAGGGTGCTTTAAATAAGCACAAGAAAGCCAAACAAATGAGAGAATTTTTCCTTGTTACTAATGAACTCACTTATGAGTATGCTTATAAGAATAATCTAACCTGCAAATTGAGTGCTGAGAGAAAGAAATTTTTGAATATGGTTGAGGAGAGAAGAGCAATTTACAAAAGAAATGAATTAGTCAAGCAGACTAAGTCAAAATTTTGGCAAAAAGAGGATGAGAAATTAAATGGCAAAATGCTTGAAAACGTTGCAATACACATAGATAAACCAGTTAGTGGAAAGCTTTGCATTAGAAGAGATAATACACTTTTTGATAATTATTTTGTAGGTGCAAGTAACTGTGAAGATACTTATCAGATTTTGGGAGGTTGGGGATTCAAAGGTGGAAAAGATCCAATCTTCCCTGGGATTTATTTTGTTTGTGGTGACAAAGCCTACTACAACCTTCCAGACCATTGGTATGGAACTTGTTATGTGGGAATTGTTTTTCCTAAAGTGTTTCATGTTGATAGAGATTCAGAAGGATTGTTCAAAATTCATAATTATGTAAATAGAGTCAAAAGAGAAACTTTTACAGAAGTTCTGGGAGATATTTTTCAAGCAGTGATACCTTTTGTTGGTATAACCCTAAACGCAGGGAGAATTAGAAAATTGTCCACAATTGTTGACAGATTGTCAACAGACACAGCTGATGGATTCCAATTAGTGAATGTCGAGGTAATTGCAATCAGATCTATGGTGATTCAAGATCGCCTTGCTTTAGACATACTCCTAGCAAAAGAGGGAGGAGTCTGTGGCATTTTACATGTACAACATTGTTGCACATATATACCTGATGAAAGTAAGAATATAGAAATGTACATTAAAAACATTACACAAATGCATTCAGAGATAATACCTTTAGAAGAAGATGATTTTACAGGGAAACTTTCAAAAAGATTCCAAGCAATTAAAAATTGGTTTCATGACATTGGTAGTTCAATTCTTGGCAAGATTTTGGCACCTTTGATTATAATAGTATTCATTTTTATTTTGACAAAAATAGGTTGTTTGTTGCATAAGAGAAAGAAGCAGTTGAAAGAAAAGAAAAGAATCTATAAACTTAGAAAAGAAGAAGAAAGGGAGATTGAATTACAGGAGTTACATAGAGAGCGTTATGTTAATTCCAAAGATTATGCAGAAACAGATTTTTAGGATTACTGATACAAATGAATTTGAATCAATTTCTCGGAAATTTAAATTACCAAAATTTTGGGTGTTGGTGTGGTGATTTGTTAATCACCAGATGAGGGAGTTGATGGAGCGAGATAGAAAACAAAATTTTGTTTAAACTCGCAAAGTCACATTTCCATAACATGAATAATAATATTAATGATTTGTGATGTATCGTATTAATACAACCTAGATTAAATTTTACACATGGGGGGACTAACATGTGTGCTCATAAACGTGCATAAATGTTGCATCTTTTTGTTCGTGCAAAATAATAAAAATAATTTGTTGTTTTCGTTTTTGTCATTATTAACTGCAGCAAACTTAAAAGAGGCATGTGCTTATTTTGCTTTCCCTTGTCTATGTGATGTCATTTCTACTATTCTAGGTGCATATAAGTTTCATGGATTCATGAAGACTGGTAGATATAAACGCTGCTTTATTTGTTTGCATTTTGCTAGGTAACATTAGACTAATCGGGAGGGTTAATTAATTAGTAAACCTAGGGTGGATACAGAATCAACATTATTTCTTACATTAATACTTTTCTTGTGTTTGTTTATTACTAGAAAGCATAAGTTGCCTGCTTTTGGGCCTAGTTTGCTCGAGTTTACTAAAGCTGAATTTTACTTCTGCACAAGTCACGAGATGCCCATTCTGAAAAAGTGTTCGTCAAAGCTGCATTCACTAAGCAAATCTGACATGCTGTCACCATTTTGTCGGACGTGGCCAAGGTCGGAAGTCAGTGATAAAGGACAATTTTGTCAGCTCTAACTTGGCACCCGCGGAAATGAAATGAACACTGTGAGAACATTAATTTACAATTGTTGCAAACCAAGGAAGCTCCTGGTTGCATTCGGAAAAGACAATGGTCTTTAAGAAACGTGACCTAATGGAACTTTTGAAATGTGGGTGACATGTCACTTGTCACTCTCAACCAATGGGACTTCGTGGATTTATGAAAACTTTCCTTCGCTTAGTTTAGCTAGCATAGAAAGGTATAAAAAGTCATGCCCTTAGGGATGGGCTGGCTGCTGCTTTCTGACTTTCCGATGAGGGTGAAGTGCTGCTGGACTTTGCGTGGAGCACGTAAGAATCCTCATTGAACTTTACTTTAATTTCATTTATTTAGCTTAGCTAGGGACTTAGGCTTTAGAAATGCTAAACTGTTAAAATCTTACTTAAACTTTGAATTTCTTATTTAAACTGTATTTTTCTCATGAAGCTTTCCAAACATGCTTACCTTAATGATAATAAAATTACAATAATAAAATTACATTTTGAAATACCATAATTTAGTAAATAAAATCTTACTTTTGACAAACAAGCTGGTCTTGGTTATTCAGAAGTGCAGGTTACTTTTAGCTAGATCCCATCGCCAATGGTGGTCGTTTAAATAATTAGGATTTGTTATAATGACAATATTCCTTCCACAGATGTATAAATTGTATATAGTTTGTAAATAATGTGTATATAGATTTAATCTGACCACCTGATTCAGTAGGCCCAAATATGTCATGTTTATAAATGGGTCCATAAGTTAGTGTAGAATTTTGTTTATAGGCAATGTTCCCTCTAATTTTTTTCCTCTGTGTGCGGCAGTGTGAGGTCTCTGTGCGCTCCAGCCACAGTAATGTGCGCCAAGAACCCGACAGCGTGTGTGGGTGCAGCGACAGGGGTTTTGACACTGGAGTTCCTGCTTGATTGTGCAGATAAATGACCTAGGTACTAGAAAGGAGGAGGCCTGTTTGATGGGGCAGGCAGGTCCAGACTGGGAACCCAAAAAAGTAGCGCTGGCAATTTTGCTGCACTGGCTGCCACCCACCAGAGATGGGGGTGCCAAGTTTCAAGCACTACTGCTTAAACCCGGTCCCCAGCACTGGTGCTTTTGTTACTGAGGGCCCATATTGCCACATCACTGCAAAACAGCCCCCAGTAACACAACTGGACCCCACTGCTACAAAACTGACCCCCAGCCTTCCAGGCAAACGCCTGATGCCTGCTAAGGCCAGTCCAGCCAGGAGGGTGGCCTTCGTGTTGGTGACTGGCGTACAATGGTTGTGTCATGTTCGAAATGAAAGAGTGCAGTGCAGAGCATCTGCAACCTCGACAAAGCTACACGAATATATATATATATATTAGGAAAACGGGGCAACCAGCCTCATTCCACAGTGCCAGTGAACCTCTTCTTTACTAACTAACTACACAGCGGCGGCTCAGGGACATCTTAAGGACTTTGAGCGCCCTCTGCCAAACGTATTTTGGGGGCCTCTGTGCGGATCAGCTTTGAATTTATGATCCAGTTTCTCATGTCCTTTTGGCCAGATCACAAACAGTGCACAGACACACTGGTTCAAATTCCAAATGTGTTTATAGTTACTATTCAGGGATAGTGATGTATTTTTCCAATATTGTAACACAGTAGAAACCCACTAATACCACTGCAAATAATCACTGTGACATCCTCCCATTTCTCATATCCGAGATCCTGTTTAAATCTAAAATAAACACATTTGTCAAATAATGTCTATAATACAATCTCACACATTACCCAGATAAAAAAAATGAAAGGAGAATGCCATTTGCAATCTGTTTAAGAATTATTCAAGGTCATCAGGGCATGCCCGGTTGGGGGTCACTCTACTTGAGCCATCTGGGTGTTCTGGGCTTTGGCGAGCCATGGGCCACAATTGCAAGTCTCGCTTAACCATTGGTTCAACTTTCAAGCCTGTAAGTGACAAATTATAAGTGGCATTTGCTACATTTGAGGCCTCTCTAACCTCCAGAGGGGGCTGATGTAAATTGCCACCAGATGGGAACCTTCCTGTCCTAGCCAAGATTACTGCTGAGAATCTCCATGACCCTGACGCTCTGCTCCTAGCTGAACAGCTTGTGGGTATCATCAATGCAGCCTTCGCCTGGGAGACCTTTGAGATCCCTGTGTGTATACAAGACCCTGCCTAACAAGGAACGGTCATGTGCACTCCCTCCATTGCATCCCTTTCTAGGCGGATATGCAACCTTCATTATCTCATAACTCGGAAGAGTTATCAATTGTTGGCACAGGGCTGAAGCCTTGCAGTGCCACCTTGCGCTATGGCAACCTCTAGATATGAGACCATGTTTATAGTTGACGTAATCTTGCGACAGTAATGTACCCAGTGTGATGGAAAACTTCTAAAGGAACAAGCTATTTTGCTTGTTGAGGTGACCACCTCTAGTTTGCAGAGACAGGCTCTTGCAAGGCTGACGTGCTGAAGTACTCCCACTGTGCAGACTAACTGAAGCCCACAGTGCATGCGTGATGTCACAGGGTTCCAAACATAGGACCCCATGTTTGCTAACTATGATAGGGTCAGGCCAACCATGCAGATTGACGCATGCATTCCTTGTCATGGGATTTCATGCACTATTGATCCTATCTAAAGTGTGGGCTTGTTTTTGTGTTGTACTCTTTGCTATGTCCAGGACTTTATGGTTCTGCCCGTGGTGCACAATTGCTGATGTATGGTCCTGTCCGCTGTACATGCTATGTTATGTGCCCTACGCTCCCATCTGCAGATAGGCTTCATATGGTCTCATCTTTGAAGGGAATGGAATGATGTGGTCTCGCTTAGAGTGCACACTTGGTCTTTGGAGCAGCAACTGTGCAAACCACAGCCACATACACAGTACAAGATTCCTTCAGGTGTAGTATATAGTACAGTCATCAGGCATCAGCAACAGCGTAACAAGGCAGGGACGGGGCAGCTTTTTTTAGTTTGTCCCGTCAATGTAACATCAGCATAGGAGGCCCTGCTGCTCAGAACATGGTGGTGAGCATGGCAGAGAGTAGCAAGGCTGAAGGAGGTTGAGTGAAATCTAGGTTGCACCTCCATATAGTAAAATACATGTCTACTATGGTGCAGGTAAATGTGGCCTTTGCTGTCAGCTTATGTATAAATGGCACTCTTAGTATCAATAAATACGATTAATTACTAAAACTATACAACACGGCCACATTCTCATTGTGTCTTACATTTATGCAATCTATCATTGATTAATGCGTTTTTCTAGAGTGGAAATAAGATACAATGCAATAGCTAATTAATCTAAAATGTTACAAGAGTAGTCCTGTTTATTACTCATTACTTTCCTCCCCACACCTCGATCTCAAATCAGAAAACCTATATACAATCTAATGCAAAATCAAATCAGAACTTCACTTATTTGGTTTCAGTTACTGCTCCCAGATTTGGACAACTTCTTCATGTCTCCCCTCCTAGGTTTGAAGTCTGTTTATGTTCATAACACAATCTTCCCACAGCCACGCTCTATTAACAAAAAGCATGCTGCAAGTCCAGAAGCAGGACGTGTGCCTTTAGAATCACTAGCATATATTAGTGATTGTAAAAGCACACGTTATGTTTTTAGGCTTGCTGCATGCCTTTTGTTGATAGAGGACGGCAGATTACGTGCCTTTTGGAAAGTTTTCATGTTAATTGCAGAGCACGACATACTGATGCACGGGCTGCATTTAACATGAAAGCTTTTAAAAAGGCAGACAATCTGCCGCGCTCTATTAACAAAAGGTGTGCAGCAAGCCAAAAAGCCCAATGTGTGCTTTACACTTCGTTCTTTTGCGCTGGTTGCATGTCTTTTTCTTTTTTTTTTAGCAGTTTTATATAGCACAAACTTGATCCGAACCAAACCGGGTATCAGAGCGCTTTACATAGCACTAGTTACGTTACATGAGTACACACATTCATTTTTGTTAGGCACGGGGAGATTAAGTGATTTGCCCAGAATCACAGGAGGTTTTTTGGCGACATTACCGCGACTCGAACCCGGTTCCCCCAGGTCCGAGGTCGAGCGAGATTCAGAAAGTCAAATGAGCCCTTTGACTCTGTAAACGTTCACTTTTGTATGTAATTACATCAGTGTGCTTTGCGCGCTGATAGACATTACATACAACATCAAAAAAACAGCTGCTTGGGAACCCTTTCTAACCCTCCCCAGTGTCTGCCTATGGCTGACACCAGCGCTAGGAAGGGTGCTCAATTGCCAGCTACTGGCCGACACACTAGCAAACAGGTTAATGCAGAGTGGCAATAAAGATTTTTCATAACACAATAGTTATATTTTACACACACATTTTGGCTGAAACACAGTAGAAAAATACAGCTAGGCAAATTAAACTGAAATCTTCAAATGGATATCCGTTTTCTAGTCTTCAGGTTCAGAAGCCAAACAGCACAATCAAGGAATAACATGAAACGACAAAGATGTGAACATGAGCCGCTAGCGAACTGAGAGCTGATTAAGGACCATTGTGAAAATACTCCTGTTAATTGTAGCACCGTAGTGTGCTGCAATTAACATAAATATTTTCACAATGGCCCTCAATCAGCTCTCAGTCGCGCTCCATTTAAGGGAAGACATGCATGAAGCCCAAAAGCACGACGTGTAAAGCACACGTCGTGCTTTTGGACTTGCTGCATTTCTTCTCTTGATGGAGCGCGGCTGAGAGCTGATTGAGGGCCATTGTGAAAATATTTATGTTAATTGCAGCACACTACGGTGCTACAATTAACAGGAGTATTTTCACAATGGTCCACAAACAGCCCCCAGCTGCGCTCCATCGAGAAGGAAAAACCGCAGCAAGTACAGGAGCCACCAGAAGCCGTAAATTACAATTTTTCGCCCCGCTCCTGTACTGAAAGCGGCGGCGCCAATGCTCTTCTGAGATGTGCTGTGGATGCGCGCTCCACACGCAGCACTGCGCGCTCGGGGGATCAGACATGGGCGCCCGCGGGGCCGCGCACGTTACTGGGAACACTGTTTATAGGTTATGAAGTTGGGTAGCGTTGTTTATGATATATTTCCTATAGGCCGCTGGATCAGTACCCCACCATGTGGGGAGCTGGCTGGAGCAGCTTGTACCCTAGGGCTACCCTCACAGCCACTAATATGTGGTATATGAATGCCCCATGTGGGCGCCTGGGCACACTCCTCTGGCCCTGTGTAATGAGGTCTCTGGTGCTCTGAAGGCCCAGGGAGGGGGCTGCCTGCCCTCCTTTAAATTAGATGTAGCCCTGCGGGATGGGGTCCCCAAGCCCTAATGTGGCTCTGGTATAGGGGGCTTTGTGGCTCTCTCCCATTTTAAAGTCTATTTGGTCCTGGGGGAGGCTCGGGGAGGAGGCCCACACATTCTCTCTCCCCTTTTGAATGACATGCGGGCACTATGGGATGGGGTCCTTGGGACTTGGGGAGGATGGTCGCGTGGCAACCCCCCTTTTTTAAGTGAATTTTCCCCTGTGGCATGGAGTTCCCAGGGCTTAATGAGGCTCAGGAAGGGTGGCCTAACAAAGCAAACACAAGGAGATGTTGGACGGAGTACTGAAACTTTTCAGACACTCACCCCCTGCCACGGATCTGGGTTGAATCCATCATCATTCTTTAGCTCACTTCGCCACCCCTGTTCAGACCCAGCATTATGCAAAGCAGTCTTGACCCTGTGCCTCATGGGCACAGTCCAGGCTGAACTGCCAAGCGAGGTCTTCCCTGGAATGGAAATAAGCATCGTGGGACCGGTTTCGGGGTAACACTCCTCATCTGCCAGGCTAGCATGAATCCAGTGGCAAAGTGAGCAAGGGACCAACGTCTGGGCATGCCCTGCCAATTTAGGCTGAACAAAGCAAACATGAGATGATGGATGGGCCTAATGACGTTTGGGAAGGGGGGGTCCGTGGAAGTGCACAGCGGGGGGATTTGCTTTACATATGGTAATAAAATATTACTTTATGTTAAAGAAAACTTAGAAATTCACTGGAAAAAATAGCAATAGGTAAAATAAGTAATGGTAGTTGGTTGAAATGTTCAGTAACAACATAACATTTTAAACTCTAGAAACCACAGAAATTCACCACTTGTAGTTATAGCTATCTCAAGTAACTCTAAACTATACCCTAAGGTAACTATAACTTGCCCCCTGGCCAGCTATATGAGATAACTATAACTATAACTTTGCATTGAAAAAAATGAATGTCATTGAAAAAAACTAAAGGTTAAAAAGAATTTCTAGTTAGGCGAAAATGTCATACCGTTTCAAACTAACAAAACCATTGAAATTCATAAGTTATAGTTATCTACAACTCGTGCCCTCAAGTTACTATAACGCACGCCCCCACCATGCACATTGTTGTCATCAATGATCTCATTTTAGCTGTTGCAGTGTATTTTTTTATTGTCCCCTCCTCATCGCGGTATCACCCCCCGTTCCCTGCCAGCCGCCACTCTGCAGCCCCTGTGTTGAAAGTTTCAGGGTGATAGGTCAAGCAGGGGCCGAGAAAAAAGGGGGTTCCCAAAATGCATTTTCACCCCGCAAATTTTCATCGGATTTTGGACACGACTGCAGCCTGTACTACTGAGCAGAATTACTCCAAATGTGGCAGAAAGGTCACTTTTGGTTCAGAAAGCGACCTTTTTGTAAATTGGTGTAAACACGTTCGGTAGTTTTTCAGTTATTAAAAGAAATCCACATTTAGGTATATAGGGACATGAGTTCCTGAGGAATCCTGCAGTCTCAATGTCCAAATCTCATTGGCTGCACACTTCAACCAGGAAGTGTTGGCAACCATCTTGGAACTAAGCTTAAGCAATTTCCCATAAAAAACATTAAAAAAAAAAAGGAGGCAGAGTAGGAATACCTTAACCCTCTAACTGTGGTCCTGGGGTGCTCCTGTGACCCAGACAGGACCAAAAAGCACTTTAAAAAAAATTGTCATAGGAATGTGATGGAGCCGCTAATCCGCAGCAAAATAAAAAAACAGAAAGCACGTGTGTGTACATTATAGCCCAAGGGTGGGCCAGGTCCCTGGGTCATGCAGGCTTTTTTTTTTAAAAAGGAAGGGGGGTGCATGGGCCCCCCCTTCTGGGGGCCCATGCACCCCCTTGCAGGCGGGGAAAGAGATGAAATGATTGCTTCTGTGCAGAGGGAGCTGCCTCTCCAGGAGCTTCTTCCATGCAGCAGCAAGGCCTGCTCCCGCAGGAGGATCGGTACTGCCTTGGACCATGGGGGCTTTGAGACTCCCCCGCAGTCGTGGGGAGAGACAACATAAAAGTCAGAAATGAGCAGATAGAGGCAGAATAAAGTTGAGAAACTAGCAGAAAGAGGCAGAATAAAGGTCAGCAACGAGCAGAAAGAGGCAAAATAAAGGTTAAAAAGAGGCAGAATAAAGGTCAGCAACTAGCAGAAGGAAGCACAATAAAGGTGTGAAATGAGCAGAAAGAGGCAGAATAAAGGACAGAAGGGAGCACAAAGAGGCAAAAAGGTGAGAGAAGAAAGACGCAAAATAAGGTCAGAAATTAGCAGAAAGAGGCAGAATAAAGGTCAGAAGGGCGCAGAAAGAGTTAGGCTAAAGGTCAAAAACTAGCAGAAAGAGGTCAAATAAAGGTGAAAAATTAGCGGTCAGTAACGAGCAGAAAATCAGAATACAGGTGAGGAACTAGAAAAAAGAGGCAAAATAAAAGTCAGGAACGAGCAGAAAGAAGCAAAATAATGCTGAGAAAAGAGTAGGAAGGGTGAAAATGAAGGTGAGAAATGAGCAGAAAGACGCAACAAAAAGGTCAGCAATGAGCAGAAAGAGAAGGAATACAGGTCAGAAACGAGTAGAAAGAGGCAGAATAAAGGTCAGAAGGGAGCAGAAAGAGGCAGAATAGAGGTCAGAAAGCAGCAGAAAGAGGCAGAATAAAGGTCGGAAATTATCAGAAAGAGCCAAAATAAAAGTCAGAAGCAAGCAGAAAGAGTAAAAATAATAGGGAGAATGAGCAGAAAGAGGAAAAATAAGAAGAATGAGCAGAAGGAGGTAAAATAGAGGTTAGAATGAGCAGCAAGAGGCACAATAGAGGTTAGAAACTAGCAGCAAGAGACAGAATAAAGGTCAAGAGCGAGAAGAAAGAGGCAAAATACTGGGCAGAATGAGTAGAAAGAGGCAAAATAGAGGGCAGGAGCGAGGAAAGAAGAGGCAGAAAAAAAAGCAGAAAACGAGCGGACAAAGCACAAAACTGAAGACAGCAGAGGATAGCTGACGGCAGGTAAGCTACACAGGGGGAGCTGGCACGAGGAGCCGCTCCCATGTGCCCCCTACTTTTTTTTACCATGCACTCACTGACAGACCCACTCATACATTCATGCACCCACTCACAGACTCACTCATGCATCCCCAGACAGACCCACTCAGAGACTCACACATTCACTGACAGTCATACACTCATGCACCCACTCACAGATCCATTTAAGCACTGATTCACCCCCTCACAGACCCAATGAGAGACTCACGCACATACACTAACAGACCCACTCAGAGACTCACTCACACACTCATGCATCTACTCACAGACCCGCTTAGGAACTTACACACCTACTCACAGACCCACTCAAATACTCATGCATGCACTCACAGATCTACTCTAACACTTACGTACCCTCTCAAAGACCATTTCAGCGACTCTCACATGCTCACACAGACCCACTCAGACACCCATGTTACCATTCACAGACCCTCTGAGAGACTCATACACCCACAACAGATCCACTCAGAAAGTCACATACCCCTTACCTGAGCCTTTCAGACACTCACTCACCCACTCACAGACCCACTCAGACACTCACTCATTCACTTACTCACTCACAGACTCATCCTCCACTCACAGACCCACTCAGAAACTCATGCACCCACTCACAGACCTGCTTGGACACTCACACATCCACTCACAGACCTACTCAGACATTCCCACACCCACTGTCAGACCCATTCAGACACTCTAACACTCACTTACAGACTTACTGAGACACTCATGCACTCACTCACACACTCACTGTCAAAGGGTCCTGGTTACATTTAGGAAATAAAATTGAAAAACCCTTTGAAATTCCGTTAAAAAGCCAAAGGTTCTAGGGACGTTATAGTTAGGAAACAACATTAAAAAACCTTGAAAATTCAATGAAAACACTTAAGGTTACAGGGACGTTATAGATAGGAATTTTTTTTTTTTTAATTCTTAGAAATTCACTTAAAAAACAAAAGGGTAAAAGGACATTATAGTTAGGCTCAGATTTCACTTGTACACAACCAGTGAAATTCAGCAGTTATAGTTAGCTGAGCTAATTTTAACTTATGCCCTGCAATGCTCTGCTTATGATCTCACATATTACATCACTCATGACATGGTCAGTGACATAGATATAGTTATCTCACAAAACTATAAGTCATGCTCTCGGACGCTAACCACAGCCCTCCCAAGACTGAAATCACCACAGGCACTCCCCTCTCGACCCCCGATAATCTGAACCCTCCCTCACAAACTCCCCCTTCCTCCAACACAGACCCTTTTCCCTTACTTCCCCCATGTCCAATGTCTTCCCCAATCCAGCGGTCATCCTCCCCCCTACTACCACTGCCCACTCCCCTTCCGATGTCCCACATCCACATGCACATGCACAACATGTCTCCACCGCTTATCTCACTGACAATCCCCATGACATCCCCATGTCCAACATCTCCACCAATCCAGCAGACACTTTTCCCCCTATTATCACTGCCCACTACCCTCCGCCGTCCCACATCCACATACATAACCTGCCTCCACTGCTAATCTCATTGACATTCCCCGGAACTCTGACTTCCTACCTAGAATTTCTCTCCCTCCTTACTTGAACATTAGACTCACTACTCCTCCTCTGAACACCTTGAATGGGAGCATCACTAACCCGGCTCCCCGCGTTCAACCTCTCCCCTCTCCTAATCCCACTGATTCCATCCAATCCCCGACTCATGTTCTCTCTCCCTCCATAGACCCAAGTCATTCCCGGCCCCTGCCAAAAACATTAAGCTTTTTCAGCTCAATAATACAGCACCTGAACAGAATGGAGGGGAAAATTAACTCCCTTGCTGCCGATTTTCTATGCTTACAACAAGACCTTCTTAACAGGACCATGCCACTGTGCTCTCTCTCCCGGGTAGATTTGCTCCTACCCCCCTCAATACCTCTCCCATGGCCCCACAGAGCACTCCTCGACCCTCCATTCCGTCGGCGAGTCAGGCACTTCGACCCAACCGGGATCACCACCCCTTTTCGGTACCATAACCTGATTAGATCAACGGCTCTTTCCTCGCTTGAGCCAGAATTCTGTCCCTTTCTCCATCCCCATTATTGTTGGCACTAACAGAATCCCTAAAACTGTCCACTCGCCTAGACCTCCTGCTCAATACTCCTCTATCCACCTAGCTCCCCTCATCATTGAGGCTCCCCACCCTCTCTCTTGCATGCTCCTACACTGCAGATCAGCAGTACAACATACCATAGACATTGCTGAAGCTCTACTCGCTGAAGAAATAGACATCGCTTTCCTCACAGAATCCTGGCTCAATGTCCACTCCACCCCCATTCTTGACATTCTCACCCCTCCAGGGTACAACATCATCAGACAAGACAAGCAGATCAAAACTGGGGGAGAACTAGCCATCATTCACAAAGCTGGTATTCAGATTACCAAACTTAAACCTGCAGAATATCTATTGTTTGAATACCTAGGTGTCGAATTCACTGCCAAGGGCACCTCACCCATCAAATTCCACACCATCTACCATCCTTCTGGAGAGCGTATCCTCTTCTCCGAAGTACTAGCAGACCTAATAACACGTTTCTCCCTGACAGACACAAAAGACGTGTTTCTGGGTGACCTCAATATCCACTGGAATGACCCAGAAGTCTCCACTGTCCAGAACCTATCCAACCTACTTGTAATGTACTACCTCAAACAACTCTGCAATACACCAACTCACATCAAAGGTGCAACGCTGGATGCGATCATTACCAATAATGAACTGTTCTCTCTGAGAGCGATTTCTCCCATTGCCTGGTCCGACCACCACCTCATTATGTTCAAGATTGACGCACTTGTCAGCCACCAATCTATTCGTGAGGACAAACCTGAGCATTGGACCAGAAACATCAAAGAAGTTCCTTTACCCGAACTTGAATCCAGGATTCATGCCCATCTACAACTCCAACCCTCCACCTGGATGGCTGATGACCTCACTACACACTTTAATTCAGCAATGACAGAGGTTTTAGACCAAGTAGCTCCACTCAAACTCAAACAAATGAGGCGAACCAAATCTAAACCCTGGTTCAACGTAGATCTTAATAACAAAAGGCGTCAACTCAGACAAACGAATAGGTCTTGGAGACTAAACCCTTCAACCTTACACCTAGCGCAACTTAGATCTGCTCGGCTGGCGTACAAAAAACACATTTTTAATGAAAAGACATCTTTCTTCTGCAACCAACTAGATCTGGCGAAAAACAGACTGAGAGAACTCTTCAACATTGTCAAAAGCCAAAGAAACTGCACTCCCTCTCACGAAATCAAAGCCACCAAAGAGCGTTGTGAAGAAATTGCCACCTTCTTCACCAATAAAGTCTCAAAAATTGATCAATCCTTCATTCAAACCTCAAATACTCCTTCCCTCCTAACCTGCCCCCCTTTAATCACCCTTGACCAATCAGAAAGAGTTCTTACCAAGGACAATCAGGCCTGCCTCCAGCTAAAAAACAATGCGAATTGGTCCAATTTTGAGCTAAAGTCGGAAAACGAGGTCTTCAGTATAATTTCAAACCTAAAACCTGCTTCCCACACTATGGACCCACTCCCATCCACAATTATAAAAGAACTGACCCGCACCATTTCCCCTTTCTGGACAACAATCATCAACGCCTCTCTCATCTCAGGCTGTGTCCCAGACTGCCTTCAACTAGGACAAATCACACGCATTCTGAAGAAACCAGGGGCCGACCCTAACGATCTTAACAACCTCAGACCTATCTCCAACCTACTTCCTTGCAAAAACATTGGAGAAATGCGTTCTCCACCAACTCAACAAGCACATTGATGAGTTCAACCTCCTTGACACCTTTCAATCAGGATTCAGGAAAGGCTGAAGAACTTAAACAGCTATGTTGAACATCTCTGATGAGATTCACAGGGCTTTAGATGAAGGTGATGCCTGCCTACTCATCCTTATTGACCTATCTGCGGCATTCAACACAGTAAATCATCCAGCTCTTCTGAAGACCTTGAGGAAGCGCTCCGGCATTAACGGCACAGTACTAAAATGGTTCACCTCCTTCCTTCAAAAACAGCTCACAACAAATTAAAATGAACTCCTGTCTCTCGAAGCCAACAAAAGTCACACTTGGGGTCCCACAAGGCTCGATCCTCTCCTTGTCCCTCTTCAATCTCTTCATGAAGCCCCTCACAATCATCTTCAAAAGCAGGAGTGAATTACCACCTTTACGCTGATGACACCCAAATCTATTACAAAATGAAATCACCAAGCGACAACCGACACCTCAATGTCACTCTAACCGAGATCCAAACTTGGTTCAACGCTAACCACTTAAAGCTCAAACCAGATAAAATGGAACTAATCCTATTCTCTCCAGAAAGTAACCACCGTCCAATCCAAGAGTGGCTCAAAAATCTGGTTGCCCTAAACTGCCCCCTCGTCCTATCCGACTCAGTTAAGTCTCTAGGCATTAACCTTGACAAGAACTTATCAATGGAAGCCCACATCAAAAATTCGGCAAAAGTGCGCTTTCCTCACCAAAACACCTCAAGAAATTGAAACAAATTCTTCCCCATGATGATCTCAAGACAGTAGTTCAATTCCTAGTTCTCTCTAAAATCAACTATTGGAACGCCATCCTAACAGGGACTCCAAAAGCTCACCTAGCCCCACTAAGGGCAGTGCTGAACATGGCCGTTAGACTCATATCTGGACTAAAAAGATTTGAACACGTCACTCCAGCTCCCAACTCCCTCTACTGGCTTTCCATGGAAGGGAGGTGTATTTACAAGCTGGCCTGCATCACACACAAAACTCTTCACTCACCGTCCCCCAAACTACCTAAACAACAAACTGATAAGAGCAGGACAATCCAGAACTCTGAGAAGCTCCAACTCACTCCTTCTTATCCCTCTGAAACTGAAAAAGAAAACCACTCATTACCGATCGTTTTCTGGCAACGCTCCCAGGATGTGGAACGCTCTCCCTAAAGTCCTCAGATGCAACCCCTCCTTCTCCTGTTTCAAAAGGGACCTGAAACTCAATCTCCTCAACAAATACTTTCCCGACCAACGTCAACGAACCTAGATTTCAATATCCGATTTGACTCCTCTCTCTCTTGACATTGAAGGATTGTTGATGACCGGACTGTGTTAGCCACCTTTGTTTGTTTTCTCTCCCTCTCCTGCACTGTTTACCTATTTTTCAGGTTGTATTTTTTTTATCTCTGTTTTGTTCCTTTCCACCTTCCTACTATGTAATGCAATTTTCTTCTGTTTTTACTGTGTGTATGTAAAGCGCTCTGATACCCACGGGTCAAGCTAGCGCTATATAAAACTTTTAAAATAAATAAAATTAAATAACTCGCGCCCCCACCATGCACAGTTTTCTCATCAATATTCTTATTGCAAATGTTTCATTGATATTATCAATGATGTTATAGAAGATGTCATAACTGATGTAATACGTGGTGTGATTAGCAGTGCATGGAAAGGGTGCAGGTTATAATTACCTTAGGAAAAGAGTGTGTGGTCAGGGGGTTGGGCGCATGGCGGTGCACAGCATACGAGCCACCAAGGACTGGCAATGTGCGGGCCCCCTCCCAAGCCGCTTTTGGCCAATTCACAGGTGCATTTATTGCAGTGGCCCAGTAACATATTTCAGCTGGAGGTGGCACATGGCCTCCCTCCCCAGGCCAATTTTGGGCCCAGAGACCTCATCCCCCAGGGCCCAGCACCATATTTAATGGGAAGGGGACATATGGCACCCCTCCTGGGGCAATTTTGGTCTCAGGAACCCCATCCCACGGGGCCTGTTACATTTAGTGGTGGAGGGGGCATGTGTCCCCCTTCCTGGACTGATTTTGACCCTGGGAACACATCCCCCGGGACTCAGAACAATTGTTTTGGGGAGGGGGTGTGTGTCCCCCCTCCCCAGGCCATTTGTGCTCTTAGGGACCACATCCCCTGCAGCCCTCCACTATATTTATGGGGGATGGGGACATGCAGCCCCCTCCACAGGCCATTTTTACCCTGGGGCACCTCATTCTCCAGGGGCCCACCATATTCCAAAGGGGTGAGTGGCATGCCGCGCCCTCTTGCTGGACTGTATTTGGCCTCAAAGACCCCATCTCCTGTAGCCCGGCCATGACCAAAGGGAGAGGGGTTGAGAGCAAATGTGTGGAGGGGGGTAGACCTCTCACGAAGACGTGCGCACGATTTCACTTGGAACTGTGAGGTTTCTTCGCTTATTTTCATCGAATTACTCAATAAATAGTCCAAAAGGTTTTTTCATAGATCATCTGATAATTTATTAGGCGACAATTTTCATTTTTTATTGTGTTTCATAAGAATGAATTTTCTTCCAAATTCAAATCATTTGATTTTAATCCATTGCCCAATGCATTTCGGGTCGGGAAACTTGACCCTTCTTCAGGGGCCTAAAAAATGACATAATACAGGACCTTAGCAAACGTCGTAGGTAGTAATATATGATAAATACATGTTCAGGAGTATATGAATGTTAACTGATAGGTGAAAAGTAAACATGCAGAGGTGAAAAAGTAAAGAAGCCGGGGAAACAGCGTGATGTGGAGTTTGCCGAAAGAATAGTGGCAAGTAATCGGAGTGCCAACAGTGTAAATGGTATAAATATACGGCATGCAAAAGAACAACGAAATAACTGATAAAGAAAAAGAAAAACAGCAAGAATAGTGGCCGAGTTATCAGAGTGCAAAACAATATCAATGTACGGCGTGCAAAAGAACAGAATGGTGCAGCGGTGGAGAAATGAACAGTGGAAAGGAAGAGACGTAATCAGAATCAGGTCATTTTTGGCCCAGAGGATCACATGCCCATGGGCCTGGCAAAAAAAGGTGGGTGCCCTGGTGGCCACACAGGGAACCCAATACAGTGTTGTTGGGGGCTGCCAGGGGAGCCCCAAAACCCCTGCAGCCCCAAACAGGTCTCCGCCTCCAGCCAGAACCAGCATTGCTCTTGCCCGTAGGGAGCAGCTAAAATACTGCTCCCTGTGAGCAGTAGCAATCTTATCATCTGTTTCCCTGCCCACTTCAGTGCTAGTAGGCAAATTGATGAAAAGTCCGCTCCATGCTGGTGGGAGCCTTTTTCATACTCCTGCCCAATGGGAGCAGACTTGGTGTTTGCTCCCACTTGGTGGGAATTTTGAAAATTTCTCCCACCCAGCAGGAGCAAACATAGGTTTTCTTGCTCCCACCAATGCAGACAGGGAAACCCCTATATCCCGGGGGTGGGCACCCCAGGACATAGCATGAGCTAGCCCTGGGGGATGGGGTTCCGGTGGCCATTAATGGTGCAGGGATGAGGACAGTGTGGTCCCCCTCCCATTTTCATATATAGCCAGGCTATACAGCCACTCAAACAGCTGCTCACTTTCTATACACATACCCACTCAGCCACTCACTCACTCATACAGTCACTCACACAGCCAAGTCCTCAGCCATACAGCTACTCACACACCCACTAATATACCCATACAACCACTCACAAAATGAGTCACTCACTCATACAGACTCTCAACAGAGCCGCTCAATCACCCATACAACCCACTCAGATGGCCACTCACACACCCATACAAGCACTCACACATGTACTCACTAACCCATACCGCCCCTTACACACACAGTCACTTGCCCATACAGCCACTCACACTACACAGCCACTTAGTCACTGATAAAGCCACTTACATATACACTCACAGGCCCATATGGTCACTCACACACCCACTCACTCACCTATACAGCCACTCACTCACCAATACTGACACTTATACTCCCACTCACTCGTCCATAGAGCTACTCATACACCCGCTCACTCAACAAACAGCTACTCACACAGCCACTCACTCACAGATATACACGGCCACTCACATAATATGTTAGAAATAGTATTACTTATTAGTGGTACACAAAGTATAGTTATTTAATTTTTTTAGTACTTTAGTATAGCTGTTTAACACTCATAAACTTTTAGAAAACACTCACAATCACTGGATGATGTCATTAGTGATGTCATTTGAAATGTTATCAGTGATGTCACGAGTGATATCACTGACCATGTCATGAGTGATGTAATATGTGAGGTTATAAGCAGTGCATTGCAGGGGTGTAAGTTATAGTTACCTCAGGTAACACTAACTGCTGAATTTCACTGATTTTGTGAAACTGAGCCTAACTATGACGTCCCTGTAACCTACTTTTTTTCAGTGAATTTCTTTTTTTTTGCAGAGTTTATATAGCGCGAACTAGACCCAAACCGAATCGGGTATCAGAGCGCTTTACATAGCACCAGTTACGTTACATGAGGACAGACACACATTCATTTTAGGCACGGGGAGATTACGTGATTTGCCCAGAATCACAGGAGGTTTTGGCGTCGTTACCGAGACTCAAACCCAGATCCCCAGGTCCGAGGTCGAGCACCCTAGCCTTTAGGCCAACTCCTCTCCCCGTCCTATCTATAATGTTCCAGTAACCTTTTGTTTTTTCAGTGAACTTCTAGGGTTTTTTCAACAGTAAGCAAAGGTGCCAGTCGCAAGGCATGGGGGCGGGCTGGATGCAGCGCCTGGCCCAGCATTGTGCTGCCCCCACCCAAGCTTGCTGCTCCTGGCACCCCTTCTCCTTGCCTTCCATTTCCAAGTCCATGCCACTGCACTCTCATTACAGCCCTGTGTGGCTGTTGTTCTGCCACTGCCCTCTTGCCTGTACTGAACACTTAGCTTGCTGCCCCATCCACCTTCTCCCTACTGAGTCCATCACCATCCCCCTTCCTCCTGCATTGCATGGTTCAATGGGCTACCACTGTCCTCCATTTAGCTTGATGTCCCTGCCCACTCCTCCTGCCCTCCGTTGCCCAATTCTGGGCCCCATCATTGTCCTGCTGCCTAGCCTCTGGGCTTAGCTTGCTCCCCCTACTCTCCTTCCCCCTGCCCTCTAAATGTCTGTGTGCATGCCCCTGCTCCCTCCTTTTTACCCACCATGTTCCATGGACCTGCCACTGCCCTTGTTATGTTATGTTATGTTAACCCGACTTGTATAGGCAACAGCTGCCTCAGCGAAGAGGCGTCCCGGCGCTGGCAGCAGCAAGACATAGAAGCAAAAGGCCTAAGGGGGGGGGGAGATAGGTTTTGATATCCTTCCAAAACCTCAGATAGTTGCCCAGACAGCGGATCTGGGAAGGGAGGGAATTCCAGAGTTTGGCCGCTAGGTTACGGAACGACCGTCCATCAGCACGTGTACATTTCACCCGAGGGACGGTAACCAGGCATTGCCCCGAGGAGCGCAGATGACGCAAGGGTGTATAAGGCACTAACAGATTGGCCAAAATGCCCGGGGAAGAGTGCTTCCTATCTACTCTGAGTGTTCTGTTGAGCTGCCACTGCCCTTCCCACCTGTCTAGCATGGTCATATGGCTACCGACTGTCCCTGCCACCTCCACACTGTCTGCCTGAGTTCCATACCCTTATCCCTGCGTTCCTCTCCTCCATGGTCTATTTTGCTGCCACATCCTTCAGCTCTCCATGCTCTGTTGTGCTGCAACTGCTCCTTCTGCCTGCATGATCTTTTGGAAACCCCCTTCCCCTGCCCTCTCTTGTCTGTGTCCAGCCTCTACCCCTCCCTTCTGTCCTTCATAGTTCTTTGTACATGCCCGCTCTTCATGCCCACAATGGCACTTGTGCTGCCACCAACCCCCCGCCTGCCATGCATGGTCTTCTGTGCTGCCACAGCCCTTCCTACCTGCCGTGTGTTGCGAGCTTGCTGCCCCTGACCACCTCCCCTCCATTGTCTGTGTGAAAGCCATTATGGTATCACTGTTGCCCTCCGCGGGGTGTTGTCCTTCAAGTGCCCATCCCGCTCTCCGTTGTCAGCTTTCTGCTCCTGCCTTGCCCCCTGTCCTCTGTTTTTTCTTGTGCAGACCCCTGTCCCCTCCCTCCTGCTTTGTTTGGTCTGTTGTCATGCCCCTGCACCCTCCCTACTGCCCTTATGCTGCAACTGTCCCTCCTGTCTGTCCTGCATAGTGAGCTTGTTGCCTTTTCCTCGTTGCCTCTTTACCCCTATGCTCTTTGTTGTCCATGTGCATGGCCCTGCCCCCTCCCTATTGCATTCCATGGTCCGTTGTGCTGCACTGCCGGCCCACTTGCCCTGTGTGGTGTATTTTACTGCTGCAACCCCTGGCACCTTCCTTGTAAAGTCAGTTTGGTGCTCCTGCTCATCTCCCTCTTGCCCTCTGTTATCCGAGTCCATGTCCCTACCCCATTCCTCCTGCCCTCCGTGATCCAATGCATCATACTTGCCAACATTTTGAACTTAGTAAGAGGGAAATTTTGAAACAAAACCTGGGAAATTGATTTTCCCCATTGACTTACATTGAAAAAGAGGAGATTTTTGGCAGGAGCAGATAAAATAATATGGTTGCACTGTCACAGTCTCTTCCTTCTGGCCTCAGTGGCCTGTTATATTGCCACAGCCTCTCTTGCCTATCCTGCTTGGTTGGTTTGTTGTCCCCTTCCCCCTGCCCTCCATAGTCCATTGTGCTGCCACTGCCCTTCCCGCCTGCACAGCGAGGTCAACTTTTTGCCTCTTCACCCTTCTCCCTGTCCTCAGTTATCCAATTCAATGCTCCTGACCTCTGCCTCCCAACAGTATTCTCATGAACAACTAGATTGTTGACATTCTATATTCATTACAAAAGTGTGGCATGCCTGATGTAAACATGATTTAACCAAAACTGTAATACCTAAAGTATTTCCTTTAGAAATTATAAAAATGAGAGGGTCTTATTCCCATAGAAATTATGACTATGCTCTAAAAAACTAAAATGAGGACATATTTTCTGAGTTGTCCAATAGTGACAAAGCACTTTTAGATTATTTGCTATCTTTATGTTTTTTGTCCAGTTGTTCACTTGATTATATGTTACACTTAGGGGAGAGGATGTGGTGTTACGGCCAGAGCTGCAGAATTTTGCAACTGGGGAACCAGGATTGAGTTTCTGCATCAGTGTGGACAGGGTCCACTAGGCGTTAGATTCGGCCCTGCTGCATGGTTCAAATAAGGTAACGCTCACTCTGGAGAACTTTTGTCAGCTAAGGCCACAAACGACCTTAAGCCCCTTTATTTATATCCTATGCCACTCCCGGCCGTGGGATTGAGCAGTGAGTACATTGTAGGGTAGAGGCAGTGCCGCTTCCGCCTCTTCTCACTCACTCCGACTGCTGATCCTTCGAGGTGTGTCTGATGGGATGCCTACTGTTTCGATTTCAGCGTTCATCTCAGTGTCCTCAGTGTCATGGTTGAAGCTCTGTAAGCTGCGAGCACTGGCCGTATCCTTGTGTGTGTGTGTATCTGTCTTACTTTTAAAATTTGTTCTTGTTTAGTTTTAATACCTTGAAACACCTCCTACCATGTAATACCCTCTTCCATGAAGCTCTGCTTGTCACGCCGCACGCCTCCCGCTCCGACCCCGGTCCACCGCAGCTGATTGCTGTTTGAGTGGAGGGCGGACCGGGTAGAGCAAGACACACCCCCTGACGCTGCCTCAGGAAACCGCTCATAAGGTCCATAGCCTCGCTACGCGCGGTGGAAGCTGTGTAAGCTGCGAGCGTTGGCCGTATCCTTCTGTGTGTGTGTATCTGTCTTACTTTTAAAATTGGTTCTTGTTTAATTTTAATACCTTGAAACACCTCCTACCACGTAATACCTTCTTCCACGAAGCTCCGCTTGTCGCGCCGCACGCCTCCCGCTCCGACCCCGGTCCACCGCAGCTGATTGCTGTTTGAGTGGAGGGCGGACCGGGTTGAGCGAGACACACCCCCCTGATACCGCCCCTCCGGTGTATTAGTTCAGCCCATGCCTTGAACGCGCAGCGGGCGCGTCGAAGGCGCGCCGAAGCCGCGCCAAAGGCAAGCCCGGCCGTCCCCGGCCGGGACCAGAGGCCAGCCACTATGCTTATTTGACATCTTACACCTCTTGCGAGCTCCATAAACTACTGGGCAACTGGCCCATCAGATCTAACGCCAGGTTAGCCCTAAAGGAAGAAGGGATTTTGTGCCCTAGACACATACTTCCTGACCTCCGCATCCAGTGTACCGTTCCCTTGGGACCACCGGCATCCACCACTCCCTGCTCCCAGGCAGAAAGTTCTCATGCCATCATTTATTTAAATACGCGCTCGATGGTAAAGCACCAGCTTGACATTTTTGAACTGCTGGATGCAGATAAACCTGACATTTTACTCCTGTCAGAAACATGGCTCACAGCCGACTCTGATCCTGACATCCTGGCAGCAATTCCCACACGCTATTACATACTCCATGCTAACAGGGTATTGGGTAAGCCAGGGGGTAGAGTGACAACCATCATCCAGCATAAACATAAATTCACCACCCTCCAGACCAACGTTCTACCCAATGTCGATAGCCTTATTTTAAAATTCGACTCTCCCAAGTTCTCCTTTATCTGTGCTCTATTCTATCGACCTCCGGGCCACATGCCTCTGTTTCCTCAACTTTTTGGTGAACTTATTTCCCAGCTAGTCATCAACCATGCTAGGACTATTATCCTTGGTGACTTCAACTACTGGCCCTCTGATACTCATGCGAGTTCCACTTCGGTTGAGTTCACGGACTGTTTACAGGACATGAATCTCTCCCAACACGTGCACAAGCCCACCCATGCCAAGGGGCATACTCTGGACCAAGTCTGTACCTCTAACTTCACATCACTTTTAGTTTCTCCCTGCACATGGTCTGATCACCACTGTATTTCTTTTAGTATAGCCTATATTCCCTCTACTACGTTGCCCTAAATCAGCAATCTCCTGGCCAGAAATTGGAAATGAGCTAACCTAGATGAGTTCCATGCAATCTTAACAGCCACCCCCCCTAAAGAACAGGCCCCTATCTCCCTTGAAGCCTCCAGCCTCGATAGAAGTAGCCAGTGACAAGGTAGCTCCTTTGAAATAAAATTCACTTAAACGCCCCCATGAAGCCCAACGCTGGTTCTCTGACACCCTAAAAAAAGAAAAACTAGCACTTAGGCAGGCAGAACGTCGTTGGCGCAGAGCCTATGCACCTAGGAGAGAGTGGCTTATGTCGTCTTACAAAAAAACTATAAAGATTCCATTCTCCATGCCAAATCTGCCTACTTCTTCCAAAAAATCACTAATTCATCCACGAAGGTTAAAGATATCTTCTCGATTGTCAATGAGCTTGCCCAACCTGATAGGGTTACCCAAAAATCTGTGCCCTCACAAACATTATGTGATTCATTAAATTAGTTCTTTATAGACAAAATTACCCTTATCAAGAACATTATCCCTACCCCCTCTTCCCCCTCCACCCTCCCCGTAATTTCTAAAAACCCTTCCACGCTCGATCAAATCCCTTTGATTTCTAAAGAAGAATTCCTGACCCTACTAAACAGAGTGGGATCTGGCTCCCCCAACGATCGTTGTCCTTCCCACATTCTGAAAGAGGCCTTTACTATCTGCCCTGACCCGCCGCTCTCACTCCTTAATAACTCCCTTAAAACAGGCGTTGTCCCGGACATCTTTAAATGTGCCGTAGTCATTCCCATCTTAAAGAAGCCCAACGCAGATCCCTCGGTGCTAAGCAACTTTCGTCCTATCTCTCTGCTCCCCTACCACAGCAAAATTCTAGAGGCTCATGTTACGAACCACCTCAGCTCATTCATTGAGCTTTCCCAGTTCCTTGATCCCCGGCAAACGGATTACAGGCCTGCTTACTCCACAGAATCTGTCATCTTGGCAGTTCTGGATGAGCTTAGGAGCGGAGCTGACAAAAACATCACCCAGGCCCTGGTGCTTTTGGATCTCTCGGCGGCCTTTGACACGGTCGATCATGAACTTCTGATCGACCGTGACAGCAACGCCGGCATCCAGGGCATGGCCCTAAAGTGAATGATCTCTTTTCTCGATGGGCGCTCCCAGGCAGGTTGCCTGGACAACTTCTCGGCGGGAAAAACTAGACTGACCTGTGGGGTCCACCAGGGCTCTGCCCTAACGCCCCTCCTTTTCAACTTATACATGCAACCTCTGATTGTATCTCTACGTAACGGTCCCGCCATAACCTTCAACTATGCTGATGACCTTCAGTTGGTCTTTAACATAAATTCCTCCAGCACATCCATTAGTAACTTTCAAACAACTATGACTTCCATTAGTGAATGGATGTATTCCAGCCAACTAAAACTCAACCCCGACAAAACCGAGCTGGTTTTAACCAGAGGCTCCACCAACCCTTGGAATCCCAGTTTCTGGCCATCACCATTAGGCACTCCTCCTCACCCAGTAAACTCTGTAAAGAGCCTTGGAGTTATCATCTGTAGCGATCTGTCTCTAAAGCCCCAAATCAATGCAGTGGTTACTTCCTGCTTTTTCCACCTCCGCAGAGTCCAGAAAATCTGTAGATTCTTGACCAAAGAAGCCCTCATTCTTGTCATCTTGGCCCTTGTCACCTCCCGCATCGACTACGCGAATGCTCTCTATGTTGGCATCCCAGCTTACCAACTCCATCGCCTGCAACTTGTGCAGAATCAGGCAGCTAGGCTCATCTTCCGCCAACCTAAGCATCAACACGTTAGTCCCCTGATGAGGAGCCTGCATTGGCTCCCGGTAGCCAAACGCTGTGTCTTTAAATTAGGCTGTACCACCTTCAAAGCCCTTGCTCGCCAAGCCCCTGCCTTCATCTCTTCCCGGATTCAACGTTATGGCCCGTCACGTGAGCTCCGGTCCTCTCACCTCCACTTGCTCACCATTCCCACTTTCAGACGGAAAAAACATGGAGGTCTGAGGTTCTCTTTTTTAGCCCCTCGCTTCTGGAACTCTCTTCCCAATGAGCTGAGACTGGTAACATGCTACACCAAATTTAGAACTCTTCTGAAAACTCTCCTGTTCTCACAAGCCTCCAAATAATACTCCCAGACTCTCACTGCCACAGTTCTTCTTCTCTCAGCGCCATGAAACCGCTTGGTGTAAGTGTGCTTAAGAAATAATTTTAACTTAACATGGTTTCCCTCCACTTCCTTGAACTGTGAGATGTTTCTAACCTCTGTGACCGCTATTGATCTTGACTACCTCTGACTCCTCAGGCTCGTAAGGTATCCTAAATGTCCAGCCTGGGGTTCGATCCTTCATGATGACACTGGCCCTATCTGCAAGGTGGGTTCCTTTGCTCATCTATGTCCACTGGCCTAGTCATTCATCCTCAGTCTTGTCCTTTGGGTTGCTTCCACGTCTAACTATGCAGGTTGCCACTCCGGGTCTTGCGGGATGCTGTTCCCAGGGGGGGGGGTTGAACAGTGAATTTGTCAGAGCACAATTGGTTGTTCTGTAGGGAGCTTGTCTGTAGGCCTATAGCAATTGCTGTAGACAACATTCTGTGTCTTCTATTTGATTAACCCCTATTCGAAGAGCTTTGTTTAAGGTCCTCATAAATCTTTCAACTTCGCTGGAGGCTTGACGTCATTGAGGGGTAATTATTCTGTGATGGATGGCAAGCACAGCCATGTAGTCTTGAAATCCTGGTTCTGGAATGGGGGCCCATTGTCCGACCTCACTTGTCTGGCAGCCCCAGCATCATCAAGATCTTTTCCAAGACTGGCCCAACATGTGAAAATGCTGTGGACTGCACCAGTCCAAACCACAGGGAATTTAGAGTATGAGTCCACTATCAATACCGTGGTACACCCATCTGGGAAACTCTCATAGTCTATGCTGTTTTTAGCTAGGGGTGGCTGGAGAACTACGCTCTGCTTCTTTTTTGGACCTTTTTCTGACTCCGCCCTCCACTTGGAGCACGGAGTATGGCAAAAAACTTTGCTAACCGCCAGTGGGGCAGAGTTATGGCTCATACCCTTCTCCCCTCCCAAGACTTCACTCTTGACTCTTCATTGTCCTGCCCTTTCAGGCTTGCCAGGTGTAACTCATGAGCAGGGTCTTCCAGAAGAAGGGCAACATTCGCTGAGATCATCTGTTCCCACCTTATGGTGCTGTTCTGACCGGCGCTGCTGAGGGCAATACCTGCCTGGAGAAGGGCAACTTCTCTCAGAGTTGCTTCCTGCAGCACTGGCATTTTCTTTTAACAGCATTATGCGGGTAGACAATGGGACAGTCCCATTCGTTTGTACTGGCTATGAGCCCCAGAGATGAACACACCTAACCTATAAAGGGACAGGTGCAAGGAGACCATGGAACTCTGTGAAAACTACTCGGGAGGGAGGAGAGACCCCCCCAGTATCACCAGCACCAACAGGAATAACAGTAATGAGGTCATGGTGAGGAACAATTCCAGCTATATGGCAAAAGCTTAGAACAGCAGCCAATGTATCCCTAATACACCTACTACTACCCCCACTACCTGCAAACAAAGGTAAGTCGATGTCACTGTGCAGCCTTTGTGGGAGTGGCCAGAGGCCAAATGTCAGGCAGCAGAGATATTGGTTCACATCTAGTTCCCCTTTGACCAACCTCTGGATGCTAAAGGTTTAATGAGTGACGGTAGTGATTGATAGGTGGATGCACCTAGGCGCACCGGTGGTGTGCGTGCTACATAAATGTTTTGCTTCTGGCCCCTTCACCTTTGGCTTGTTGCTTCTTGCTCAGGGGCAGGTGTGTCTTTCAGTGCCTTGTTGATGTTGTAGACTGACATCACTCTTGTAGCTAAATCATATTTTATATTTATCAGGGAGTCCAAGTCCAGAAGGCTCATCCTAACAGCAGTTTCACTTCTAATTGCATTTAATTGCATGCACAGTCATCTAATTTAAATATTGTCTTTGCTCTGGCTGTGCAACCATTTCTCGTAGCAGGAAAGCATCAAGGAATAGTAAACAAATTCATCAAAGTCCTCATGTTCCAAAGAGAAAACTGGGAGGTATGATTGATGATGCAATACAGCAGCTCTAATCTTGGACTTGGATTTCGCCATCTGCGGAACTCTGTGGAATTCAATGGAGTAGAACTCTGCAAACTCTGCCCACCCTTATGGTTGATGCTAGGGTCCTCCATAAGCACCGGAGCTGGAGGGGTTCTCCGCTGGTAATTGCGTAGGGATGGCATTTCTGTAATTTCTTATCCACCATGATGTCCATTTCCGGTAACCAGACATTGTGACTCCTTGATGTACTTGATGTGCAAAGTCGATCGTCCTGTTCCATAGACTCTTGGGCACTACGATCTGCTGGCTTTGCAGCAGTAATTCATCTTTGCTCTCACTCAGCTCATCTCTCACTCTCCATAGTTGTTGTTGAATGGTCCATTCCTCTAGCATCAATGACTTTGCTCCATCTAGAAAGTGTTGCCACCACCTTTGTACTAAAGTCTCTTTCACTTTTGTTATGCCGCCATCCTTCTTGGACGCCTCCTTGATCTCATCAAGTGTGATTGCCTTGGCGCACGTCTCTCCCACAATTATTCACGCAAAACCTTTAGAACCCTCTTCTTCTGCTTCCAGATGTCCAGATTCTTCGGGAGAAGGATGCCTGGACAGGTAGTCAGATGGGTTGCTAGCTCTGTGGTGGTAAACAATCCAAAAGGCACAGCCCATCTCTCAATCCTCAGAGGAGGCAGTTGTAAGGTGGCAGTGAATAAGGGAATGAGGGGCTTGTGATCTGTCACAACTCTAAATTCATCACTGTACAGGTAGAGATGGAAGTGATGACAGGACCACCTGATCGCAAGGGCTTCACGCTCGATTTGAGCATACACCACTGGTGTTCACTCTCATTCTCTATTCTCTTTCAGGAGCAGAGCATTTAGCCCCACCTGGCTAGCATCGACCACTAGTTCTGTCTTTCGCTGAGGGTGGAAATAGGCCACAGTGGTTTTGTCCAACAGGGCTTCTTTGATGGCCTGTAACGCCTTCTCCACCTCTGGACTCCAGCTCCATGATGTGCCTGTTTTCATCAGATTCCATAGTGATTCCACCAGTGTAGCCATGTTTGGGATAAATCTCCCAAAGTATGTTGCAATCCCCAGAAACCTGCGCATTTCTGTTGGGTTCTGGGGTATGGGCGTATTGCCTCTGCCTTCTTAGTGTCCACCTTGAGCCCTTCCCTGGAAAATACATAGCCAAAGAAATCCATTGAGTTCTGATAAAAGGAGCGTATTGTTTTGTGCAACGTGAGACCACAGTCTTGCACCTACTGGAGGGTGGCGATCAGTCGAGCATGCTGGTCTTCCAGACTCTTGGAAAATATGAGGATGTCGTCACTTAGATTAATTACACCAATCAGCCCAGGAAGAGCTTCTCTGATGTTGCAGTCACATCACCCAACACCACCACAATCTCCACTGGCTTCCATTCGAAAGAAGAATAACCTTCAAACTCCTCACCCATGCATACAAGGCCCGTCACAACACAGGGCCCTCATACCTGAACAGCCGCCTCTCCTTCCACGCACCCAAAGGACACCTCGATCATCCTAGCTCTCACTTGCCAACCTCCCACATATCAGCAAGACTAGAACGGGAAGAAAGTCCTTCCCTTACCTTGGAACCAAAGCCTGGAACACCTTCTCCCTCCACCTTCAGCAATCTCCCACATTGCCCCAGTTCAGGAAGGACCTCTAGACCTGGCTTTTCGGCTGACCCCAGGACTCAACAGAGCTGCCCCTTGCACCCCAGTGCTTTGAGACCCTCACAGGTGAGTATTTGCGCTTTACCAATCCCTGATTGATTGATAGCATTCTGAAAAACCTCCGCCATGGAGGAGATGCTGAAACTTAGCCTTCTGTAGCATCGGAGACCAACTTGTGTTGAAAAGTTCATAATGTAGTGACTTAGCAAGCTCAAGCTGGTGATATCCTGAATTAAAATCCAGTTTAGAGAACCACTTGGCCCCATTCAGATCCATCACTATGTCATCCATCATTGATGTTATGTCTTTCCCTTGAAATGGTCTGGTTTAGAAGCCTCATGTCCAGGCATAACTGTATTGCACCTGGCTGTTTGGGTTTTGGTGCTATAACAAGCTGCTATACTCATGGTGTGGGACTTAGCACCTTCTCAATGACTCTCTGTTTCTTAAGATTCTGTACCTCTTGCTTAACCAATGGCTGCAGATGAAATGGGACTCACCGGTGCCTTAGTGTGGTATGCTTGATGGAGTCATTAATGTGCTGCTTCGCTTGTTGAGCTTTCAATTTGCCTAGACCCATAAATAGTTGTGGAAATTCTGCAGGCAAACGTCTGCATGTGGCTCATGTTTCTGTTTTGCAAAAAATACCAACCCTAGATCTTCCACAATGTGGCACCTGAGTAGTGTGCCTTTTCTGCCCTACGTTACGTGAAACTTCGCCCTGGTGGATCAGCCCTCACACTTGAAGTCAACCTCAATGGTTCCTCTTAGAGGTAGCAGTTCGGTTCCACCATAGGTGTAGATCTTTGCCCAGCTGGTTGCCAGTGGAGGGTCTGGACTAATTATCTCAAACTGCTAAGAGTCCATCATATTCACAGATGCCCCATTGCCGATAAGGGCAACCACTGGAGTGTCTGTTATATGGTCCGTGCACATGGGTGAAGGTTGTCTCTTGTGGCCGGGTCTACCGCACAGGAAATTACAAAAACGTCATCATCTTCTTCATCTTGTTGAGCACTTGCCCCTTGGTGAAGAAATGTCTTAGTTTCTGCGGTGTTATCCAGCGTGAGATGATGCAGAGCTGCCGAGATTCTATTGGGGTATTCATCCCCCAGGCTATTGCTTCACGCTTCTGCAACCCTTTGCAAAATGGTTGGCTTTCTGACACCACAAGCATGCTTTTCCTTTCACAGGGCACACTCCTGGTTTCTTGTGTTTTAGGCCAAAGTTGCTGCAGCTTCCGCTTGGTGACCTGGTGTTCCCTCTCAGCCACATCAGCCCTGGGCGCTTCTGTATTGCATCAACCCATTCTTCTTTCACGCTTTTTGCCTTCTGAGTTGCCATGGTGGAAGCAGATTTACACAGAGCCACCTCCATCTCTTCTGCATGACTGTTTGGTAGCATGTGTGAGCGTGCCAGGATCAGAATCTCATCAAGCAAGGTGCCCGGTAGTCTAAGGATGAGTCACCATTGTGTGGTTTAGTTGCAGCACTGTAGGATCCGTGTGCGTATCTCCTCATGTTGGCTAATGCCAATGTGCGTGCTGGCTAATTTTCAGCCAATAGAACATTTCAACAGACTCTGCATCCATTTGTTTGACCTAGTGCAGCTTAAAGCATTCATAATCCGGATTGAGTTGTGGATCAAAAAGCCCGTAGTCAGAGTCATCTCTCCTGTTTGGCAGGATCTTGAATAGTTCATATAGCTCATCACCCCCAAAATGCATTGAAAGCAACCTCTTCACTGCACCATCAATTTCCTGTGTGGTACAGAAGTAATGTAGTTGTCGCCCAATCCACGACCTCCACCTGGGCACCGCTGTGTCAGAGTCCGACAGTTGGCTAAACGGTGGCAGAGGAGTCACTGAGGCAGGAGCATATGAAGCCAGAGTGAGGCATGTAGGGGGCTATTGCTGCTCACTCATGTTGGCACACACCAAAGTCACTGTGAGTATTTTGTTTTATGTGTGGATGGTGTGCTTCCTGGCAGCTGGCTGCCTGTGGGCAAGTGAGGCAAACTTGCCTGTGTATGAGGAGAGGGCCTCTCTTCTGTTCAGTATGGACCAGGAGACAAGGTAGTCCCAGGAACTTACTGCTACTCCAAATCCCCAGTTGCAGGGACTCCCAGGGGAAACATCTCTTTTGGCCACAACCGTCTGAGTCATGAGTCACTTTGGAATGTCAGGCCGTGAAGGAAGAGTCACCAGAGTTAAACAGCACTGATGGCAGTAGCGGCCTGTGGTGGGAGTGCTGCCGGGTGCTGACGTGGGGCGGGGAAGGGCGGGGTGGGGGGTAGTAAACTACGGATTACGGCTGATTAGAGGTAAGTAAACATATAAATAAATAAAACACATTGCGAGTGGTTGTGTATGCTTGTGACCGCTCGCGATGAGAAACTACCAGTCCACGTTGAGAAAACTGTCGCTCGAGTTCAAATCTACTCGAGCGGCAGAAAACGACCACTTGCACTGTGAAGATGCTGTTTGCAATGATTGTACAGTGTGGACAAGCATCCGGCACTGTGCAATGGTGTACAACCTTTACAACACAACTTTTACCACGCAGTGCCTTTACGACGCAACTTTTACAACGCAAACCATTACAACGCATTGCGCTGGGGGGCGCTCTAGGATAGGGAATATATTTAATTTACTATCCAACACCTTCCCTACTATCCACGGGGACTGGAGTTGGAATAGTAAATTAAATAAATCACTATCCAGCGCCTAAAAGCACTATGCGTTGTAATGGTATTCGTTGTAAATACCGCGTTGTAAAGGCATGCGATGTAAAAGTATGCATTGTAACGTCATACATCCCTGTGCAATCATTGCAAACAGCATTTCCTACCGCTCTACGCAGTTCGCGTAGTGCTACATGTAGCTCGCGTAGTGCGAAGTGCATTTCACGTAGATACGCGTAGCGCTAAAATGCAAACTACGCCCAGGGTTAACTTAAACCGTGTCCTCGTTTTTCTTTCTACAGAAGTAACTATAATTTCCATGACAAAATTAACCCCCTCATGTTAATCCTTTTCAAATTAAATGTTTTACATTTTACCAGTATGATTCAATCAAGATGGCTGCAGCTGTGCCATACATTTGTCATAAGAAAGACTTTTAGCATGCTAGGAGGCTACTGTAGAACAGAGGGAATGAACCGACAGGCTGCTCCTGTTGGAAGTACATGTTTTACTGGGAATGTCAGACTTGGTTTTCATTTGGCTGAGAAAGATAGTATGAATTTACAGAAAATATGCTCTCATTTTAGCTTCTGGAGTACCTTCCATAACCTCTATAGGAAAATCAAATGAAAACAGTTTTCTCTCAAACCTGATTCATGAAATCCCAGCATAAGGCTTTTTCACAGGGTAAAAGCACCCTAGAACACACCACAATTCCTACAATTAGTATGGTACCAAAAACAAATGATTTATATTGCAACTAAAATCTGTTATCACCCTTTATAAGGTCTCTCTCCTTTTTGTGACCCTCCCAAATGCTAGGAAATTCCTATGCTTCTCGCATCAACTGTATCAACCTTGATTGGCCATTCCACAGAAATTAGATTAAAAAAAGGATGTCCCCCTCTATAGGGGATGTAGTGTTTATTGATTAAATAGATCATAGACCATTTGTGCCTCTGCTCATCTGGGGCCCTATTATGTAAAGGGCGTACTTTCCCTGTTTGTTTCCGGCGCACCTTAAAACAGGTGCACCCGGCGCAAACAGGGAAAGTGCACCCTATTACATGGAGTGTGCTGCCTACAGGACAGCCTCAAACATGCACTGCTCTGTGGGCAGTGCATTCATGTGACAAATGGAGCAGCTGCTTTGAAGCCACTCTGTGTTTCACAGTGCAGATGGCGATCTGCCTGCACTTTTAAGGGGGATTAGAGATTCCCTTGCAGGCGGGTGCAGTGAGTGACTGTACCCACCTGCAAGGGGATGTCTGAAGGGTCTGTGTGACCCCTTCACCTCCTCTATAGTGCTGTCATCAGGGAGTTCACTGACAGTGCGCCACCTGGCAGCTTTCTTGCCTCTGCATCCGCAGCTATAATATGGCACGGGTGCAGAGACAAAGGGAATCTCTTATTTGCATGGGGCCACCCCACATGCAAATGAGGGAACACCCTCTGAAGATAGCACAGTCTCTTTATGTGCACCAGCGCTATCTGTATTACAGAAGGGGACGCATAAACGTCTGTGGCCCCTTCTGTAATACTAAATTGCCCCAGGGGCACGCACACAAAGCAGGTGCAAATGCCCGTAGCACTCCCTGGGCACTTCCATAATAAGGCCCCTGGTGCTTTTTCTGTGATTCATCTGAGAACTGGGGGCACCCAGACAGTTCACAGCAGCCATCCCCTGTATGCCATCACTTTGTCTCTGCAGGTGTGAAAGCAAGTTGAAGTCCAGGTTTCTACACAGACAGTAGGGTATCTTCTATGGGCACCCCACCTGCCTCAGCCTGCTGGTCCAGGTCTCCTGGAACCCCTGTTCATCCCAAGAAGTCCAGCATGAATGTCAAGCACCAAAATTCCAGTGGTAGCGGAAGTGACATCACACACCGTTTTACCTTAACTTTCACTCACAAACATTCATATACAAATACACTCTCACAGAAACACATTCTCAACAGCAAGCACGTACACAAAATGCATTTGAAATCGTTTTTACTTACCTAAGTTGCCAGAGAGCGTCATATTCCAACTAATTGAGCTCAGTTCTTTATTACATTGATAGTGAATAAAGTATCAGCGTCCATTAGGGCAAGCTGCCCTGTGATTTGACACTGATTTTGCCACCTCTGCAGCCAGGGGCCACAAAAGCAGTACCAGGGGTTGTAAGGGGCAAGTCAGACCCCTAAATGATGTCCATGAATTCCAGCTATCTATAAGATGCTCGCTGTGGATTTGGGGCTTTTCCCTGAGTTCAAACAATCTCTCTCTGGCTCCAAACTGTTGTCTATTTGAGCCCAGAATGGGAAGAGAACAAACCACAGTTTCAAATGATAGTTCCTTTGACCTTCAGAAAGGAGTTGGCCATCATCTTTGCTGAGCCTCTGTTTGGTCAAACCCCGTTTCAATGAACCCCCTAGGTGACGAGGCTTCATCTGAGCCAGTTGGCACCCCATGAGGACGGCCTTTACCTCTACAGGTGTGTTCCCTGGGAAGATATCTTGTTGCCTATGTGTGGCAGATTTACAAGAAAGTGACGCATCTGTAGAGATGTGTCACTTTCCCTGCGCCACCCTGAGAAACCCTTGCGCCACCATGGATGAGCCGTATTTACAATACGGCACACCATGGCACAAAGATTGAGAGATGTGTTAGCAATTCTGACGCATCTGCTGGCACAAAAGTCACGCATTGCTGGAATCGTGTCACAAGCACAACGCAACTCCAGCAATGCATGTTAAGGCCTATCCTCATTGTGCTGCGTCACTCCTTACGCCTGCTTCAAGCAGGCATAAGGTTTTGAGGCAATGGCGTCCTAGAAGTGACACAGTGAAATCTTTTTGATTTCACTGCATCACTTTTACGAGGCTTTCCTGCATACATTATACCTGATGCAGGTATAATGTGATGCAGGTCTTTACAACATGACGCATCTCCCTAGATGCGTCACATTGTAAATGGGCTGCATTTGTTCGCTCCCATTGCGTCACAAAAAGTGGTGCAGTGGCAGCGCACAAATGACGCGAGGGGCTTGTAAATCTGCCCCTGTGTTTTCAATGAGGGACCTTGTGTCTCCTTCTCACCCCGATGATTTTACGCTCTGCAGCTCAGAATAGGCAGAAACACACACAAATTCTATGGGGCAGATTTATGATAACTGGTGCATCCCCAGGGATGCGCCAGTTATGTTGCGCCGCTGCTCCGCCACCCATGGTGCGCCGCATTGACAATGCGGCGCACCATGGGGCAAAAACAGCACAGATGCGTGACGCATCTGTGCCGTAAAGGTGGCGCATTGCTGGAGTTGCGTCGCAAGCGCAACGCAGCTTCAGCAAGGCTCGGGGGTGCCCCTCCTTTACAATGCTGCGTCAAGACCTACGCCTGCTTCAAGCAGGCGCAGGGTTTTGACGCAGCATTGGCCTGAAAGTGACTGAGTGAAATCTTATAGATTTCACTCAGCCACTTTTGCGAGGTGCACCTGCCCTGGAACGCCCACCCTGCGCCGGAACGCCCACAAGTGGCGCAGGGCTTTACAACGTGACGCTTCTGCCTAGATGCGTCACGTTGTAAATGGGTCATAGGGATGCACCACTTTTACGCCGCATTTGCGTGACGCAAACGTGGCGCATTCCCAACATAAATCTGCCCCCACATTTTTTTAATGACCTAAACCGTGGGAAAAAAACATGTTGTCATAAATATCTCGTTTCTGCTTATCACAGTTCATCTAGCAACGCAGAGGGAAGAAGTATAAGCCAAGGGGCATTATGAGGTCCGAACTCAACTGTAAGTTATTACAGTTGAGCAGCTAGTCATTTATTGGTTACATGAGACTAGATGTGTCACAAGTAACCTGCAATAAGAGACAAACTTTTCTACAAGGATTACAGGCACCTCGAAGTTCCATAGCCGTATAAAGTAACCCAGCCTTCGGCCTCCATCCTCTATATGGTCCAGAGAGACACTTCTTGGTGACTTGCAATATCCTTAAACTGGACAGCACGGGGGATACTTTACTCCATTTACAAAGGTCCTGTTTGTTTCTGTTCTCTCTCTTACAATCTGGTCCTTGAATGGGATCTTTGCGGGAATCTTGCATGCAAACGAAAACAGTTGAGAATGGAAGCATGTCTAAGCTATACAGGCCAACATTGGCTAGCGTGTGAACTAGTGCTCTACTGCCCTCCTGTGGTAGCGTATTGCAGTAACGAAATGCAGACATTCAGTACCACATTGATATCGACATTATCGAACCCGATCCTTTTGTCTGCGTCATTTTCCCGCATGAATTCTCAGACTGCGAGACAAATCAGTGGGTTGAGAAACACACATAATAATAAGTGTCGGCCGTGGACATCTCAGTTGTAAATTTTGTATTTATGTATGTATTTTGTTTATAGCGCAAACCTAGCCGAAAGATGATGTAATACGGTGCAGGGACAAGGGCAAAGATGCAGTCAATATGGGGTTGGAGGGGTAGCTGGTTTTGTTGCAATTGGTTATGCGTTATATCCTTGTAATATTTTATTGATTAGTTGTAGAATTAAATCTGGTTTTAAATTTTATTATTGAGGAAGGATTATGTAACTGACAATGAGAAATGCTTAAATGATAAGCTTGTAATGTAATCAATGTTTAGTCACAACCTTCTTATTAACGATGGATTATGTGAAATGTATGTACTTTTATGGATAATACATATCCGAATAAAGATCAAGATTGATTGATTGATAGTACATCATGCTGTAGTGTTGTTTGAAGAGGTGTTTCTTCCACTCTTTCCTAAATTGGAGGCAGGCCCCACAGTCCTTATGTGTGCAGGATGGCGCTGAAGATCATAGGTGCATAAATGAAGGTATCGTTTTGCCTTGTTTTTTCCACTTCTTCATCCCCAGACTGATGGTGTCTCGGTTGTGTGTCCCGAGAACCACGAGACATGGTGAGCCTGGCATCCAGATAGGCAGGGGCGTCCGCCCCAATGATTTAACAGATTATGCAGCTGGGTTTAAAGATGATGCACGTCAGCCAGGGCTACCAGTGAAGTTCGATGAGGGTAAGATAACGTGGGTATACGGCATCAGGCCTTTGATGTGGCGTGGTGTGCTGCAGCACGTGAGATACCCCTTTAAGAGGCCAGCCTGGAGTCTGAGAGGCCATGGATCAGGCATTTCCACCAGGCGGATGCAAGAGCACGAGGGCTTTGATGGCAGCTCTGTGCCCGTTTGCGCAGGATCAGTATGGTCAATATTAATACGAGCATACAGATGTTTTATTTTTCATAGGGTGTGTTCTGTAATAATATACTTATCATGCAACATTTTTGTACGGCTGCATTCCAGCAGAGACTGTCAAGTTCCTCCCTTATGCAGCCCATGGTGTCCTAGCCAGGGGGTATAGAGGAGTGACAATTGCCAAAAAAACGTCATGTATTCTTGCACTTGCTCTACCTTCAGCTAGATTTTTCACTACATGTAGGCGATGAAGTAAAAACAAGTCTACACATGCCCTTCTTCTCCTTTTCCCGTTTATTGGAATCCACCGTATAAAGCAATATGTGTTTCAAACACTTCCACCATGGAAGTCAGTGGATGTTGTACCAAAGAACTTTCGTTTTATAGTTCTTGGTACTCTTACCTCCCTTGAATAGCAAATGCTAGCCGCCTTCTGAGGCTCGCGGACGCGGTAGCTTTTTGTTTACTGTTGCCATTGTACGTGATTACCTCATTACGTCCAGGAAGCTTTGAAACAGCTAATTGTACTTACAGGTTGAAATGCCCATGTGGAAAACTTTTTTCAGGTAAAATGGAAAACAAGATTAAGACACGTTTGAACATACACATATAACTTCAGATACAATTAATTCAATTCATCAGTGGCTTTGAATTTACATGAGAATAAACATTGTCTTACAGCTGAAGTTTAAGGCCTTCAAGATATTACTTCACAATTTTGTACCGGATATCTCTTGAGTCAACAATTATTCGATATCAGCAAGCTGGACATCGGCACCTCAAGAATCTTAATGATTGATTAGAATGCAGGTGTTTTTATAAGTGATGGCATGCAGTTTTTATTTCCATACCCGGTTGGGTGTTTGTAGTTGCCAGGCACCTGCTTGCAGGTAGATCATGAATGCATTAAGAACTTTTTCGGTCTGATAAAAATGTCGTCAGAACAAATTATCTGTTATGAATAGGTTTCTCCTGCTAGTTCCTTCAGGGTCCAGTGGTGTTTCCTGATGGTCATTGGGCTCCCCGTAGAGGTCATAATGAAGAAATCTTGTCTACCTCTATTTTTATTGCCTGATCTGTTCCCTTTGGTGGGAAGTCTGCTTGTGTGCCTTATGTACCATTCCCATAGTGCAGGTGAAGCAGGATTCCAATTAAGGTGAGTTTAACCTGCCTTGTTGTGTCTCTACAGAGGATCAGCTGTGTGTTTTGTTTACGTTATCCTCATTTTCCCCTGAATGAGACACCTTTTGTCAGTTTGTTACCACCCAACCTTGGAACCATAATTGCAGGGAATTTGTGGGTAAACATCGGGCTCCATCTGCGTTTCTTACCCCAAATCTCAACACATGCGAACAGGAATGGATTACATTATTTGGATTTTGGTTTGGGATGTCTCTGTCAATTTATTAAATCCATCAACTACAATGAAGAGCGATAAAAGACTTCAAACTCAAAGTGAAGAACCATGAGTGATGGTTCATACCCACATCATAGTGTTGTGAACTTATGGCCTATTATGAAAGGGTTTTAATATTCCCAAACCCTCTGATTTGTTACATCATAAGGTTTGCAAATGCTAAAACCCTTTTTAAAATCTACTAAACGAATTCAATGATTCTGAAAAGTCTTTCAGAAGAGTTGAATGGGTTTAGAAAACAATTTGTATTAGCTATTTCAAAGGGGAGTGTTAAGGGCGTCTCTTCCAAATACCTATTGCTTATGCCATGGATTAATGTTTTGCAAATCAAATCCGATTACAAAACATTATTGTTTTACCGCCAACTCGAAGGACCCTTTCGCCTTTGAGAATGCCTACAAAAATACACTGAAGAGTAGGCAGCAGTCCACGGGATCTATGGTAACTGCTAAAAAGGCTTTGTAAAACTTTTCATCTTTTTTTAAATGCATCCCAGTGGTATTTTAGAAAAATCATAGTGGGTTGCAATTTGCAACCTACTTCATCCATATTAATGAGGCAAGTTAAATTGCAATGTTTATGTTTATGTTTGTGCCATTTTTAGAGCGCGCAAATACCCGGGGGTGTCTCGGCGCTTGTATACAGAACCATCGCTGAGGAGAAAAGTTATGCTGGGAAGAGCCATGTTTTTAATTTTTTCCTGAAACTGAGGAGGGTCGGGGCAGTTTTGATGTGGAGGGGCAGTGTGTTCCAGAGTTTGGATGATGAGATAGTGAAACACCTGTCACCCCAATTGACCTTCTTTGTTCGAGGAACTCTTAGCAGATGTTCAGAGGAGGAGCGAAGTGTTCTTGAGTACTCGAGCGGGCAGAACGCTGCTCTAAGGAACTGTGGACCCACGTTGTTAACTGCTTTATAGGTGATACACAGGGCCTTGAATACTGTTCGGCTCCTAATCGGTAGCCAGTGAAGTTGGCGGATATGAGAAGAAATGGGAGTGAATTTGGGGACGTTTAAAAGGACTCTGGCCGCAGCATTCTGGACTAGTTGGAGGTGGTTAATGATTTTTTTCTGAGCATTCAAGAGAAGGGCATTACAGTAGTCAGTTTTGGAGAAAACCAAGTTACTAACCAAGGTTCTGCCGGCCGATGATGGAAGGTAAGGGAGCAGTTTTTTGATTCTTTTTAGGATGTAGAAAGATGAAGAGACCACTGAATTGACATGGTGATGGAATGTCAATTTGTCATCAAAAATGACTCCCAGGTTGCGGACCTTGGTGACCGGTTGCGGGGGTTCTCCTAACTCTGATGGCCACCAATGAGGGGACCAGATGGGGTCCAGCTTCCCGAATGTCATCACCTCTGTTTTGTCAGAGTTTAGTTTGAGACAATTAGATGACATCCAGGAGCTAATAGCCCTCATTGCAGATTGGAAGTTTGCTGCCACTGATGTACCGTTACTATGTACAGAAAGCACAAGTTGGGTATCATCAGCATAGGTTGTCAGGGCAATTCCGTGAGATTTTATTACTCTCGCTAAGTCCGAAACATAAATGTTGAATAGTGTCGGACTTAGCGAGGAGCCCTGTTGGGACGCCACAAGGGAGGGTGAAAGTCTGGGAAGTGAAGTGGGCCATTTTGACTGTTTGGGGGCGGTCAGCTAGGAAGGAAGCGAGGAGGTCTTTCGCTTTGTTTTTGACTCCTATGGCTGAGACACGGTCGATCAAGGTGGCGTGATCGACCGTGTCGAAAGCTGCAGAAAGATCCAGTAGTATCAATACTGCAGCTCCTCCATTGTCCCGGGTCATTCTGATTTCATCTGCCGCTTTTAGAAGCGCGGTCTCGGTACCGTGACCCTGTCTGAAACCGAATTGGGTCTCGTCTAGTAAGTTATTTTTGTTTATGAAGTTGGATAATTGCATGTTCATCGCCTTTTCAAAAATCTTTGCTGGAAAGGGGAGACAAGCGATGGGCCGGTAACTGGCAGGGAGTAGGGGGTCGAGAGTGGGTTTTTTCAAGAGCGGCTTAATGATGGCCTCCTTCCAGACTGAGGGGTAAATGCCCGTTGTGAACATGGCGTTGCAGATGGACGTCAGAACCGGGGAGATGGCTTGAGGGATCTGGTTAAGAATGGCAGGGGGACAAGGATCTAAAGGTGATCCTGATTTGGTGCCCAGGATGAGTCGGTGGACTTGTTCCTCCGTAACAGCTTCGAAGAATGGGAGGCAGGGTGTGTTATTGTTGGAAGGAGGATTGGATGAGGTAGCAGAGGGGACAAGGGTGAAGGCTGAGAAAATATTTGTGACTTTATCTTCGAAGAAGTTTGGGAGAGAGTCGCAAAGGGATTGGGTTCCGTTGAAACAAGGGGAAGGTGGGTTGGAAAGGTGAGTGACCACCTGAAACAATTCTTTAGATGAGTTTTTTGCCTGGGTAATTTGAGAGGTGTAGTAGGATGATTTTTCAGTAACAATGAGATCTTTGTATCTCGAGAGGGCACTTTTGTAGTTAATTTTTTCTGGTTCGTTGTAGTGGCGGCGCCAGCGTCTTTCGAGGTTTCTACACTGTTGTCGCTGTAGTCGAAGGGATTCTGTGAACCAGGGGGCTGAAGGGGAAAGTCTAGTGCGGTAGAAGGTTTTCGGAGGAGCTAGGGTGTGACAAGCCTTGTTTAGGCTGTGAAGGTAGTTGACCAAAGCCAGAGAGGGGTCCTGCTCAGTGGTAGTGGTACTGTCAAGCAGTAAAGCAGAGAGGTGAAGAGGGTCGATATTTTTCCAGTTTCTGATGGTGATAGGAGAATGGGAAGAAGGGTGGGAGGGCAAGGTTGGCAGTTTTAGAGAAAAATAGACCCACCATGATTATGTAATTTGTCAACCAACCTTTGTAATAAAATTCAAATGTATTAAAAAAATAATTGCTTTAATGAAAAGCAGTCAGAGGTATGATGGCTTGCTGACCACAGCAGGCCACCATCCATGTGAATGTAGCCAATCGTAATGGGTCGTAATTTACAGCCTACCTCATGCATATTAATGAGGCGTGTCAAATGGCAACCCACTATGATTCTGTGTTTTGTGAAGCAACGTATTAGTACACAGGTCTAGTCACAAAATATAAATGCATTTCGTGAAAGTCGGTGTGCAAATACAACCCCTTTCACCATATGCATTCTTCGTTCATGAGGCCTAATAGTATTCACCAGAAAATGCACTTTTTTGTACATGTAGCCATGCATACCTGTGCAGGGGGACGAGGGGAGTCCTATTCTGCCGCCGCCACCGCCAGGAGTCCATTCACTGCTGAGACAGCGCCGCCGCCCCGGGACTGCAACTCCCGGCTGCCTCAGCGGCGGCGCTGCATTCCCATGCACCGCAAGTGCCAGGAGGCACCTACAAACAGCGCTCTGCTTGGCGGAGCAGGGGGGAGCCATACATACCTGTGCAGGGGGACGAGGGGAGTCCTATTCTGCCGCCGCCACCGCCAGGAGTCCATTCACTGCTGAGACAGCGCCGCCGCCCCGGGACTGCAACTCCCGGCTGCCTCAGCGGTGGCGCTGCATTCCCACGCACTGCAAGCGCCAGGAGGCGCCTACAAACAGCGCTCTGCTTGGCGGAGCAGGGGGGAGCCATACATACCTGTGCAGGGGGACGAGGGGAGTCCTATTCTGCCGCCGCCACCGCCAGGAGTCCATTCACTGCTGAGACAGCGCCGCCGCCCCGGGACTGCAACTCCCGGCTGCCTCAGCAGCGGCGCTGCATTCCCACGCACCGCAAGCGCCAGGAGGCGCCTGAAAACATCGCTCTGCTTGGCGGAGCAGGGGGGAGCCATACATACCTGTGCAGGGGGACGATGGGAGTCCTATTCTGCCGCCGCCACCGCCAGGAGTCCATTCACTGCTGAGACAGCGCCGCCGCCCCGGGACTGCAACTCCCGGCTGCCTCAGCGGCGGCGCTGCATTCCCACGCACCGCAAGTGCCAGGAGGCGCCTACAAACAGCACTCTGCTTCACTTCGCGGGACGCCGGGCGAAGCCCGGGCAAAGGGCGGGCCCTCTACGGCCCTCAAAGGCCGGATAAGGACGGGACGGGCCACCCCACTTGACCCTTTCCAAGAAGGAGGTATAGAGATGCTTTTAACTCATTATCCATCTCCCACTGTATTGCCTATTGTCGTTTTTCGGGCTTCTTTCTTCCATTAATCATGTCCATCTGGGAGGAGCTGAATGCCCTGTGTGGCACTAAGTACGTCCCGGACGCATTAACCCCCCCTATAATGGGTAGAGACGCTGACCAACTAAACGGCACCCCACGGGATGTACCTCTTTCTCCCATCAAAGTCCAATCTCAAGCCAACACACTGTCCCGGGGTTTAAACTGTAAAAGGAAGCATGATAATGACAATGAGATCCAATCTAACGCTAAGAAATCGTGCATCAGCCCTTCTTTAAACCCCTCTAACCCAACTTCAATTATGCCAGACAAGGCTGTGAACAGAACATACGACCCTGTATCACCCCACCTATCGTCCTTACTGGCCCAGTTTGAGCAATTGTTAACATCTGCTATATCACCTCTGGTCACAAAAATTAATGATTTGGGGGACAGGCTGACCACCATTGAAAAAACACTTAAAAAGAACTGTATACCAACCGAATTTTTTTTTAATCTATTGGCCCTAATCCTCCCATCAACCACGAAAAGCCCAAGCCCTCTGCATGCAGAAAAGCTCAAACTCTTGAATCTTCTCCTCCCACACCTACTGGCCCTAATATTATTTTTAACCCCGCAGTCGTACCTCATAGAGCTCCCAGGGTCGCTCTAGAAAGAAGGCATCGCATTAACTTACCTCCCGAAGCTGCCCCATACGTGACCGTCCTCTCTGGGGTCCCTGCACTTACCCGGGGCAAGCTTGAAACACACCAGGACCTGCTAAATAAAGTCATTTTTTGGCTAGAACACAACAGACCGTTGCCACCTGACCTAGACGGCGGAATCCTGAGTGTCAGGAGGGTGGGGTGGCTAGGTACGTTGCCTAAAGACATCTCGGGGGACTTGATTTTAATCAAATTTAAGAATAGGAACATTGTCCCCTATCTACGATTTTGCCAGCCCAAAGAAGGAGATGGCCCCATTTGCATTTGGGACTTGTATGATTTTTATCCTGGCTCCCAACATATTCCAATACCAAGACAAATGCCAATAACTATGACTTCTAATTCTTGGAGAAGGGGATCCCGTGTACCCTGTGCTATTTACCGTCCAGCCTGTAATTAGTCCTGAATATATACGAACATTTGATTAGTTGATACGTTACATTTATTTAATCCTGTTTTAATAGTTGATCTTAAACTTTGTAATGAAATGTTGAGATATCTATGCATTTATGTATTGTTGTTGCTTTTATGGTTTTTAACTAAAAATCGAATAAAGCTAATCTGAATCGGATATTGTACATGTAGCCCCCAATACGACTATTGTATAGAATGGCAACAATGAAATGACTACAGCATGCCTCAGTGTACCTCAACTTTCTCGAATAAACACAGAAGGACGCTAACATTCAGAGGGTCTGAATTCTCTAGGAATTACTACCTGTGACCTAAAACAGTTTGAATCAGTTTTTTCAATAACAAAAGTTTCTGCGTGTTAATACACATACTTCCATGCCGCTCACCAGCAAGAACAGGGATTGGATAATACAAATTTATTACATTTTAGTTCCTTTTATTCCACTTTATTGGCTCAAATCCGAAGACAGAACTTCTTGGAGTAGAGTATCTAGTTACTCGAAATACATTGTGTAAAATGTGTTTCATATGGTAATTCCCTGAAGCAGAGAATATGAATATCAGTAACTGATGAATTAAATTGGTTTAGAAAACTCATTTGCAAATGTTATGACTACAGAACATTAGTAAATATTATGAAACACATATATGTAGCTACAGCACTTTTGCTGTGTGAGTATTTTCAAACATGAACATTGAAACAATCATGCCTCCCACGCTCTGACAACCATGCCATTAGTGAATCGAGAAACAAGTCCAATGTTCTGTGCAACCCCTGTGTGGGCTTAGGGTTTTATTTTATATAGAGCAACATTATAATGTGTTAACTCAAACACAAGAGACGATTTTGTACAGCTCACATCCTGAATATGCTGACATATATGATAATGAAGAAAAAGAAGGCAAAATGAAATAAAACAAAGGTCACACAGTTTGGTTGGTATAGAGTCAAAATATCGAGTTTTTAATATCGATATGCATTAATATCGATTAAAAAATATAGAATGGACACATTATCGACTGGACAGAATATAGACTACAAAAATATTGAATAGGATAGCATTAATATCGAATCAAAAAATATAAAATGGACATAATATCGAATGGACAGAAAATAGACTACAAAAATATAGAATGGACAGAATATAGACTTCAAAAATATCGAATTTGAGGTAAGTAAGTTAATATCAATTTTTAAAGTGTTTTTTATGTTAGTATATGTTTGAACAGTGTATATTTATTATATTATTTATATTAATGAATTATTTTTATGGTATTTATTTTTTTGCGTAATATAATTCTGTAGCAGGTTGTGGGTTTATAGGGGAATAGGGTGGGAAGTAATTTAATTATAATTAATTAAATATGTTAATTTATTTATTGGTATTTATTTTGAATTAATTGTTAATTAATTAATAATTGGTAATTATTAAAATATAATTGGTAATTATTTTTAATTAATTGATTAATTGATAAATATGTTAATTTTAGTAATTTATTTTCTGTAGCGGGTTGTGGGTTTATAGGGGAATAGGGTGGGAACTAATTTAATTATAAATAATTAAATATGTTAATTTATTTATTTGTATTTATTTAGAATTAATTGCTAATTAATTATTAATTGGTAATTAATTAAAATTTAATGGGTAATTAATTTTAATTAATTTATTAATTGATAATTATGTTAATTTTATTAATTTATTTTCTTTAGTGGGTTGTGGGTTTATAGGGGAATAGGGTTGGGAGTAATTTAATTGTAAGTAATTCTATTTTTTAAAATCTTTTTTTAATCTAATTTTTAATTATTTTTTAATTGTTAATTAATTTATTGTTAATTGGTAAATAATTTGTATTAGTAAGTAATTATTTTTATTAATTCATTTTTATTTGTATTTTTAATTGATTAATTAATATATCATATTAAAGTGTTAATTATTTTAATTAATTTGTAATTGGTATTAATATTTATTTTTATTTTTATATATATATATGAAGTATTTACTTTCCCTACTGTTGCACTCACTGGAGTGGGAATAGTAATTTTTACCTCTACGATATCCAGCGCTTTCCCTACTGTTGCACTCTCTGGAGTGGGAATAGTAATTTTTACCCCTACGCTATCCAACGCTTTCCCTACTGTTGCACTCTCTGGAGTGGGAATAGTAATTTTTACCTTTACACTATCCAACCCTTTCCCTACTGTTGCACTCACTGGAGTGGTAATAGTAAATTTTACCCTTTCCGCTATCCTACGGTAAAAATATTGTAAATTTTTTATTAATATTACGTTTATATATATATATGTATTAACAAATCAATTTGTATGCTTTTTTTACTTACATTAATTATTTATTAATTTTAAGGTTATTTAAGTATTTTAAGTATGCTTAAGTTAATTATATTTATTATTTCATTAATTTTTAAATAATTTAAAGCATTTTAAAAAAATAGATATTTTGGCTAACTATATTTTTTACATCGATATTTTTGATTCAATATTTTTGTACTTACCTGTTTGGAGATAGGAGGTCGATATTTTGGTTTCTATATTTTTACCTCGATATTTTGGTAGGTCGATATTTTGGCATTCTATATTATGTCAGTGATCCAGTTTGGTCAAGTGGGAAACCTTGTATTAATCCAGATTTTCTAGTTTCACATTGTACTATTTAACCACTTGATGGGTATCAATTTTCTTTTCTGCTCTTATTCTATATTAAAGGTTAATCCTTTGTGTTGGAACTGGCTCTTGTTGTAGGGTTATCCCGAAACAGTTAGCCTTTTTCCTCCTATTTGTCCTGACCTGTTTCTGTTGAATTTAGGACCATGGGCCCTTTACCACTGCTAATCAGTGCTAAAGTGCATATGCTCTCTGTGTAAATTCTGATTATAATTGGTTATACATGATTGATTTAGTGATAAGTCCCTAGTACAGTGAACTATGTGTGCCCAGGGCCTGTAAATCAATTCCTACTAGTGGGCCTACAGCACTAATTGTGCCACTCACACAAGTGGTCTTTCAAATGTAAATCAAACTTGCCACGGCAGTGTCTGAGCGTTGTTTATTACTGCAATGTCGACCTGGCAAGATCCCCTACTTGCCAGGCCCTAACCTTCCCTTTTCTTACATGTAAGGCACCCCTTAGGTTGGCCCAAGGTACCCCCATAAGCAGAGTGCAGTGTATGTAAAAGGTAGGACATGTACTGGTGTGTTTTACATGTCCTGGTAGTGAAATACTGCCAATTTCGTTTTTCACTATTGAAAGGTTATCTGTACCTTAGGCTAACATGGGAGTTGCTATATAACATTTTGCAAGGATAACTTTTCATAGGGACAAGATAGAGAAATGGAGAATAGGCTCTCTGAAACTCAGAATTTATGAACCCATCTTTTAGAAAGTAGGCATTTTCTTATTTAACCATTCAATGTGCCACTGCTGTTTTGTGTATTGACTGTCTGGTTTTGGAGTGACAGGGGCTGGGGATGTGCATTCACTGTAGACTTCCACAAGGGGGGTTGCAGTGTGGCCTGCCTTTCCTGGGTGACTCATATTTGAGCTGAATAGACCTTGGCTACATTTAGAGTGGTGGGAGGTGTTTCACTTACACCTGAATAGGAAGTACCTTCTCTGCACAATGCTGTCTCCACCTCCTGTAGTGAAGCTGGGCCAGAGAGGGCACAATTGTTTTGGACTGGGCTCAGAGACCCTTGCCACAAAGAGAACAAAGACAAATGGGGTATAATTAGTGGACCTTAAACACTAGAGCGTTAGAGCATTTCTGGACACAAGAGGAACCTTTTACCAAGGAGAAGAGCTGGAGAGATGTAAGGATGAGTACTGCCCTCTTGCTGTGTGCTTTGCTGGGTTGGCCTGCAGTTTCTGATATGGTGTTCATTTGTGGTGTTTTCACCATGTTACTGTGTGTTTTGAGTACAAATACTTTACACATTGCCTTTGTGATAAGCCTGTTTCCTCATGCCAAGCTAACAAGGGGGTGAGCAAGGCTTATCTAAAGTGCATATCCCCTTGCCTGACTAGAAACAAGGGCCCCAACTTGGACAAAAGGTACATACCTATGCCAATTAGAGACCTTAATTTCTAACACTATGGGCCAAATGTTGGAAGCCAAATAGCGATGACTGCAAATGTCAAAATTAGCAGAATTTCAGCCTTTGCTATCGCAATTTGGCTTTGAGCAATGTAGGTAAAATTAAACCTACTCACAAAATAAGGGATCGCTAAAATTGTGTTTCCTTATTTTGCAATTGCATTTAAGGAATCACAAATTGCGATTCCTTAAATGCAATGTAAGTACCACAAAATAAAGTGCACTTTAGCCTTAAGGAATCGCTAATTACCACCAACTTCAAGTTGTTGGTAATTAGAGATTTTCTTTTAAAAAACACTTTTTAATTTTTTTAAAGTGCCATGTGGCACACATTCATGCCCTTAGGGCATGTATGTGGGCCACATGTGCACACATGCTCATTTCAGGGGTGCAACAGGGTGTCCTTTTGGAACCCTGGCACCCTTGAGATTGCCCCCGGAATTTGCGAGTACCTCTTGGTAACTCGCAAATTGCGGGCGCAAATCCTATTCATACCTATGAGCCTCTTGGCCCGTAGGAATGAATGGGATGGCATTCCTTGATTGAAAATCTCAATTTGCGATTCGCAATTGAGGAATATTAAGGAATCGCAAATATTTTTACGATTCCTACCTACATTCAATTTAGCGAGTCCTTAATAGCGATTCGGTAAAAATCACTATTAAATTGAATTTACCTACATCTGGCCCTAAGTCTTTAATTATAGGTACAAATTTAAAAAACACAAGGGATCCCGAAAGGTAGATAAGGACCTTGGGTAACAGTTTAGTATTAGAACAATGGTCCTTAAAAAGAACAGTGTGGTCAACAGGATAAATATAGACTCCAATCAGTGCTATATTAAGAGTGTCCAGATGAACAGTCAATTTAATCATTCAAAAATTTCAAAATCAAAAGTATAAACACATCAGTACAGTGGGACACAATCTTGCATCCTACATAAACACATGACAAGTACACTTTAGGATAGGAACATATCAGGCAAGAAAGGGTAGCTTGTGGAATATTGTACACAATTTCTAATAAGCTTGAGGAAACAGTAATTACACTTTTTTTCAGATTTGATTAATGTGCAAACTGTTTACATTAGTCGACGACGTTTCAATCCTATTTAAAAAATAGTAGGATCATCATCAGGACAGTAAGGGTACAAGCCTGAATAATTAGAGATTGCCTGTGGGAAATAAGGAGAGGGGAAGGAGATTATGGAGTGTCTAATACATACCGTCAAACATTGTGCTGCCCAGGGGGTCAGGGACCAGCCCTGGTGTAAAGCAACTGCACCGTGCTCGTGATGTACAACCGTTATTAAAATCGCAAGAAGACTTGCAGCAAGGCAATAACTGTGAACGGAGATGGCTGGTGTGAGTGAACGTGAGCGTAAGGGCTACATTATAGAACAGGATGTAAGTGGAACCAAGCACGGAACTAAGGACGCTCGCAATCATACATTAGAGGATAGGGACAAGTGAAATATTCTAAGCGGTATAGGCGTGAGCAAGGTGAAATGGCCTACAATTGTATATAGACCGAGTGCCCGCATCGCATATGAGGTGACGCTCACTTGCATCATTCATTCCAGGAGGTGACAAGTGAATCAATCTGGGCGGTACGAGCGTGAGCAGGGTGAAAAGACCTATATATGGGCCAAGTGCCCGCATCACGTTTAAGGTGCCGCTCGCTCGCAAGAGAAAATTGACTAACCTCAATTAGGCTTGCGGGAGATTAAGCCGCATACGCATTTGTTGGTGGTAGCCGAATTATTAGCATTTTCTGCGAAAGTTAAAAAACTAAGCGTAAGATAACGGAAATACTGGATAACATCTGGCAAACAAAGATAAAACTCAGCTGGAATTCTCATCTGAGGATGAGTAACCTGGTGTTTAAACTGTGAAAATAACAAGTTCCAAAGCAGCAAGTGGCGATGCACTACAGGGAAAAAGAGGGAAGGGATGAGTGGGGAATCATACGGACAGACTAGCAAGGAGTCAAATGACTACGCAAGGCAGTGCGCTTACCGTTATGTTGTTAGCTCCAAGGCTCAATTTATTTATTTTGAAAATTTTATACAGCATGAAAAAGAACCTTGCGGGTATCAGAGCGCTTTACAAGATAACCATCGGCCAAGGGAACAATCCTAGTTATGTGTTGAGTGAAAAGGTGACTAAGCAAAAATCAGGGGGGTGGCCATATTGGATGAGGGTTTTAAGTAGTATGGAAGACAGACTTGATGTGGTGGAGGAACCACTAGAGAGCCAATTGATGGCAGTGAACAAAATTAGAGGATAAAAGGGAATTAATGCATATAGAACAAATTAAATTTTTTAGACAACAGGAAAAATTAGGAAAAATTACCAAGCAACTTGAATAACAGGGAGTACCTGGTAAGATAAGGAAAACAAATCAGGAACCATGGTTATTGCAAGCCGCAACACAGTTAGTGGTAAAAACATACAGATGACAAACTTGAGGCAGAAACAGTGAAGGCGGAGCTTGGTGCTTGGTGCATGGAGTGGTCTAGAGCACGGTGGTCCAGTCCTCATTCCTGTTCAGTTCGTTCCTGATGCTGTTCATGCGGATAATAGGTTTGAGCTTCTCTTTATTCAGGAGTTGTGCAATGTCTGCACCTCTTGGGGTTGTTTTACAACGTTCATGACTGTCCACTTAATGTCATCTTCAATGTGTCCTGCCTAGGTAAAATGATCCACTAAAGGCGGGTTGGGAGTTTTGCGGCGCACTCTGCTCCTGTGTTGTCCGATCCGAGTCTTCACTTTTTGTGTTGTTTGACCAATGTAAATAAGCAAGCAAGGACACTGAATCAAATACATGACATTGCAAGGATTACAGTTGGAAAATGATTTTTATTTGATTGACTCATTATTAAAGGTAAAATCCTTGCCTTCTAGAGTAAAATCACACATATTACAGTTGCCGCATTTGGCGTGCCCAATTAGAGGTTCAAGGCCCCAGTGTGTATCGAGAGTAGTGGAGGGTCTGGAGTTGGGTAGAGCAGCCCGTACCAGATGGGCTTTGAGATTGCGGCTTTTGCAGAAAGCAAATAGAGGGCGCTCAATGTTCAAATTACCTGCGTTCACAGTGGGCCAGTGTTTGATGATAGATTTACGGATGGGGTTGGAGATAGGGGGGAGTGTGGTCACACAAACTATGCGATTGTTATCAGACTTGGTTTTGGGGGAAGAGCAGGATTTCCTTGGGCAATACGAGGCTCGCTTCTGTGCAGTACGTACCAAGCGTTTAGGGTAGCCACGTGCTTTCAACTTGGTAGATAAGATTGATGCTTCACGAAAATAGTCCTCTTTAGTGAAGCAATTACGTCTTATCCACAAAAATTGGGAGTAAGGTAAAGAGTCACGTAGTGCTCGTGGATGATTACTTTTGTAACGAAGCAAGGTGTTACGCTCAGTAGTTTTTCTGTATAGTCTGGTTCGTAGTACACTATTGGATTGGAATATGGTGAGATCGATGAAATGAATCAAAGATTTGTCATGCGTGAGGGTGAAATTGAGACCTAGACAATTATTATTCAGCCAGAGTAGAAATTGGTCGAGGGTCTCAATGTTATTGTGCCAAATCATGAAAGTGTCATTGATATACCGACGCCATACTGTGCCGACGGTAAAAAAAGGGTTAGTGGGAGATAAGATGGTAGTCGTTTCAAGGTGGACCATGAACAGTATAGCTAAGTTGGGGGCAAAAACGTCCTGCATTGATGTGCCTTTGACTTGTTGGTAATATTCCTTCTCAAAGGAGAAGACATTTCTAGTAAGGCAACGTTCCAGTAGTTGTAGAATGAAAAAAGTAGGGAGAGTGTGACTAAGTTAATCATCACCATACTGTCCCTTACATAACATGCAGCCCCAGGTACAAAGTCTTTGATAAAGTAGTCAACATATTGACCCAAAGGTTCAAGTATAGAACCGTACCCCGAAATTATCGGACGTCCAGGGGGGCTTGTGAGGTTTTTACGTACTTTGGGAAGTGTGTAGATCACTGGCATGCGCAGTGATTTCACATTGTAAAAAAGAAATTCCTTTTGACTTTGAAAACCTTCAGATTTTGCGTCTGTGGTAATCTGTAAGATTAGGTTTTGCAGTTCGCTTTTTGGATTATTGGGCAGTCTGCAGTAGTGGTCAGTATTTGAGAGCTGATGCAGGATTTCAGACTTGTATGTTTCCTTCTCCTGCAGGACAATCCCAACTCCTTTATCTGCAGATTTGATCATTAAAGATGCGTATCTTTTTAGAGAATCAATAGCTTTCTTTTCACTGAGGGAAATATTGTGTGGAATAAAAAGTTTCTTGCTCTCAAGTGTGGCCAAATCATTCAATACCAATTTTTCGAATGTGGATATTTCGCTTGGGATCATGTTGCCTGAGGGGGAGAACGTAGATGGTGGTCGGAAGGGAGTGTTGGAAACGGCAGTGGGTGAGGAAATGAGCAGAAAAAATGCATTTAAACGCAGACGTCTAAAAAACCTCAATAGTTCAGAGTGTAGCTCCAGGAAGTTTGTATGGATGGTAGGGACAAAGGACAAGCCTTTACTTAAGAGACAGTTCAGAGTCAACAAGGATGTGTTTAGACAGATTAAAGATGGGTATGAGTTGTGAAGATGCACAGTCACTGTTATCAGAGTTTACCATTGATAACACTTCTGGCATGTCTGTCGCTTGCCTGGGCGGTTGTACCATCGTTAGGCTTGTTTTACGCGCCCACGTTGGGGTGGGTCACCGAGGCCCCCCGCGTTTCTGTGAAATGATGATCAGCGGGCACGTGCTCAGGGGGCTATCTCAGCCACCTGAGCGCGTAGAAAGACGGGAGAGGTATCATAGGAAAGGGGAGAATCTCCCCAGTGGATCCCTGCTTGGGGAATGCCCCAGGAGGGTGATCCCCAAGCAGGGATCCACCCACAAGACACCAGGGAGGGGGGAGCCGCCCCTTGGGCAAGGGCCTTTGCACCCCCCAATAAATGTGTCCACATTTAGTCTTTCTGCCACCCCGGGGGGGCAGAAATCCCACTAAACACCAGGGATTTTTTTAGGTACTTCTTAGGGTGGAGGCTGCACAAAATGGGCATTCCAATGCCCCCACCCCCACCACAATGACAGCCTTTCTGCCCCATGGGCAGATGGGGGCAGTAGCCCCCTGGGGGCCGGGGGAGCAGAAAGCCCACTAGATGGCAGGGATTTTTTTATAGGAAATTTTAATTAGGGTTTGGGCTGCTTAAAAACAGGCATGTCAATGCCCCCACCCTGCAGCAATTACAGCCTTTTTGCCCCCCCCCGGGGGACAGAAAGCCCACTAGAAACCAGGGCTTTTTTTGGGCAATTTTAATTAGTGTGAGGGCTGCCCAAACGGGCATGCCAATGTCCCCACCCCCCACAACAATTACAGTTGTTCTGCCCCCCTTCCCCCAGGAGCAGATGGGGCAGTAGCCCCCAATCTGCCCCCCCGGGGGGGCAAAAAGCCCACTAGATGCCAGGGATTTTTTTGCCATTTGAATCAGGGATGGAGGCTGCCCAAAACGGGCACGCCAATCTCCCCACACCCCGCCCACAAAACTTTCAGTCTTTCTGCCCCCCTGGGGGGCATATGGGGTGGTAAACCCCAATCTGCCACCCCCGGGGGCTGCCCAAAATGGGAATGACAATACCCCCACTCCCCGGTGAAATTCCAGTCATTCTGCCCCTGGGAGGAAGATGGGGGAAGTGGCCCCTGATCTGCCCCCAGGGGGGCAAAAAGCCCACAAGGCACCTGTGATTACCCTGGCTTGTTTTATATGTGGGGTTGGGGGCTGGCGATAATGGGCAATCCAATGCCCCCACCCCCACAAAATAGCCACAGACTTTCTGCCCCCCCCCCGTGGTGGCATATCGGGGCAACCCCCCACCCCCCAATCCCCCTCAGGGAGACAGAAAGCCCACTAGGCACTGACTTCTTTTTAGCAATGTGCCTACCTGTCGATTTTGGGCCCTAGCGCAGCTGGCACATAGGGAAACCTAGCAAACCTGTACATTTTTGAAAACTAGACACAAAGGGGAATACAGGATGGGGTGACTTGTCTGGCTCTCACTAGGCTCTTCCGTTACCCAGAATCCCTTGAAAACCTCAAACTTTGTAAAACAAAAACATATTTTCTTCACATTTATGTGGTGGAAAATGCTGGAATCTGCATGGATCCACAAAATTCCACCCACCCCACATTCCCCAAAGTCTTTGGAGAAAAATGGTACCTCACTTGTGTGGGTAGGGCGAGTGTCCGCGGCAGGAAATGGGCCAAAATGCAACATAGACACACCACATTTTCACAGTGGAAATGGACCCTTTTTTTGAAAAGTGCCTGGCTGTAGATTTTGAACCCTAGCTCTGCCGGCAACTAGGGAATCCCAGAAAACATATACATTTTTGAAAACTAGACACCCAGGAAAATCCAGGATGGGGTGACTAGTCTGACTCTCACCAAGTTCTGTTACCCAGAATCCTTGCAAACCTCCCCAGGGGAGGCATAAGGGAGGCGCATCGGGGAGAAATATCTTTATTTCTCCTCGTTTTTCCTTTTTCTGCTGCACACATAGAAAGAGGAAAAGCCTCTTGTGAATATTTTGTACAGAAAGGTTTCTCTTCCTGTACAAAAATAATCATCCCCACAACGCAGGCACCCTTGCACCAATGTGCAAAAGTGCCTGCGCAGGGGAAAAGGACAGGAATGCGCCGTGTCTTATAGATACAGCGCATTCCTGCCCTTTTCTTTTGCCGTAGGGAGGCGCAGCAGGAAGGCCTGCTGCGCTTCTCTACGGCAAAACCTCATAAATGAGGCCCTCATTTTCCTCACATCTCTGTGGTGGAAAGTTCTGGAATCTGTGTGGAGACACAAAATTCCACCTACCCCATGTTCCTCAAAGTCATCTGAGAAAAATGGTACCTCACTTGTGTGGGTAGGCCTAGTGCCCGCGACAGAAAATGGCCCAAAACGACACACCACATTTCCACAGTGAAAACTGACCCTTTTTTACAAAGTGCCTAGCTGTAGATTTTGAACCCTAGGTCTGCCAGCACCCAGGGAAACCTAGCACACCTATATATTTTTTTTAAACTAGACACCCAGGGGAATCCAGGATGGGGTGACTTGTCTGGCTCTCACCGGTCTGTTACCCAGAATCCCTTGCAAACCTCAAAATTTGTAAAAAAACCACATTTTTCTCAAATTTCTGTGGTAGAAAGTTCTGGAATCTGCGTGGATCAACAAATTTCCTTCAACACAGCATTTCCCCAGGTCTCCCGATAAAAATGGTACCTCACTGGTGTGGGTGGGTCAAGTACCGGCACCAGGCAAGGGCCCAAAACCTATTGAGGCGACATAAAAATTGCCTATCACAAAACAACCTGATTTTTCAAGGGAGGTCCCAAGAGTTTTTGGCCCCGGGTTCGGCAGCCACCAAGGGAAACCTACCAAACCCACACATTTCTGAAAGCTAGATACCCGGGGGAGTCCAGCAAGGTATGGTTTACATGGGTCCCCCCACATTTCCTTACCCAGAATCCCCTGCAAACCTCAAATTTTGTTGAAAAAATCTATTTTTTCTCACATTTCTGTCTGGGAAAGTTGTAGGATCACCGGGCTGACACAAATTTCCTACCACCCAGCATTTCCCCAGGTCTCCCAATAAAAATGGTAACTCACTTGTGTGGGTAGGCATAGTGACTGCAACAGGAAATGGCCCAAATCATACTGTGGAGACTTCAAAATTACCTATAACAAAACTACCTGGTTTTGGAGGGGCACCTGGGGTTTTGGCCCCGGGCTGGCCGCCATCTAGGGAAACCTACCACACCCACACATTTCTGAAAACTAGAAACGCTGCTCAGTTATTGCCTCTGGGTTAGTCAGATTCTTGGTGAACCTACAATTCCTATATATCCCCACAACCAGAAAGGTCCAGCGGATGCAACGGTATATTGCTTTCAAACAGCTGTCATAATTAGAAGAAGTTACAGGTGAAAATGTTTACACCAATGGCTGTTTTTAAAATTTTCAATTTTTCCTATATTCCATGGTTAGGGGTCCATTAGGATGCCACCCTAACGGAGAAGTGGACCGCCGCTAACAGTGTGGGGGTCCCGAAAATGGCATTAGGATGCGCAAGCCACACAGGCGGGCGCATCCTGTATGTTTACCATTGCGGCGGGCGGAGCAGGAATCTCTGCCCGCCGCAATGGTAAAAGTGCACGTTCTGCTTTTCAAAGTGCAACATGACAGGCACCGCGCGGTGCCTGCCATGTTGCACTTTGAAATGCGGGGGTGTACCATAGGTACCCCCCATGTGCACACCCCAAGCCACGGACTCCCAGGGGGCCCGCAAGGGGCCCCCGCAGGGAGTCTCCGCATGCCTTTTGCCGCCACGGAAATGCATTGTGCACAGCCCATAGTAATACGGCGGGCGGGGTCTAAAAGACACCGCCACCATGTTACTGGTTTTCCGCCCCGGCCGCTAGGCGACCGGGGCGGAAAACAGGCGGGCGGTGTTTCACACCGCCGCGGTCCCTCCCACCATCCAAATCTGGTGGGGGGGAATTGGGCTGAAGATTTCGGGCGGATTTCCTCCGCCAGGCTGGCGGTAGCCACCGCCAGCCTGGCGGAGGAAATCCACCCGACATCGTAATGGACCCCCTGGTTTCTATAAAGAACCTTTGAAGGATCTACACAAATGACCCCTTGCTGAATTGAGAATTTTATCTACTTTTCTAAAAATTTACAACTTTCCAGGATCCATTATTGCTTTCATACCCATTTCTACCATTAACTGGAAAGAGGTTGAAAATACAAAAATAGCAAAAATGGGCTAAGTCCCAGAAAAATGCCAAAACTGTGTAAAACATTTTGGTTTTCTGACAAAAGTCTGCTTGTCCTTGAAAGCTGAGAAGATGATGATTTCAGCACCACAACCCCTTTTTTTGATACTTTTTTGCAGGGAAAAAACAGATGCTTTCATCTGTGGACCTTTTTTCCCATTTTTCCAAAATAAAACAAAATTTAGCTGTATTTTGGCTAATTTCTGGGTCCCCTCCAGGGGAATCCACAAACCCTTGGTACCTTTAGAGTCCCCATGATGTTGGAAAAAAGGACGCACATTTGGCGTGTATACCTTATGTGGTCAAAAAGTTACAGGGTCCTAAGCGCAAACGACCCCAAATAGCCCCAAAAAAAAGCTTAGGACAGGGGGGGCGGAAGGCCTAGCAGCGAAGGGGTTAAGGGGACACAGGTATAAGAAAGATTGGATTTGACTATCATTAAACAATTTAGTGAAGCAAGAGAACTGATACCACTGTGCAGGACTCCTAGTTTCAAGATTCATAACTTTCTCACTACACCTTATTTTAGTGATTGGACTATGAAACTGGATGTTCTGTCTTCAATGGGTAAAATCAAATGATAATTTGGTTACCGTCCTGTTTTCATATCACACACTTACTACCAGTGTTCAACTTGAATTAGGTTTTGCCCTATCTCTGTTAAGAAAAGGAGCAGATAAACATGTTAAGAAAGTGATTGCCCAAGAGTGCACAATTTGTCATAATTGGAGCTGACATTAATAAATAGAAAATGTTTTCTAGTTCCATATTTTACATCTTCTTCATTACATAGCAACTGGGGTGTGAGTGGTTCCAGAAGTGAGACCCAGAGATCTCTCCCACCAAACAAACGCCACTGTGTTGTGCAACCTGCCCATACTTCAAATATATAGTTCACAGACCAACTTTTGTGGACAAGTGGTAAGCCAGGATTAATCATCAAGTCTCATAGTGACATGGCTAAAACTCTCCCACTGTCCCATATCATGGGGTGGAGGTTGGATGTATGTGCCTGCCCACCTCAGTGAATTGCACAACAGATCCGGCTACTATGGACTCCTAATGTTTACGGATTAAACACATATGGAAATTGTGAGGTATAAGATTCTATTTCATTCCAATTCAGTAATGTTTACTTCCTTTGTACACTTGACTTGCCAAAGGTAGGGATAGCAAGCTGAGATGGCCTACCGCAGGGTGTTGTAGAAGGATAGTGACTCATATACAGAATACCACAGTACTGTCAAATCTATGACTCTTCTAGAGACCAAGACCTTAATTTAAATAGCAGTATGGAATTAAATCCTCAAAAGAACTCCATAACTTGCTGTCCACTCAATGTACATGCTTTGCTTCCTCAATGCCCAGCTTACACCCCCACCTCCCACATCCTGTTGGTATCAATGTGACTCTTGGTCATACCACAGATCATACTTTTTTGCCACCATGGAAAATATTTGTAAGACCTCTTGGACAACATGCTTGGACCTTAATCAAAGGGTTTGTCCTTCCAGCATGCTTTAATCTGACTAAAGGATTTCATTAAAAAGAATGTATACATTGGATTTAAATATGATGTGCAGGTTAGAGGGCTTTCAAGTATTTATGATTTTTTTGTAGCCAGGACCACTATATAGAGGTAACAATAAAATGGTATATAGAAAATGAATAAATAATTGTGAGATAATCCAGCAGTGGGGTAATTGTGCATCAAATATTGAGATAGCAAAATATTATATTGATCTTGCTTTAAGTTTGGTGGATGGTCTGTGCTGGTTCTAGGAGGATGTGGATGGCTATTTGTAAGGAATTCAGTGAGAAGGGCCATCCTCAGGTCAAGGTGTAGAGTGGTCCAGAGAAGTGGAGGTAGAAAACACAATTATATGAATGAGATGTGGTTCTGCCGGCCACAGAGATGGTGAAGCTGTAGTGTGTAAGTGGCTGGTTTGAATGGCTGGAGGCATTGAAAAGAGTTTTGTGAATGAAGAGAAATGGTGAGACCCTGGTGGCATTTGAATGATAGCATGAGTTGTTTGTGGAAAGCTATGAAACGTAGTGGTTAAGATCTGTAGGAGAAGATAGGCTAAGATTATGAGGAGCGTAATTTCTATGTAACTTGGGAGTAGCATTGGGGAGAAATTTCATTAGTCTCGTTTGGGATGATGAGAATTTGGTAAGTGCCCTAGTGGGGCCTGAGGTTGAGTGCTAAGCTGAGGGGTGCATGTTAATGAGATATTAGGTGAAGGGATGCTGGTAGGAGCAGTTGATTACAGGAAGTTGAGGATATCAGTTTTCTTTGGGTTTCATTTGTGGCAGAGTACAGCCAGCAACGGTGGATGCTGTGAGGAAGTTGATAGTTCAAGGCTTACATTTAGGGGTAAATTAAGGTGAAAAGAAGAGATTTTAGAGGTTATGTGCAAAGAGACAGTGAGAGAACGAAAACTACCAAAAGATTTAAGTGATGTATGGAGAAGAGGAACGGAAAGAGGAAAGATCTTTGTGAGATGCCTACCATACACCAGGGAGGATATTGACATACATAGTGAGGATATCTGGAGCACTGGCTAATGTATAACAGTTATGGGGCGCAGCTATCAGTAGTGCAGCAAGTGCTGTGACAAAGAAGCCCATGGGCCTTTTTTGCACCCCAAAAACAGCTGTTGTCTATTACCAAGCCCGGAAATGGGGGGCCAGGTTCCTTGCTTTAATTAGAACCCATGGCACCTTTGCAACATGACTGGAGCAGTTAGCTAAGCTAGACCATCCCCAGTCAGTCTTCCCCTTTCATCCACTCTCTCCACTTGGAAGACATATTAGTAGTTGTCAGAACTATGATAATTACTGAATTTGGCTTTGCAAACTTCATCTATCTTGGTCTGCGGAGTCAGCAAATATCTCGGCTCCTAAGCACCTTCCCCAGGCTAGTGACTGGAACACCTCCTAGTACCAAGATAGATCAGATTGGTGCAGCAGGTTAAGTGGCACCACTGCTCTTGATTTGGCAGACCAGAGAATATATAAAATATCTAGTGATATTAGGAAAGGAGTGAACTCCTGCTTTTGGCTGTCATATTATGGATGTCTTTCAATAGCATTTTTTTACCTATTTACTATTTTAGATGTGTTCATTTTTCAGTTATATTTTTCACCTCACTCTAGTTCTTCATCTAGCTAACCACAATTTTGTGTCAGATTCTCTGATTTCTTCTGGAGTCTTTTGTTAAATTATAATTGTATTTATATAGCGCTCACTACCCCTAACGAGGCATTGAATAGCATGTTACTGCGGAACCAAATAGGTTCCATCAAGTCAATTGATCATTGTACCGAATTTGACAAAGGGAGTAAATCTTCTGTTTGCCTTCTTGTTGATACACTCAGTTGCTTTTCCCTGTTCTCTTTGGAAGTTCAGTGAATGTTTATGGTGAGGTGGTGAATCTTCAGACTCCATAGTGGTACAGAGTTAGTAACACCTGGAGGTACCTTTCACTGATTTAGGTGTTTTGTTTTTTACAGCTCTACTTTTGATTGACTTCAAAGACCATGAACATGTCAGGTGATTATTTAACCCCTCATTAGCTAACTTAGGGACCATGCTACACAGTAAATTAACTTTTTGCCTCGTTCATTTGTGTTTTGCAAGAGAAGAATGTGTGTATGGTATTTATTTTTACAAGATTGATCTAACTGATGCACTTCTGTCCTCATTCGACCTTCAAACATTAGCCATTACGGTCGAAATGTATGTGGACAGTACCCATGGGACAGGATCCTTTCTGAAGCTTTTGATCCACATGCTGGACATTTGTTGCTACTTGCATTGACTGACCCAGTTGCACCTGATGTTAAGTACAGACCCACTGTATACTTCACCCATAATGCACTGCATTTCGCCATCAGCACCATACTGTATTGATGAGTCTACCCTTTATACGTTTTAGAGCTGAATGATAATTTGAGATAGAAAAAATTGTATTTGCTGCTATAGTCATGTCTCTTGTGCTCACTGACTGCAAATGGAGCTGTGTTCTTCACAGATGTAAAATGTATAATTTACTGCATTGGGGAGTTAAATGCGTTTTTAGCTGCTGCTACTACATATTTAGGATCATTCACCTAGTATTGTTAACTCCACAAAGCATAGTCAATAACTCTGAGTTAGGATATTGCAGCACCTACACAGAAGCAGCCAGCATTAATACACATTTCCCTAAATATCTCATGTAGAAATCCTGACTTTATTATTGGCACAGAGAAAAATATTATGCGTAACTTTCTTGAGGTTATAAGAGCAGAGAGGCTACACTACCCCGAAACCGTAGGAAAACAAAAGTTAATTGGGCAAGAATTACTGTTTGTATTTTAGGTCCTTATCGCAGCCAATATGAATAGTTGTCGCACAAGTAAAAACAAAAGCAAAAAAATGAAACGGGAACAATATTGATCAGATTTGGGGACATGACACTGCTGTCCAGGAAGGGGACGCAACATGGACTGGACTGAGACTAGGCCTTTCACTTTTGCTACCTGCACCTACTCATTAGTGTTGTACTGTAGTAGCATTTTAAAAAATATTGAAAATGTGCAAATGTCACTTGAAAATAGTTTCTCTTTCTTATAATTAGTGTGTTTTATAATGCAAAGAGTTGTAACCGATGAACTAATGATGCTGCAATTGAAATGCATTACCTAAGTTATTTAGAAGAATAGATATTGAGATAATTACCAATGCCACATTTTAATGCAGAATGCCATTATTTCGAATAGAATATATGACGTTACAACGCAAAAAATACAACGCATGCTTTTACATGCGGTTTTTACATCGCAACTATCATTACATCGCTTGATTTTACAACGTATGCCATTACTAAGCATTTTTAAAAACTACCATTACAACGCATTACATTACAACACATACCATTACAACGCATAATACTTTTAGGGCAACAGTAGGGTAAGTGATGGATAGTGTAGGGGTAAAAATTACTATTCCCACTCCAGTGAGTGCAGCAGTAGGGTAAGTGTTGGATAGTGTAGAGGTACAAATTACTATTCCCACTCCAGTGAGTGCAACAGTAGGGAAAGTGTTGGCTAGTTTAGGGATACAAATTACTATTGCCATCTACCCAAAACCCATACCCACACTAAAACTAAAAAATCTCCATTGCTTACCTTATAATACGTTGTAATGGCATGCGTTGTACTGGTATGTGTTGTAATGGCATGCATTGTAGTGGCATGTGTTGTAATGGCATGCGTTGTAATGGCATGCAATGTAAAGGCAGTTGCGTTGTAACAGTTGCATTGTAAAAGCAGTGCGATGTAATGACTGCGATGTAATGGATGTTTCCCTTTCTAATATGGATGTCGATTCTGATGTTCTCTTCAACTTGCTCCTGCTCATTCCTTCCTCCCAGTCAGTGTCCAGCTGCAAATGCATCTCTCTCATTGTCTCTGTGGAACACTAAGGGCCAAATTACCGAATTTCGGCCATTACCGAACGGTATTGGGCATTTGGGATGTAGGTGGCCTAAACTGCAAATTCGGTAATTTACCGATTCGGTATTTTGAGGAATCAGTAAATTACCGATTCCTTAAAATACCGAATTGGTAAATTACCGAATTTGCAATGTAGGGAGCACTCAAATGAGTGCTTTTCCCATTTTAGGATTCGTTATTTACCACCAACTATAAGTTGGTGGTAAAAAAGGAATACCTCTGAAAATGCAAATCAGTGCATTTTCAACCGTGCCATGTGGCAGACATACATGCCCTCAGGGCATGTATGTGTGCCACATCTGCACACAAGCACGATTCAGGGGTGCAACAGGGTGTCAAAGTGACACCCTGGCGCCCTTGAATGTGTCCCCCATTTTACCGAATCGGTAAGGGCCTCCAGGCCCATAGGAATAAATGTCAATTACTGAATCAGTAAATACCGATTCGGTAAATACCGAATCTTACCGATTCGGTAATTGTTACCGAAAAATTATCTACATCCCATTTACCTATTCTTAAATACCGAATCGGTAAAATTCAGTATTTAAGAATAGGTAAATTGAGAATACCTACATCTGGCCCTAAGTGAATGCGTCAATGTACTAGTGATGCACAACATTATTAGAAAGTCTGCATTGTGACTGAAAGTTCCACAATGTGCCATAAGTCTCATTTTGTGTCGATCATCTCCAGAAGGTGGTTGCTGAGGGTGAAGATACCTTAGTAAGTGGGTTAGTGTTCTGTTTTTTTCATAATATGTGAATGTTTTGGATTGGCCAATGCAACTCTAACCATGAGCATGCTACACTGATTTTGTAGAATCTATTTTTAGAAAGTGTGATTAGTGTATAACAGTTCTTGGGCTTAAGCTGTTCAACTTCTTAGTGCAGGGTTGGTCTTAGGTCCACTAGGCTATTTACTTTTGGGATTCTGTTGGATTTTACATCTGTCATTTGGACTGCTGTCACTGGAGATTTTAATTTTCTATATCCACTTGCCATGGACTCTTTGTGCCTTTACTTTTTATGATTTAGACACTTTATGTGTTTATGTGATTTTTTATTTATTTTGTAATTTCTGTATTCTGAGCATTTATGGCTTTTTATGCATATTTTTTCTGTACCGCATTTATATTTTTATATTTTAAAATCCAGTTTTGACCTAGAGCTCAAGTCTTTATGCTTCCTATATATTTCTGCTTCACTCAGCTAAATTGAGTTATCCTGATAAGGAGTGCAGTCTCTCAATGCTAGATCAACTGGAGACGCTGGAGACCAATTTCTTAGGTAAAATGTTGGGGTGATCAAATATTGGGGTTCAGATAAATATTGGGGTTTGGCTCCCAGAGTTCTTTCTGGACAGTTTATGGTACTCACTATAATCCTTTTGATGTTAAGTGTATGGTCTCTCTATTTTGCAGTGCCTTCAAGGTTATATTCAACATGGCCACAGGTACTGGGTAACAAAAGTCTGCTATAATCAAATGCCTTGTAGGGTTATTGCCATGTCTTAGTGCAGAGCTCTTCCAAGCTGTCCACTGGACCTTGCCAGGCTGCCTTCCTTTTCCTCTTACCCTCTGCTGTGACCTCCTAGGAGTGTGGAGGTTCTTCTCCAGATATTAACCACCACTTACCAACACCAATGGCTAGGACAACTCGCTTTCTTGTCTGCTTTTGATTGACTTCAGCACAGCATGCTCTTCGACAGCCTTCAGCTGCTCAACACCTCACCAGCAAATAGCATGCATGCATGGCAACACAACAAACCTGCTGCCAGTCTGTCAAAGGCTGCTACCTGGTTTCCTCTCGGGTGGGTGTTAAGTCTTTGAAAGGGTTCCCTGAAGGCACTCATTTTACTGCTCTTAGAAAAGGATAAAGATGAGTTGAGAATGAACAAACCAAACGGGCTTTCTTTTGGATTGTGAAAACTGTTGTTTTCTTGTGTGTCCTTGGCCCTTAAACTATACAGTCTAGTAATGCCCGTCGAATTAAAATGAAGTGGGAATTTGAAGTTACATTGAATTATCTACAACCCCCCCATTCTTTTTATATAATGTTGCCCCTAGCATCACTGAAGAAGTGGGCACAGACCCTGGTAAGAACTAAGGGTGCATTTGGGATCACTCTTATTTACCTACTAGTAATCATGAAATGGGTTCACCAAATTTCCAGTCATGGGGATAATACTAAGTATGGGTGGAAAATTCGTTCCGCTCGCGGAATTTGTGAATTTTTGGCAATTTTGCGATCCGCGAATCGCCCGAATTTGCGCTTCAAAAATACAATCTCGTGTGCGCGCGGCATTGACTTACCATGATTCTGCATTCGCTGACGAGTTTTACTCCCTGTTCACGTGCACTGTGAGATTTTAGTAGCTAGCCGAGCAACGCCGCGATCGCGAACACGTCGTTGCGACCGAAACATGAAATTGCAAACTCGAACACGTCATTGTGACGCGAAACAGGAAAAAGGCATCGCGAGCAAGCTGGTTAAGTGGAGACAACATGTTCACGACCGTTGCGACCGCATGCGCAAGTCCTCGTTCCCGAACTGGTAAAAAAATCTCACGAACTCGCAAAAAAAAGAATTCGCAAGCTCGCGGAATTTGGCGGATTTTTGCGAATCATGATTACGAATTCATGCAAATTCACGTATCGCACATGCTTAGATAATACCTTCAGTGGCATTTGAAAATGTACATTTGAAGCTTGAAAAGAATATAAGTCCCTTCAAATTGGAAAATAACTATCCTTTCTAAGATACAGAATTTTACCAACATCTCTAATCCTTAAGTATCCATCACCGGTTGGTCACCCCAGATGGCCCCAAGCCAAAGGCAAGGTGGAACGAATAAAGTGGACCATGAAAAGATCATCAGGATATGCCTGGACCAAAGTGAGGGCATTGAACTAGCTATAACCAATTCCTATGAACATATCAAAGTACGCTACACTGCACTACTCACCACTCACCAAGAACTAGAGGTGGTTGAGCCACTGAAAGCTCAGGCCAGGCTAGAGCATAAGACTGGCTTTGGCTCAGCTCAAGGTCCTGTTGGAACCTTGAGCCCATAACAAGCCAAGCTTTCATGTGAATTCTGCATGCCTGCCTTTCTTTACCCAGGATGTGGTGTTGTGGCTAGAGCTGATGACCAGGATTGAGTCTCGGTGTCGGCTCAACTTTCTGTGTTTCTTGGCAAATCTCAACCTGCCTATAAACAATGAATCTGTTTAATGTAACTGACGCTCATGTAAGGCACTCTAATAGCATTGGGTCGAGTTCCCGCTATATAAAACTGCAGAAAAATGAACAAACACGCCAAAATAAAGCTCTAACATGAGAAAAGACAAAAAGATACTAATTTCCTGGCTGATTTGTACAAAGTTGAACAAGAAAACCGGGGTAAACCACATCTTCCCTTCTTAAATTGTGTGCTCCGATGCAAATATTTGGTTTCACCAAAAGTTTTTTTTTCTCATTATCACATATGTAAGCCCTTTCAACTATGTGAATTCAGAATAGCAGCTGTACAAAAACCTATTTTGCTTGGTTTAATAGAATGTAATGTTGCTCTATAATAATCTGGGCCACATACAGTGTTTACATGACAATTGTCGTGTCTCTTAGGGCCAGATGTATGTAGGAACTGTTGTACGATTCCCTAATTGAGAATCTTTGCAATTCACAATTAGGAATAGCAAAACGGCAGGTATGAATGTGTGTTGAACACTTTCTGTGATTCCTAGGGGAATGCCAATGACCTACCTCATGAATATTAATGAGGTAGGTCACAATTTGTGACACATAAGGGATCACTAAAATCACAGGAATGGTGGACTCCTGGGGCATTTAAAAAAGAAAAATGAAAAGTTTTATTTTCATTTTCTAAGAGCAGACAGCGGCGCTGCTCTGAAAAAAACATTTTTACTGCAATTCCCAAAGGGTACAGGGTTCCTTGGGGACCCCTTCCCATTTGCGAATGGGTTACCACCTACTTCAAGTAGGTGGTAAAATGCTAAAGTTTTGCAACTTCACTCACAGTTGCAAAACATTCTTACATACCAGTACAATTCGCTATTTGGAAGGAACGCCCTAAACTCGCCCCTTCCAGATAGCGAATCGCAAACCTATTTTGCGATTCGGTTAAAGGTTACCGAATCGCAAAATAAGGCTTGATACATGTGCATTTTTTGCACTCACAAATGTGCCAATTTTGCGAATTGGAAATATGGCAACCCCAAAGCCAGTAATAATGCAGGTCAATAGCTGTTAGGCAATACTAGTGACATCATTGGTAGTATATGGATATGCCTCAAACCTGCACATGTTGAAATGCTGATCTTGGTGCAAGAAATTTGAAACACAAATGTTCAGCCAACAAACATTTATTTTCTACATTTTAAGGAGCTATGGCATACTTTCACACCTGTTTAGCACAATGGACATATTATCTGAGAGCTAAAAAAAATTTTTTATGGCTCCCATGGTGATTATTAGGTCTGGTGTTAGCCAAGATGGTCATACATTTACTAAAAGTGCTTTCATCCCGATCTCGTCATCCATTGGTTTGTTGTTGTGCCATTCACATTTTGTTTCCACCCACTGCAGCATAAAGCATGGGGAGATGGGTCAGTCTACAATAGCCACTGGCTAAATCCACTTTGGGTGACAGCATTTTGCACTATCACAATGAACACATGCAGAAACAATGTAGTTCTCTTCAGTTCTAGCGTTCATTTTTTTAATGTTAGAATTATTTTAGCATTGCCCATTGGGGGAGGAAGATGGCAGATTGACGCCACAGCGGAAAACAGGCACATGGAAAGCTCCCGCACACCTGAGGATGAAAAGGACACATTGGGTATAGTGGGCTGTGTGAGGGCCTCTGGGAGTGCACTGTTCTCTTGCAGCTGCCCCTTTATCGGCAGTTTGCAAGGGGGAGGATTTCTTCTTCCTGACACAGGGACGGTGGGAGGGCAGAGTGAGGGGAGGGCGTTACTGGGTGGGTTGAGGGGGGTTGGCAGAAGAAAATGTCAACAGGTGCGCGTGTAAACACTTTGGAAGGGTGGTACTAAATAGCATTAGAGAGTACAATATCCATAGCAGAGAGAGTAGGTACATTAGGAGGGTTAGTAAAGAGATTATACAATGTTTTGAGTCTTGGAGACATTAATAATACCCCTTAAGGAGCAGATTAGGTGTATGGCCTGGAATGTATGAGGCCTAAGTAATGGAATTAAGAGGCAACTTGTTCAGGAGGGGCTAAAAATGTATAAACCTCATACTGTTTTATTGTCAGAGACACATTTAGCTTATAAAGATCGTGGTCTTCTCAAGCATTTAGGGTATCAGACAATTGTGTGTACAACCCAGAGTGTCTCTATAAAGGGAACAGCTATATTAGTTGACAAGCAGTTTGATGGTAGAATAATTAAGACCCTGGCTGATCAACATGGAAGGTAGGCACTCGCGCAGCTTGCGATAAAGGGAAGGAAATATATATTTTGTTCAATATATGTTCCTAATGTGGATGATCCTACTATCTTTGATTTTTTAAATATAGAGCTGTTAAACTAGCAGGGGGAGCGTCTGATCATGGGAGACTTTAATTGTGTTGTAGATTATTCTATTTATTCAACGAGTAGAGCTGCCACTTCTAGAATGGGGAAGGTGAAGACTGCAATATCAGAAATGGGGTGGCTACATTGCATAAAGGACGCATGGCGGTTACTTTACCCAACTATTCCTGGCTATAAGTACTATTCAGTCCCACACAGGCAATATTCTAGAATTGATATGGCACAGGAATCGGATAATACAATGGTATCAGCAGTTATGGAAGTATGTCCTAAAATTACGTCTGATCATAATCCTATTCTATTGTCCTTCCAGGTTGAAACTGATTGTAAGACAGTTAGGTCTTTCTCATTTCCATGCTATCTACTTATGGATAGCAGGTATTTGACCAGTATGAATAAACAACTAGAGGAGTTCTTTATGGATAACGTAGGGACAGCCTCCCCTTTTCTTTTCTGGGATGCAATGAAGGCGTTTATAAGAGGGGTCACCCAACAATATATTTGGCAGCAGCAAAGAACAGAAAGTTGTATGTAGGCTGCTGTTCAAGTATTGCTTGCCGTTGAAATACAGCACGCAGATACGGTCCGGCGTGGTGCTAGTGACCAAGATCAACTCTATCAGGTACATGCATCAAAATCAGATTTAGCGATTCCTAAATAGCGATTAATAAGGAATCGCTATTTAGAAATTGCTATCTGCAATGCATGAAACTGTTTGTGAAAATTAACCGATTTGATAATAATCTCAAATGTGAATAGTGATTTCACAAAAGAGACGCGCAAATTCCGAAAACACCTTTTGCAATTTTGCTTTTAGCGAAATTGCAATTAGCAAAATCGCAAATTGTGAAATCGCAAATAACGTGTCGCATTGGAAGCATGCTGATGATATCACAACCAGGAAGTCATTCAGTGACCAGAGGAAGTGAAAGCAGGAAGCAGCGTTCTAGAGCTGAGCTGATTCATCATCCCACTTTGTTTGCAGTAACTTACTGTGCACCAGAATGGACCAAACAACATCAGGGGAGAGTGCCACGCCCAGATGGAAAAAAATTGAAATTCAGGGAAAGGGAACTAGGAAACCTCATTGAGGATGTGTCCAAGAGCCATGACATGCTCTTTGGGAAACTTTCACTTAAAGTGCCAGAGGCAGAAAAACGCAGAATAGGGCTGCGTATCAAGAGCACGGCCAATGTTGTGGGTGTCGCACACTGCAGTATAGATGATCTCAAGAAGAGGTGGTACGACCTGCGTAGCCGTGCCAAGGAGCGAATTGCAGAAAGGTTGAAGGAGGCCAGGAACACAGGAGGAGGCCCATCTACAGTTCCAGACAACACAGCCCTGGAGGACCTGATGGAGGCCACAATCCAGCCAGAAGCAGTTGTGGGAGTGACCCAGCTGGACACATCCGGTGCGGCTGGTACCACACAAGGTAAGATGCATGCAACCATACACTTCAAAGTACTGTTCAATTGTGCACACACCCCCAGTGTACAGGTCAAAATCCAGTCCACATTTTCCCTCATACACCCAATGCATTATGGGAGTTGTAAACATGTCAGTCAAGTGGGCAGTGAAACACAACAATGGAAAGTAAAACAAGCCAACACTGCATGGCAGTCAGTGATTGCAGTCAGTGATTTAATGTGAGCCAAGTATGCTTAATGTCACACAGCAGTAACCTTAACACAAATTAACATTGCACTGTTTCACATCACAGAAGCAGCTGAAGGAGACTCTGACAGCAGTAAATGTCTACACAGCTCGGAGACTCCTGCAGAGACTGATGTGGAGACACCAGTTACCCCAGCAAGCACAACCCCCACACACACAAAAGGCAGGGCCCAAGTTCCATTACTGCAGCCCATGGAATCTGAGCTGGCTTCTGCACCCACTCCTGTGACCAGCCAGCCTCGTATGAACATAACACCTACACGCCAGTCACAGGTCCAATGTGGACAGAGGAGCAGTTCAAGGGTCCGCATTGCTGCTCAGGATGACCAGGTTCCAAATGGTGGCAGCAACTTAATGGGGGAGGAGGGGATTGAGGAGGCATCTAGCCTTAGCAGCCTGTCGGTGCCAGTGACCACTGCCAGGAGGCGCAGTACCCGCAGCACAACACCTTCTGGTGCACAGCAGAGGGATGTAGCCGATGCAGGTGAAAGGCGTTTGGGGGTTCGCGGCCGGAAGCGCTAGACAGACAGGTCCTACTTCATTTGCCCATGGTGACTTAACCATGGTCAAAACCATGATAGTGATTGAGTAACAGGTCCTGGAATTGTTTAATTTCCCTGTTTTTTATGTGCAATCACTGTTCTATTTAGCACAATTCCCTGTGTGGCCACACACTTCTAGATGGGCTCATGTCAGTAAATACTTTTGTGTTTGACATTTAAGTGTCTTGTCTCATCATTACATACCTCAGAAATAATGTTGTGTGATGTCTGCACGTCTCCTTTGTCCTTCTGCTGCGCTTGCCCAATGCGCTTGTCGGAGTTGTGCGGGTGGCTGGTTGTCCCCCTCAGACTCACTGTCGGACACCTCAATGTGTATACCTCTCCTGGTTCCTATATTGTGCAAAATGGCACATGCAGCCACGATCTGGCAGCAGGTCTCTGGACGGTATTGCAACGCTCCACCAGTTTTGTGTAGGATGCGAAAGTGACTTTTCATTAGTCCAAAAGTGCGCTCAATCACATTCCGTGTGCTGATGTATGCTGCATTGTACCTCTGCACATGTGATGTTGCTGGGTTGAGGTATGGCATCAATATGTAGTTCCGCACGGCGTAAGCGCTGTCACCTACAGGGTGGTAAGCAAAGGGTTAGCGACAGTTATGCATTGACATTAGTTTGATTTATGTAGAGAATAAGTACATGTGTGTACCAAGTAGATGTCCTCCGCCAAATTCACCCCTGAGCAGACGGGTGTGGATGCCACTGTGTCGAAATATATAGGAGTCATAGGTGCTTCCAGGGTATTGCACCACAATGTCTGTTATGATATGTTTTGCATTGCACACCACTTGCACATTGATTGAGTGATAGGACTTCCTGTTCCTTAAAATGTACTCATTAGCTGCTGGGGGACAAATGGGGACATGCGTACAATCTATGCAGTCAATCACATGAGGGAACTGTGCTACCTGTTGGAGGTCCAGTTTTATCTTGTTCAAATCCTGTTGGGTTGTGGGGAAAGTGATGTGGGTGTGGATCCTTGTCATCATGGCATCAAGGAAGGTTTAGAAGAAATGTGAAAGGGACCTTTGTGATACCCCTTCAGCTACAGCTACTACCCCTGCAAACTGCCTGAGGCAAGTAGGCGAAGGCAACATAGGACCTGTACATGTGCGGGGATAGCATGAGTCCTAAGGGTCTGGCGCTGCATTAGGGGTTCCAATTCTGCTATTAGGTGTAGGATCATTGCACTGTTCAGCCTGTACTTGTCGTAGATTTGATCTTCTGTTTGTCCCAGCAATGTGATGCCCACTCTGAAAATCCGCCTCTGTATTCTTCTTCTGCGCTGGGTTGCTGCATGGATCCTCATCCTCCTCACCATCACATAGAGTGCTGCAATTGTGAAAAGCTTCATGGGGCTTCTGAGTCAGTTTAAATAGAATTCTGAGTGGTTGCACCAGTGCAATTTTTTTTTCTACACTTTACCACCTGATTGTGATTTTCCTTACTCTGCACTTGCAAAATAGCGATTTTTCAGCGATTCGCTAATTGCAAGTTTACATGCTCTTTATTAGCTATTCGCTTTTTGGGGGTACTGTTAAGGGACTCACTAATAAGCATTCGCATTATTGGTTCTCGCTATATTTGCGAGTCCTTATTTTAGGGAATCAGTTTGTTTTTCAGTAATTGGGTTCCTGCATTGGAAAGAGCTGAATTGCGCTCGCAAACAGCTTTTTTTTTTAGAATTGCAATTTTTGCGAGGCATTATTTGCTTGATGCATGTGCCTGCCAATCTCCCTCTTAGATGCAAGGACAGGTTTGAGCAGATCTTTAAGAGAGAAAATATCTGTGAGTTACAATAAGCACCGGTTTTTACAATATGAATGTGGGAAACAAATTGGGAAGGTGCTGGCTCATCAAGGAGCAGACAACAGGGCTAAAACTCAGATAAAAGCAATAAAAGGGACAAATGGTATCCTGCATACACATCCACAGGCAATTGTGCAACAATTCACCAGGTTTTTATAAAAAGTTAAACGCACAAACTACAACACTACAGGAGGAAGACTTACAGTTGTACCTCCCCCAGTTTTGAGTGAGGAATCTATTGGAGAATGAAATACTAGAAGCAATATCTACCCTTCCGTCTGGGAAGGCTGCAGGGAAAGATTCCATACCTGCTGGGTTTTATAAAACTTTCAATTACACTCTAATCTACAAATGATACCGTTAACATCAGGAAAAAGTCAGCTTAAGGTAACTGATTATGTGGACGATATTGCCATTTTTACCACTGATCCAGCTACGGCAGTATGTCTTATTGAGGATGAAGCAAGCAAATTTGGTCTTTTGTCAGGCTATAATATAAATGTTAAAACAACACAATTTCTTCTTAACTTTCAGCCTGACAGATCCATAGCGGGTGTGTGCTCTGTTGCCACGTACTTAAGGGTGCCTATTTTGGCACAGATTGAACGCATAGCCATTTTGAATTATGAGCCCTTCCTGGAAGTTACAGCTAAGTGATTGAAAAATTGGCATAAGCTCCCAATTGGTATAGTAGGGAAGTGTGTAATATTATTAGAATGAAGGTACTCCCAAAGCTTTTAAACCTATTTTGCTCTATTCCCCTTTAGTTTTCTAATTCCTTCTTTAGGAACCTAGAAGGTGTATTAGGTAGCTTTATTTGGGGGTATAAAAAAGCATGACGGGCAATAGATCTACTAAAGTGTCCATATAATCAGGGAGGGCTCAACTTTCCGGATTTTAAAATGTATTATTGGGCAGCTTTCGCAACATGTTTCCGCAGTCTCCTTGACCCCGAAAATCAAAACTTTTCTCATCGTCTGGTCTTGGGATCTAGCTCTCGAATGTTTCTATACAAAACTAATGACCCTAATTACTTCAAAAGGGTTAGGTTCAAAACCCTCAGGGATAGTGTACGTATATGGGAAACGGTAGACTCGAATTGTTTTAATCCTAGACTGGCTGTGCGTTGATCAGCTCCTCTTACCTGCACTTTAAAATAATCATTTTGCACATCAGGAAATCGGCTTTTCCTTTTTCCAAACATCACCTGCCTTTACATTTTAACCTTTTAATTTTAATTTACATTGCTGTTCCAATTTATATTTATTGTCTCTTCCTACTTTTATCATCGCTGCTGTTTCGCCTTTGGTCTATCACTTAGCGCTGGGGTCAGGGCGACTGGCGTGCAATTTCCCCGTTTTTGAGCGCCATCTTGGGGGTCAGCGGTCTAGCTGCTCGAAGATTTTGCCTATTTTTTCCATGGCCTCGCAAGCGCGCCAGAGGCAAGCCCGTCTGCGCCCGTCCGCGCCGGGGTCGCGACTAGCGCTAGCGATGCTGCCGGCCAGGCACCGTCTCTGGTGATAAGAAGTTCCAGAGCAGAACTTCTCGCTCTCTCATCCCCCGCATGTGGAGAGACCCACGAGGTAAACCCGGGTGCATGTAGTGATATGGGGTGGAAGGTGTAAACATTGTAAATTCTGTCTTAACTCTGAGGTCAAGTAAGATCATATTGAGAGGGATGGGAAGGGTGCTCAACAACTTCAAGAAACAGGGGAACGAATTAGGGCATGTTACATAAATTGTAGGTCTTTGCCTAAACATGCTGAGGACATATGGTTAAGTATTTTTAATGAAGCTTGGGATTTGTTTTTTTTAACGGAAACTTGGTTAAGGGACAGCTCTCTACCTGATATTGCTCTTGCAGTACCAGCGGGCTATAGGCTGGTGGCTGCAAATTGTTCTAATAATAGATTGGGGGGCGGGCTGGCAATCATAGTCCGTGATAAGTGGGAGATTTCTTATAAATTACTGGAGGACACTGGTCCTATTGAAGCCTTATCCTTTAATATCTCTTGCACTAATTTCCCCATAATGTCGGGTTTACTTATCTACAGACCTCCTTCTTCCCCTATGAGACATTTAACGGAAGTCTATGAATATATTGGTAGCTTGTTATCAAGATATTCATCTTTTACTGTCCTGGGAGATTTTAACTTCCATGCCGACATTTTGGAAAATCCTATGGTTATAAAGCTGACAGATACTCTTCAGGGCTTTAACCTATTTCAGAAGGTTCAAGCGGCTACCCATAAAGGAGGTCATATTCTAGATCTGGTCTTTACGAATGATCACACCCTAACCATTGACTCCATCCAACAGGTGACTTGGTCGGACCATTTTTTGGTCTCCTTTGGTATATCTAGGTGCCCTAAAGTAAAGGGAAGTTTACCCCTTACCAAGTAGACTAGGAATTGGAGGAATATCACCCTTGCTATTTTTGGTATGGAATGGAAAAAACTCCTTTGTTTTTAACTGGAGATCCCTCATATGATATTACGGTTTTTCAGACATCAGTAGTTGCCACTTTGGATAAGCAGTCTCCAGCTGTAAGAAAGACCTCAGTTAGAAAAACCCCTTCTGCCCTTTGGTTTACAGATGAGCTCCAAAAATTAAAGAGTGCCTGTAAGAAATTGGAAAGGATATGGCGACGGGGTTATATACCGGAAGCCAAGATTATTTATGGGAGTTCTCTGAGGACTTTCCGTCGGAGGAAATGCCTCGTGATGAAAGAGTATTATGCCAATCAGATTAAGGCCTCTAATAATTCCGCAAAAGAAATCTTCAGGATTGTGGAAAGCTTTACACATCCCCAGGCATCACAAAGCATCACCTCCTCCTCTAAAACCTTATGTAAGAGTCTGGCTACTTTTTTTCATGAGAAAATGTTAGAAATCTATGCCTCCTTTCCTCCATATAAAGGTGGGGAGCTTCCCCATCCCCTCTTGGCCAACTCGCAACGGTGGTCTTGTTTTAAGCCATTTGATGCAGAATATTCTCTAGTTGACCTAAAAAGGGTCAAATCTGGGTCCCTGGTTGATCCTTTGCCGGGAAGATTTTATAAGATCTTGGCCTCAGTACTGAACCCAGCATTAAATTTAATGTGGAATCAATCGCTGGAGACAGGTATTTATCCGGCTGACTGGAAAAAAGCCTTGGTGAAACCCATTTTAAAAAACGGAAAACGCAGACCCTATGGTCTTAAAAAAAATTCGGCCCATATCTCTTCTTTCAGCTCCGGCTAAAGTTTTGGAAAAAGAAGTGCAGAGGCAGTTGTCGGATTTTCTGGAGTCTAACAACTTGCTGCATGATTCACAGTCAGGCTTCAGAAAAAGTTTCAGCACCGAAACTGCCCTGTTGGAAGTTGCTGAAACTTTGAGGGAAGCTGTGGATCAGGGACACTGTGCAATGCTTGTGTTGTTAGATCTTTCCGCAGCATTTGACACAGTGTCCCACAAGATCTTATTGCACAGATTGGAAAATTTTGGAGTTTCAGGTTCGGTTCTGTCCTGGTTTCGGACCTTTCTTGAGGGGCGTTCGTATCAAGTGGCGCTATATCCATTTACTTCCGAAACCAAGTGGCTCTCGTGCGGAGTCCCTCAGGGCTCTGCCTTGAGCCCTACTCTTTTTAATGTTTATCTGGCCCCTTTGGCGTCAATAGTTGAGAAGTGTGGTGTGAGTATAGTTAACTCTGCAGACGACACCCAACTGTTGTTCTCTTTTAAGGAAAAGGAGGGTGGGTCTGACTTGCTTTAACCGCATGCGTGCGGGCGGAATTCCGCCCGTACGCTGGGTTTTGCGAAACCGCACTTTACGTGACGAGCTGGGCTCGTCATGAGCGTGCGAGGAGGCTACGCCATGACGAGCCCAGCTCGTCATGAGCGTCGAAGGGGTTAAAAATTGTCTGTTGAACATTGTCTCTTGGATGTCAGACAATTGTCTGAGGCTTAACACTGAAAAGACGGAGGTCCTCTTTTTTAACAATAAATCTCCGATGCACTCGGCACAGTGGTGGCCCACAGCTCTTAACCCTCCCCCGATTCCGGCCAAATCTGTTCGGAATTTAGGTTTTAAAATGGATACAGAAATGTCAGGAAAAGAACACATTACTCAGTTGTCGTCAGTGTGTTTTTGGAAATTGAAAGCCCTGCACAGATTTTTACACTACCTTCCCATGGACTGTCAGCAAGCGGTGGTACATGCCACCATTACCTCACGTTTGGATTATGCCAATAGTCTTTTTATTGGTTTACCTGAATACTTGATTTCAAGACTCCAGCTTATTCAGAATGCGGCAGCCAGAATTATCAGAAATATCCCTGTAAGACACAGCATATCCCACCATTTGGTGAGTCTTCATTGGCTGCCCATAAAGAAAAGAGTTCTTTTTAAAACCATGATCTTGACTCATCGAGCCCTGCATGATATTGGCCCTAAATATCTCAGAGTTAGAATTCAGAGATACTTACAATCAAGAACTTTGAGATCAAACAGTCAAAATCTCCTCAAAGTTCCCAGATTTGTAAAAAGTAGGAATGGAGGCCGAGCTTTTTCTGTACGTGCTCCCTTGGTATGGAATTCAATGCCGGAGGAACTCAGAAGGATCGAAAAAGAATCTATTTTTAGAAAGGCTTTAAAAACGTGGCTGTTTCGTCTGAATTAATTGTTCGGCAATGATTTGGGGTTGTATCAATTTGAAGTATACCGGTTTTTCTAGGAAATTGCGCCGGGACACTTCCGTTGGAGGTAGCTGTGCGCCATATAAGTATCTAATAATAATAATAATAATAATAATAATATGGCGGGCAATGTCAGTTAAATGTACCTTGTTGCTTTTTCATTATAAGCTTCCACAATGGGGAAACCCCATGCTTCCAGAAGGATTTCACGACACCATTAGTAGACGCTGGGCTAGTAGGCACAGGATTCAATATCTGGGGGATTTGTACAACTGTAATGGCTTTAGCATATTGGAGAACTTGCAGCATATTTACAATCTTCCTGGCCAAATGGTTTTAAGTATCTCCAGATTAGGGATTACTTTTTAAAACACTTGGCCTTAGCCGCAGTGTCTAGCTCGGAGATACGGGATTTCTTGCATGTGGAGAAGCCGAAATCAGTAATTAGTTGTATGTACCAATGCCTCAGCAATTTTAGACAGAAGGGTTGTGAAAAGCTTGCTGTACAATGGAGTAAAGACTTGGGTATAAATGTTACCCCATACAATTGTCAATCAAGCACTAGGAACTATAGATGGGTCAATTATTTCTATTAGCCTGAGATTACAACAATTTCGTAAATTTGCATGCTTTACTATACCCCAGAGAAGATTGCTAGTTGGGTTCAGAGGGCCGGGGGGTCAAGAAGGGGACCAGAAAAATGCCCCAAATGTGAGGTGTATGCTGCAAGTATAGTACATATGTTTGCTACCTGCCCAGAGTTAGAAACTTTCTGGCAGAAGATAGGTCAGGTGATGAGGCAGCGATTAGGTATAGATTTCCCCCCTAGAGTCATGGAAATCATGTTGGGCTACAGAGAAGAGAGTCAAGGATTGAGACAGTTTATTGCAATCTTACTGGTTGCTGCCTGACTTACTTTTGCTAGGCTTTGGGTCTCTCCTAAACCTCCCTCTGTAGGTGAATGGTGGGTTATAGTAAGGGAGTCCTGAGAAATGGAGAAAGCCCTGGCTAGGGCAAGAGAAACTACCACCCTGATGAAATTAGAGACTATATGGGGGCATTTGGCATTGGATACATAAGATTAATAGGTCGGATTGTACTGGGGGACTGAGTAATATTTAGTTTGAAGTGGTCCCTCCCGGAAGCAAGAATCTAGATGCTAGTCTTAAGTTTATGATTATTATTCTCAATTGTATTGTCATAGGAATGTTTGTATATGTGTAGCGATGTACCTCTATATCTGTTTCTTTTCTTTTTTCTTTTTTTTGGGATGGTATAAGATACTTCAGTGTAACTTGGTAATGAAGCTCCTTGTTGACAATAAAAATATTTAAAAAAAAGAATCTCTTTAGCATTACCTTTGTTTTTGGAGCCGGTTATGATAGGAGAATACTTTAGATGTGAGCACAGGGTATACTATTGCTTTATCAGGTCCTTTTTCTTGCTAATGTTCTTGTAAATTCCTTTTGAAATTTCACAGCATGACATAGTGTGCCCATTTGCAACTGTTCTTTTTAAAGTTATCCTCTTTTATATGCACACAGTGAATTGCATTTTTAACTTATCTCCTGTATGTAACTATAATGTCACTAATTGAAGCTGTGCCATCTATTCTAATTTCAGACAAAAATGAACCACCAACGAGTAGCCTGGAAGAAAACAAAACAATGAGTTCATCGGGCACGTCAGAACCCCTAACTAAAAGACAACGGAAACGGGCAAGGAAGGCGAGAAAAAAAGCCATTAAAAATAAGCAGGTAAACAAACTTTTTGCCATTTTCTAACAAAAGACAGAAGCTACCCCAATTAATCAGAATATAGATACCTCCACCAGAGAGGATGGGGAAAAAAGTAAAAAACACAGAGGAAATAGTAGAACAAACAAGACTTTCTGATCAGACCAAAATACCATCAAATACAGAAGGGAAACCAACAGATGAGGAAAAGTCATTTTCAAAGAAAACCAACTACAAAAACTAAACATTAAAATCAAACAGTATGGAAGCCGTAGAACAACAAAAAATTCAGGATAACACGCAAGAAAGGGTTTGCGAAACTCTGGCCCAAAAAGGATCAAGTTGTCATAATGGTGGAAATCCACCATTCAAACATATAAAAACGGAACACGAGCAAAGACAAAATACAGAGGCAGACCAAGTGAGGGAATCTAATATTTACTTGACCATCACAGTAGGAAATAAAGGAAGAACCTGTAGAGATAGCCCCGAAAATGAGTCTAAGGATAAAATAGGGCAAAACGTAAACAACATACAAATAAACCGAGAAGAATCGCATCCCACAAAAGAGGCAGCTATGGTAGATTACATCCGACCGGACTCAACAACTACGGTCTGCCAGAACGACAACATATCTCATATACATTTTGTTCCAAGTGAGGGAAAAAGGAGAGTCTATCAAATCCGACATCCCGAATCGGTCAGTATGGAAGCAGAATGTACATTATTGTTTAAGCCGGAATATCAAACAAAAGGAAACACAGACACACTGAACAGAGGAAATATCCTGCGATTATTTGAAGTGATACCAAAACTAAGGGGTATAACAACAAGCGACCTAAAAGCCCTAGAATTCATCAAAGGAAACAAAGAAACAGACATGGAAATGGAAATAAGTAGAACCACCTGGGGATCCAAAGAAATAGCAGATCTTATTTTTTCAACTAGGACTCATTTTTCAGAATGGGGAATAACTCTAGAGCGTCACACCCCAATAAAATATCCATTCCCACTGTTAAGTAATTCATTTCCCCAATCTAATAATACAAAGGAAAAAACGCAATCAATCCTAATGGGAGCAAGAAATAAAACAATCCCCGAACAAGATCTGAGCAGTATCAAAACAAAGCAGGAATACCAGCGTCAGAAGGATTACAAGGATTCATTTTGGGTAGCTCAGGCACTAAATTCTCATCAATCCTGATGTAGTGAAACTGGCCCTAAAAAATCAAAGACATAATATCAAATTAATCCCAAAACCAGTAATAAAAAAAATAAAGATTTGCTCATGGAATGTACATGGTTTCAAAGAAATGTCCCAAGATCAAGAGACAATAGACTACCTGAGTAATTTCGAAATAATACTACTTCAGGAAACATGGAATCTAACCCCGAAGCAAATATTGGGATACGAGGAACACCACATACTGGCAGAAAGACTGGCAAAGTTTGGACACCCAAGGGGTGGTCTGTCTACCTTTATTACGAACAACCTAGACTGGAAAACCGAATTGCTCGATGTAGGGGAAAATTGGTTACAACTGGTCAAAATCGAGTCAAAAGCAAGCAAAAAAAGTCCAGGATGGAATTTAATAATTATAAATATATATATCCACCCAGATAAGACAACAAAAAAGAATAAAGCATTAACTTTAACAAATTTGATAAAATCCCTACGCAAAACTTATCAATTTCATGAGATATTTCTTTCCGGCGACTTCAACAGCAACCTAATAAAAGCCAATACGACTAAGGATAAATGACACAATATTTGGGGCAAACTGGAATCTCTAGGTTTAATAATCCTAGACGGAAACACAGAGGGAGATATACCTGCCAAAACCACCTTTACCAGTGGCAAAAGGAACTCTATAACCGACTTCACTTTAACAAGCAATGAATTAAAAAAGAGCATAGACTATTTCGGAATCCAAATCCGACCAGAGAGCGACCATTCCCCACAAGAGATTATTATGAGGAAAAACATCGAAGATAAAACTCAATTAGAATTTCTTACCGCGATTCCGGAGATATACAAATTGAAGAAAATCAAAAGCAAAGGCAATATAAAAAAAGAAATTATGGACTCGGTACTGGAACACGTAAATTTCACGAACGCCATAATAAACCAATCACCCATAACAAATTGGGAGAATTTACATAAATTTGTACTAGGAAAATTCGCTGTAAAATCTCCGGCAATTTATGGATACAAAGTAAATAAAGATCCATGGTATAATTTCAACCTAAGAGACAAGAAAAGAGAAATTTCGAAAAAGTTAAGAAAAATGGCCGCAGAAAAAAGATTAGGAAAAGAAGTAGATCACACCGCTATACAAAAAATGAGGAAAGAATATAAAGAAGATTGCAGAAAAGCAAAAACATCTTTCATAGAGGAAATCTGGATAGAACTGTTAAGACCAAGCAAACTACCTAACAGTGGAGAATTTTGGAAAATCATAAATAAATTATCGAAAGGAGCTGGTGATCAACATAACATAGGAATAAGTGAAGATACATGGGCTGCATATATCGACAATTTGTATAACTTCCAGAGCCCCCCAACTAACACAGTAACATCTAATTACTCAAAAAAGGGTCAAGAACAAAAAGAAAAAACCCTGGGACAGTGGAAAAAGTTCCAGCCCGAAGGCACTGCCTTAGAGGATCTAATGCCCTTGACAACTGCCAAACAGCTAATCAGACTAATAAGGAAACTAAAAGCGGAGGGAGCAGCTGGCCCAAATGGAATGCCTAATACCTTATTCAGATATGATATCGACTTCTGGGCAGCTTACCTGACCCCATTATTTAACCACATTTATAAGGAAAAAAGGATTCCAGAATCTTGGCAAGGAAACATCTTCCACCCTCTCCTTAAAAGTGGATGCAGAATGGACCCTGGTAACTACAGACTAATAGCCCTAATCGATGTGGAGGCAAAGCTTTTTTCTTCTTGCATATTGTCTCTACTACGACAATGGATAATAGATCACAATATAATACCCAACTTTCAAACCGGTTTTAGGGAAGGCATGGGCTGCTTAACCAATCTGTCAGCCCTGTCCTTACTAATCGAAGGAGCAAGGAAAAAGAAGATCGGTCTAATAGCTTGCTATATAGACCTGAAATCCGCCTTCGATCGAGTTCCCAGAAAACGACTATGGGAAAAATTGGATCTCATGGGTCTCCCACCGGCACTAACGGAAATATTAATGGCTTTATATAGCAGAACATGGGCCAAGATAAATTTGGGTGATGGAAGAAGAATATCTGCTGAACAAAAAATAACTAATGGCCTTAAACAAGGCTGTGTGCTCTCCCCAAGCCTTTTCAATATATATCTGGCCGATTTGAAAGACCATCTCAAGAATGTTAATGGACACCCGCCCAAACTGGCCAATGAAAGCATCCAGTGCCTCCAATATGCGGATGACATTGTAGTTTTAAGCCAAACCCCAATAGGCCTACAAAGAGTAATATCGGAACTAACTGACTATTTCGAGAGAGAAGGTTTGGAAATAAACATAAAAAAAACAAAGGTGGTGAGATTGACGGGCACCGGTGGAAAATCCTTCAATTGGCAAACAAAAGGAAAACCCATTGAGGAAACAACTGCTTATAAATATCTGGGGGTTACAATAAGTAAAAACATGTCCCTCATAGAACATAAAAGAACAATTGCCGTAAAGGCCCAAGCACTGAGCTTTGCTTACAAGGTTTTGCAAAAGAAATTGCAATGTCCATCATATGACCACCTGTTAAAAGTAATGACAGCCCAAGTCTTACCATCCCTCTCATATGGTCTGGAAATATGGCATGGGAAAGAAGCAGCTACCCTAAACACACTCCAGACAAGAATATACAAATCTGTCTTTCACATATATAAAGGAGCAGCCCCTGCCCAAATAAGGCTAGAATTTGGTCTACAAAATCAAATCTACCAGAGGAAAGCAGCTCTAGTGAAATGGTGCTGGAAATTGAGATTATCGGAAACTGGATCCTTAAACAACTTATGTTGGCAAGAAATTAAAAAACAATATGACCAACAGGAACCTGACTCATGGGGCTATGACCTGAGAGCATCACTAGATACCCTAAAAATGGTGGAGATCTGGAATAACCCACCGGAAACAACGTCCTTTAAAAAAATTTGCAATCTAAACGCAAAAGCCTTATCTCTGGTAGAGGATAAAAAGACTTTGGCCAAACGTCGACACGCATGGACCATTCTAAATTCGTATAAACGACTAAAATCTCAACCTTATCTCACTGCGCACTTCCGGCTATCACTAAAAACAAAATTTATGGCCTTCAGAATGGGTAACCATTTCCCAAAAGATTTGATTCCATCATGGAAGGTCACTCACCAGGAACGAAGATGTAGATTATGCGATTATCACAGTGAGACCTTGTGTCACCTCCTGTGCACGTGTGAGTCTTCTAAAGAAGAAAGGAAAATTTTACTGAAAATAATTTTTAATATGCTACAGATCCGTACCTGCAGGCAAGCTGTGACCAGCTGGTTGGGAGCAGGTTCAAACATTTTGATATGCCGCGGGGTAAAGTTTATGAATTCTGTAGAGACCAAGCTTCAAAAAGCAGAATCAGACCTTCGATAATGACTGGGTTAGTTTGTAAAGGAAAAAACGAGAAAAGACATTTTTAACTAAAGGAACTTTTAAGTGTTTGTTACTTTTAAATAGTTTTTGGATATGTATACTTTATGGTTGTGAAATACCAAATAAAGTAATTATTATTTTTTTTTTTTTTTACTATTCTAATTTCCTTATCTATCTATCTATCCATCCATCCATCCATCCATCCATCCATCCATCCATCCATCCATCCATCCATCCATCCATCCATCCATCCATCCATCCATCTATCTATCTATCAATGAAACAATGTCTATCTGTACAATCCTTTCTATCTGTCTTTGAACACCTCTCTATTTATTTATCTTTTGCAAGCTTCTCTATCTATTTATAGTAAATATTTACAAAAAGATTACAAAAAACCATTACCAAAGCCAATAGAGCTCTGATACCCCTGGGTCATGTGTGCGCCTTATAAAACAATCGTCTGGCACCGAACGCCTGATCGATTGTTTTCTTTAGATCTGGTGTTATCCAACACCTTTGATTTAATTAAAACTACAGGTATACCATTATTAATTGTAGGGAGTTTCAGCCAGACTTAAACCATTAGTCTGTTGTGTCATCTCCATTTTTTCCTCCCACCTCATCATGCAGCATGGGGTAATATGTCAGCCTATATTGGTCATTGCTCACCTTTCACAAATAGCACTTTCTCACACACAGTAGTTCTCCTGAGTGCCAGGGTCAACTTTGGTAATGTGTACTTTTTGAAGACAACAAATAATTTTATATTTACCTAGTGTGTTTTTTTAATTGGTGCGGGCCCTGCAGCTTTCATATCAGTGAAGTTTTGTAAAAACCATGTCAGAACAAAACAAGAATAGCCAAAGCCAAAAGGCTGGGGACCAGCACTAGTCTAGACCTATTGGCTTTGCCAACGCTTGTTTTTTGATGGACTTTTAAAGCCAACCCAGACCCTTGTCTGCACTCCGTTTCGGTTGCCCACCTCTGTCAAGCAGTTTATACAGTTGTCTCCACGTATTTATTTGCACATGCCTCACGTGCGCTACAATATTATTAAAAAACATGTAAACAAAAGAAATGTTACTGAAAATCTCTGTTGCATGATGTTTACTCTCCTTGACTCCCTGGGGCAAGTTCTTTTGATGGTTGGTTGACCCATTCGGGTCACTCACATACATGTATTGTGAAACCGCGCGGCCAGAACCTACGAGAATGGTTTTGAAACTGGAATATGGGGCAAGTTAATGGATAGCGGTGTGCTAACACAGACTCTGACCCTGCAATGTATGGCGCCATAAAAAGCCCCTTGCTTTCAGACAACACACATGGAGACATGGAGAACCTTGGAAGGACGCTTCCGGCCGCCATGCTAATCGTTGTGTTGGCAGCAGCGTCAGACCGTGTAAGTAACACACCAGCATGGTGGTCTGTGCTGCTCTTGCAAGTCTAAGAAGATGTTACCAAATTAAAGGTGGTTTATGGGTGTTTTAGTCTATCTCGACGCAGCTTTTTTATAGTGTGAATTGTATTTACGTGATGATAGAAGGGTGCACAGAACAGGAAGAGGCATGACTGGGTATTTCACTTTGTAAAACTAATCCTCTAATTAAAATGCAAAATTTCCCAGAGCTGAACCCTTCCCACATTAACAGATTACAATCAAAAAATAATCCATCGAAAGATTTTGTGATCCTACGATGTTGGCATTCCTCAAACGTATTCTTTTAAAAGCTGCCTGTCAATCTCTTCCACTGCTCCATTTCCAACCTTAACTTTGGTTTACTTCTCGCTAACGCGTCCTCTTTTTTGAATATTTTACAACCGATCAACAGATTGCTATTCCCTGCTGCAGTGTGTCTTGTAAGTAGGGCATGTCTTTGCATGCATAGGACGCAGGGAAGGGCAGGGTTCATTGGGCTTCTGCTCCGAATTATCAACAGCGCACAAGTCTGAAGGAAATATGTGGGGCATGCATTAAACAGCAAATGCTAAATGGTAGGACAACACAGGAAGTGATGTCAGAGGAAGTGGTGTCACAGCCATACTATACACCTGACTCTACCAGGAGTGGGTATATTTCACATGCCATTCCATTCAAATGCTCTGTTTATTCAGCTATGGTGAATGTTCTGTTTTGTCATATAGACTGGATAAATTTCATGTATTGTTGCCCTTATGGCCCTTTAGTAATTGATATTATAAAATGTGCTACATATAATTGCACTATATAAATCCCAAAGACTTAATTTACAGTTTAGTGGACGTTTCACTTTGTCACAAAAACGAAATTTGTGGATATCCCATCCTCCATATTGCAAGTGCGTTATATTCTTTGCCCCCTTGTAATATGGCGAATGCAGTGGTCGAAGTGGGCAGGACTTTAACGAAAATGACAGTGCACAATTGCGTGTTGGACTCACTGGTGGCTGCCTCGGAAGGGGGATGGTTGGGCGGAGGGTGAAAAAAAAAATGTTTACCTGTAAATGCAGCCGCCTCTCCTCCGTCATCTTCTCTCGGCACTGGCAGAACGGAACGTAAGCACCCAGGCTTCCAGAATCTGCCAGCCAAACATGAGGCTGTTTTCACCATGACAGCAGCGTTGTGATTGGTCTGAGTGCCATGGTTCAGCACTCAGACGAGGATTGGGCATGTTCTCCAACCAGTTCGTGCATTACAGCCTGGCCTAAAAAATGCCAAATGGGAATAATGGTTTGGTACACTTAGATAGTGGCCAGCCCAGCCCCACCCCCCCTAACTGGAGCTGAGTCTGCACTGTAAAATAATAAAATGATAATACCATCATTGTAATATTTTTTTTTTTTTGCACTGCTCAAAGAGCAGTGGGGCGACACTATTCCGCCTTAGCAGAGGAGCCGGCACTCTTTGTACTTGTGTTTTATTATAATGTCAATCAAAGATATATAAAAAACTATAATTACTTACATATTCACAGTGCTTTCTTTGACAGACCATGGTCTTGTAGCATTAAACTTACACAAGTCACTATTCTCCACTGCACTAACCATGTTCAATTCTATGGCTCTCTGGTTACACAACTAGACCTCTACAGCGCTTTAACGAATATAGGTTTCATGATGTACAATATTGTATTTCCCACTGATTAACTTAACTTGCATTTACTTTTCATTTAAGCTGTACGTTATTTTATATGTAGTTAACGGAAGGTGGAAGATTAAAAAAAGCTACAGAATATTATGTTTTTTAGCTACGCCTTTGACCCCACCCCCACGCTCTCTCACCCTCCCCCATTGCACAGATAATCACAATTTGCATTCTTTTTTTATACACTTCGACATTGGGCAAATGCGATAACTGCCACATTTGTGACAGGATAATCCATCCAACAAACACAAAACTGCCCTCACGCCAGCGTAGGATTGGTAACGCGGGCATTTGGGCAATGCCCGAAGCGCCGGTGTCCGAGTTCCTGCTGTGGGCTGCTTTTTTTAGCAGTCTGGGGGCCGATTTGGGCGCTGTCTTTATTGTTCGAACAGCCAGCGGCCCAGTGAGTGTCTGAGTGGCCTTTCTATAGGCAGTTGGGCGCTCGTTACATCCTGTTTAGCAACAGGCAGAGGTATCACTCCCTTTGTCTCGCTGGCCGTCCCATTAACGTGTGCACATACTGAGCGGGGCAGAGGCCTGAGTAGAGTGGCCTCACTTGTTTCCAGGTGTGTTTCCAGCAGTGTAAACTAACGTGTGCATTTTTTTTACCCCCGCTTTTTTTTTATAAGATTACGCCGAAGCAGTCATTTGAGGAAAGGCATTATGCAAACGTGGGCCGATTTTCAATCCCAATCCAACCCTGCCTCACGCTTTTCCTATTCTCAAATGTTGAGTTATTCTCTTCACTATGGCAGTTTAATGCATTTGTTTCTGCCTGGTATTGTTTATAGCTTAGGTCAAAGTAGAAAAGTAAGCCCAATTCCCTTTGGAGAGATATTCTCCACTATTTCTGGATGAATAGTGCAATGAAAGAGAAAATAGTAGTAGTTTGTTCTGTGGATGTTCAGGAACTCCAAAGATCGCTCCCCTTGTGCTGGTTGTTATCGGCATTGCTGGAGTAGGGTAGGAACCCGCCGAATCCTACTGAGCTCAGCGATGCTGCAGCCGGTACCGGGATAACGGATGAACCCACTGAGCCTTCCTTGTGTGTTATTATGCTCTGTGCCCACCAGAGCTTTAAGTGGGGTGAACAAACTGGGCGGAGGGTTGGGGGGTGGGAGTTATCGTAGGGCCGTATTAGATGTAATTAAGACCATGGCTTAAAAACACTCAAGATAAATATCTGTGTTTAGCATAGTGTGTTTTCGACTGGTATTTTGCTGCTTCTGTCATTGTATCCAGATATATAATACAACAAGTAACATTACACCTACAACCCAAGACTATTGGCGGTGTCAATGGTTAGTATTTGCATATGATAAATAAGCAGAAGCTATGGCATCGTTGTATAGAATATTGAAAATGCTTCAGTGCTGAAAAGAGGCTGTGAAAGAACTATAACGAGTCTCTTTGAAGTTACATGGAAGGGTGGCACAGCTGCAGAGTTAATATTTATTTTTTGCCCAGAGAGTGGCTGCAAAAACGGGGAGCCTGGTAGGGACCCTTCTCAGCACCTGCTTTTTAAAACTGCTGGTGCTGAGCACCGGAAGGACCCGGCCCACTTAATCCCCCTGCTGGGAACATTTAGAGGCTTACACACATTCACTTAAAGCCTTGCTGGGAACATTTAGAGGCACACACACACACTTGCCTTCCTAGAGCTGAAGTGCTGGGGGGGGGGGGGGGGGGCTGGAGGCGGGGATGGTTGTCGGTGGCTCTCCGGTAATTTTCCATAGATCGCAGCTGGGTTCAAATAGTTGACTTTGTGAACAATCACTAACTCCTCAAGGTTGTGTTCCCTGCTGGGAACGGGTGATGGTCAAACAGAGCAGCAGAGCTAGATTCCCTGACACTTGTTACGTCAGAACTTTCCGTTAGATAAAGTGAAATTTAAAATTGTTTTGGACTCAAGCCACTTCTAAGTGTCAGAGTGTGTGCTTTGTAGAAATGTTAGGTATTCGGAATGTGCTTGTTTCAACACCAGTAATAAATATGTATTATTGCCCACTGGAAGTGTTTTAATTACTTTATATAACAATGTATTTATTTTAAAGCCTGCTTGGGTTCAAATGTAGCTGTAACTTAGATTATTTTTCTATTTTACCGGATTATAACTCGTGGCCTGCAGGCTAAATAGTGTTACTTTAAACACAAGCAGTAACGATCTTCGTCTTCTTGCATAGAATAGAAATCTGTGACTTAATGGTTACGTGTAATTCTCTGCAATAGTCACAGGGCTTTAAGTGGGCTTTTAAGAACTGCTGAGCACCAGCAGTTCTTAAAAGCAGGTGCTGAGACAAGTCCCTAACTGGCTGTCCATTTTCGCCCTCACCCTTAGGGTGAAAAAAAACAACAACTCTGCAGCAGTACCACAGCTCAAAGCCTTTGATGTAACTTCGAAGAGACTTGTTCGTCTTAGTTCTATCACAGTCTTATCATTTCAAAACTGAAGCATTTTCAATATTATATACAACAAAACCATAGTTGTTGCTTATTTATTTTATGCAACTAACAACCATTGACACAGCCAGTAGTCCTGGCTTGTTCTATGTCCAATGTTACTTGTTGTATTGTATTTCTGGATGCAATGACAGAAACAGCAAAATACCAGTCGGGCAGATTTGTAGCTTACCTGTTTTTAAGCCACGCCCTTAATTGCATCGGCCCTTTGAGACCCCCAAGTTTTTTCATCCCACTTAAAGCCCTAAATAGACTTTTCAGCCCTCTGAGCTATTTGATGATACACACGTATTACGACAAGATATTACACACCGATCTCTCTAAGAAGTGCATTACCCACGTGAGATATCATACCAGTATTATACCTTTCAGAAATGTGTCCAGCTGTGCATTAACCCGGTACGTTATTAAATTGCCATTTATTTGTAACCAAATAAGTAAGACCAAATCCCTTTACTACCACTTTGCCCATGTTGCATATTTCTTTGGGTTATAGTTTATGAAAAGTGATGTATGGGGTTACTCTCACTGACCAGCTCCTTATGACTTCACCCCTAATGGCTTCAAACTCTTTCTGCTGGAACCCCTTCCTCACACCCCAACTTGAGGGTGCCCGGTGTAGTTTGCTTTCCATATCCAGCACTGATTATCAAATATAAAATGGGTGCACTTTTTGGGTGGTTTTAAGGAGCAGACTGTGCCGCCACATTAGAAGGGCACTTGACAACACACAACAATCACACATGCCTGTGATGCTGGAGCACAAGATTTTCCACTGCTTACCCGCTGGGAATGGGACAGCGTCCCTCATTTCAACAAATATTGGTGGCACACAGTGCACTCGCATCCACCCTCCCCTTGTGCCCTGGTCACTCTGCAATGAAGAAAGAGCAGGGGCCCTTTATAAAAGCTCTGAGGTCGTGCCCCTTTTTTTGTTCTTAATATGATCTTATTGCAGGCTAGGTGTCAACTGCTTCAATCAGATTTTTCCCACATTTTGCTAATCATTGATTACATTTCCTGTGCCTCCTAGCAGCGGTCCCCCATTGTGGCATAGGAGTATCACACCCCTGCTGCCAGTGCAGCAACTGTGAAATATAAAATGGTAATACAATGAATTAACATTTCATTTTTGACTGCTCCCAGCCCAAGCAATGTTTGTGGGCGGAGCCATTGCTGCTGACTGGCAGCAGGGGAGTGGTGCTCCCTCCACCAGTTTACACTGGGCAAGTCACTTTGGTCGACTGTCCTTCGATGGGCAGCCTGACATGCGCAGTGTAAACCTCTCCACCTAGCTGTCTTAAGCAGCTTGATGAAGAGCAGCCACAGGCAGCCAGTGCCTGCAGAAGCATAGAGACAGCCCTCTCCAGCAAATCCTAGCGCTGCTCTCATGCTGCTCATCTGCAGGACCAGAGCAGTGTCGATATTTTCAGAAGGGGGTTGGCTGAGGCTCCATAAGGTACCCTCGCATTGGCGGCATTCAGGAAGAAAACAGGAAGAGGAAGAATCGTCATTTTTTATTTTCTTATCTATTTGACCCACTGGCAGGCACTGTGAGAAACTCGCATTGTCCTGAGTATCAACTTCAGAGCTTTCAGTCACGGCCTGTTTTGAATCTGTTAACGAGCGACGATTGAGAGCTTTGGCCTTGGAGCCTGAAGTCATTGTGATTTACTACAATGCCTGTCACTGCATTTGGCTCTCCATTCGCTCCACGTCCCTTCACTGTTGAAGGACACCGACCACTGGTGCCTCCATGACTGCATCGGACACAATGCCAGTGAGTGTTTAGTCACAAGCAAATTATTCCTTTTATATTCCTGCCATCTGCAAATATTTATATTTTCATTTACTCTATTCTTATGTTTGAATGAATTTTATATTTGTCATAACCCCATTCAGAGGGCCATGGGGCAAGCAAGAGCTACTGAGATGAACCGTGGGAGTTGAGGCCTTATACTCCCCATGTCCCTGGACCTGCCCTAAAATCGACCCGAGCAACAGGATCAAGTACCCCTTCAGCAGTTGACTGTCAGTAGTAGCATGAATCAAGCAGTCTAAGATTTCTTAGTGGGAGCAGGTAGATGTAGGAGGTGAATACAGGCTCACAGCTCAAAATTTGTACAATAGCATCAACAAATGATTGCTTAGTCAAATACTTGCTTTTATAAAAAAAAGGGAGTATTTATATAGAAACACAAAGTAAAATACTGCATTCACCAATAATACACACACACAGTCCTCCTGAGGTCAGTACTCTAGTGTTAGATAGGCCGGTCCCTGCGTCCCACTTCCTCTCTCTATTGGCAGTGGTTATTCTCCATTCAAGATAAGTGACATTCAGGATAGGCCCAAATCGAGGACCAAGTCTTAGGAGTACCGGTGCTTTGAGGCCGAACAAATTCCCCTGAAGGGGCAGCAGCTAGTAGCATTCCTACAAAGTATGCACTAAGTTCCTCCGATCCTTTCCCAGTTAAGGGGATGATTGTTTGGATTTCGATGCTTCCTTTGGGGCACGCACACGCACAGGTCACAACGGATGCCTTCTCTCTTGAAGCCAGGTGGGAAACCTTGCTCTTCATGGTGGACCCACCCTCTAGTATACAGAGTTGCTGCCTTCATGGCTAAGACCCGATTAATATGTCAGTATTGCCCTCTTCACGGAAGCCCACTCTGGCAAATGGGGTCATCGGCTTTACTCCACACAAGGGATATGGTTAAATCTGTACTACATTATTGCACCTTTTTTAATGGTAGTCCCCGCTGGCATACGGGCTTGCCGACTTTATCCTGCACACGGTCTACGGGCTGACCAGCACAGCAGTAATTCACTCTTCACTGCAGCCCTGTCTATCAAACAAGATTGCTGACTTTACTAGACACACAGCTTACGGCCTGATCAGCACATCAGCAATGCACTCTTCATGGTAGCTTCGCCCGGCATTGGTGCAGTAACAGACCTTGATCCCCTAAGTGCTCCCCTCTTCCTCACAGGATACACTGGTCTTGGCAAGCAGACAGGCACTTGTGCTCCAGGATCCAGGGCAGGTGGTATTGAATTTTCCTGGGTGATGTCCCATCACCCAGCTGGGAAACTGGAAGATATTAGCACCCAGACTTGGTCAGGAGTAGAAGTCTTGTAGAGCTTCTCCTCCTCAACCTACAGCCAGATCTGGCCGCATGGCAGTTGACAACTTTGGAGACCTTGAGCTCCCCTTTTTTAGTCCATTTCTACATAGAAAATGTGATTTGTCTTTGACGTTTGTGTTGGAGGTTTGCTTCCTTTTGAAGTGCCCATTTCCCATCTGGCACTTACTCCAGAAAGCAGTCTGTTACAGCAGGAGAGACTCCAAATCTGATAGCCCCACAACAAAGCCCACGCAAGTGACTAGAGGTTCACCCCTGGATGTCAGCCACAGTGATATATGCATCTAAGGGTTAGCCAAGAGCCCCAGCCCTACTCTTTATGATTCTCGTATCTGCTCCATCTCTTTCCTAAGATGTGTTTAGGCCCCCTTTCCAGTGACCTTTCTCTGACTCAAGAAGCACTGTTTGAAGAGCCTGGCTCTTCCTTCCTCCCCTGTGTGTTCCACCCAGCTCCCAGGATTGCAGAAATCCACAAATCCGTCTGGGGAAATCCTCCACCTCCTCATGCTTCTCCAGTCAGCTAAGGGTCTCCCAAAATGGAACCCAGAGTCTTCCATGTATTGTACTCACAGGCCTATATCCAGCTAGCACACACATGCACCCGTATACTCGCTACACAGAACTACATATAAACTTGATGTTGGCCAAGAGCAAGTTAAGCATCAATGGTGGCCGGCATGGATCAGGGGAGGTGGGCAGGTGGCAGGCCTCTGGAGGGGGAGACAAGTGTAATAAAAAAAGTTCCTCCTCGCTACTTCCTCACCGCGTCTCACCTCCATAGTCCTTCGTTCCAGCTGGAACAGGAAGCACACCCAGGCTCCCCATAGCAAAGCACAATGCTGCAATGCACAATTGTGATTGGTCTGAGCACCATGGTTCAGCTCTCACACAGGCAGTGGGAGCCTGGGCATGTTCTTCACCCAGGCTGCAATACAGCCTGGGTGGAGAACATGCAAAGTGCACATGAATGCTTGGCTGCCTGAGACAGCCGACCAAACATTCATGTGCACTTACAGAGTGTGCCTACCACTCATCACCCCTGCTCTGAGAGCAGAGCAGCCTACTCCGCCCCACAAATCCGCCGCAGTAGGAGCAAATAAAATTATAATAACATTATCATTTTATTTTTTCTTTATTTCACTGCTAAAAAGCAGTGTGGCAACGCTTCTCCGCCTTAGCGGAGGAGCTGCCACTATTAAGCACACACCAACAAAACTTTACATGAGTGGGCCTGTAGGCCTTACTCCAGTGACACAGGGAAAAAGGCTTGTTCACTCCTACTGGTCACTACACAGTTAGCTGCTAACACAACTGTTGTGCCACTTAACTCCTGTTAAAGGCATTATCCTTTCATCACAATTAGGGTAGTGGTTTGAGTGCCTTTCTGGTCAAAGAAGATCACAATCTGTGACGCAGGCCTTTGTCATGGCACACGCATGATCGGTGTTCGTTCATGACTAAGAAAAATCAGCGCCATGGATTCAGGTATCGTTGCAGCAGGGGTACTCAGGGCAGGGGTTCACATCTGACATCATGCACAGGACTTTTCTGTCCCAATAGTATTTTTTATCATTTAGTACTGGAATGTTTAACCTCGCCAAAGCTTCACTAATGCTCTATGGTGTATGCCCCCATGTTTCTATGTTGTTTCTGCCTTGTAATATGTACACGCTTTTTGATGCACCTATCTTCCAACTTTGTTGGATTTTACTGGGTACAATTCCGTTGCCATGTATAATTTTGGATATAAATTCTAAACAGTCATCCCTTAAATGAAAACCATGAATAAAATGCCATTAGCTCCTACAAGGAAAGACAACTTTCTACTCAGAAATAATCCACGGACAATCAATCAAACACAAATATACTTTATTCGAATTTAAGAGACCATCTTACAAGTAGAGGATAAAATACAGATATGGTAAAAAGAAAAAGAAAAACATAGATAATATCTAAAAAAAGCATGTGGATATGACAGTTAACAGCTGATTTGAGAAAGCAACTAATTCTGAGGCACACACACATTAATTAACATTTGTAAAACCAGAGAGCTACTCTGCACTGTGTACATTTGTATTTTCTTTAATGTTTATGGTAGAAAATAAAGTGCAATTCAGTTTGGTCAGAGACACCATGGCAAGGACATACACAAACATTAGAGCTACTGAACTGGCCCAGAGGACAACAGAGGAGATGACAAATCGTGCCTGCTCTGAATCTATATAGCAATTGCTGCTACCAGTTGACATGTGCTACAGTCAATTATGATTACCGGTCAGTACAAGTTTTCAAAGTAGGGAATAGACTCAGCGAAGAATTGTTCAACTCAACAGCGGTGCCTGCCTCTGCACTGCTGCCATCTCCAGCCACCTTCGTTTCTGTGGCATCGCCGGGATCCAAGATCCTATTGGTGTCGGTGGTGTAGTAGCAGGTTGGTGGCGGTCTGACTGCCAAACTTCTAATCTGGCGTTCAAACCGCCTAGATTGTGGCAGTCGGACCTCAACCACGGCTATGACAGTCCTGGGACCAACATACTCGTAATATAGTCCTAAATCTGTAGCTTATCCGCTTCACATATAGATAATGGGCTCTCAAAAAGGGAGCACCGCCTCAGCCCTTCTAGGTTCTGCTTGACATAAGCGAGCCAAAGAACTTTCATCCTGCTATCACATGATAAACAATCCTTAATTTTGGCATGATTTAGAACAGCATAGGGATTATTCCAGAGAAACCTGCAACAATAAATGGCTAAGCTTAACATGATCTTATATAAACAGTAGCCTTATATCATATGACAGATAAAATGCAATGTGGAAATAGTGAGAGAGAGGAAGCATCTCCAGAATCGATTTTCTTCCACCTGCAGAGTGAAAAAATCAGCATAGTCCCATATACCAGCTCCGTATGTTGCCATGGGTGCAAATTGGGTTTTGTCAATGTCCAAAAGAGGTATAATCGGTTTGCCACTTAAAGATCGTGATAAATAAAAAATAGCACCAATGGCTTGGCTACATTTTAAATGTTGATTTGTAATGTTAGTAGCCTATGACGCAGTTAAATCAAACACTACCATCAAAAAGGGAAAATGAGATGCTCTTTCAAGCCTGTTGTTCTCTGTACTAAGAGAAAATAATTGTAATGCATTTGAGACCACAAGCCATAGTGTGAGATTTTGAGAAATTGGTGGCTAAATCCAGATTGGACATGGATTATGAAAAGCATTAAGTGGGCACCACAAAGAAATTGAAATGCAGGCTAATAAGACGGTGTTATCTGCTTAGAGGAAGACATGGGTGGAGATGGATTTCACCAAAGGTATGTCTTGACAGACAGAAATCAAATACTGATTACGTTTAATAATATACAGAATAAATAACATGACTGCGAGAACGCAGTCTTCTTGCATCCCTCACTCCAGATTACAATTTTTGGAAGACAGACATTTAATGGCATATCAAACCATAGTGGAGAAATCTTGGTGCAAAACTGATGACATGCACCAGAGTGGCGCCCAGTCCCAGTTCATGTAACAACAACCAAAGTTTTGTACGATTTACCTTATCAAGATAGGTCCATGAAGGCCAGGTACAATGGGTAGCTCTTGACTTTCGTATATATACTATTAGCAGATGTATATTTAAGCACTGCTGCATTGTTCCCAGTCACTCCCTAACACTTCCTTATGTGATAGTCAGTTGCCATATTTTATTACAGCCCATGAGTGGAAACACTGTATTATTTTTTCCAAAGTATGTATGCATTTGGCAGTGCGTTCCCCTTGTGATTTTGGTTAAATTGCAACATCATTCATGCTCTTCATTTAGAAATATATGCTTGTTTTGAAGACTTCCAATCCTTTCTTATTATCATGTGTAGCATATGTTCCTTTTACAGTATTATCAGTGAATTGATGCTGATGCTACGCCTAAATACAGTGGATGTCGCGCTCCCCGAAACTGTCAATATGGCCCTAGGTTTGTGGTGCATAGAGTGTTAAGTAGCAATGTAAGGCTTACCAAAAAATGCACAACTTGCAATGAGGGAGCTTAAAAAGAAAGACTCGGATGCAGAGGTGGAGGGACCTACTTTCATAAAACCACATAGATACTACGGTATATAACGGGTTTCTACTCAAACGCATGCCTAGAACAAGCACTTCCTGATAGTGATGGTGAGCACGCAGTGATGATATGTCAGTGTAGAGTTCTTACTCATAGTGAGGGTAGTAATTAATGGAATTGTTGGAGTATGTATTGAGAATGCGAGCTGGTAGTCTGCATTGCAGATTTGTTATCATAAGGAGCTAACATTGGTAAATCCATACTGACAAGTGGGTGGACTATGGATTAATGACTACAATTGACAGATGCTTACTTATAATAGCCTGCATTGCTAAAAGCAATACGTGTGGCTTTGTGCAGTGCATGTAAATGCAAACACACTCACAACACACATTAACACATTAATGTATAGATGACATACGCTTATACATATGCAAATGTAACCATTACACATAGTAGTACCCATGGCCATAAACAATACACATACAGACAACCACATATAGGCAAAGATAGTATAAATGCTGAACATTTACACAGTGGAGGAGTGAAAAGACTAGAGTGATGGAAGGATGGACTGACGGATGGCAGAAGGGTGGATGCCTCATTGGGGAATGGATACATCATTGTTCTGAGTAGATGCATATCCCTGCAGATGAAGGATTTGGAGAAAACACCGGAGTGTAAACTTCAGTTCTTTGCCTCTCCATGGGGAAATCACATACACTAGGGACCCACAGAAAACAAGCATGGCAAACCAAGAGATTTGGGCATTGCATGTTTTGGCTTTTTCAATTTTTTATTATTGGTTATCACGTGCGAACGTATGTGTCATGATGCAGCATGAATGTTTGAGTGTAATAACTTGCAGTTCTTCGAACAGATCTTTGAAATTATGGTCACATATACATTGATGTTAAAAATGGTGGTATCAACAACAACAATATCTACTTACCAGAATATCGTGTCAAAAACTTTGTCTACTACAATATGGAGTTTACATCTTTCATATGTAAACCACCAAAATATTGTGGAACAGAATACCATCAAAGAAGATACGTATTTCAAAATGTTAATATATACCAGTATTAAAAAAAATATTAAACTACAAGATAATAATATCATTTGAAATAAATAGCTATAATAAGTAATGCAAATAATATATATGTATACACAAATACATGAAATAAAAAATAATAATAATAACGTAAAAGAAAAACTAACAAACTTATACACAACCAAACAAATTTGTGACCTGATTTAAATGTTAAAATTAATGTAAAAGTATATAAAATAGTTTTAATTATCACTGCAAGCTAAATATATAGTTAAGAAATATAAATTAAAAAAATATAAACAAACTGTAAACAATTTTTAAAGATTTTCATTATTAATAATAATAACAATAGCTTAAAATTAGCAAAAATATATTAACAATAACATACATAAAAATAATGTAATAAAGAAGTGCAATTGTATTAAAAACATACACTTTATGAAAAAGGATATATAAATACTAAATAAAAAATGCTAAATATTAAAAAATAACAACAATCAAAAATAAATTACACTACCAAAGTGGCGGACATCAAACGAGGCAGACTGACTATTCTAATTCCAGTTCAACCCCTTTGCTGCTAGCAACCCCCACCCCACCTCCCCATCCTAAGCCTTTTTTTGGTTATTCGGGGTAGTTTGTGCTTAGGCTTCCATAACATTTTGTCCACATAAGGAATCCACGCCAAATGTGCATCCTTTTTTCCAACATCCTGTGGCTTCTAAAGGTATCCAAGGTTTGTGGATTCCCCTGGAGGGAAGCGAGAAATTTGCCAAAATACAGCTACATTTGTTTTTTGGGGGGAAAAATGGGTTAAAGGTGCTGCAAAAGATAGTGTCTGTCTTTTTTCCTGCATGGCATCACCAAAGGGTTCACAGTACTAGAATCACCATCTTCCCAACTTTTAGGAACAGGCAGACTTGAACCAAAAAGCCAAATTTGTCCTAGTCGCCACTTATCTTAAAAACCTGGCTGCAACGAATTTTGTTGCGCGCACTGCATCGCATTTGGTGATGCAGTGCACACAACGAAATTAGTTTTATTTATTTAAATGTTTACTTACCTGTTAAACTCCGTAATCCATACATTACTACCCCCCACCTTGCCCCTCCCCCTCCCCACGTCACCGCCCTGCAGGAACTCCTACTGCCGACCGCGACTGCCCTCCCCGTGGTCCACCGTGTTTGCGTTTTATGTCTCTCTCGGTCCCTCTCTCTTCAGCCCTGCAGCAGAGTGGAAGGAAATCTCCTGTTATATGCAGCGCCTCGTGGCTTAAAGCGTGCCTCACTACACGCTACATTAGTAGTATTTGTTTACAATGGGATTGAGTGCCTGTCCATTGGAGTCACCTGGTGAAGTTAGGAGTGTTGTCATATGCTGCTATTCATCAAAGCCTCAGCGTGAGAGGTCCACAGGCCAGTTTTAACTCTCCACGTTGATTGTGGCAGCTCACTCCGGGAGGGCCTTCTCATTTGTCGAGATTTGCACACTTACTCCTACCTGTTTCAACAGTGATGAATGTAAACATTATTACAGAGGGTGTGAATAGAGAGCAAAAAACATAAGGCAACTATACAAAACGGTAGAAGGGAAGAGAGAGGAAGGGTAGGTTTACTTATTTATTTATTTTTTGATGTTTTGTAAAGTGCTGCAATGTGACCTCGTACTCATCTTCAGGCTGCTAAGTCGTTTCATGGATAGTATTCTGCTGAAGAGGTGACTAGTTTTCTCGTTAGTGGGCTAAACTAAGGATAAAGTGGGGCAGACTTCTTCTACCCCAGTCCTCATTCCTTTATTCCTCTGCAAAGGACTGGTCGGGCTCACATCCTTTAGCACCTTCAGTTATTGACCAAGGTATCTGACGAGCCTTTTGGGTGTTCTAACAGGTGAAAAAACAAATTTGCATGTAGTTCGAAGTAAGGGTGACCCAACAAGGTACCACTGATATCCGTGCCCAGCCCATTTCCATAGTTCTGGTACTTGTTATACTGCTTTATGTGTTTACGTTTATATTTGGAACTCTTTGAAACTAATTATGTCACCTGTGCTCCTGGTGAGGTGGAACAAGTAATATGTTTCCATCAACAATCATCAGTGGCCCTTGCGCTCATCTGCTGTTCTCCACCGCCGGGTTGCTGGTCTTGTACTGGCAGTCGCCAGGGCAGACTCCGGGGTGCATTATTTCTGCTTATCATGCTGCCAAGGATGAAGAGCCACATGCGATTACCCTTAACCAGCAGGCCCTGTCGATGGCCCTGATTATCAAGCGTGCAAATGTGGAAGCGTCTGGACTGTACCACTGCGCTTTGGGGGACACAGTGACTGTCAACAACAGGAAGCCAGCACACCAACTATCAGGCAGCTTCTAGCCGCTGTCCCTGTCGGTCTCTGGCGCCACCTTGTGGCTCACTTCATGTCACTGCCTGCGTGAGTAGATTTTAATAGGGCGACTTCATTGCCGTGCAGTTCCTTTCTGCGGGCCATTGTTTACTGCATGTATTTTTTGCAGCTTCAAGAGCGCAGCCTCGTCATAGTAGCATTAAAAGAGCTTTACGTGGGCAACAGATTAGGGTATACAAGGTGCCATGGGGAGAAAATGTTGCTAGAGCTGCCGACTATGGAGCTGGAGAAGCGGGTTTGAGTTGCTGCGTCTTCTCTGCATCTTGTGATTCTGGGCAAATCACTCAATCCTGCGGTGCCTACAAAAAAAAGCATTGGTATAGCCAATAGGGCTCACCCTTGGGACCTTATAAGTGTTTAGATATGCAACAGTTGATGTTGTTGCACCAAGGATATTGTCCTGCATAACTAAATAATACTTATAAGGTTCCAAGGGTGAGACCTATTGGCTATGCCAATGCTTGTTCTAGCATCTAGTTAGTAATACATATCTAGGTCCTCTGATGGACCTTGCTTTGTGTCGAGAACGGAAGGGTTAGAGGGGGTTTAACCAGCCATCCAATGAGGACCAGGATGAGATATTTGTTCTACAAACTTATAATCAAATTCATGTACATAACTCTAAATACTATGCGGTGCACCAGAAGATATTTAGGGGGATATTTACAAGGAAGTGGAGGAGCATGTGGTTAGCCTCCTTGTCTTAATGACACGCTCCACCACTTCGGAAACGCAAGGCTGCACCATATTTACAAGAATGTGGTGCAGTCTTGCGTTTCCCCCTGCGATGGCGCTAAGTTTACCAACTTAACGCCAGCACAGGCACACTTGCACCAGAGTGCAAGGGTGTCTGGGTGCAGGGTAGGATTGGTATATGTAGGAAGGTGTCCCTACCTGCACATAAACAACCCTAAAATGCCATTTTGTAACTTTCATGTGTGCTGCTTCGTGCAGCACCCATGAAAGTTACAAAATGGCATTTTATGAAAAGGTTTGTTTCTATACAGGAAGGGCCACCTTCCTGTACATAAACAAACCATGGCATTTTGCTTTTTCCATGTGTGCTGCACAAGGCAGCACACATGGAAAAAGCAAAAACGAGGAGAAATAATCAATTTCTCCTCGTTTCGCCAACTTAAGACCAGGATTTTCTTGGTATTCATTTTGGCGCTGCCTACCATGTACGCCACCCTTGTACATAGGGGGCAGCGTCAACTACAATGGGTGTTGCCGTGGAACGCCCACCACAACACCCACTGCACACCCCTTTCACGCTAAGCATAGCGTGAAAGGGTGCCTTATGTACAAGGCAGCGTTAAGCCCCATTAAGCGGCTTAACGCTGCCTTGTACATAAGTCAAGGCCTCTATCGCCACAGGAACGTCACAAAAAGCGATGTTCCAGTGGCGATAGGGGCTTGTACATATTCCCTCTGTCTGGCTAATATCATACAAACCCGTACTTCAGTAAAAGTTATACAAAACTAATAACATCAGTATTCAGTACCCAGAGATCTCTTTAGAGCGATCTCTTTCAGTCATTAATAAATCAATTTAGAATGCTCAATCAATTGGAAATAAACCATGGCAAGACAGAGAGAGTTTGTTTAGTAAATTATTTTATCAAATTTTAGTAAATAAGTACATTAGTACTTAAGCTCAATTTAAAGTTACAGAATAATCAGATAAATTAGGATTTGCCATAGAATGACCAAAACTCAAGAAAATTCAGGAAGGGGCATGAGTTAAGCCAGTTCAAAGCAGTCTCCCATGAGGAAAAAAGACCACCAAGGTGCACACAGCGTATGCGTCAATCCAGAGTCCGCAAGGCAAGTCTGGATAGGCTCAAAAGGAAAGTGCGAAAGTTCTCCCATAAAAGACAATTAAGAGCAAGCCAACCAGGGCAAGTGAGAGTGTCCGTCCGACTGAGAGCGAGCTCCAAGATATTTTATGTTTTATATTCCATAAGATCCGGGGTGACTCGTCCTTGGTCACCTCATTTGGTCAGACCACTCAGTCTATTGGTCAGTTTGTATATGGTGATTTTCATGAGACATAAAGAAGGCACATTTTGCAGAAATAAAGGCGTTTCAGGTTACATAAACAGTTGAATCATCTGGTAGAGGTGGACCTTTAACCTCATCCATGCTGCTGACGAGCTCAACTCGTCATGGAGTACAGTTGAGCTCCACTCATGACGAGCTGAGCTTGTCACGGCTGTTGGAACATTCGCACGCGGGGTTAATTACCCCGCTGTGCTGAACGTTCTAAAAACGGGTGCGGCCGCGACAAGCTCAGCTCGTCATGAGGGCAGCTCCGCTTTGCCTCATGACGAGATCAGCTCGTCACAAGCATGGGGGCGCTGTGCGCGCCCCCCCACCCCCGCACAGCAGGGGCGAAACACCCCGCAGTGAAGGGGTTAAACAAAGACAATTTTAAAAGGCACAGGAATAAGTTCAAAAGGGCAGCTTCACAGACAGATGTTCCTAGTGTAATGACATTTTGTATCCGATAGTCCTTGTAAGCGCAAGGGAACTCCTGAAACAAAATACAATTGCAATACATTTGTAATACTAATATATTTTCCCATGGAGGCGAAGTTGAGTAAGAAGGAGAGGAAAATTATGCGTGAATAAGCAGTCAGGCCAAAACTGAATTTAGGCTAATATAAGCAAGAATATAAAACATTTAGATATGCGATTTCTTTGATAATTACGACATCCAGAAATAATTCCCAACAAATATATGCTTGAGACAGGTTAATTTCATTGTAAATAGCATGTGTAACTATAACATACAACTGCATTTACCAACGTGTAAATTTATCTCAAAAGACAAACGAATTTACATTAGTACATTTATGAAGTTTACTCTCTGAAAGTTTTGAAATATTAGCTTTTAATACATGGATGCAGCATCATTTTCGTTTCTTATCACTTCGTGCACATTTTCACAGAAGTAAAAGATGGAGTAGAAAATGAAAGATCTCTTAGGTTATGTTACATTATACATCATTCATAAAGAGGATAATTAATGAAATCATTATAACACATAAGTTGTCACTTTCACTTTTCAATTCCACATTAAAGAATGCACTAGTGCAATTTAGCAAAACATAAACCTACGTTATTTAAATGGATATTTTTGTCTAATATAGTCTCTTCTGCATGCATTTAGGTTGCAGTAACTAATGCTTCTTCAAGTTGTTTTCACGTTTTCGTCTGATGTGTAACTTGCGCATGTTTATCATAGTTCGGTTTTATGTGTTGACTATAAGCTCAACAGCCTTTTCACTACATCAGTAGTAATGGTTTAACCACCATGAGTCTTTTTTAGGCTAACTCCGAGTATGGAGACAGAAGGTTACCCAATTAAGGTTACCCAATTCCTCTGTTAAAATATTATAGAAATGGATGTTATGACCCACGATATGGAATGTATAGAAATAGGAGATACCCTCGCTCACAATATGGCCTGTGCGGGAGCAGGAGATTTCAGTGCTCAAGGTGGGGTCTGTCTTAAGGTAGAAGATGTTTCTGCTCAGAATATTTTACATACAAAGGCAGAAGAAGCTCTCACCCCAGATGAAGAGTGTAGGCAGGGCCGGACTGGCCGTTGCGGGCACCGGGCAATCCCCAGCTACGCCGCATGGGTGGGGGTGGTTTTGGGCCCCTGGGGCTGATTTTGTTGCAGGGCCGTTTTTGCAGCATAGCCGCAAAATCGGGCCTGTAACAAAATCAGCCGAAAACCGACCCGGCTAAGAGCTCAGCGGTACCCCCAACCCCATCCCCCCTCTCCCCCCCCCTGAGCACTTTGCCAGGTCCGGTTTTGGTTCCCAGTCTGGCCCTGAGTGTAGGGTGGCAAAAGATGCCATTGCAGCTGCGTCCGGTAGTGAGAGTACCGGCCGGGCAGTGACGTGGGGAGGGGGAGGGGCAGGGTGGGGGCTAGTAATGTATGGAATCCGGACCTTAACAGGTAAGTAACCATAAAAATAAATAAAACGAATTTCGTTGCGCGCACTGTATCACCAAATGTGATGCAGTGCGCGCAACGAAATTCGTTTTAGTTATTTTTATGGTTACTTACCTGTTAAGGTCTGGATTCCATACTTTACTACCTCCCACCCTGCTCCTCCCCCTCCCCCTCCCCACGTCACCGCCCGGCCGGTACTGCCACTACTGGCCGTGGCTGTGCCCTTGCTCATGATATCAAATGGATGTAATTGAAGATGCCTCAGTTCAGGGTATGGGTCACATGGAGACAAAAGCTGTCTGGCGCATGAGGCCACTCTGGAGATGGAGATGCTCTAGCTCAGCATGTCGCATTTAGAAATGTAAATGATGCAGTAGCTCAGTATGTGGACTGTATAGAGGAAAATATTTTCTCACTGAAAATGGGGCATTCTTGAAGATAGATGATGTGCTATCTCAAACTGGGACCAGAATAACAACTATTAGAACGTTGGAATGTTGGGAGCTCCACTGAAAACAATGGAGTGCTCTGGGCTTATAATGGCTGGTATAAGCCTGGAGCTCCAACATGTCAATGTTTCTTTGTTCACAGCTCTGGCAGTGAACAAAGGGTTTAGGGAGCCTGAGGAGATTCCAAACCCCTCACGCTCCCAAAAGGCTTTGTTTTTTTGTTAGAACATTCTGTCCTCTAGTGACAGAATGTTCTAATAGCCTTATAGTCCTTCGTAGATGGGCTATACCGCTATTAAAGTCCCTCTCCCTTGTTAAAGGCCCTCGCCTTCGGCTCGGGGCCTTTAACGCTGGAGAGGGCCTTTATTAGCCGGTATAGCCCTCTACGGTGGGCTATAAGGCTATATTAGCGAAGGTAAATCTACACGAGTAAATTTACACTTGTAAACTCTCCTACTGCTTTTGGCTATTCACTTTTTTGCAGTGTAAAGTTGCTACAAAGTGTAGACTTATATGTCTCCATCCCCATAAACAGGGTTGGATCTAAATTTCTGAGTGTAAATTTACCACAGGCAAAAAGGGACCAGGAGGAAGAACTGAACCATACATGGCCAATCACTGGTCCTGCCGTGCCCTCCCATAGGAACAAATAAAGGCAGAGACTTAGAACCCACAGCAAATAATGTTAAAATAATTGATGTATTTCAAAATTTTAAAAAAATATACATTTAATGCTAATGTTAAAATATACATAGCAATGAAAAATAAATATTGTATTATGAAAAATATGTTATTAATGTATTTTTATTTAAAAATTAAATATAACTTTATTTACAAAAATATTAAACTAATATAAATGAATTCTGTCCATAACATTTTGTAATTGTTAATAGATATTAGGTACATACAAATATTTTACTGTAGGTGGGATTTTACTCTAATGTAATATAGTTAGATTCATTGAATATTTACTTTGAAATAAGGTTAATAGTAAAAACTTTCTAATACTAACTTTTCACATGCAGCTAGAATTCTGTGCCTCCAGTGCATAAATATCCATATAGCAAATTGTAGAAAAAAATGAAAGAACATTGAACTTGAAAAAATTAACTGTAATTGTTTTAAGATAAATATCACTGTAAATTAAATGTATATATTTATTTTAAATATTTTGCACAAAAAATAAATTATTAATGTAACATCGTACACATTTTTTAAATAATTAACATTTATAAGTTTGATGTTACATATTATTGGAAATTAATTTTAGCTATTTATTTTATATGTAGGACAAAAGGAACAATGGCCCAGCACTATGAACTTCATTTTGAATCAAATCTTTAATTAATTAAAATGCATTAAATAACATAAAATTATTTTGCTGAAGTTTTAATGAAAAAGAAAGTCCTGAAATTGTGTCTAAAAATACACAGCACTGACTGCACCAACAATGGTGAAAACTAAAGACGTTTACTCAAGTCTTACTATGCATTGCATTTACTTTAATGCATATGCGCAAACTAAGTCCTCCCTTCCTCCTTTGTTTGATAATGCTTCCATGAGCTGATGAGCTCTGTTTGAAGCACCTGTGCTCCAACAACAGTGAATGCTAAAGACGTTCAACTGAAGTAAGTGTTATCATGCACTACATTTACCACAATGCATCTGGGCTAATTGTGTGCTGGTATGCCAGGCAGTCTGCTTTCTCTGCCTTTTTTAATTGGCTACTTGTTGTGTTGTTGAGCTGATACGCTGTAGGATGCACCTGTTTTCTGGGAGTGATACAGAAACCTGAGAAGACAGTGAGCAGCATAGCCAGCACTCCCAGATTTCACTTGTTACTCTCTCTATGTACATATGAAAGGTGGCAATCTTTTTTTAGTTTTAATTGATTTGTATTTAGCTTTTGATTTGGTAGCACACGATAAGTTATGGGCAATAAAGACCAATATGGGCGTGGATGTTAAAATTGTGAATTTCATAAGAGATTTGTACACCCAAGGCAGAGGCAGAGTACGCTACGGTCTTAATGGTACTTGTACTGAGACATTCAGCATAGGAAGAGGGGTGCGTCAAGGATGCATAATGGCCCCCGTCCTATTTATTCTCTGTATAAATAACATAGGAGATACAGTGGTAAGTAAATGTGTAGATCTGCCTCAGGTGGGACAAAGGCCTATTCCAGCACTATTTTATGCCGACGATGCAGTGTTAATGGCCCGTACTCCCATTGCCCTGCAGCACCTGGTGGACGAATTTGTTCAGTATATGTCTAACTTGGGGTTAAAAATCAACATAAGTAAAACCTTCGCTATGAAGATTGGGAAGAAGGCTACCTGCTGTCGCAACATTTTTATTGAGGGTTCTACCATTCAGTTTACAGATTCCTTTTCATAGTTTTTAATCAATCAGGGTATTAGCAAGGACCTATCAAAACAAGGCGACTCCATTTCATGAAAAAACAAGCATTTGCAATGCAATAGGTCTCGCATTAATTAAGTTTGAGCTAATGGCATTGCTAAATATTGCAACACCAATTGCAACAAAAGTCTTTAAATTGTAGGCAAAAAAATTGTATTTATTTTTGTAGCAATGGTGGCATGCTGCGCTTTAGATGAATATGTTTAAAATTAAAGTGCGCCATACTGCGATTGCTACAACTGAGTAAACAGAGAAGGGGAGAGTGAATGAAAAAAGAGAAAGATGAAGAGGGCCAAGTCAACAGAGAGATAAGGCGGAGAAAACTAACAGGGAAAGGTGGAGAGAGAGAAAGGGGAGTGCAAGCAGAAGAGGGTGGCAGAGAGAGCTCAAGCTTACCCTTCCCATATTTATTCACAGTTTGTGTCCAGGTAATTTCTTTGCATTCTGGGATTTATAGTCCTGATCATTCCATTATAAATTCAGAACTTTAAGTTCCAGATTGTAAAGAAAAACTATGATCTGGATAAGCTACTCACACATGAACCTGGGCACCATGAGAGCTCTGGAAAGAGTCACAGGGAATTGACCGAAAAGCTTACAGAAAGAGAGATGTTGGAGGGATACCATTCACCAACAACGGCAAATACCTGCTCATATGTGAGTACCGAAATGAACTGCATAGGTAACTGGCATCACCGGGATGCTGTTCTTTCTGCAGCAGGTTTAGTTGCTTCCACAAAATCCACAACTTGATTGCAAACTAAGTGAGACAGACCCGTTTCATACAGCTGTGTCTAACAGATTCAATATTTTGCAAACAGCAACAGAGCAAGCTTTAACGATCTAAATACACAAATATAGCTAAATACCCTCTTAAGGGTATACTAAATATTGGATGATTTCTCATTCGGTGCTACATATAGATAATAAATAAATTATATTCTGGTGTTCCTAGCACAGAGAAAAACAAAGGGGAATAGAGGGTATTTGGGCTAATGGCCAGAGATGCTGACTTTAGAACTGTGGAGTGCAGTGTGTATCCCGTCTCCCCTTGCATAAAGAAAAAAACTGAATTTTACCCCATGGGATGTGCTCCAATGACCCCTCTCCCAATTTCACACCACAAAAAACTGCAAAATAGAAATTAATGTTAACAAATGGTTTAGAGTGCCTGACCAGGCTGCAGCGAGCGGATAGGCATATATGGCCCTGCTTCATTGGCCCTTTGAAATGCTTTCCAGGAGGTGTAGTCTGAAAAAGGCCAATCACAAGTGAGGGGAATATGGCCGTGTACTGATAACAACCCCCATGACGCAGCAGAGCATTAAGTTAACAGTTACGAGCAAACTGAGGCAGTGCTTTTTGTCAGTGTCAACTTTGATAAAAACCAGTTACATTACACAAGATCAGATTCATTTTGTTTGGCATAGATATGAAGTGATTTGCTCGCAAACACAAGATGTTGAGCTAACGCGGAACCGGAACCTGGTTTCCCAGTTCTAAAGTGGACAACTCTTGCCGTAACACCACATCCTCTCAATGAAATAACACTAAGACGCACAACACTGAATTTTAAACACACCAAGAATAGTAACGCTGTAAATAGTTCTGCAATCACTCCCATTGTACTGCCAATTTCTTAAGATAAACCCACAAGTGTCCTGCACATATTCACTCACCTTCTGCTGGGATGTTCCTTTTCTGACTTTCATCATAATAACTCTGCTGAATATTTTAGTTTACTAGCTGTACCTCGGCGGCAAAGGAAAGACGAACAAGAGTGCAGTTGTGTATGTGGAAAGCGCAACAGTGAAAAATGAAACAAGCCCTGCATACACAAGTTTCTTCTAATAAAATCCCATTGGAAACACAGCTCTTTGAGCAGTCAAATGCCAGTTCAGAAAACAAGAACAAGCATTGGCGGCCGCAAGTGCTACCTTGCCGGCGATCAGCTTGCTATAACGCGCATGCGCGTGCTCTTGTGCACGTTCTAGCAAGCTGATCGCATGCAAAATATAATTTCTCAGAGCCCCAAAATGTCTCGGCCGAGACCAGCGCATGCGCTGGGTCAGACCGAGACCTAAAAATCGCTTTATTGAGTTTCGCTAGTCAGTGTGGCTTTAAACATCCAAAGGAGATGATGACTATGTATAAAGTAAAGTGCAGATCCTTTGCCATGTATGGGGCTGAGCTATGGGGTCATGGAAAAATAGATGTATTGCAGCTTGAAGAAAACATTTTTCTCAGGTCTCTCCTTGCACTCCCGAAAAGTAGCTCAACATTTGCATGTCACTCTGAGTTGATTAGGATCCAACCTGTGCTACTACGGCACAAAATATGGTCATCTGAACACACTATTTTAAATCGAGCGATAATTGCCGACAGCCAAAAATCCCCTAAAGCTTTTAAAATTCCGTGGCTCAAGTATGTCCATAATTTTCTGGTAAACCTTGGCAATCCTGAATATTTTACCCTTCCTGATAGTTTGGCCACCGTCCAGAGGAAAGCTTTGAAGTTGAAATGTATTTCTTTTTTGGAAGAAATCAGATTAGAATCTGAAATCTGTAAACCAACGGTGTTGAGGAACCAATTGATTTTGACCAGTGTTTACATGCATACATACTTAGCCAACATCTATAATTCTCACAATCGGTTTGTGCTCACCCATTTTCGGCTGGATATTTTCCATCATTTAATCAGTTTTCCTATTGTTAACAATTGGTCAGCCGACCTGGGGAACCGTACGTGTGATCATATTTCACCTCAGAATACAATGCACACTGTATTCTTTTGTAAGCACTTCTCATGTCTGAGACAGAAATTTATAAAAAACCTTGTTACTACAGTTGGGTTTCAGATACTGTCATCCGGCGTATATTTATTTGCAAATTGTACCAGATATTTTTACGTGTTTTGTAATGCCGCGTTTCTTGTTGACTGTTATTAATCATAGGAAGCAGCTGTAAACTGTAATTATATTATCCTGTCGCGATGTTAGACCTTTTAATATTCTAAGTTTTCACTATTCTTATAAGGATGAATTTTGTACATTGTTTTAAATTGTATTCTTGGTTATTTTAATCATTGTATTGATGTATTTTGTAGCTTTTATGATTCACTTTGTGATTTCGAATAAAGCTCATTTGATTGATTGATTGTTACTCTCTCTAGTATGCTCCCTCCTCCCTTTCTGATTGGCTTCTTGCTGAGTTGTTGGGAAGTTTAAATTAAAAAATAAAGTCCGACCTAAAGTGATAAAATAAATATTTATTTTATACGTTATTCATTATTAAAAGTAATGTATAGATGTAATTGAAAATAATTTAATTATATTCTACAGAAATGTAATGTTAAATTAATTTGCAAATTCCAAAAAAGTTATTACATTATTTTATAAATAATGAATATGTAGTATTTGAATTGTTTTCAATTAAGTTGCATGTATGTATTTGTTTAACTATTTTACATAACTTAATTTAATATAATATTATTTTTTAAGGGATTTTATTTGAAGAACCTACCTCCCTTATTTTCTATAGAAGTATGTTGCAGTACCAGTGGTTCGCCATATGCGATACTGGGCTTACTCAAGCTCTGAGCAGTAGTAATTTTCCACTGCTTTCGGTCTCTTTTTGTAAGCTGTAACTATAACTGCAGTCTGTGACTAGCAATGGGCTTACTCTTTTTTGGGTGGGCGCATTTCCCTCTCTATATCCCTCCCCAGCATTCCACATACTAATCCCTACTCCCCTTCCATTTAGGAGTAAGTATGTGTCTTTTACCAACCACTTACCTGGTCCCTCCCACAAACACTACTAGGTAGTAAATGTACATGTGTGGGAATCTTCCCTTAGAAAAGATAGGAGAAGTAAAGATAGGGTTGTACACTCATCACACTCATAGGTTTGCAAAAAGCATTTTGTAGTACTTCAGTAGCAGTATTATAGTACTACTTGAACATACTACAAAATGCAGTTTGTGAATAGGCCCTAAAATAAATAGCTACTATTATAAAATATTGTACAATAGTCTGATATCTGGACACTCTATGTGATGTCACTAGAGTCAAATGAAATATGATGTCTCTATTGCAACCCTTGTCATGTGGGTAAAATTGCAACAATGTAGAAAAAGCTATTTATATTCCAAGTTTGGCCCACATGTGCACAGGAAATTGAGGGACTAAATGTTTTACTTTAGAAGATGTTGCCCCCGTAATATGGTCAGAGAAAATGAGAAAAGCATCAACTGTAAGAGTAATTGAAAAGATATTACAGTGGATGTATTGCCATAGTCTTCTTAGCCATAATGTCAAATTTAGTTGGCATCACTATCTCAATGTCCTTTGCTCTCTAGGCCTGCATGATAAATTAGGATGAATCGCTCCAAGCAAAACTAAATATTTGACATTAAGCTCCCAAGATACGTTTTATATCACACTAGGGTACTTCATTGCCCGAGAAATGATGATGGTGCCTTTCATGAGGTGCCAGGTATACTGTACCTTATCAAAATTTGAAATTTCTGACATATGAGGACATCAATTTTGACTACATTGCTTTGACTCTATGTCTAGACTTTGTTCTTATTTGACCTAGACAAGGAGATAAGTACACACTTTATTCAGACTAATGTGTCATATACCTGTCAACAGTCAGACAACCTGACACTTTCACAGTACTTAGAAAGATAAGCTCAGAAGACAAATACGTCATCAAATGCAGACATGACAATGATTCTGCATAAATGGAGACAAATGGCAACCTCCATGTACTAAACTGGTGATTGGGCCTATCTAGAAATGTCAGATGAGTCGGACCTTAGGGGGTAATGTCGCAAATTTCACTTGTTACGCTCTACTGAAGAAGGACATAGTCCTGAAAATGTGTCTTGAGATACACAGCACTGGCTGCACCAACAATGGTGAACACTAAAGACTTTCAGCTGAAGTGAGTATTATCATGCACCACATTTACCACAATGCATCTGGGTTGTGTGTTAGTATGCCAGGCAACCTGCTCTCTCCTCCTTTTGTGATTAGCTGCTTGTTGAATTGTTGGGCTGACAAGCTCCGGGATGCACCTGTGCTCTGTGAGTGATACTGAAACCTGAGAAAACTGTGAGCAGCATCCCCAGATTTTACTTATTGCTCTCTACTTCAACAGGACAACATTCCTGAAAATCGTAACTAGCGATACACAGCACTGGTTACACTGAAACTGGTGAATACCAAATACTTTCAACTGATTGGGTGTTATTATGCACTGCATTTGCCACAATGCATTTGGGCTAATTGTGTGCTGGTGTATCAGGAGGTGTTCTCCAGCCTCCTTTTGTGATACTCTTGCATAAGCAAAAGGGGTAAATACTTTGCTCCTCTGAAAGTGGAAAACAAAATTCTGGCAAGGGAAATTTGGGTTTGCCTACTCTTAACAGGCAGTAAGAACTTGGTTAGTATAATTTGTAGCACACTCTGCATTTGCCACAATGCATTTGGGCTAATTGTGTGCTGGTGTATCAGGAGGTGTTCTCCAGCCTCCTTTTGTGATACTCTTGCATAAGCAAAAGGGGTAAATACTTTGCTCCTCTGAAAGTGGAAAACAAAATTCTGGCAAGGGAAATTTGAGTTTGCCTACTCTTAACAGGCAGTAAGAACTTGGTTAGTATAATTTGTAGCACACTCTGTTCATCTCAACTGGACTGCTCTGGTGGTCGCAATAAGAGGTTGATAAATGTCTGAGGCTACTTCAAGCAGAATTCCATCATATGTAGTAACTTGAGTATTTGCATTATCACCCACACATATATTGGGGATAAGTCCTAACAGAACAGGAAATATATTCCTTCCAGCTACCTCAACACACAAGTATGAAAATGTGTCATCAAGGAGACTTGTCAACACATAAATGCATGGGCATTGATTGGAATAAATTCAAGACTGTCGGTAGAGGCCTTGAAGCATAGATATGGACTCCGCATACACAGAAACTACCCAGGAGAGTGCATCAGAGTGTGCATGTGACTGTGCGTTTCGACGATGAGCAGTGGTTGAACCTGTGCACAGAGCTCAGTCACATTCACAATCCTTTTCAAAGGCATTAGTCACAGATTTGAAAAGCATGGACTGTTGCCCGAGAAACATGCCCCGGGGTCAAGCACCCTTGAACACTACAGTTGTGTTGTATCAAAGACATTCTCTTGTATGCTTATCATTAACCTTACCTTTAGCGACTCTTGCAGCATCTGACAGTTCTCAGGTTGCTGGTGCTATGTAACTATGGGTGGGCCTGGGGAAGAAGAGGATGTTGACTGACATCCCAATTTGTGATGCTACCAAAAAAGATTTACGCCCTGCTTTAAAAGTCAGTGGAGGGCAAAGCCTGCCACCACAGTTGGATGTCAGACTATTGTATGCAGAAAAATATATATATATAAGAATAATAACACTGATACCACACCCCCAGCACCTGCAACTCAACTTTCAATTACAAGGTGGGGTGATGATACAGCCAATAATATGACAATATACCTTCTTACACCACCGCCAGCAGCTCGTCAAACCCTCACCATATGAGAATCAGGTGATAGTATTTGCTACCCAATGTTTACCTGTATTGGCGAGGTAGAAGGAGTTTATGAGACCCACACGTTCAGAGCTGACCATTAGCCTATATCTTCTCCTGCTGTTGGCAGGTGGACTCACCATTGCTTCCCTGAGACCATCAAAAGGGAAATCCCATAGAATCCCTGCTTAATACCAATCACTGTGTTTGATACGTGCCATACATTGAAGACTGTCGGTAGAGGATTTGAAGCATAGACATGGATTCCCCTTTTGTCAGGTGGTGCTTGCAGATCCCCGGGATGACAATTGTGCCTTGGGATCCCTAGTCGTGGGGTATCTCAGGGTCCCGGTGTCATCATCATACACCCTTTCCATTCAAAGCTAGGACGGTAGACCGCGTAACACTATACGCCACTACTCCAGCATACACAGACAGCCGGTGATCTGTAGCCACATTTATCCCCTTCGTCGGCGCAACACGTGACACCGGCCCGCACGTAATTTTTTTAAAATAGACAGCCGGTCATCTGTAGCCGCATTTATCTCCTTCGTCGGCGCAACACGTGACACCGGCCCGCCCGTAATTTTTTAAAAATAGATAACCAGCAATCCACAACTGAGTGAACCTCGCTGGCGTTGTATCACGTGACACCGGCCTGTTTTCAAATTATTTAAACAGATACTTAGTAAACTGAGCTCCTAGCAACTCTCCAACGGCTTCGCCCAACACTATACCAACTGGTTTTAATTACACGCAGATTGCCGGCGTCCTGCTGTGGATAAACCCTACTCAGTTTTTCAATCTCGTATGTTCGGCAAAATACCATCCTAATCTATGGAGTGAACCTCAACAAGTCACGTCCGCACAGATATTAAAAACCACGCGGCTTCAATTCAACAGGAAGATTTTTAAACAGTATCATGATGGTAGTGTCCTGAAGAAGACACCTTCAACGTGTCGAAACGCGTAGACAGGACACCATCTCCCCATTTACCTTACTGTATATAACAATGTATTAATGGCATTTGTTTTATCATTTTTTATCATTATGTCAATGGTTTAACTCATGACACTTTTTATGAAAATTTATTAAAATGTACTTTTCATGCTAATTCAGTTTGTTATTATTAATTTTGTCTTTGTTAATTTATTGATTTGTGCCAGTTTATATGAGTGTTTGCCTGGGTATGCTACTTTACATACATTATTTGCCCTGACCCAGGAACTCTATCCATATCAGGGGGTCCTTGTTATTTCTCATAAGGAAACCGTGCAGGGCCAGCAAGCATAATAGGGACACAAGCCTTTATGTGCATGCACTGCACTGCTGATACCCTTCACCGTCCAACCATTCTCCTTGCGCAGTCTGGTTGCCACCAGCTTTTGTAGTGGCCGGTTGTGGGGCAGAGGAGGTTAGCAGGGCTTAATTTGAGCCAGTGGTTTCCGGTGTTCTGCACCGTCACTTAATTGACAACATCTGCACTAATGTGGGTCTGCTACATTGTAGCTCTATTAGCTTTATTTAGAAAGCAGCACAACACCTGTTGTTTATTCATTCAATATAAATTACAAATGACAAATTCTTGCCACCCAAGCCATTCCTATAACTTTGGTGGCCTGAAACAGTCTGAAGGGTCACAATTGTAGGAGTGTCATGGTTAGTAGATGTGTTTGTACTATGAATAGCAGCGCTGGCAGGGGTAACGGGTGGTGCAAGCTGCAGTAGACTCCTCACGGGGGCCCTTGCACTTATGTGTTTTTTGTTTTTGTTTTTTCAAATCAAGTGCAGGGGATTAGACATTGGTGGATGTGATGACACCTCCCAGGTATATTGGGGTCCAAATGATAGTTTGTAAAGCAATATTTTCTTATTCTCGGTGTATGGCTATTGTGTCTCAGCTGCTGAAGATGGCTGGCATTTTGAACTGCACAGTACACTACAGCCTGTGGTAATTGTGTCTTTTCTTTATTTCCTTTCTAGAATTTAGATTGCTTTCGTGTCATTTAGAACAGTTTTATGTAATGTTAAGAATGTTCTGATGCAATGGTAGAATGTAGTGTGTAAGAGTTTCTTGGGGGAGAAACAGTTGGATTTTGATTGACATCAGTTTGTTTGTCTCAGCTTGCGTTTCATCTGGATCTACGCTGCGTTTCAACTGGAACGTTACCAGCACGCAACCATGGCCATTTTGTTGACTTTGGTATCCTAGTTACCAACGTGATTTCTTATGCTTCAACGTCAGTGGCAGCAATCTTAGATTTCAGCGTTGCCGATCATTTATTGTTTTTTCACCGCGAAGTTCATTATCGTTAAAAGATGTTGCTTCTGCCACTCTGAAGAAGTGGATGATATTTGCGATTTACATTTACCACGGAAGTATTGAGTTGGTATTTATTTATTCTATTTTCAATTATTAAACTATTGAAGCGCATTTTCTTCAGTGATGCACAGACTTTAACTGTTTTTTCTCACAGCGCATTTATACAGTGATGCGCACACTTGACTGCTTCATCATTTACGGAGCGTTTCTCAGTGATTCACACACTTATTTGACTTGTAAATGTTTTGCATTATTTTAAAAAACTCAATTGGGATGTGCACATTCAATTTTTAATTAGCATTCGTGGCTATTCAAGTTATCCTCACTTATTCAAGGAGTATCTACTGTTTTACTTCATTTTAAATGATTTATTTCGTATTTTACATATTTATTCTCCAACATTTTCCTTATGTGATATTTATTCTCTAACATTTTCCTTACGTGATATTGCACTATTATATGTGGTTTTAGGTGTATTTTTAAAAAATTGAACATGGCAACATCTCAAATATGTAACCAACCTACAATCTTTTTACAGATTCCAGGTAAACCAAAATTAGCATGGAAAAAATTGTTTGAATCCTTTGAGAATTACATTATAGCTATTGATGGTACAACATTTTCTCCAGAGAGATTAAAAGCTATTTTATTTAGTTTTCTGGGTAATGCTGCAATTGAAATTTTCAAAAATGTAGTTCCTATTGCACCACCTAGTGGTGGAGGTGAAGGGTGAAATGTGTATAAAGAAGCTATAGCTAGATTAGAAAAGCAGTTTCAAGATGAACTTAATGTTTTAATCGAAAGACCTGCTTTTCATAAAAGGAAGCTGCTTTCTGATGAATCCGTTGAAGAGTATGTAGCTGCCGTGAGAGTTTTAGCTGCAAATTGTGAGTATGGAGCAACAGTCGATTATTTTATAAGAGATTAATTTATTTTTAGCTGTGAGTCTAAAAAAGTACAAGAGAGACTTCTCGCATGTCGCAATCCTACTTTAAGTGAGGTATTAGATTTGGCCAAAGGTATTGAAAGGTCTATCATTTCTTCGAGAGTCATCTTTGCAGAAGAAGCAAAAAATATTACTTCCTCTTCGCCAGTTTGTGCAGTACAGTCTTTTAATAAAGGTGCCGTTAAACAAAGCAACAAATTAAGTTGTTTCAGATGTGGTGCAAAGACTCATTTGGCAAACAGTTCTGACTGTCCTGCTTTAAAGAAGAAATGTATCAAATGTGGCAAAGTTGGTCATTTTTCATCAGTGTGCCATGCTCCAAAGAGGTTTTCAAATGCTTCAAATTCCTCAAACTGTTCAAGTTCTAATGTTAATAACATTATTGTGGTTGAACATGATTTACAAAATATGCTACTTACCATTTATGATGATTTATTTGATTATTCTGTACATAACATTATTATTCCTTTCAAGGCTCCTTTAGGCACAGTTTTTGTTGGCGGAGTTTCTTTTGAAGCAATGGCAGATTCGTGATCTCCCATTACCATATTATCTGATGTGTTTTTTAAGGACAACTGGAAGAATGTTAAGCTGAAGAAAACTGATGTGAAGCCCAAGGCTTTTGGAAATTTTGATATTTCTATGCTGGGCTACTTTGAGGACTCATTAGAATTTGAGCAAAGAAAGATTTTTACAAAAATGTATGTTGCCATGGATGGTAAGAATATTGTAGGATGGTTTGATTTAGGAAGATTGGGTGTTAATTTATGTCCAGGCTCAGATCATCCTTTACAATTAAGGGAGTTTGATGTCAACAATATTTCAATGGAAAAATTTAGTTTGGAGATGATTCTTAAAAAAACACTGTGATGTTTTCAAAAATGAAGTTGGTCAAGTTAAAGGTTATATGCACAAAATTAAACTTAAGAAAAATGCTGTCCCAATTCAACATAAAGTACGCATGGTTACCCTTGGTATTCAGCAAAAATTGAAAAGTCATCTTGACATCTCATGCTCTGAGGGTATCATTGAGCCCACAGATAGTTCGGAGTGGGTTTCCGCTATTGTTTTAGCACTTTAAAAAAATCAGGATTTGAGATTATGGGGTCGATTCCGATCCGGTAAAAAGCGCTCCGAATTGTCGTATGGAGCGTTTTTTCCCCGTACGAATCGTACCCGTAAACGTCCCGTACATACGACGAAGTACAATTTGTACCAGGAGCCGTACTCCGTACGAATCGTACAGAGACCGTTCGAATTGTATCCCCGTACGATTCATCCTGGGAACCCGCTGTACGCGACGTCTGTACGGTTGGTGGCTGCTTTTTCCGACCCGGCAAGTACGATTCGTGTTGAGTACGCTCCGTACAACCCTTTTTCTACGGGAGCTGAAAACTCCTGTAGAAGCAGTGTTCGCCCTGAAACAGGTATGGAACGGCCCCCCCAGGTACGGTGCGTACCCCCCATGTTCGTAGGGGTGTGGCTCGTACACCCCATGATCGTAGGGGTACAGTGCATACACCTGCGATCATGGGCGGTACGTGCCGTACCCCTACGATCATGGGGTGTACGAGCCGTACCCCATGATTGTAGGTGTACGAGCCGTACCTCTAGGATCATGGGGTGTACAAGCCGTACCCATTATTGTAGGTGTAGGAGCCGTACCCGTACGATCATGGGGTGTACGAGCCTGTGAATGTGTGCTTTTCCGTACAAATCGCCCTTACCTTACGTGGCCCGTACGAATCGCGTCCTGATCACCCGGTCTGGATCGTACTCGCCGAGGCGTATGGTGTGTGTACGAGTCGTACGGAAATAGCTCCGGATACGAATCGTACGGAACGCGATTTTACCAGATCGGAATCGACACCTATGTGTTGATCTCAGGTCTCTTAATAAAAACATTGTAGTAGATACTATATCCTTTACCTCGTATACAGGATATGTTATCAGCTATTAATAGTACTAAATGTTTTTCAGTAATTGATCTTAAATCAGCGTACCATTAGGTACTTCTTGATGAGTCTTCTAAAGATCTTACAACATTCACTACACCTTTTGGTTTGTACAGGTTTTTGAGGATGCCATTTGGTCTGGCATCAGCGGCCAGAGTTTTCCAAAAGTTAATTGAAAATTTCTTTCATGGTTTTAAGGGTGTTCAATCATTTCAGGATGATATTTTAATCTTTGCAGAAAATGGTGAACAACACAACTTAATTCTTGACAAAGTTCTTGGTATTCTTGGTTCTAAGGGTATGACCGTGAGCAAAGAAAAGTGTAAATTTTTTGTGGAGGAGATTAATTATTTGGGTCACAGAATCACAGCTAAGGGCATTTTTCCAAAGGAAGATCTGGTAAACACTTAAGAGAATGTTAGTAGACCTAAAGATAAGGATTCTTTGCATTGCTTTCTAGGACTAGGCGAGTATTATTCTAGATTTGTTAAAGGCTATGCCCTTGTTGAACCTCTCAGACAGCTGTTAAAAAAAAGGATCTCAATTTGTATGGACTGGTGTTCATAATGAAGCATTTCTTAATGTTAAGAGACTTATTGCCAAAGCGCCTAGTCTTAATACGTTTGATCCACAAGGTAAATCATATGTGACGGTGGATGCGAGCGATATCGGGCTTGGTGCTGTCTTTACTCAAATTATTGATGGCAGAGAAAGAGGTATTTCTTTTATTTCTAGAGGCATTCAAGGAGCGGAGAGGCACTATAGTACCATTGAAAAAGAGGCCTTAGCCTGAGTCTGGGTGGTAGAAAAACGTAAAAGTTTTTTGTGGGGAAGACCTTTTGTTCTAGTTATGGATCACAAACCTCTTGTTTTTATGATGGATGGGGTCAGAAGTGGTAGGGCATCTTCGAGACATGTAAGGTTGATCGCTAGGCTGCAGGAGTATAATTTTGAAATACAACACATTCCTGGTGGTAAGAATTTTACTGCAGATTTTTTGTCAAGATTTCCTCAATTAGATGAGTGTGATAATGAGGTGATTGATCAACATGAGTGTGTTGTGGCATTGGTAGATGCTGTTGATTCTTGTAGTTCTGTGGTTTCAGAGAAAGAATGGCTTGAGGCGATGGCTGATGATAATATTTTGAATCAAGTCAAGCAGTTTGTTGTTAAGGGGTGGCCGCCTATTGGATGCTAAGCCTCTTGCAGGCTCCTCATGCAATTTCCATTGAAATGAATGGAAACTCCATGACGAGCTGAGCTCGTCATGAGCGTCCAAGGGGTTAAAAGTTTGGAAGATCAATTTAAAAGTTTTGCACAACTTGCAGATGAGCTTAGCTTTGGAAATGGTACTTTGTTGCATCAAGATTTGTTTGTTCCACCGCACTGTTTGAGAAATAAACTTATCAAGTTGGCTCATTCTGGACATCCAGGAATTTCGGGTACTAAAAAACTTCTTAAAGTTCATTATTGGTGGCCTGGCATGGATGCTAGTGTTGAGAGAATGGTAGACAAGTGCTCTGTGTGTGTGAAAGCCGATAAACATTGGAAAGTTTTGACACAACCTTTATCTCTTCAAGAGAGTCCTACTAGACCTTGGGAGAAAAGCTCTATTGATTTTTCAGGACCATATGAGTGTTTAGGTAGGGAGAAAAGATTTTCTATTGTTGTTGTTGACAATTTTTCTAAGTGGATGTATTACACTTTTGTGGTACATCCTGTGACTGATGAGGTAATTGAATTTCTAGACAAAATTTTTAGAGTTGAAGGTGCACCGAATATCATTTTATCTGATAATGGTGTGCAATTTGTTTCAAACAAGATGAAATTGATTTTGAAAAAATTTGGTGTGCGCTCAGAAACAGCTCCTTTATATTGTCCTCATGCCAATGGTCAAGTTGAGAGGGCTAATAGATTTATCAAAGAAGGGATTCAAGCAGCATTAGAAAGTAATTTAGATGTTTTCGAATTTTTGAAGGAAAAAGTCTGGTGTTATCATATAACTCCTAATACCTCTACTATTTATTGATGAGAGGTAGACAGGCTAAATCTATGTTGACACCAGAGTTTAAACATTTTTTTTTAAAGAAAATATGGAAATTGCTATTGATAAAGCCAGGAAAAACATTATTGATTCTCGTAGTTCTTGTAAAACGTATCATGATTTGTCTCAGAACAAAGAGTAAAGTTATAGAAATTGGTGATTGGGTACGTATTATTAAACCTACGATGAATCATAAAGGTTCTTCAAAATTCCCTATTCCTTACAAAGTAGAGAAAGTGACTGCATCAGCTGTGTTACTTAAAGACAAGGGTTGGTAGAGCAAAAGTTCTGTTGTGGTTCTTAAACCAGGGCAAGAACAATGTTTTGCTAAAGATGAAGATGGTTGTCATATTTGGTTTGATCGTGATCATGATGAAGTTAACATTGAAGATTTTGGTTTACTTGATGTGTGTCCAGGGAATTCTAATGTTTCTGTTTCTAATCAAGAGGAGTTTATGGACTCTTCTGTTCAACGAAATGTTGCTAATGAAGAGGAGTTTATGGACTCTTCTGTTCAAAGAAATTCCATGTTACATAAGAGAGTTTCTAAAGTACCTAAGAAATTTGATGATCATATTTTAAATGCTTACATTTTATTTCTTATTCTGTTTTTATTGCTTAATTTTTGTTTTGTTAAAAAGATACATGTGGTAATTGTGTCTTTTCTTTATTTCCTTTCTAGAATTTAGATTGCTTTCGTGTCATTTAGAACAGTTTTATGTAATGTTAAGAATGTTCTGATGCAATGGTAGAATGTAGTGTGTAAGAGATTCTTGGGGAGAAACGGTTTGATTTTGATTGTGCTGGGGTGCCGCTCGCAGCTGTTGCATTTTACCGTTTGGGTGCTGCCGTGGAACTCTGGTCGTGGAACTTTGGCCGTGGGCGCTGGTGTGGAACTCTGGTCACTGTCTCCAAGCCTCGGGACTGCAGTGTAGCCGACGCGGGATTGCGGGGCTGCTAGGACCAGCATTCTCTGTTTCCCCACAGCTGGTGCCTCTTGCCGCAATTGACCCGTCTGCCTGTGACCCGCCTGCCTGCTTGTGCCCTTAAAACAGCTTGCGGCCCCCGCTACGCGGGAGCCGCTCGCAGCTGTTGCATTTTACCGTTTGGGTGCTGCCGTGGAACTTTAGTCGTGGGTGCTGGTGTGGAACTCTGGTCGCTGTCTCCAAGCCTCGGGACTGCAGGGAAGACGATGCGGGATTGCGGGACTGCGAGGACCAGCATTCTCTGTTTCCCCACAGCTGGTGCCTCTTCCCGCAATTGACCCGCCTGCCTGTGGTATATACCCACGCCCCCCTCGCGCAATGCGGGACGCGCACGGGTGCGCGCCGGGCAAAGGCCGGGCCAAGGGCGGGCCCGTTCTAGCCCGTTACAGACCGGGAGAGACCGGACCGGGCCACCCCCCCTTGGTATTAATTTTCAACTGTACTCTATGTAGTAACTGTGTTTCCTTCTGGATTTTGTAGTGATTGTGGGTTGTGTACCAAAATTATAAGCTGCAGCATGGCGGGGCGAGAGACTAGAAGCAAAGCCCTGTCTTCAGCTTCCTACGCTGTAGGCTCAATGGATAATTTCCTTATTAGAGCTAGTTCTCTGCTATCGCATGAAATTACCACCTTAGAGCGGAGACTATCGCAGGGGATTGATAATGTCAAAAGATCGTCCCTTGGGCATATTGCAAATGCGGTAACTCCCACCAGAGAGGTGTCTTTCCCTGCTTCTGGCTCGGTAGCATCTATTTTGCCAAGTTTGGAGAGTAACATTGGATCACCCATAGAATCCCCACTGGCCCCTCCCGAGCTCTCAGTAACATCTAACACTAGCGGTAACCCTCCAGCTCACACACAGGCTAGTAATATTATCCGTCAACTCAGAGGGAACAGGGAGGGAGCAGTCTCTAAAAGGAAACGCGGAGCTTATAGATCAGGGGGTAACAAGGCGAAGGTTGCTAAACATTCCAAATTCTCAGCTCACAAGCCCGGGGCAAGCGACAAGGAGCCTGTCACTCCTACAACTAAATCCAACCCCCCCCCCCCCCCCCCCCCCCCAGGCTCCTACTCAACCTGTTTCATCTCCAACAAATCCAACACCCAGTGCCCCGCAGTTGGCTGGCGAAAAGGTAGCAAACCATAATCTGGGCATTCTTCTAAAGTCCTTGCTTAGTCCATTGGAAGCAAGACTTGCCCAGATTGAAGCTAGATTGGTGAAGATAGAACAAGCCACGGGGCAACTGTGGACTACCTTAACACAGCAAAAAGTTTACAGAAAATGCTGGATGGCTGCAAGGTGGTAGCGCCTGCAGTTGCCCAGACTTTATCTCTACCCCAGGATACGGCCACTAGAAAAGATCACCCTATTCCCCTAGTTAATGTTTCTATGTCGGCTAACAAGACTAAACTGCCGGGGTGTCAACAAGCTTCGTTGAGTACCAACTCGAGCAAGAAAACGGTGATTGACCTCCCCCCCGATGCTGCCCCTTTGGTGGTAGTCTTAACTGGCGTACCAGAGCTTGATGTCTCCACCAATAAATCATTTGCATCACAGAAAAATAAAGTGGTTGGCTGGTTAAATAAACATAGACCACTCCCTCCTAGGATTTCTAGTGAAATCTTGATGGTCCGAAGGGTGACCTGGTGGGCAATACCAATAAGAACACCAGTGGCGACTGTGTCCTGGTAAATTTCAGGGACTCAAGAACTGTCCTTCACATCTGTAACTGGTTGCAGGGCGATTCAGATACGGGCCCTGCCATTAGCCGCTTTTTATCCTTTTGATCCGGTGCGGCTCGTGGAGGGGCCAGAAGAGGCCTGGACTAGGGTAGAATCAAGAGGACAAAGCAGGGAGAATAGGATAAAGACCTATAATTCCTATATACACAGCCAACTCTTCTATTGTAATAGGTTCAGTTGCTTGGACCTGGTTGATTGACTGCAACATAACCGGGGCGCACCATCTTCTCCAAAGTCAACGGGGGTTCCTACTAAGAACATGGCACACCCCGAGGCAATTACAAACTGCGGTAGTACAGATAGGCCTTTAGGCTCCCATCAGGGGGTGTCCAGTTACCTAAGGTCAATGGAACATTCACCCCCCGTGACCACTGACCAGAGTAATTTCGCAGATGGTGCAATTATCACAGATATTCCTCTGGTAACGTTAGTGCCACTGGGCCCAAAGCTCCCATCTAAAGCGATAAAATACAGTGGTGAACCGGGTGTTTTGTCTATTCTGTCATGGAATTTGGCAGGGTTGAGCAACAAATTGTCTTGTCCAGAGTGGGGGTCTTTTGTCGAAAAGCAAGACGTGTGTCTGTTCCAGGAAACCTGGGCCAGAGAAGACAATCCACGTACTGGATTTGCTACATTTTCAGTCCTGGCAAAATGGGGGGGAAGGGACGCCCATCCGGTGGACTAAGCATCTGGGTGGGTTCTCACCTAGGATGCAAGGCAAGGACACTGAACACGCAGTCGGAGGATGTCCAATGTGTGCCTTTGGAGTGGCCGAATGCACATAAACTTGCATTGGTCAATGTGTATTCCAGACCTGTTAATATAACAAATGAGTCTCGAACCATCAACGAGCTCTCTGTATTCCTGAATACCGTCCCGCAAGGCACATTGTTTGTGGTAGGGGGTGATTTTAACTCCCATTTCGAGCCACTACCGGGTTTGATGGACGGAGTATCCATGGAAGAGGATGATCGGTGGGCAATACCTCCAATAGTGGGCGCCCCGGCCAAGTCCTGGACTCCGTTAGCTGTCCAAATAACGGCTCTGACTCTTAACCATTCAATCAGGGCCTGCAATGGACGCACTCAATCAGACATCACCCCCAAACCTACTTTTAATAAACCTGGGCAGGAGTCACGTTTGGATTACATCTTTGTTGAATCACGCGCTTGGGATAAGGTCATCGACTTTATGGTCATTAATAGAGGTGAGAGTGACAACAATGCGCTGATTCTGGTATTTTCCTTACCTGGTCTCCCAAATGGTAACCTGTTGCTTAATGGTGAGAGCGACTCTAGGGCGACCCTTTCTAGCAACAGGCGTAGAGTCAGGAAGTCTGGTTTTCAGAGCATTTAAGAGCCCTTAAAAGAGTAGCTAGGAAATTGGAAAAGGTCTGGAGATCTACACATCAGGAAACAGATAAAACATGTTACCAAACAGCGTTAAGCACCTATCACAAAGCTATTAGAGTAGCCCGAAAAAATCATATTGCGTCCCAACTTTCGGCTGCTGGGGGTGCTCCTAAAGCACTATATCAGATTATAGAGACTTTTGTTAAACCGACTGCCTGTGAAAGCGTGGATATGGCTTCCCAGCAGTTATGTGGTGACATCTTCTGCTTTTTCACAGAGAAAATAGATAAGATCTATGAAAAAATCAAATACTCTAATGTATTCAATGTAGCTATTTGCTATTTGTCAGCATAGAATGCCATCTTATGTTATAGAAGAAACCAGAATTGATACACTCACTAAGTTCACGGATATCTCTTTGAAGGAGGTGGTGGACATGGTGAGCCAAATAAAAAGTAGATGTCCATCAGACCAGATTCCAGCCAGAATCATGCCGGTGGTCGGTAAGGTGCTCGGTCCAGAGATCCAGGGACTTATCAACCGCTCGCTTGCGGAAGGTTGCGTTCCACGTGAGTGGAAAAGGGCATTGGTGAGACCAATTCGGAAGAACACCTCGATCCCATGGATAGACCTATCTAATCTTAGACCTATATCTTTGCTCCCTTTCCCAAGTAAGATCATGGAGAAACATGTGAACAAACATCTTTCAAATTATATCGAACAAAACGGAAGCCTGGATTATTCTCAATCCGGTTTTAGGCCAAACTTCAGTACTGAATCGGCCCTGCTGTCGGTAATGGACGACCTCCGCATGTACCAGGATAGGGGTTTTTCACTGATCCTGGTACTGCTGGATTTATCGGCAGCGTTCGATACCATATCACATGACATCATGATGGGACGCCTTGTAGAGATCGGGTTAGAGGATCGGGCACTGGCCTGGCTGAATGGCTTTCTGTCCGAACGCACTCAATGTATTGACATGGGTGAGTTCCGGTCAGCAGAGGTTAAGATCACTAAGGGGGTGCCACAGGGCTCATGTTTGAGCCCAACCCTTTTTAATATCTATGTGGCCCCCCTGGCCAGGATTATGAGAGCCTTTGGTTTCATCCCAGTGTCCTACGCTGATGACACCCAGCTCCTCTTCCCGTACAAATCCCTTACCTCGGAGGTTAAACAATCCTTCTCCGAAGGCATGAAGGCGGTTTCCCAATGGATGTCTTCAAACTTTCTCCAGTGTAATGTGGGAAAGACGGAAGTCATGCTGTTTGGAGAGACTAAGCTACAATGGGCCCCAGATTGGTGGCCACCTGATCTTGGCCCAGTTCCTGAACCAAAGCAGGTGGTAAAGAATCTGGGGGTCCGTGTGGATCATGAGCTATCCCTGAAACAACATGGAAATAGCTTAGTGGGATCATGTTTCCACGTGATAGGTCTTCTCCGCAAGGTATTTCCACTACTTCCCGACTCCACTCGAAATACTCTGGAACAGGCCCTGGGGGTTAGTCGATTAGACTCTTGCAATGGTCTGCTGGCAGCTGCAAATGAAGAAGTATTGGACAAACTTCAAGTGGTCCAAAATACTGCTGCGAGGTTGGTCCTTAAGGCCCCCCCAGGTCCCCCTCTAAACCTGTTTTTGAAAAGCTACACTGGCTGACAGTTCGTCAGAGAGTAAAATTCAAAACCTGTTGTATAGTCCACAAGAGTCTGCATGGACTTGGCCCCTGCTATCTAGCAGAGAAATTTGTCCCATATGTTCCTGCCCGTACCCTTAGATCGAGTGATCAGCTTCTCCTACAAGTCCCTAGGATAAGAAGGGTAAGACAGGGTGGCAAAGCTCTTTCAGTGGTCGGGCCTGTGCTATTGAACACGCTTCCACTCTTGTTGAGGCAATGTTCGGATTATCTGACGTTCAGGAAAAAGTTGAAAACCTTCTTGTTTAAAATGTGATAGGGTCTTTTTATTCTTTCATTACACTCATACTCTCCTTTTTCATGACTGTTTTTTTTTCTCCCACTATATGCTATTGTTGCTTTTGGGCGCAGAGATACTCCTTCGGGAGTGGATTCAAGCGCGATACAAACCCGCAAATAAATAAATAAATAAATGGGCCAGCATAGCAGATAACCCCAAGGTGATTGCAGAGCTTTATGCTCTGATTGTCCCCATATTCGAGGGCATTGGAGATCTAGCTTCTCAACCCCGCTCCTCTGAGAATTATAATCACATCGGCGCTCTACACCGGGAGCTAATCAGTACAGTTGCGGAGGTGTTTAATCCCCCTGCGACAAAAAAGACATCTAAGGCCGCCAGACTGTCTTGGTACAACGCCGCCTGCAGAAAGGCCAAATCAGATCTCCTAGCATCTCTGAAGCCAAATAGTATTAAGGCGGTAATTAAAGCAAGGAGAACAGAATACAAACGCCAATTACAATCTGCCAAAGCTGACTGGGACCACGATAATTGGGTAAATATGTTGGCCGCTCTCAAAACTAGAGACCCCCGACCGCCGCTGTTGAGGCAAACATTGCTGCGGAAGTGTGGGAGGAACATTTTGGCGTCTTGTACGGAAAACCAAATAGTGATCAAGTAGGGGACAGAGGGGGGGGTTTTCTCCACGCCGACTCCCAAATAGATTGGGATGGATTTAACGAGGCAGGGGTTAGTGCTGCAATATTAAAACTTGCAGCCGAAAAGCCCCCAGAGTTGGATAAGCTCCCAGGAGACCTATTCAGGCATGAGCCTGAGACATGGGAACCATGGGCCAGATGTAGCTCGCCAATTACCGGTCGGTAACAGCCGATATCGGCCGTTACCGACCGGTATTTGGGAATTGACATGTAGGGAGCATTTTATTTACAGAATCGGTATATTTACCGATTCGGTAAATTTACAGATTCTTTAAAATACCGAATCGGTAAATATACCGATTCTGTAAATCAATATGTAGGTGGCACTGTAATCAGTGCCAAAGGCCCTTACCGAATCGTTATTTACCATGGAATACTAGTACATGGTAATTAACGAATTCCAGTGTACATGCACATCTGTGCATGTACACCTGTGCCATGTGGCACACAGACATGCCCTAAGGGCATGTCTGTGTGTCACATGGCACACAAGCCCGAAAGAGGGGTGCAACAGGGTGTCAAGGTGACACCCTGTCCCCCTTGTAAAATCGGTAATTGTACCGATTTAGTAATTCCGAATCGGTATTTGCTATTGAATCCTATGGGCTTCAAGGCCCATAGGAATCAATGGCAGATACCGATTCGGTAATTACCGAATTGGTAATTACCGAATCTTACAGATTCGGTATTTTTACCGAATTATTTACCTACATAGTAATTACCGAATTGTAAATACCGAATCGGTAAAATTCGGTATTTACCATTCGGTAAATTGCTATTACCTACATCTGGGCCCATATCTCATGGTTATATTTAATGCAGTCTTGGGGGGAATGGCGATGCCTAGTACTTGGCTGGGAGCAGAGATTGTCCCTATTTTTAAGAAGGGCTCTCCTCTGCTCCCAGCCAACTACAGGCCCATCAGCCTTATCGATGTGACACAAAAGATCTTTGCAAGGCTGATTTTAGACCGCCTCCTAGACTGGGTGGACGAGCACTCAATCCTGAGCCCATACCAGGCAGGGTTCAGGAAAAATGTATCCACTATGGATCAAATTTTTCGCTTGACCCTTTTATATTGGAAAACGGTTAAGTGTGAGGGTGGCAGCCTCTACACTGTTTTCGTAGATCTCCGTGCGGCCTTTGATTTAGTCCCACGGGGGAAATTATGGTCTGTACTCTTAGATTTGGGTATTCCACCCCAACCTTTGGATATAATCATTCATCTCCATACGGAAAATTTTGCACAGGTTAGATGTGGCAAGCATGGTGAGCTTTCAAGTAGATTCCCCGTTGACAGGGGGGTGAGACAGGGTTGAGTTTTGGCTTTGACCCTGTTCTGCCTCTACGTCATCGGGGTAATCGCTCACCTGAATGCGGTCTTAAATAGTGATGCCCCCAAGCTTGCTGGTAATAGGGTGCCCGCGATTATGTTCGCGGATGACACCCTCCTACTGTCTAAATCCCCAATGGGGATCCAGCCTGTGCTTAATGGTTTTGAGGCATTTTGTGTCGAACACGGTTTAGAGATCAATGCGCTCAAAACAAAATATATGAACTTTAACCCACCATCAACCACACGCCCAAACCCGAGTATTGGCTCAACCAGGTTGGAAAGGGTCAAGACATTTGAATACCTTGGGGTGACAATAAACAAATCAATGACGTGGGGACACCACCAAATCAAATCCCAACTTAAATTGGCTCAAGTAGCGGGAGGCATCACTAAACTTGTAAACATGAACAAATCCACTATCAAACCAATTGGCCCTCCCCTGGAGATATACAGACTCCAGGCAAGGGGAGCCGCATTATATGGTGGCGACCTCTGGGGTCATACGTGTTGAAATGAAATCCTTGTTACTGAGAACAAATTTCTCAGGCAGCTCCTGGCTCTGCCCCCAAGCACTCCACTACTACCTCTGAGGCTTGACACGGGTCTCAGACCAATAGATGAGGACTTGGGCCTAAAGCCTCTCACTTTCTGGAGGAGACTTTGGTCAACGCCAGAGTTATTGAATTATAGGCTCGAGCTACAAGAAATTTTAAGTCTTCCGCAAGCGGGGAAAATCCCATGGCTCTATTACGTTAAAAATGGCCTCGGGATGTTGGGCCTACATTTATTGTGGTCTGACCCGGAAACTGCTTGTAGTCGGGTTTCACGTAAGCATTTGGCTTCATTGTATCATGAAAGCAAAATCTTGGCCTCTATACAGGGCACACAGACCGGCACCCTTTCAGGATTATTTTTTAAAGATTGCTACCAATTTGAGTGTGTTTTAGATGAGATTTATCCTAAAATCACCAGGAAATTATATTTGCAATGGAGGTACGGCACATTGCCGATGAGAAATTTTACAAGCAAATGGTCTCCGACCTCCTCCAAAAACTGTCCTGGTTGCAATTATGAGCAGGAAAATGATATACATATAATGTTTTTTTGCCCAGTTTATGGTAAAGCAAGAAGGCACTGGATCATACCCACTTGCAAAAACATGGGCCTCAGACATTGTATGCAGACATATAGGATTTTTAAAACAGATTTATCACCTGCAATTGTCTTTGCTGTAGCGAAATTTCTGGAATCCATGGGCCTTATTTATGAAGGCCTTGCGCCGTCGGTGCGTCACTTTTAACATGGAAAAAAGTGACGCACCGGCGGCGCAAGGCCTTCATAAATAAGGCCCCATGTGGTTTAGGCGAAGGCTTTTTATCAATATTGACTAAATTTTATTCTACTGTTATAAATTTTTCTGGTGGTAATTTCCAAAGCGGATGGCGACCTGCATCCCATTCCCATTTTTAGATTGGATTCATGACTAAATCTTATTTTTTAGCCCATGGGGCACTCCGACAAATGTTTCACTATCCTGCTTGTATTGTGAGTTGATGTATCTGATAACTCATTATTACTGTACTGTTTTTTAACTTCTATTATGCTGTGATCTCTTTTATGGCAAAATTGCCGAAATAAAGAAATAAAAGCGAAAGCGATTGTGCTGGATGCTTTCTTCTTGGCTCCAGTGGGTCTTTGATTTGCACTAGTAAATATTTTATTTTTATACAAACTCGCCTACTGCTCCTCTTTACAGAGCCCTTAAGTAAAGTATACGTTTTTTATAATGCATCTGTTATTGTTAAAGAGCTTTGAAAGTTGTCTGTCTTTACTTGACAAAGAAAGGCTAAAGTATCATTGTGTTAAAATTATGACACTGTTTAAAGCTTTGCTAGGAATCTGTCACCCTAGAAATTTGAATTGCCCAGTGAGAATCTGTGTTCCTTTTTTGTACCCATTGGTACTGTTGGTGCACTGACTCTGTGGTGAAATCCCTCCAATAGGGGCATTGTGGAACAGTACGGTGTGTAGATTTTCAGGGGAACTATACCTCTTCTACTGCTCATTTAAAATTGAATGCATGTGGGGCATGCAAGTTGATGCCATATAATGAGTCGTCATTTCATGCATTATTACTAACAGTGCATCACTTTTTTTTGTAGAATATAATCCCCAGAGGACATGGCGATGAATATGTACAGCACCAATTTGGTAACTATGATGACGGTTGAAACACACATGCCTCTATGATTATCGCAGATTTCCACATCTGTCGTTACTAATGTTTCACATCTGTCTGGAATACAGCCTTGATGCATGCACAATAAGAGGCACAATATATGGCCTCATATGCACACATAGGTCAACACACACATGAACATAGAACATCATACCTAGAAATTCGCATGAACACAGACCAACAACAGGCTGGTAGCCATGCACAAGGCTCAACAATGCACAGACATGCTTGCCACCTTTACAGATAGACACATGGGCACCCATGCACTTAAGCACAAATAGCATATATGGAGAGAGATATGACGTTAAACATGCCCTTCTGCAAGAGGTGGCTCAGGGCAATGTGTTTCAAGGGATCATCAAAGACTTAGGGACACCAGAGGGGCTGGGGAGCATCTGCACCATGGGAACACATTATAATGAGGATGATATCTTTGACAAACAAAGATGATGAGCAACAATAGACAACAGGTTTCCTGTCTCACAGGAACACAAGGTGATGTACTTGGTGATAAGCCTAAGAAGAGTGTGGGTGGTGTGCCTAAGAGAACACTGGTTGATATCTGTTGTACATAGACTTTGTCTCTTTTCCCCAGGTTTGTATTTCCTTGATACTCCCTTGATGTCACTGTATATTTACCAAGTGACATCATAGAATGTTGTAGTTATTGCTTAAGCCTATTGAAAGTTGGAGGCAGGCTGAGGGACATGGAGGTCACTCCTGGTGGGGTCTCTTATTTACTATCATAAGAACTGAACCTGTAACCATCTTGAATAAAACTACATGAATATATTCCTGACTCAAGAACATCTTTTATATACCACAATATCCTTCAAAGGAACAATGGTTGCTGGTTACCATGGGGACACTGCATGATGTTGATGAAGGGAGCACTGAGGTATGAGACTCAAGGTGATCTGCAGTAAGCATACAAGATGATGCACAATTGGGTCACATTTCTTAAGGAAATTGCTACGTGGGTACCTTATCAGTTTTCATTATATACACAAATATATATTTCATGTTTATTATGTTGATAATTACAATATTTTTATATACTTGCTTTCAAAGTAATTGCATGCATTGCTATTAGTTATGATACAATAGGGTAAATGAAAGAATTAACTTATTAAACAAACTTTTTACTGTCCTTGTTCTCTTCATTATTCGTTATCCTATGCTTATATGAAGAATATAGCGTAATAAATTATATAACCATAGAATCATAGAACAGGAAGCAAAGTAGTGCTGACTCACCTCTTGAAAATGAATGACTTGTTACAGCCGTCCAGCGCATTGATAAAAACTTGTATACAAGGCCTCATTTATGAGTAATTGGTGTAGGACAGTGCTGTAAGTCTTCTTGGTGTGCTGCCCTACGTCACTGTGAAAGGGCAGGAATGCACCGTATTTAAGAAATATGGTGTATTCCTGTCCTTTTCTCCTGCCCTGCACAATTAGCTGCCTGGTGCCAACGTAGGCAACCGTGCACCATGGAGCAAAGGTGCCTCTGCTACAGTCAGTATTGTTTTTCAACAGTAAGGGGTCCCTTACTGCACAAAAACAATCCAGAGATGTGTTTTCTTCTGTCCAAGTCTGGTGCAGAATGCAGCACACGTTGAAAGAATAAAAAACGAGGAAAAATAAAATTATTTCCGGTCAGGATCACCCTGTTGGTGAAGTTACGTTTGTCTAGAAGCTACTGGAGTTCGCCTAGCGTCTCCTTTCTTTACTTGAGCAGCTGCCCTATTTTCTGCTACATGCCAAAGGAAAAATTGGTGGACAGAATGCATAACAGTGTCATACACTCATCCAGGTACAGAGATCTGGGCCTAAATCCATCATTTTTTGCTCACCATTCCATTCCAGTTTGGACCCTGCCATGTGCAAATCAGTGTTGACCCTGCGCCCAATGGGAACAGTCCAGCCAGAACTGCTAGACCAGGTCCTCCCTGGACTGGAAACAAGCATCCTAGGACCAGTTTCAGGCTTTCAGCCCTCATCAGCCAGGATTGCTTGACTCCAGTGGCATGGAGAGCACGGGACCCATATCTGAGCATACCCCTCCCAATCGGGGTGACAAATGCAAAAAGAACAATTGATGGACAGAATGCAGAACAATGTCATACATTCACCCCGGTACAGAGATCTGGGCCTAAATCCATCGTTTTTATGCTCACCATGCCATTCTAGTTTGGACCCTGCCATATGCAAATCAGTCTTGACCCTGCGCCCAATGGGAACAGCCAGCCAGTACTGCCAGACGAGGTCCTCCCTGGACTGGAAAAAAGCATCCTAGGACCAGTTTCAGGCTTTCAGCCCTCATCAGCCAAGATAGCTTGACTCCAGTGGCGTGGAGAGCTCGGGACCCACGTCTGAGCATACCCGTTCCACTCGGGGTGACAAATGCATAAAGAACAATTGTAGGACAGAATGCAGAACAATGTCATACATTCACCACAGTACAGAGATCTGGACCTAAATCAAGCTATCCTGGCTGAAGAGGGGTGAAACCCCGAAACTGGTCCTAGGATGTTTGTTTCCGGTCCAGGGAGGACCTGGCTTGGCAGTTCGGGCTGGACTGTTCCCATGAGGCACAGGGTCAAGACTGATTTTCATATGGCCTGGTCTAAACTGGGGTGGCATGGTGAGCAAAAGAATGATGGATTTAACCCAGATCTCTTGACTGGGGGTGAATGTTTAGATATGTTGTGCATTCCGTCTATCAATTGTGTGTCTTTTGCTATTATTTACTACAGCTCAACTACCTTATCACTGGGGAGCCTGCATATCACTTCCACCGACTCCAGTTTAATCCTCTTGAATGATAGCTGGGTGACCAGTCCCTCTGCCTTTTCCCTGATAGTGGGGACCCAAGCTCCTCTGCCAATTCCCCAAAATAGCCGAGAAGGTCTGCGCATTCCATGGTTTCTGTTTGGTCAATAAACAGGAAGTCATCCAGGTAGTGTATACACCCCCCCAGGGTATCGTGTCCCCACCTCCCATTACAGGTAACTGCTGAAGGTTTCAAAATAAGCACAAGACAATGCACATTGCATGGGTAAGCACTTGTCATAGTAATAGACGTTGTTTAGTTGGGGGCGTGGCCTGGAGCCGATGTGAGAGGACACGAGCTGCGGAGCTCTGGCCGATGTACCCTGAATAAACAAATATCCTGAACCCCGGCGTTTCCACTTTGTGGCCGATGAATGGCAGATTGACCCGGGAGGGTGCCGCTTCAACTACCGCAGCTCGGCAGACTGAGTTGATGTGGCAGATCGACAAAATCTGAGCTGGTGGTGAGAGGGTCTGTGAAGGGGAAGATGGTGGCTTATGAAGGACGGAGCACTTAGCTCTTGGCAGCGCGCCAGCGGTGTATGCAGGCAGAGGCTGGAAGCATTTTGCTATGACCGATAACGGAGGAGCCAAGAGCAAAAACACTTTGCACAGTAGGTTGGCAGCTGAGGAGTTGGCGGAGCTGCTGAGCGCATTGCAGTGAGGTGAATTCAGAAATGACGGAGGTGGCTGAGTGACGTTGAGGCCCGTATTGGAGATGGCGCTGAGGTGGGAGTGGAGATCCCCGGGTGAGCGCTGAGGGTTTTTCATCGGAGACCTGCTGGCTCTACTGTCCCCGCCACAGCCCGGTAAGGAAAGGCCTGTGCAGGGAGGGCAGAACTCAACTAACTGAGATCACAACAAAGGACAGCTGCAAACTCGAGGGACAGGGCCACCCCCTTGTATCCCCATATTAATAGAGAGCAAAAATGTGTGGGAAATCGGCTGAGTAGTATACGAGTCTCTGGAAGAGCGTGCGAAGCAGAACAGCGCTAGAGACCTACAAAGAGGAGGAGACAGGCTAGGCCTAGATAGGCCTAAAATCCAGCACGTCCAGCCAAATGACACAGGAAGGGGATAGGTGCTGTTCTAGGGAAGTGGGGGCACTGGGGAGGAGGCCTCGTCTTCCCAGTTGCACAGACAACCCAGATGACTAAACTGGCCCAATATTCAGCAGAGGATAATATTTCAAGATGAAAGTAAACCGTCTACAGGGCAATCTGCAATCTCTGAGAGAGAGGGGACCTGATCAACTGAGGGGAGTCCCTCATGCGCTGTCGTTTCTTGGAAAACACAGACAGAGAGGGGAAGAAACCGTCAGGAGAAGGGCGATATGCCTGATCTGGACTCTGGCAATTAGTGGGAGAACGGGTACATAAGATTGACACAATAGACTTACGCCCTAGATCCCTGGAGTGCACAAGACCTGGCCAAACCAGCAATTAATCTGTGAAGAATATTGGAACAGTACTTAAAGTACAGACTGGGGAGGAGCCCCCTCGTCTAGGTGGAGTGCAAGCCCAGTATCTACTGGCGGATTGCACAAATTGAACCCTACAACAACCCACAGGTGGAAGTCCACCCGGAGAGATCGGGAAACCATCGAAGAGGAGGGGTTGTAGTGGCCTCAGCACTGGGGGCACAGGGAACCAAACAGATGAGGAAGAAGAATGTGTGGAATCGGGGAAAGAGACGGTCATCATGACCCCCACTCTAGTGGATATTATGCAAGCTATCACAGCATCCAGAGAACCCTTAGAGGCAAAAATCGATTTGATTGGGACGATTTAAATCTACTAAATGATGACCACCACAAGCTCATAGAACGGGTGATAGCTTCCGAAAAGGTACTCTTTGATCTTCCTAAAAATGTAGTGATGCTTTAAAAGTTGCTTAATGCGGGCGAGGCCCAAGTCCAAGTGCTTGCAGCGCGAGCAGAAGACAGCAAAGGGAGGTTGCACAGAAATAACATAAGGATAATAGGAATGCTGGAAAAAACGGAGGGCACGGACATGGTGGGATTCTTGAAGACTGGATCAAAACAGAAGTGTCCCCAGAAGGTCTCTAGAGCTTGAGCGCGCCCACAGAGTTCTGACCAAACCGCCTCAGCCGGGGGGCCCTCCCCAGCCCATAGTGGTGAGACTACTTCATTTACAGGATCATGACCACGTACTGTTTAAGGCTCGTCAAAAACAAGAGCTGCAGATGGCCAACAGTACGAGAGACGTACAGTGTCAAAGGGCTTCATTCTTAGCTTTTAATAAGAAACTGAGGCAACTTCAGATTCCCTACGCGATGTTGTTTCCAGCTCAACTACAAGTGGCAGACCAAGCTGGGGCGCAGTTCTTTACCATCCCACAAGAAGAATGGGAATGGCTGGAAACTCGACAAGGCCAGAAAAGGAGGGGCTACCTCACCGGTGCGCCTGCAACAGCGCACAGAGGAAAGTAAGGCTACGGCATGCGCTCCATCCTCTAGAGAGGCCAGAACTGAGAGGCTCAAGGCGCTGCAGGCAGCGGTGGAACTTACCAGGGGAGACCAGCCCTGTTTCAAGCAAGACTGGACAAAATACAGATTAAGCAGATGGATTGGTAGGTGCTAGTTCTAACGAAAACTCAGATGAGGACTTACCAAAGGTCACACCACAAACAGCAGATGATATCGCTTGAATAGGACAGATCGGAGGGATGAAGTGAATGAATAACAACACTACTGATGGGTCTTAAGTTAAATGGGAGGGGCGATGGGACAGGACTCCTAGAAGCCGGTTTCTTAAAATAGTCACTGAGACCCGGGATGATAATATACTAGCAATATTTTCGGGGGTAGAGCTTGGTGAAGTTCCGAGGTCTGCAGAGTACACTACACAGCCCCAGCACCAGAAGAAGACATTGTTTTGTAGATTAGTCCGAGTTTGGATGGGAACTCGTTTGGTTGCACCTGTCCGGGGGAGGGGGAGTTCGGGGTTCTTATTGATCTACTTAGGGGTTTGTTTTTTGGAGCCAGGCGTGTCATAGATAGGGATACCACAGGCGAGGTGTTACATCTTATACAATGGTACCCCCACAGATCTTAAATGTATTTCTTGGAATGTACGGGGATGCATACATTGTCGAGAAGACATAGGATACATGCTTACCTAGTCAGGAGATGAGTGTAGATTGCATTACTTCAAGAAACTCACGTTATGGCACAAAAGGGAGCTGCACTTCAGCACAGATGGAGAGAACAGGTGTTTTATACTAAATATTCAGCTTTTGCACGGGGTCCTGATTTGGGTAAGAGCAGGAGTGCCCTTCCAATGTACGAACCAAATGATTGACCCGGAGGGCCGGTACATTATGGACTATGGTAAATTGGATGGCAGAGACATTGCCCTGGGCAACCTCTATGGGCCTAATACGGAGCAGCCCGTATTCCTGGCCCAGCTCTCCAGAACACTGGCCACCGTACTGACAGGCCCGGTAACTTTAGGAGGGGGTTTTAACTGTGTCACTAATGTTGAGTTGGACCGCTCACATCCGCCACTCCCAGATGCTCCTAAACATAAAATAGCTGAAGTGTGTCTGGACTGACAACAGAAGTGGGGGTTGGTGGACTCCTGGAGGGCGCAGCGTCCTGGGGACTGGGACCATTCCTTCTTTTCTGCATTACACGAACTCCATAATAGACTTGATTCTATATTGTGCTCCCCAGACATTCAAGAAAGTGTACAAACTAGTAAATACCTTACTAGAACAATTTCAGATCACATCCCAATATTATTGGGAATAACATGGTCCTGCAAGAGGCCTAAAATCCTGACTTGGCGATTGAAACCAGAAGCAATAGAGGATCAGGGGCCAGATGTAGGTAGGGTTTTACCGGTCGGTAATGGCCGAATTCGGCCGTTACCGACCGGTATTTGGCATTTGATATGTAGGGGCAGGTAAACAGGGAAAATCGGTAATTTTACCGATTCGGTAAATATACCGGTCGGTAAATTTACCGATCGGTATATTTACCGAATCGGTAAAATTGATATGTAGGTGGGACTCTTCTGAGTCCCACAAGGCCTACAAAATCGGTATTTTACCATCAAATTGTATTTGATGTTAAAATACCGATTCAGGTGTGCATGCACATGTGTGCATGCACACCTGTGCCATATGACAGGCAGACCTGCCCTTAGGGCAGGTATGCCTGCCATATGGCCCCCGAACCTTTTGTGGGGGTGCTAGAGGGTGTCAAAGTGACACCCCCTGCACCCTTGTCAAAATCGGTATTTACCGAATCGGTAAATACCGACCGGTAATGCCCCATTCATTCCTATGGGCTTCAAAGCCCATAGGAATGAATGGAGCATTACCGGTCGGTATTTACCGAATCGGTAAATACCGATTCTTAACGATTCGGTAAATGGAACATCTGGATGTTCCTACATACCCCCACTTCTTATTTACCGATTCTTAATTACCGAATCGGTAAAATTCGGTAATTAAGAATCGGTAAATAAGTTTTACCTACATCTGGCCCCAGGTTTCCAGAACGACTGTGGGTACTGCTATTGGGCAATATTTTTAAGAAAACTCCAACACAGCATCATGCAAAATAATAGAGTTGGATGCATTTAACTCGGTTATTAGGGCACGGTGTATCTCAGAGTTAGTGGGGTTACACAGGACCTTACTACAAGACACAATAACAGCAGAGCAGTGACTTTGAGAACTGGAGAGGGAAAGGCCAGAAAGGAGAGATAAACAAGAGGAACTACTGGCAGCTAGGGAGGCGGTGGCTGAGCAAGTTGGACGGCTCTGCTGTTTTAACTATAAAAACTATATAACTAGGGCCCATTCTGAAAGGGACAAATCTGGAGTCCTGCTGGCCTGGCTGTCCAGCCCGGCTAGGAGGGGGTCGGTGAGTGATACTAGAACTAAAGGGATGAGGAGAAGAAACGTTTTACCGCCAGCAGGACATTAACAATATTCTTTGAATTGTATATGAATTTATATAAGAGCAAGCAGTCCCCAATGCCCGAAGATATGGCTGACTTTTTGAATGCTGTAGAACGTCTGGCGGAATCGGAAGAAATAGCAAAGGATCTGGGCGGTGACATAGAGTTGAATGAGGTGAGGGGGGCCATAATATGGCCAGAAATAAAATGGCCGGAACAGATGGACTCCGGGTGGAGTTCTACTCGACCTATGCTGACTTATTTGCTCTTAAACTGGTAGAATGGTACAATCAGGCGATGCAGGAGGGGTACCTTCCCTGCACAATGAAAAAGGCAGTAATTATTCTGCAATTGAAACCATAGAAGCCAGCATGGGACACGGCAGCCTACCGGCCATTTTCTATGCTTAATCTGGCCAATAAATTCTGAGTCAGAGACTGATGGCCTGTCTTCTCCCTCACATGTCAACATTAATTCACCGGGACCAGGCGGGTTTAATTCCCACCAGAAACACCGCATTAAACATTAGACATCTCCTTCATATCTTAGATGCGAGATACAACTGCGAGGATGATGAGTCCATCTTTGCAGTAAAAATTGAAAAGGCCTTTGATAGCCTTGAATGGCTTACCTGTTCGAGGTGATGAATAGATTTGGATTAGCTCCAGCATTGATTAAATGGACGGTTCTGTAATATGCGGATTCTACTGCCTGGCTCAAGATGGGTAGACTGGTCCCTGGAAGTTGTGGAATATAGAGACGTACGCGAAAAGGGTGCCCTCTGTCTCCCCAACTGTTTGCCTTGGCCATGGAGCCGCTGTTTGAGGGTGTTTGAGGAAGCACGCCAGACTCATCATATCGCATTATATGCGGATGATCTGCTATTATTCCTGGCAGATGCAGGAGGAGCACTTAGAGGGGCAAAAGAACTTCTTCATGATCTGGGGCAGGTAGTGGGCCTAAAAGCAAACTGGGCAAAGTCGTCTCTCTTTCCAATCAGAGCGGATAGGGTTGGCCTACTAAAAACAGATGGAGTAAGGTTGGGTATCCCACTGCTTGAAATACCTGGGCACCCAAATCTATCACTCTCCCAGTAACTTATTGGAAGTGAATGTAGGGAGGGCACTAAGGGGAGTTAAAAACAGTTTTGACTTTTGGGGAACCCTGCCTCTATCGGTGGCGGGTAGAGTTGCCCTCCTAATGATGGTGATGTTCCCAAAGCTACTGTATTATTATGGAGTGCGACCGGGTTGGATCCCAACCTGAATGTTCAACCAACTAAAATCACTGGTGACGACGTTCATATGGGGGCTTGGCAGGTGGAGGGTAGCACTCAATACTCTTATGAGGCCGAGAGCAGAGAGAGGGTTAACAGCTCCTGATTTTGAAAATTATTACATTGCTACGCAATTGCAATGGCTCACAAAATGGGTTGTGGACAAACTTAGGGGGTCAGAAGAGAGGAGGGGAGAGACCCCAAGCTTGAGAATAATTCTGAGACTTCCTTGCCGAGACCGAGACCTCCCAACAGACCTAAGAACAGCACATAACTGCTAGAATAGGAGTCTGAGACGGGCCAAGATTAGACATCCCTATGCACCGGAAGTCCTGTTGATTATGTGTGAAGCACTCTCCATGGAGGTGACTGGCGTAGATTAGGAACTTGGGCAGACCTAGGAATATCTACAATGGGAGACCTATATGAGGAGGGCACCTTGATCCCATTCAATGATCTCAGGGAATTTTACAATATACAGGGAGGAGACTTTCTTTTGCACACAACCCTTACAGCAGCCATGAGGAAACATTGAAGGGAGAGACTCACTGAGCCTGGGACATCGACAGGATGCCAGTATATGGTCTCTGCGGTGGGCACCTTTACGCCGGTCAGATTTCTGTATAGGCAACTCACATATACAACGCTCCCTCCCCTGACTAAGATACATATAGAGTGGGAAGCAGATCTGAACAGACCCATAGCGGACAAGGAATGGGGGACACTGATGGAAAGAGCTTGGAAAAGCACCAGAAATGCAAGGTTTCAATTGGTAAACTTTTACATGCTGCACAGGGCCTACCTTACATCTTATAAGATCAATAAATATTTCAATACACAAACAGCAGCATGCCCGCGCTGCCATAAAATTGGGGCTTAATTTTGACATATGTTCTGGAGCTGTCCGAGCATAAGGGCCTTCTGGGAGGAGGTAACTACGATAATGGCAGAAGTGACTGAGAAAGATATAGTAAATACTCCTGATTACTGCCTGCTACTTTGGTCCCCCCATATGGATATGAACAAAATAACAAGTAAGTTCCAGGACCTTGGGCTAGCATTGGCTAAAAGAGACATCACTAGTCACTGAAAATCGAGGGATGGCCCTAGCTTACTTAGGTGGAAAAAAGAGTTCATTAAATGAGCTGAGTGTGAAAGCTATGTTCGATTGCAAATAGCTGGATGGGTGGGAAGTGAGAAGTCGCTGGAGACAGCTAGAGCATGGCCAGCGTTGCTGGACTTGTTAAAGAACGCCGAAAATATGGGAGGGAGAGACCAGGAGGGAGAATTCCACGATGAAGTTGACTGATTCACCTGTACCAGGCCTAACAGAAGCACTGAACCCATGATAGACAAACCCCCTCTGGGAGGGAAGAAGACCATTGAGTTTGTTCCAGAGACTCACAAGTTGGGAGTGAAATGCCCTTCAATCGGCAAGGTAGAAAGCTGACTAATGTGACACGCCTGGGTGGGGGGTAAAGTTGGGATAAGTTCAGGTATCTATATAGGAGTTGTAAAGTCTAAAGTACGCAAAAGCATACAGTTTACTGATATTATGTACGTCATATGAACGCCCTAGTGGCGGGTATTTTGAACCATGATGCGGATATATACAACTGGAAGTGTTACCTTTGTGAGGTTTCCTCTTCTAAAACGCACTAAGGGGTAGACAAATGAAGTTGCATTCGCACTGCCATACCATTGTATTGATTGTCTGAAAACTCAATACAATTTGTTTACAAACAAAATAGGCGTTGTTTCGTTAGAAACCCAATAAATGGTAGCTGGGTGGGTACACTGGCAGTAGATGAATATGCGATATTACAACGCAAGTGATACATTGCATGCCATTGCAACGCAGTTCTTACAATGACCGCATTGTTACATCGCATACCATTACAACGCAAGTCGTTACAACGAGTTGCTGGAGGGGGCGCTGTATGCTGGAATAATATAATTTACTATTCCAACTCCAGTCTGTGCAACAGTAGGGAAGGTGTTCTCATACATGGCATTCGACAGAGGGCTGGGACTGAGTGCATACTAACTGGGATGCCTGGCTCTTCACCTCTGCCCAGGAAGCCAAGGCCTCATTGAACTATGTATCTGGAGGTGTATGCGATCTAACCAAACTCCAGCAAATGTAATATGCCTTAATCATTGGACTTTACTACGCTGCTTGTTCTGTATAGCAATTTCAAGCAATGAGGCGCCCTTACATGTCATCTCCTGAAATCATATCCCAAATTAGTTTCCACATTTTAATGCGTCTAGGTGAACCTTTAATACAATCTAGCCTACAGGTATTTTTAACGTATAAAATCCATTCTCTTAGTAATGGTGCTGTCTGTGTTACCCATTTCGTGCATATTTCTCTACGTGCCATAATTATCAATGCAAATAATAGATGTGCTTGAGATATGTTTGCTATGTACTTTTTATTACCTTTGTGCATTATTGTGAGAAGTTGGCCTGATATGCAGTGCTCACTATTCTAGTGATCACTATGTATCAGTCCAAACAACCCTTATTGATGATTGGTTGTAAGTCAACCTTATAGACCAGCTATCCTAGTAGCATGGATACGAGCAGTCTAAGGCTAAGACTCTAGAGGGCGTGTTAAGCCAGCTGTTTTACCATCACATTACCCCTTGAACACCAAGTGAAAGGACACCACACAAGTTGTTATGAAAATAAATGTATATTTATTTCTAACAAGTCTACCCTGAACTCTTTATGAGTCAGGGAGCTAAGCACAATACAAAACTCTTAAGAAAATACTTTAAGTCGCACAATTTACACAAATGCCCGAGGGGCACGAAAAACCATATATTACAAAAGTGGAATGCGAATTACTAGCAGGTAAGTAACTATTCTCATAGACTTTAGAAACACTAGTCCTACAATGCTAAACACTTAGATTAGTTGCAGGAGGCCTGTGGACGTCGTGTGCAGAGTGGGAACTCTCACGCGTAAGGCGGGAAAAAGTCTATGGAAGCTAGAACTCACAAAGTTACTGTTCTCGGGCGAACCCGACTAGCTGGGACGAAAACGGGAGTGGATCCGAACACTTGGAGTGTTGGACTATGCTGGGGCACCGGAGTGCTGGATTTACCTAGCCCAGGGGCTGCGGCTGCATAGGGTTCAAGTTGCGTCGGAAACCCACGTTGACGGACCAGGAGCCTGAAGAAGAAGTTGCTGGCAGGCGGCCAGTGAAGAAAAGTTTGAAGAGATCCAAGCCTGGATCCGGGAAGAAGAAAACCTGAAAGCAGAGGGGACCAAGTTCTTGAATCACTAGCCAGTGATTAAGTGGGCACCAGGATGGCACCGGGCGAAGTCACCGCAGTCAGGTGAGTGGGCGCTGCTGGGCTCTGCAGTCTCTCGGACCAGGAGGCGTTGTCGGCGACCAGGATGGAGGTGCGAGCTGTCCCACGAAGGTTCTTGCTGTCGACGTCGCTGGACCCAGGATTGGGCAACAAGTCTTGGCAAATGCAAGGCCCACGCGGTGGACCTAAAATGGCATCTTGAGGGGATCAGGAGGGTCCAGGGTGCTCCTCTTTTGGAGGGAAGCACGGGCTAGTCTGGAGCAACCAGACCAGCAGTGTTAGTTGTCGTGGAGCGTCGTGAGGGGGCCACTAGCCAACGGGCAAGCGACCTGGACAACGCGGTGAACAGCAAAAAGCAGAAGGACCCCACGCCGATCTCGTGGATGCAGGGAGGCTGGACTTCGGTGCTGGAACTGCTCAGGGCCGGGGCTTCTCTTACCCCAAGGCACTCAGTCGAGAGTCACTCAGGCGTCGTGCTGGACAAGCGTCGTGCAGTTCTGAAGATGGCCGGTCCCTCGAGGTCTCGTCACACCCACGGATCACAGCTGGGCTGATGATGTAGGTTGAGGTCAGAGGTGCCAGGGAAGCCGGTTCTCGTCGTGCTGGAGCAGTCTTGATCCGAAGGAGAGACTGGCAACAAACCGCGATGCTTGGTTGGTGCCTGCTGCTGCAGGGTGACTACTCCTTAGTCACAAGGGAGAAATCTTGAGAAGAGTCTTGAGTTCCTTCTTGTAGAAAGTTGGTTCAGGATTCAAAGATGATCTGATTTGGAAGGGGGCCAGTTCCTACCTTTATCCTGCAAAAAGGGGCTGGCACGCGACTAAGTCCTGCCCTATGGGTGGGACTAGGAGGGGGGTGGTTACACCCCTCTCCTTTGGCGGGCTTTCCCCAGGCCAGGGGCTGGAGTGCCCCTGGAACTGGTTTCAGCCGGCCTATGCACAGTGAGCACCGGGGTGCCACTTGCAGTCACCTTCCTCTAAAGCCCTGCCTACCTAGAATACACAAAACCCTGTCTGGGACGGTGCTGGCACCGCCCCTGGCAGGAAACCCTTTGTCCTTGCCTCCTGTGCTGGGAGGACTCCCAGCAGCAGGAGGGCAGACTTGTGTCTCGGTGGCAGCATCCATCTTGTGGAGCTGAGGCTATGTCTGACTTTAACCGGGGTTACAGGTTACATACATGTCGTGTCCCTCTAGAAGGGTGGAATGCTAACCCCGTCGCCAGAATTGGTGAGGGGTTAGTATTCCAATTCGTATGACACCTTACTCGACATGTTTTGATAAAGCGATACCAGAGTTGGCATATAACCGCGAGGATTATAATGCACTTAAGAGTAGATGGTATGCGATATCATGGAAACGGCTACGGGATGGTTCCCGAAAGCCGCAGACAGGCTCAGCTCATGCCAGAGCACTATCTCACACGATTCCAAGCACTCTGCCTTCAGGATTGTCAAGGCCTGCCATAGGAGTGACTGATAGGAGATCTGTGTGTCCATTGTTAGGGTTAGATATAGGTATACTATATCTAAAGCAAAGGGTGATTACACCACCTTGCCCCAGCTGTCGTGCAGCCAGTTGTGTCAGATTTGGATGGCCAGCCAGGGGTGGCATAATACATGCTGCAGTCCCTGGTAGGCCCTGGGTACACCTATGCCCTGGGTACCTAAGGTACACTGTACAGGGACTGATAAGGTGACTCAGTATCCAATTAGATATGTACCTAAGGTACATGGAATCCATTTTACAGAGAGAGCAGTGGGCCTGGGGTCCTGAATAGCAGGGCCCCAGGTCAACTAAGTCAGAAAACCAGCAAAACACCAGGCAAAAAGTTGGGGGCAACCATAGTCAGGGATCTACCTTCCTACATAACCCCCCCCTAACGAAAGGAGATAAGGCTATCCTTGCCAGGTAAGCCTATATTGCCTGAGTGGCCATATAAGGAAGTACCAGCACTGGCATGGTTACCCCCTATCTCATGGTCCACTAAGCAATCCCTCACCCTAAGGGTATCTGAGGGTCTCCACCATAGGGAATCTCTACCTGTGGTGTGTTTTGGCAAAGGAAAAGGCTGGTGCTGAAATGGAGTACTGAAGTGAGGCTCCACTAATTTTGGGCTCAGCTTCCTCCAATCATTTTCCACTATAGAGGCCTTTCTTTCCAAGACTGAGTTGTTTTGGGCTCTCAGGGTCAACCTCTGGCTACCTACAGCTGGAGGTTGGGTCCCTCTGTTTGGCTTACTGGGGGGACAGGTCAGGTTTGGGGCCCTCAGGTCCCAGGTTTGGCTGTGCCCAACAGTGTCCCTCTGTGGGAGGTCCCTAACTAAATTTAAGGGGGATCCCTCAGGAGTTGATTTTATTTTCACTTGGCTAGGACTACTAGCTTCAGTGCCCTTAATCTGCTGATTGGGGGATTCTTTTGGACAAGGGGCCCCTTGGGGTCCAACACTGGCCTCCCTGACCTCTACAGCCCTGGGATGACTGAGGCAGGGTAGAGAGGGGCAGGTTACCTGCTCCAGACTCGGTCCCACCTTGGAAGGGTCCACTGACATCAGGGGTTCTGCCAGGCTAGGCCTGACTACCTCTGTGGCAGTTTCTTCACCAGGGGTCAGATCAGTTCCCTGAGGAGGCTGACCCTTTCCTAAAGTCTGGTGGGAGGGAGATTTCTCTTCCTCCTCAATGCTCTCTGTCTGAGTGGAGTGATCCATAGTTTCAGGCTTCACAACACTATCATCTGTCTGAGTTTGAGCTGTGGCCATCACAACTCTCCCAACCTTTTCAGGAGGGGGCTCAGTTTGGGTGTGGGCTGTGACCATCACAGCCTTGACAACCTGTTCTGGGAAGGAAGTTGTCTGAGATTGGGCTGTGACTGGCACAGCCCTCCTGACCTGTTCAGGGAGGACATCTTGGACTGGGGCTGTGGCTACCACTGCCCCACTAACCTTACCATGGAAGTTTACCATCTTAGAATGGGTTTCTTGCTCTACTTCAGCCCAGGCTGAGAGCTCTAAATCATTCCCCAGTAGGCAATCTACAGGCAAGTTTGGTGACACTGCCGCTCTCTTATGGCCAGTGACACCTCCCCAGCTGAGATTGACCACTGCCATGGGATGATCTCTCTGTACTCCATCAATATTGGTCACCTGGTATGTGGCACCAGGTAAAAGTTGCCTGGAGGGGACTAGACTCTCAGTCACCATAGTGATGCTAGCCCCTGTATCTCTATAGGCCTCAACTTTTATACCATTGATGAGGGGCTCCTGTCTGTACTTGCCCAAAGTGTTGGGACAAGTTGTGAAGTTGGCAAACCCCATGCCAGTCTCACAGACAAGAGTATCTAAGTTTGGGGACCTGGTTAGGCCAGAGTCCCCAGGAACTCCCAAAGTAAATGCACCCAAATTCTTGGGGGCACTCCCACCACCTGGGGGATTACTACTAGTAGTAACAGGAGGTTTGGGAATGTTACTTGGGGGTATGTTCTCCTTATTGTTATTCTTTGGACAACTGCTGTCAGTTTTCAAATGACCCACCTGTTTACAGGGATAACAATAAGGTTTCTTCTGGTTATTAGAAGGATTCTGGGACCCACCCCCCTCAGAGGATTTTTGGGGCCCTGATGTGGTTTGATCTGGAGATGTATTCCCACCCTTCTCTTGAGGCTTGGTTGATTCCTTTTTCTGGTCACCACCTTGGTTCTTGGGCCTAATCCTGGTTCTGACCCATTTGTCTGCCCTCTTACCCAATTCTTGTGGAGAGGTCAGATCAGAGTCTACCAGGTGCTGGTGTAATAACTGGTTCTGACAATTATTTAAAATTTGTTCTCTCATCATCAGATTATACAATCCTGTGTAATCAGTAACCTTGCTACCCAGCAACCAGCCCTCCAAAGCCTTAGTGGCACTATCCACAAAGTCAGACCAGTCCTGAGACTGAGTTTTCTGGGTGTCTCTGAACAGCAACCTGTACTGCTCAGTGGTTAAACCAAACCCATCAACCAGTGTATTTTTCAGGACCTGGTAATCATTAGCATCCTCCACTCTTGTAGTGAGGAGCTTGTCTCTACCTTTACCATCAAAGGAGAGCCACAGTATAGCTGCCCACTGACTTTGGGGAATGCCCTGCACAGTGCAGGCCCTCTCCAAAGCAGCCATCCATTTCTGGATGTCATCCCCTTGCTTAAAGGGGGGCACTATTTTTGTCAGGTGTTTAGTGTCTAAACCCGTCTCTCTATCTCTTGGGAGATTGCTGCCACCAGTGGGAGCTAGCCCACTCATCTGCTGCTCTCTAGCAAAGGCAAGCTTATCTTTGGCCAGGGCAAGTTCTTCCCTTTCAATCCTCAGAGTAGCCTGTCTCATCCTAGCTTCATGCTCCCTTCTCTGAGGGGAAGTCAATCTCCTCTGGGGAGAGTTCCTTCTCCTATGAGAAGAGGCATTAGAGTGCAGAGATCTATTGGAGTCCCTAGAAAGAGATCTATCTCTCCTAACTCCAAGGTTAGGCCTACTTAGGGTCAGTACTGGGGGTCCCCAGGCCCAGATCCTAACCCAAGCAAGTCTATGTTGGCCCTAGTTAGCCTTCTGACTACCTCAAGACCTCTGTCTACCTCATCCCCAGAGAGTTCCTCAGGCTCCTCCTCCTCAACTGCATTTACAGTGTTGAGGAGGTCTGGATCACCAAGGTGCCCCTCTAAGGCTGGCATATTCCCCTCTCCCTGAGATGCTTTACTAGCATCATAGGTCTCTAAGAGATCCAACAGGAAGGGAGTGGTGGGGTTAGCCCCCTGTTTCAATTTCCTGTAGGTACACAAGTGTCTCAACTCCTGGAAATTGAGAGCTGCATATCTTGAGCTGACCTGTGGAGGGTCAATCACCACAAGAGGGTTCCCTGAGGACTCTCCCTGGGTAGACATGCTTTTCTAGTGAGGTGTAAGTGGTGCACTTACCTACACTATATGTTTGCCTACTGATCCCTTGCTAGAGTTGTAGTTTAGGGTGTGCTAGGCCCTAGGAGCTACAACAGCTGGTTCAGTAGAACTCAGAGTATTCTAAGCTAAGTTATATGTACCTTTAGTACTTATGTGATCTTTCACAAGATATTCTTAGGATATGTGTGGTAAAACAACAGCAAGCTCAAATCCCAACCGCTGCTCACCAATGTGAGAAGTTGGCCTGATATGCAGTGCTCACTATTCTAGTGATCACTATGTATCAGTCCAAACAACCCTTATTGATGATTGGTTGTAAGTCAACCTTATAGACCAGCTATCCTAGTAGCATGGATACGAGCAGTCTAAGGCTAAGACTCTAGAGGGCGTGTTAAGCCAGCTGTTTTACCATCACATTACCCCTTGAACACCAAGTGAAAGGACACCACACAAGTTGTTATGAAAATAAATGTATATTTATTTCTAACAAGTCTACCCTGAACTCTTTATGAGTCAGGGAGCTAAGCACAATACAAAACTCTTAAGAAAATACTTTAAGTCGCACAATTTACACAAATGCCCGAGGGGCACGAAAAACCATATATTACAAAAGTGGAATGCGAATTACTAGCAGGTAAGTAACTATTCTCATAGACTTTAGAAACGCTAGTCCTACAATGCTAAACACTTAGATTAGTTGCAGGAGGCCTGTGGACGTCGTGTGCAGAGTGGGAACTCTCACGCGTAAGGTGGGAAAAAGTCTATGGAAGCTAGAACTCACAAAGTTACTGTTCTCGGGCGAACCCGACTAGCTGGGACGAAAACGGGAGTGGATCCGAACACTTGGAGTGTTGGACTATGCTGGGGCACCGGAGTGCTGGATTTACCTAGCCCAGGGGCTGCGGCTGCATAGGGTTCAAGTTGCGTCGGAAACCCACGTTGACGGACCAGGAGCCTGAAGAAGAAGTTGCTGGCAGGCGGCCAGTGAAGAAAAGTTTGAAGAGATCCAAGCCTGGATCCGGGAAGAAGAAAACCTGAAAGCAGAGGGGACCAAGTTCTTGAATCACTAGCCAGTGATTAAGTGGGCACCAGGATGGCACCGGGCGAAGTCACCGCAGTCAGGTGAGTGGGCGCTGCTGGGCTCTGCAGTCTCTCGGACCAGGAGGCGTTGTCGGCGACCAGGATGGAGGTGCGAGCTGTCCCACGAAGGTTCTTGCTGTCGACGTCGCTGGACCCAGGATTGGGCAACAAGTCTTGGCAAATGCAAGGCCCACGCGGTGGACCTAAAATGGCGTCTTGAGGGGACCAGGAGGGTCCAGGGTGCTCCTCTTTTGGAGGGAAGCACGGGCTAGTCTGGAGCAACCAGACCAGCAGTGTTAGTTGTCGTGGAGCGTCGTGAGGGGGCCACTAGCCAACGGGCAAGCGACCTGGACAACGCGGTGAACAGCAAAAAGCAGAAGGGCCCCACGCCGATCTCGTGGATGCAGGGGGGCTGGACTTCGGTGCTGGAGCTGCTCAGGGTCGGGGCTTCTCTTACCCCAAGGCACTCAGTCGAGGGTCACTCAGTCGTCGTGCTGGACAAGCGTCGTGCAGTTCTGAAGATGGCCGGTCCCTCGAGGTCTCGTCACACCCACGGATCACAGCTGGGCTGATGATGTAGGTTGAGGTCAGAGGTGCCAGGGAAGCCGGTTCTCGTTGTGCTGGAGCAGTCTTGATCCGAAGGAGAGACTGGCAACAAACCGCGATGCTTGGTTGGTGCCTGCTGCTGCAGGGTGACTACTCCTTAGTCACAAGGGAGAAATCTTGAGAAGAGTCTTGAGTTCCTTCTTGTAGAAAGTTGGTTCAGGATTCAAAGATGATCTGATTTGGAAGGGGGCCAGTTCCTACCTTTATCCTGCAAAAAGGGGCTGGCACGCGACTAAGTCCTGCCCTATGGGTGGGACTAGGAGGGGGGTGGTTACACCCCTCTCCTTTGGCGGGCTTTCCCCAGGCCAGGGGCTGGAGTGCCCCTGGAACTGGTTTCAGCCGGCCTATGCACAGTGAGCACCGGGGTGCCACTTGCAGTCACCTTCCTCTAAAGCCCTGCCTACCTAGAATACACAAAACCCTGTCTGGGACGGTGCTGGCACCGCCCCTGGCAGGAAACCCTTTGTCCTTGCCTCCTGTGCTGGGAGGACTCCCAGCAGCAGGAGGGCAGACTTGTGTCTCGGTGGCAGCATCCATCTTGTGGAGCTGAGGCTATGTCTGACTTTAACTGGGGTTACAGGTTACATACATGTCGTGTCCCTCTAGAAGGGTGGAATGCTAACCCCGTCGCCAGAATTGGCGAGGGGTTAGTATTCCAATTCGTATGACACCTTACTCGACATGTTTTGATAAAGCGATACCCGAGTTGGCATATAACCGCGAGGATTATAATGCACTTAAGAGTAGATGGTATTCGATGTCATGGAAACGGCTAAGGGATGGTTCCCGAAAGCCGCAGACAGGCTCAGCTCATGCCAGAGCACTATCTCACACGATTCCAAGCACTCTGCCTTCAGGATTGTCAAGGCCTGCCATAGGAGTGACTGATAGGAGATCTGTGTGTCCATTTTTAGGGTTAGATATAGGTATACTATATCTAAAGCAAAGGGTGATTACACCACCTTGCCCCAGCTGTCGTGCAGCCAGTTGTGTCAGATTTGGATGGCCAGCCAGGGGTGGCATAATACATGCTGCAGCCCCTGGTAGGCCCTGGGTACACCTATGCCCTGGGTACCTAAGGTACACTGTACAGGGACTGATAAGGTGACTCAGTATCCAATTAGATATGTACCTAAGGTACATGGAATCCATTTTACAGAGAGAGCAGTGGGCCTGGGGTCCTGAATAGCAGGGCCCCAGGTCAACTAAGTCAGAAAACCAGCAAAACACCAGGCAAAAAGTTGGGGGCAACCATAGTCAGGGATCTACCTTCCTACAATTATCCTAAAGATAACAAGGTCAAGGCTTACCTGGACTTCGACTCCTAGTGTTTTGGAGGCAAACTCACCCACCTCGCACCAGAAGATCTGAATTACCGGACACTGGCATAACATGTGTACGTCATCCGCATTTTCCAACCCAACCCACACTTAGGACAGTATCTTCTCGTGCTTCCTCCCTTTCTGGGGACCAATAAGCTCAGTATAGAGTAAAAAGATGGTTCCTTCTTAAAGGTGCAGGTCTGATGTTTGACAAAAGTGCTGCATATGACACTTGCCATAGAGTGTGGATATCCGCATCTGGTATGTCCGTTCTCCATATCTCCTCTAGTGCGGGTAGCTTGCTATCCTCTGTTCCCACTAGCATCCAATACCACTTGGACACTTCCTTTTTGAATGCTAGATTTTTCACAAATTCTCCCTCCCATTCTAAGTCTGAACTCAGCTGTCGTTCGTTCCGGACCCAGCTTGTCAGTTGAAGATATTTGAGTCTTGACAAAGTATAGTTTGCTTTTGAGGCAAGTACATCCCAAGGAATGAGGGAGTTTCCTTCAAATAACTCTCCCCAAGTTGTTAGGCCTTCCCTCAATAAAGGGAGAGCTAGGATATCCGAGCGACATTCTGGAGTACCTGGAGAGCTCCAGATTGGGGCTTTGCTGCTGTAATATAATATGCCCATGGCTTGTTTAATTTGTACCCAAATCTCGCAGGCAGCTAACAAGACTTTAAACCTGATCTTTTTAAAGAATTTGGGTTGACCTATTTAAATAAGAAAAAATTGCCTTCCTCCGGTAAATTCTTTTTTAAAGCCTGTAGATGGGGTGTGGAGTTTTGTGCATTGTCCATAAGAAGATGTCTGGTGTGTTTAAAAAAGAAAGCCCAAAGATATAGTTTGAAGTCCGGCAAGGTGGTTCACCCATCCACTTTCTTTTTACATATTGTTTTCCATGCTATTCTCACCGCTTTGTTTTTCCATACAAAGCCAGTCAGGTCACTTTGCAATTTCTGCAACCATTCTGATTTAAAATGTAGTGGTAAAGCATTAAAAATTAACGTAAACTTTGGGAGAATCATCATTTTGATCAAGTTTGTTCTGCCCAACACGGATAACGGCAGGTGCATCCATCATTCTAATAAGGTCTTGGTTTCCAGCTGCAGTGTCTTAAAATTAGTAATCATTATGCTATTCAGTCTTTGGTTATTCTAATTCCCAAATATCTAATCTCTGGCTTTTCTAGTTGAGAATTTATTGGGCCATATGAGGACAAAAAAAACAGTAGGGAAGGTGTTGGATTTTAAATCAAACACCTTCTGCCCCTACAGCAAGTGGTTGTAACGAATTGCGTTGTAATGGTTTGCGATGTAACAACGTGGTCGTTATAACAACCACGTTGTTATGGCATGTAATGTATTGCATGTGATGTGAAGGATGTCTCCCACAGTAGATAAAACACAGATCATATCATATGTATGTCTGCCTTGGCTAGCAAGACCCCTTTTCCTACCAGTTTAATCAAATCCACTGCCTCATCCAGGGAGGCATAATAACGAGCAGCTGTTGTGGTCCAACAATTAATTTATTGATTCAACGTGGTGGATGTTACAAATTATGAATAAGGTGATATTTTCCTTCCTCCTATTTGGGACTAAGCCCAGTTTGGACACTATGACATTCTCCATCGAGGGGGTCTGTGTATGGGCCTACTACTCTCCCTAAACTAGAGTTCTTTAGCCACCTTCTGCCCGGCCACATCTGGATTGTCTCTCACTGACTGTAGATTCCAACTCAGGCGGGGGTTTTGGGGCCTGCGTTAAGGTATTGGGAAACCTACTGTGCAACCATCCACCAACAGTTGACTGTCTCTGACTCTCTGATAACTGTTCAGTAACTGAATTAGGCTTCTGAATTTAATATGGGTGGGCAATGCCTGCTCCACCCCGAGGATGAACAGGTGCACCCTTTCCTACTTCCTGTTGCTGCTCTCCTTGTTGTCTCCTGCTCCTTTTGCCTGCTTGCAGTTGACTGCTGGGTGAGTGCTACTGCAGTTGCTGCAAATATGCTGGAATCTGCAAGCGTGCCCCCATTTGGATTTATCGTTGTCATATTTCAATAATGCTGTGGTGTGGCCTTTCCCAAGCTTGCCGCTGTGGCCCCTTTGGCTTTGGCACCCTGCATGAAGCCCTTGTGCTTGCCTGTAAATCCTGAGGGCCGAAAAATATGCTCCAGTGGGCTCACTCCCTTCCTGGCAGGTACCATATGACTTGTGAATCTTGCTATGTCCTGGTGGTCCCATTCTATGACTGGCCAAGTCTTCATCTTTTCCTGAAAGCCCTCATCATAGCAAAGCCAGGCTTCCCCTTAGTGCTTCTGCTGGGCCTCATGTACCTTTTGCTGATGCAGAAACACATGTCAGAGTTCTAAATTCCTGGGGCCAGTTCTCTATTGAGCTGTCCATTCTGGGCTTGCGCCTATACCTCCTATCCTCTTCTTTTTTATCATGCGTAGTCAAATCCTACCCTGCTTGGTGCACCTCTAACAGAGAAAAAATGTCAAAATATTACTTACGCCATATCCGTTCTTTCACTGCAAGGGGAATAAGGCTGGCTAGCCCCGTTCCCCGGGCTGTGATGGGGTGGTCTCCTGGGCAAGAGCAGATGTACTCGCTAGCAGGCTTCCCACCTCCCTCCCCTTGTGCCCCCTCCCTCTTCCCAGTCTTGGTTGGGTCAGTTTCCCCAGCTGCTGCTGTTTTTTCTGAGGGTCCTTGGTCAGCCCCATTGCTTTCTTTGCTGCCCGCCATCTTATTAGGCCCGAGTGTTCTGCTCGTTGGGTTCCCTGTGCTCCTGCCGCCTGACCTACCTGTAGCCCCACTTGCCTCTTCTTTGGGGTTCGCATCCCCTTCATTAGATGTCGTCTGGCTCTCCTGCGGATTCATGACTGGTCAACTCATCAGGGGACAGTCTGGGTTGACCCCTTCGGTGCTGATGACGGCTCCCAGCCGCCATGAGTCACGGTGGGCGTGTGCTGATGACGGCCGGGAGCCGTCATGACCACGCCCGCGATGGGAATGTCCCGCACCAGCGCGGAATTCCAGCTACAGCCAAGGTGTTAAATTAAGTGCCTGGCCCTGCCCATGATGATCATGCCATTAATGGTGGCAGGTGTTGAGCTTGTTGCCGGAAGGGTGACTATCCCAATGCCTCCCCTTGATATCCACTCTCTGCCTGTGTACCTATCTGGCTTGCATGCCAAGGCTGGGCGGTTCCCCACTGCCCCTGCGTTGTGGAGTTCATGACGCCCATCTGAGTGCAGTAATTGGCAATGCCCCCTAAAGTCCCCACGGGGCCCTGTGGCTGTTCACACACACCCTTGCACGAAGCCCCACCACCTCGCTTTGTCCATTGGTTTTATGCCCTAAGAGTATGCATTTAATATTTTGTCAGTTTATGTCAAAATGGTATTGTTTCTATTTTACGCTGGATTTTTATTCTTGAAAATGACGACTCTGGTCTTTGTTTAATTTGCGTGCTCCATAGTTGCGGTAGTATTACAGTGTGTTAAGGGTCTGTTATAGGAATTGTTATTTTGAGTATGAGGAGACGAGCCTGTATTTGTAGAGCTTCTGACTAGGGTTTGCATTTTTCACTAGAAATTCAGTGGTTGTTGATTCTTCTAAAATCATTGCCAGGCAATGATGTGCATTCTGATCAGGGCATCATCAAAGCTGCAGCTCTGCTTCTCCTCGTGTTCTTAAGGAGTCCGTCAGTTCCTTAATCCTTATCACAGAGCATTATCTCTCGATGTATATTCAATTGATTACATTATATATTAGTAGGAAAAAAATGAAGAAATCAACAACTTGTTTGAATAAATTCGCCTTATATATTCTGTGGATCTATGCGTTTATGTAAGCTGCGTATTTTCTGTGAATATATCTACTCCAAAGAGGTTTATATTTTTTCTTTATGTCTCTTGTGTGTGTCAGGTATCATATCCAATATACTCTGTGCTCATTCATTCCATCCCATCATCACTCTCCCTTTCCCTTGGTTGTGCCTCTGCGTACCTTAGTCCCTCATAAAGATGTCACCGACCTTGCCCCTAATTTCTGAATGTCCCACCTGCCCACCCATCTAGCAGAATTCTCGGACTGACTTCCTTTTTTAGGTCTCGCCTGCGACAATGAATGCGCTGCATGATCTCTTACTTACAGGAGATATTGTAAACTACCCGGGGGATGCAGCCATTCCTTAGCATTCTTTGGCTTCATTGTCACTCTTATTTGATGCCTTCTAATTAGCCAACTCGTGCTTCAGCTCCTTTTATTTTAGTTGGAACATGGACCAAGGTCTGATTGTGTCAGCTTAATTGCTGTCCCTCTGCTGATCGCGCTATGATCGAGGTACAGCTTTATTTTATCCTCTTCCCGGTGGTCCTTGTTGAACCTCCTGCCAGTTGTGGCTGTTTTACAATGCCACACACACCTCAAAGCAGTAATTTTCTACTTTGTTATGTTATGTTACAAAGAATTTCTAAAGCGCACGTACACCATCAGGTCTCTTGGCATTAGGTTACTCAGGGCCCGATGTAGGTAAATCTTTTTTACCACTTCTTAAATACCGATTCATACCGAATCGGTATTTAAGAAGTGGTAAAAAAGAGGAGGGGAGATGTAGGTATTTCAGATTCGGTAAATACCGAATCGTTAAGATTCGGTATTTACCGATTCTGTAAATACCAAATCGGTAATCCCCATTGATTCCTATGGGCATTGAAGCCCATAGGAATCAATGGGCATTACCGAATCGGTATTTACAGATTCGGTAAATACCGATTTCAGCAAGGGTGCAGGGGGTGTCACTTTGACACCCTCTGGCACCCCAAAAATAGGCATGTGCGCCATGTGGCACACAGACATGCCCTAAGGGCATGTCTGTGTGTCACATGGCACAGGTGTGCATGCACACATGTGCATGCACACCTGGATTCGGTATTTTACCACCCAATTGGATTGGGTGGTAGAATACCGTTTCTTAAAGCCCTGTGGCACTCTGACATGTGCCAGCTACATCTGCATTTACAGAATCGGTATTTTACCGAGTCTGTATTTACCGATTCGGTAATTTTACCGAATTGGTAAATACAGAATCGGTAAAATACCGATTCTGTAAATGCATGCCCTACATCTGAAAACCTTAATACCGGTCGGAAACGGCCAAAATCGGCCATTTCCGACCGGTATTAGGGCTCCTACATCTGGCCCTAAGTCACTGGTTCAGAAAGTCCATGCCTAACTGTAAGCTTGGGTAAAACGCAAAGTTTTCAGCTTTTTCCTAAATCGCATGAGGTTTGTTTCTTGTCTCAAAGTGGTGGACAGAGAGTTCCAGAATTGAGGTCCCTGTATTGAGAAACAGGACCCTCCTGTCCATTTGCGTCTGAATCTGGGGACCACCAGTAAATTCATATGCATTGATCTTAGGGTACATTGTGGGTAATATCTGTGAATCCTAGAGGATATCTACTTGGGACCTGTACCATTTGGTTTTGAACAGGATACATCCTGTTTTGAATATGGATCGCTGCTCTACTGGAAGCCAGCGGAGCTCCTTCAGCAATGGTCTGACATGACATGTTCTGCCTTGTTGGTAGATGATTCTAGCAGCTTCATTTTGTATCAGCTGCAGACGGTATTTCTGGTTGCACGGAAGGCCAAGATAAATTGCATTCGCATAGTCAATTTTTGACAGAATCAGAGCAATGATGATTTGAATGCTGACCTCGCTGCTGAAATACCTTCAAATGTTTCAAATGTCCATATTTGGAAAAAGCAGGCAGAAGTAACCAAACCTATCTGTGTGCTCATGGAAAGATCAGAGTCAGTTTGTCTGCCTAGGCTCTTTATTGTATTCTTTGGAATAGGTGCAGGCCTAGCTCTGGGGGCAGGAGTCCAGTGCAAAAGTTTGTTGTTAGGGACGATGATTTCAGTTTTTTCGGTGTTTAGTTTTAATTAATTTTTGGACATCCAATTCCTGATGAACAACATAGTATTCCTAAGAAACTCCTTGAAGTTTATTGAGTCATCAATGGTAAAGATCAGCTGCATATCGTCAGCAAAGTTATAGATCTTTACCCTCATCTGACAAAGCGTGAGGATAAGGGGGCGAATATAGATATTGAAAATATACGGGGACAATGAGAAGCCCTGTGGTACTCCACAGTTCATATTAACAAAGGCAGATTTGTGGGGTAAAAGCTATACTGATTGCGCCCAGTCCTGTAAATAGGATTTAAACCAATCTAGGGCAGCACCTCTTAGACCCGCTGCAGCAATACGTTCCATCAGAATGTCATGGTTGAAGGTATCGAAGGCTGCAGACAGGTCCAAGAGAATCAAGGCCTGAGTGCAGTCCTCATCAGCTTTTCCTTTTAGGTCATCCATGACGGATAGTATAATAGATTTGGTTGAGTAGGATGGTCGAAAGCCTGCCTGATAGGGGGGTAAAAAAATGTGGTTCCTTCTATGAAGATACTGAGAAGTTTGGCTATGTGTGTCTCTAAAGGTTTAGCCAGAAACGGAAGAAGGGTTATAGGCGTATAATTGTCCAGCTTCTGACGGTTAACACCTTGGGTCTTTTGAAGCAGGATAATCACTGCTTCTTTGAAGGCTGATGGCACAGTCCCTTGGGTCAAGGATAAGTTCAGTAGGGAGAGGATAGTCTCCGGGAATGCTGCGAAAATTAGTTTTTGAAGATGGCAGGCATCTTTAAGGGAGCCTGATTTTACTTTGTTAAGGAGTCCTGTGAAGTGTTCTTTATTTAGAAAGGAAAAGGTGGCTATTAGGTCAGTATTATTGCTTCCTGAAAATTCTTCCACATCCTTGTGGTTAGAATCTATAAGATTCTTGAATTTTCTTGATGTGTGGCTGTGATAGGGGGGGAGGGTCACACGGTCAGGATTAGATCCCTTACTGTATTAAAGATGTCCTTTGTCTTGACTTTGAAATGAAGGTTTATTGTGTCAAGAGATGTTAACTGCATTCAAATATATTTTCACAAAGACATGGACATGGGCGCAATTGCTACCTTAATGTGATAGACTTTTATGCCAAATGCCATATTTATTTTCCTTTTAATAGGAGGATTAATTGATTTGCTCAGAATCATCACAGGCGTTTTGTGCTGAGACCCTACAAGCATCAAAGGTGGTTGATTAATTAAAATCTACACAATATATTCACAGCAAATTTCAATAAAAATATTTTATGAACAATCTTGTTAAAATGATTATAAACATTCAGGTGATTTGGTTTTATAAGACATGACAAACTCCCTACAAGCTAAATTGCATTCTGAAAGAATTAAAACATGTGAGCAAATATGGTGCGAGTGTTAACAGCAACTTTGTATTGATCCTATTAATATTATGCTCATTACAACCACACAGGCTAAAATGCATTAAAAAATATCAAAACTATGGGCCACGTGTACAGTGAAGTGGAGAAGAGAGGCTTTAGCCTTCCGGGCTTAACGCCTCTCTCCGCAACTTCTGAAATGCAAGGCTGCACCATATTAAGAAGAATGTGGTGCAGTCTTGCGTTGTCGCTAAGTTTAGCAATTTAGCGCCAACGCAGGCACCCTTGCACTATTGTGCAAGGGTGTCTGCGTGAAGGGGAGTTTTAGGTGTAGGAAGGTGTCCCTTCCTGCACATAAACAATCCTAAAATGCCATTCTGTCACTTTCATGTGTGCTTTTTAAAGAAGGGACACCTTCCTGTACATAAAAAAACAATGGTATTTTGCTTTTTCCATGTGTGTTGCACAAGGCACCACACATGGAAAAAGCAAAAACGAGAAATAATGCATTTCTCCTCGTTTTGCCATCTTAAGACCAGTTTTTACCTGGTCTTAATTTTGGAGCTGCCTCCTGTGTACGCCACACTTGTACATAGGGGGCAGCATCAAAATTAATGGGTGTTGTGGTGGAACGCCCACCGCAACACCCACTGCCCACCCCTTTCCCTCTAACCATAGCGTGAAAGGGGGCCTATGTACAAGACAGCGTTAAGCCAAGTTAAGTGGCTTAACGCTGCCTTGTACATAAGTCGCAGCCCCTATACCCACCACAACGTCACTATAGGTGACGTTGTGGTGGTGATAGGGGCTCGTACATATGCCCCCATGTGTATAAACATGTTGATGGCCTTTTAAGGCGTCGTCATCTTTAAGTCTGACATCACGTTGCAATCAACCTTAGTTAAATCATCTTGGGCCCGACCTCACAGGTGCAAGTTAATATCAAGGAGACCTAATCTTGGAGGCATGACCAGGCTACTGACCAAGATGGCTGCATAGCACTGAAGCTCCGCCATTTGTCCTGACATCCTACAACAATCCTCACAAGCTAGGTGCGCCTCCGGCTGCTACAGAAGCTGACCTGAAGTACGGAGGCCCCATCGCAAGAATCGCAGCAGTCCGGGAGCTGAAGAAGCCGTGCGACTCTTGTACGGAGGAAACGACACTCATCTGAAGTCGGGCCCTGCCAGAGAATCTCTGTAGCACAAGCTGCGCACACTCTCCAAACAACATCGGGAGATTTGCCAAAAACCTCAGGACCTGAGGGACTAGTTGCTGAGACAGTGCGCAGCAGACGGCGGACTCCCGAGAACGTTTTCTCTTGCTCCCGGTTCCGCAGGTAAGCCTTCCTGCGCGCTCCCGAATGCCCTGCGGCAACAGGGGTCGCGGGTGAGCCTGAGAGCCAGTCGCGTGACTGGCAGGTCTGGTCTGCGTGGGCCGGGAGTGGGCCTGTCTATCAGTCAGGGCTGTTGGGGAGCCGCCGGTGAGGGGACGAAGGTCTAGGAAAGTAGTGACAGCAGAGTTTGTGTCCGTGATGACATCGGGCCTACACGCTACCACTGACAGTAATGGTGCAGCCCGCAAGTGTAGCAGGTGCTCCTGATCTGCATCAACTGAGCTCCAGATTCAGTTAAAAATGAGCTGCGGAAAGATCGCACTGCTACTGGACTAGTTGGGTAAAGGCTGACTCCGGGTCCAACCGGAAGGCATGGCCCCTGCCCCAGATGACCTGATGTTGGATTTGAGAGCTGGCTTTAAGGTGCTAGATGGACGATTTGACACTCTTGAGAAGAGCCTGGATTCCATGGGGGCTAAATTGAACGAACACGAGAGGGGCTTGGACACGGTGGAAGGCAGGGTATCTGATCTCGAGTATGTGAAATGCCTGGAGTGAGTGAAGAGGATCCTTAAAACCACTGCCATGAAGAATGAAGATTGGAGGCGTGAAGCAGGTGCAACAATGTGCGAATCCTTGGGGTCCCGGAGACCACCAACACTGGCCGTATGGATATATTTGTTGAAACGCTTATCACAGAGCTATTTGGCAGAGAGCCCTTCACCCCTACATTTGTAGTTGAGCGGCGCACTGCACGCTTGGGCCTTGCCCTATCCCTGGCGCACCACCAAGGCCAATATTGGTGCATCTATTACATTTCCGAGATAGAAACACAGTGCTGCGAGTAGCACAGGAGCGGGCAACCTGACATGGCAGGGTTCTACCATCTCACTATTTCCGGACTTCACGGCCATGGTACAGGAGGCTAGAAAAAAGTTCACCGGCGTAAAAGCAACGCTCCGCAACTTTGGGCTGAAGTACGGCATGATCTATCTGGCTCGTCTGCGAGTAGACGTAGAAGGGAAAACGAAAATATTTGACACCCCCTTGGAAGCCCAGGAATTTTGCCACCAATATAAGGAGACCAGCAGATCCCAACAGAAAACCTCGCATGGAGCTTCCCCCCCACAGCGGGTCGGCGGCCAGCGTGGAATTGTTTTCATCAGAATGAAGTAACATTTGGCCCATCCCTTTTATTTTTCTTGCTCGGCACCGGAGACGTCTTGGTGTACTGACAATCCAGAACACTGATACAGTGGTGACAGTATCCTTTTTATTCTTTGCAATCCATTAACGTTGGGAGCGACGGCGCGGCTTTGCCCACCCCCAGTGTGTATCACACTAGTTTGAACTTTAGTTCCTTGAGTGTATGATGTGTGTTCACTCCATTTTTTGTGTATGGGGAAACGCATATTGCACTCCAACAATTAAGCAATGGGGGGTTTTCCTGCAAGTTGGGGAGCAGCGATGGGTGGGGGGAGGGGAGGAGTTATGTTTGATTGCATTGTTTGTTACTATTTACCAGACTAATACTGCATGTGGCAATTATAGGGATCATGCAATTATTGTAGTAGTCCCCGATTCACGGCCAGGATGTGGCTGCCGGAGGTAGGCTGTCAGCTGTCTCTGACTTAATACTGTGCACGTGGAATGTTAGGGGTTTAAACAACACCAGGAAGGACAAGCAAGTTTTAGCTTACACACAGAGACATAAGGTAGACATCGCCTTCCTTCAAGAAACACATTTACCCAAAGCAACCACGTCACCATTTGGGACTGCATGGGGCCCCCACAGGTTTTCGCAAAAAAACAGTTCCTATGCCAGAGGTTCGGCAATATTAATACATAAGCGGTTGCCCATCCAACTGTCTAATTCCTACTCTGATCCAGAGGGCAGATACATCATAGTAGAGGGATACTTAATGGGGAGGCACATAGCGCTGATAAAGGTATATGCACCTAACGTAGACGACCCATTCTTCTTCCAGGACATACATTCAAGACTCCTACAATTGGATACAGGCTATGTCTGCATGGGAGGAGACTTCTATCTACTATTAGAGCCAACACGTGATGGCACAGCAGTTTCCCCAGACACCAAGCCCCATACTTGACATGCCCTGTTGGACCTATGCGACATATTCGGACTACTAGATGTTCTGCGACGATACCAACCACAAGACAAGGCATACACTCACTACTCGGCACAACACAACACCTGGAAATGCTTGAATTACTGGTTTGTAACTCTGAATGTGACCGCATTGGATAAAGACATACAACATCTACCTCGGATGCTTTCCGATCACTCCCCAGTTATACTTGCACTTAAACTCCCATGCCCGGAGGGTAGCGAACGACAGTGGGGGTTCCCTCGCCGGGCTTTGCTAGATAAAGTCTTTCGTTCTGAGATAAACAGTGCCATTGTAGAATATTTTGAACTAAATGAGGGATCAGTACAATCCTGGTCCACGCTGCGGAGGCATTTAAGGCCTACATAAGTGGGGGAATGTATTTCCAAACATGCCGGAGTATTAGGAGATCTCAGGCGCACATTAGCAAACATTGAACAACGGTTAATAGAACTCGATCAAGATCGGGCTGCAGGTCTTGTTCAGGGATCGCAGGGTAGCCCACTGTCATTGCTGACTGAGTTTAGAGATGCAGCGGAGAGAGAGACCCGCTTTCTAAGCGAATACGGGGAAGGGGAAAGGCCAGGACGCATGTTAGCAAGGCTCCTGAAACCCACTCACAGGCCGCTCATACATTGCATGCCTTCATTCCAAACAGGGGAAAAGTACTAACTGGCACCTCGGAAATTTGCAACAAACTCCTAGGTTATTATACAAACTTGTAGATGGTGCACGCAACTTACAGTGATGAAGACCACAGAGCATATTTGGAGGAAATCGCGCTGGTATGGTTGGAGAAATCAATGCAACAGTTTTTAGCTGAGCCCTTTTCCAAGGAAGAAATAATCAGCGCCATCAAAGCTGTTAACGTGTCCACAGCCCCGGGACTCGATGGTTTCACAGGAAACTTTTACAAAGCTTATAAGGAGATGCTAGCTCCATACCTTCTGGAGGTTTACAATGAAGCCCTGGAGCAACTAATGCTCCCCCCTACACTGAGGGAGGCTGTTATAGTCTTACTCCCTAAACCTGGGAAAGACCCGCACCTTTGTGAATCGTACAGACCATTATCCTTGTTAAATCTTGACTACAAGATCCTGGCCAAAATGCTGGCATTGAGACTGGTGCTGCTTCTGGACAAAATTATATCACCAGCGAGGTCGGGATTTGTCCCTCACAGATCAACAGCCTTAATTCTCTGGACCCTGTTTGAAGTCATAGATAGGATTGCTCGGAAAATCCAAGCGGCGGCCGTTTTGCTGGATGCAGAAAGGGCCTTTGATTCGTTGGAATGGCCCTTCTTTCTCACTGTGATGCGCCGTATGAGCATATCAAGAGGATTTCTAGATCTCGGCGCATTACTGTACACCTCACCAACAGCGAGACTCAGGATTAATGGCACAATCTCCTCCCAGTTCCGACTCTCCCTGGGCACCAGGCAAAGTTGGCCGCTATCACCTTTGCTTTTCATTATTAGAACTTGGAACAACAGGTAGAGCACTGGATCAAACTCCCTCTTTCCCCAGCTGGCAGGATGGCCATCTTAAAGATGGTAGTACTCCCTACATTTTTTTATTTGTTTCAGAATATCCCTAGTCCGCTCCCAAACTGTTTTTTTCGTAAAATTAGATCCCATTTGATTCGACTGGTGTGGGGTGGTGGTGGAGTTAGGGTCAGTTGGGATACACTGACCCTACCGTATGAGAGGGGTGGACTGGGAGTCTCAAATCTCCAAATGTATTATTTAGTAGTGTGATGTATTCCTATAGGTTCTGTATCGATCCCCCTATTCCTGACCCTATTCTGGTTAACAAGTTAACTAGCAGCCATCCCATGAGGCAGAAAACCCCCATGATGCAGGAACCGTTATCTGATAAAGCCACACTACGGCACAGGAACGTGTTATCTGATTAGGTCATAATGCTTGCCATCTAATTAGACAAGCGATATTCCTCCAGCCCCTGATAAGGCATACGGAGTTCTCAAAACAAATCAAACCTATGACAGACCTGGGAAAAACCCTGCGGCCATTGTTTTGATTTCACCGAGAATTTCAGCAAAAGAATGTGCTAACGACCAGGTCGTATGACATCCTTATTGACGTATCTATGTCCATCCTTACGTCAATCTCGGCACCTTAAAGGTATAAATATTACCGATATTGCCCTATGCAAACACACGCGGTGGTGACGAGATCGGAGCAGCCAGACTTGCCGAAGCCCAGAGCAGAGCAGACCCGGCTGGCGCAGCCCCGCCTTCCTGACGCGCTGAGAACGAGACGCTGCTTTCTCCTGCCGAGAAATCCAGCTCCGGCGCTTCCGGGTAGCCCTCGCAGGCAGCCTGGAATATCGAGACCAGAGACGAGAGATACCATCCCTCATTCATCCTAGATTCCAGGTACAGAACTGAATAACCCCTTGCAGAGAATTCTTTAGTCAGTCACTTGGCAAAACAAACTTAACTTAAACTGTAACTTTCTACTCCCGCCCACGTATTAGGCTTAGGTCAGGTACACGGGGTAGGCGTAGTTAGAAACACCAGTTGAGTACGATTAGTCAAATGTAAATGTGTATGTATTCATTTTATTTGTTTTAAACCTTCATATGGCTTAGAAACCATATCAATGTTTTTACAGTATTATTTTATACTTCTGCTTTTATTGTATGCACTTTACCTAACCATAAGTATTGCAATAATATCGATCCATTTCTCTTGTATGAGAAAAGAGACTGATCAATAAATAACATCTTTTATTGAACACGCCCGTCTCTTCCTTTTCTCTACAATCTGGTGAGACTAAGAATGCACGTACTGACTGAGTAAAATAAGTCGTCTTTTGTTTTCACACGACTCTAGAGATACACTCTTGATTAGGTGAGAGCAAAGTTGTCATGTTCTATGGTTGTCAGAAACTAAATCCCTTCTTGTCTATCCAGGGAGGTTCAACTCCTCCTTGCCTATTCGAGAAAGTTTCTAGTGAACTCTGAGCTAGCTGGCAAAACCCAAAACTTTAAGTCTAATATCGACAGTAGTAGACCTAGTTAACGTCTGGTCTAGGCCTATACTATTGAAGGTATTATTCCAATGCGCAGAGCCTATTGGGATAATAGGAACTACACTACATGGCGCCCAACGCGTTTGGAAGGGCGATAAAACTATCGTAAGACATTTAGAGTAACTCAGTCGTGCTTTTTCACTCAGACCCCTTTTTTCCCATAATACTCCAAAGACGTCTGGAGTGGGTAAAAGGTAATATCCACCAGACCACGCAGGAGGAAACTCCTATGTATGGTCCTTGGTTTAGTCAACGTTGAAGGATACACTGTTCCAAAATATTGTGCATCTAATCTTTGTTTCCATAAGAAACCTGATCTGCAAACAAACTAAATAACCTTCCTGTCGGTAAAATGGTAGACAGTGATGAAGAAAGAGAGACAGTTAGGATAGCAACTGAACTCGCAGCAGCTGATAATGCACTGCTAGACACAGACCCGGATATAATACTCATCCCGGTCATCAAGAGGAAATCTATAACTTTAAAACTTATAGAAAATGGACTGACACCTAGAGGTGGCACAGTCATATTCGTGATTGAGGCACACGAATATCGGCAGACAGAGGTATATTATTCATGGATACATTTTCCAGCAGCAAATGCTGTAACAAAGTACTTCCACTATTACAAAACAGAGGACCCTCCTAATGAGTACACTCCTTTCGAGGAGGTGGAAGTACCACTTATATTTCAAGAGCATCTGCTCTTATTTAATGGCGCCCTAAAACATAATAATCACATCACCAGGCTCGGTCCACTAGGTAGACCAGGAGCAACGTGGCCGGTTCTAGCCGGATACACACCACATCCAGACATCGATGGGATGTCTGCAGCAAACCTTTTAACACAGCTAAAACAATTAATAAAACTACATAGACAATTAGTCCAATATGTGATGCGGACTTCAACACTTCAACCAGCAATTAAAATTCCACAGCTGACCCCTCATCAGGGGAACACAAATAAAATTACACCACAGAACATACAGTCCTGCCTAGGTAAGGTACCAGCTAAACGGGAACAAATACCATTCTGGTTAGCACAAAAAATCACCCAAATAGAGGCGGTGTTTCCAGACACCACCCCGTTAGAAAAACACAGGATTCTGACTATCTGTCTTCCAATGGGAATCGCACCACACGTGGAGGACTGTGACACTTGGGGTACAGTCTTTGCTTCCATCTACACAAAAACGCACGGTGTTCCATCCATTTCGGTAATACCAGATGTGCTAAAACAAATTCAAGACGAATACGGTCCAGAACCCGCTTTAACTCTTGGTATGAAATTACTAAAAGACTTCAAGCAGGTCTCGGCTATATTATTAGCCAACATAAAGGGAGAAGCAGCAAATGTGGCGATCCGCCAGAGGTTAAAGGAGACAGATATAGCAGACCAACCAGCTGAAATTGCCAGAATTATAGAAAAATCCTATGAGGAACTAGGTAGAGATAGTTTAGGTGGAATACCAGTAAAACCACAACTGATTGAAAGTCCCGAAAAAATATTTTTTAATAATAATTCAACATCACAAAAAAAGAGCTGGGATGGAAACAAACAATCCAATCCTAAAGAAAAGAAATTCCAGTCCAGAGGAAGGTCTCCTAGGCGGAGAGAAAAATCTCCAAACCAAAGACACAGGTCACCCCAAAGTGACCCCTCTGGGAAAAGATATAACCTTAGAAATAGGGATAATATAAAGAAGCCTGATAGATATCAAGACATTGATACACGTCCCTCTCAATCTTTTCAGACTTCCTCGCAGAAATCGGAAAGGAGAGGACTATCAGAACAAAGAGAAGAGCACGCCAAGTCCAAAGACAAGGAACCTGCTCATCTAAAAAAGAAATTACAATTTCCAAAAAAGAAGGTAGCCAGTATCAAGGTAGTTAACAATGCCGAGAATACTGAGGACACAACTGAAAAACGGAGAATGGGCACAGACAATGCTAGACAGCGCAGCAGAAGTGAGCATAGCTCGCAAAGTCCTTATGAATCTTCTGGAGACAGTGGACACGAATGAATATCTTCAAGTGGAAACTGCAGACACCAGAGTTAGCAAACCTCACAAAATATATGAAATAACTTTACGTATAGAAGGGGACTATTTTGGGATAATCTCTCCAAGGGCTATGACATCCTTCTAGCTGAAAAAGACTGGCCACCAGAGTTTGTCAGGGAGTGCCCTCATGGCGAAGAAATAATTATGCCTGCCTTCTCAAATCATATCCCAATTCATAAAAAATACACACTTGCCAGAAAGTGGGCAGTAGCTCAGGCTCCTGCTTTATATAAAAATCATGTAGGATGGGATGAGGACTCTCCTCCTCACAAAATCCAGTTAAAATCACAACCTACTGCACAAAGACAGTACCCAATTAAGCAAGAAGCTAAAAAACAGGTAAAAGAAATCCTAGATCAACTAGAATACCAGGGGGTGATTGAAACTTGCACCTCACAAATGAACAACCCTTTGTTTCCGGTCTCCAAACCAGACAATTCATATCGTCTAGTTTTGGATTACCGACACCTTAACTCATGTTGCAAAACTTTTGCAGTGCAAAACTCGCATAGTGCTGCACTAATAAATAACATAGTGCGCAAAAAATACAAAACAACATTAGACATCTCTAATGGATTCTTTTGTCAAAACATAGCACCAGAGAGCAGATATTTGTCTGCATTCTCAATAAATGGCACTCAAAAACAATTCTGTCGGTTAGCCCAGGGGTACAAGAATAGCCCAGGGGTATTCTCAGCGAGAGTAACAGAATTACTACAAACATATGATGACGAAGCATTATCTTATGTCGACGACATATACTTAACAGATGATGACTTGGATACTCACTTGAAGAGAGTGAACACCATAATACTTGGGTTCGCAGCAGAGGGTTACAAATTCAACTTTAAAAAATCCAGAATTGCCCATCTAACAGTCCTGTTCTTAGGATACGAATTATCAAGTGAAGGCAAAAGCCTGGCTGACAATTTCCTAGAGAAATGTGCCGTACTCCAAGCACCTAGAACACTAAAAAACCTACAGTCAATTCTAGGCTTCCTAAATTTCGGAAGAACATACATTGCAAATTACGCAGAAAGGGTCAAACCCCTTTATGATCTAATAAAACCAGATTTTAAAAGAACCAATTGGACTCAAATACACACAGAAATTTTGAGATCCTTACAAACAGACATGTTAATTAAAACAAAATTAGAAACACGTGATAACACACGCAATCTTGTGATTCGAGTCATCCCAGGAAGATGCGGATTCACATACCTGACCTCTAATGAGGGAGAAAAGGTACCAATTGCATTCAAATCACACTTGTACACAGAAGCTGAAAAGAAATTCAGCATTAAAGAAAACATTGTTCATGCAGTTCAAACCGCAATAGCTAGAGAAAAAGATCAAGCGGACGGTAGACGTATCATAGTCAGAACAGCAGAATCAGCCTTTGAGGCATTAACAACACCTTGTAATTTACCAACAACAACATTGAATCCGGAATGGATACAATGGGTGAATTCAATTACAACGGACAAAGTATACTACTACTTTGATCCAGAACTAAAGGAATTGAAAAATCTAGAATATGAAAGAACATTCCCTCTGCCTATCGACATTCTGCCCTTACGACAATACGCTTGTGTAATCTATACAGACGGACATGCTCAACCCTCCGTTTGGGGAGAACAAGCATACAACCCAACATGTGAGATTACAAAAGAAGTGTGGCGCGGAGGTAAACTAAGACCTCTATTAACAAAAACACACTCAGTAGAAACTAATTCAGAACAACAGACTGAAATAATAGCATTGAAAATGGCGCTAGATAATGCGGATCGCGAATTCCCGACACTTATAGTGTCCGATTCATATTACTGCGTCAAATCATACAACAACGATTTGCAGACATGGATTCAAAACGGTTACAAAGATGACACAGGTGCAACAATAAAGCGAAAACTGCTTTGGGAACAAATAGCTCTTTTACAAAAAGAACTACCAAAGACTCACGTGACACACTCACTGAGTCATCAGCGTGATGGCGTTCACGTTGCAGGGAATTCATTGGCTGAGACAGCCACAGCGGTAGCAACTAAATCGGCTTCCGTAGCTCGAAAAAAGCATACAGTGAAGTATATTGACGGTGAAACAGTGCTGGCGGTGAAAACGTCATCAAAAGGCGACTGCTCAGCGCTACCGATCAACTATCCACTCAATTATACATACATAATCGATGCAAACTCCGTCCCTTTTGCTCGAATCCCTGGAGTGGGGGATAGAGTGATTCCAAACATGGACAGGAGAAACTTGTTAATAGCAGACGCACATATGGGCGAGGGTCTAAGACACCTCAAACTAAAAGATTCTCTGGAAGAATTACAATCAAGGTACTGGTGGCCAGGCATGAGCCTGCATCATACCATTTTTGTAAAGAACTGCCCAAACTGTAACAGAAATCGCAGTGGTGAGAGAAACAGTGTAATACCGTGTCGTTTCACTCCAGAAAAGATCAACAGTAAAAAGCAAAGCGTCCGATTAACATATACAGGCTAGTTTCCACTTATAATGTAGATCATCAGCACTCGGCTGACATCTGGACTGTTATACAAAGATTTGCGAGTCTAAATGGCATATACGCTAAGAGCATGCTATGTTTGACCATTGTTTTCAATCTGGCCCTTCAGCCTGAGGGGAAAAATGGCCAAGTGAGCATAGCACAGCGGGACTCTTCTCACTTCCTTCCTGAGGGATACGGGATGGTGTAAAGAAAAAACCAAGGCATACAGCTATCTATAACAGAAAGGATATTAGGTTCGGGAGCTGGGTGGGTCAAACATCTAATAAGTGTCCAACGTAGTCTAAATAACTTGCCAAGAAATTCTCTGAAGGGATTCAGTCCGTACGAATTATTATTTGGAACTAGGATGTTAGTCTTAGACCTCGACAGTCAGACTTCAGTGGTGAAGGAAAAAAGCTTTGATATCAAAGATCGTTTGGCTGTTTTGCAGGACTTAAACGAAACAAGAAAAGACCTGAGCAACATAAAGTTGAAACAGCAGCCAACAACCACTGAAGAACCACCACCTGTCCCAGCAAGACCTGTCTGGATTCCAAAAGTCGGGGATCTAGTCAGAGAAAAGATCGCGGTAAAGAAGGAATTTGGGCCTTCTTACAGAAAAGCAGTTCCTGTCTTGTCTGTCAACGGGACAAGATCAGTTGTACTACCGCCGCTTGCTGGTAAAAAGGAGAACCGAGTTGTATCCATCGACCTGGTAAAACCACAACATGTGGCCGATAACAAATAGTAGGCCAAGTGGACTCCCGAGAACTAGTAGAACACCAAGATTTGCTACTAACACAGAGGTTCAATCTAAGAGGCTAATCACATTCGAAACGCCTACAGAACTACAACAAGGACTATGCAACAATGCAATGGAACTTAGACCTCTGAAAACCCAAATAAAAACATTTAGCAGAGACACACCAATCTATAATGAAGTAACAAACGACTATGCAAGAAACAGTAATCCTGAAACAATTGGAACAATTGACAGAACTGCATCCGGCTACTTCATAAACTTCGATGATTCCTCTGAAGGCTTCACTGAATCAAAAACACAGCCATCAACAAAAACCTTTAAAGATAAAGTTAAAGTACTTTTGAAACAACTGAAAGAAACATATCTAATTTCTCCATGGATTGAATTTTGGGTGGGTTTTGGTGCATTTATCCTCACACTTTGGCTCATCATGGTACTAACTTTGGGACGCTTCATTGAGGGAAAATATGCTAAAATGGACACAGCAAGTCAGAAAATCAACTTGATCCTCAAACCACACACATCTTCACACGTCGAGAAAAGAGAACTTTCTTCAGTCAACTTCACAGCCAATCCTATACCGGGTGGGGTAGCATGGGACAAAACTGACTACGAAATTTATGGGCCGGTTGAAATCCTGAAATATCCACACCAAATTAAGATCTCGTTGAGTGACTTTGTAAAACCAAGCTCATTTGCTGATGATTGGGACTTTGAAAGTATAAATAATATGATGTCTGACTTAGTGATGTCTGCTAAATTTACCAAACATGATTATTTGCAGGGTTCGACAAATTATGATAGTATGTACTGTTATAACCACTATGGTAACCATTTTCTACATAGATCTGCACAACCTAGAAATGTTTTAAATTATAATCAATGGGAACATTGTGCAACCCCTCCAAAAGGAAGCTCAAGAACCGTTTATGACAAATACTCATACTTTTCAGGTTTTAACACAAGTAATGCCGAAACATTTTATTTCAAATTGTCAAATAAGACAGGGACAAAGACCATGATAACAAACACGAAATTGATATATTCAGACTCATTCTTTGAACAAATGAATACTTTTGGTTTTGATTATTGGGACAAAAATGTTGAAGTAAAAAGTGTTTGGGGTACAAAAGAATGGCAAGTACAGGGTATAGAATCTTTGTTTAGAGCCTGCATGATCCCAGAACAAATTATATTTTTAAATGACACTGTTCAACAAACTACCTGTCTTGGCTTAGCCAAAATCAAAGACTTAAATAAACCGTCTATTCCAAAACCAACAATGAACAGCAATAGCTCCACAGATGAAGAGATAGACGTAAATTATGTATTAAACCAAAACAGAACACATCCTGATTGGAAAAAGTGGTTGATCTGGCCCACAGATACTAATATCTGTCAAGACAGATTCCTGAACAAAACACAGGGGTTCCAAATGACCAGGCCAGACCCTAGATATTCCCAAAGACAACACCCAGGAATAATAACCACCTACAGTGTGGGAAAATTATGCCTTCAGTGGCTACAGACTTCCACACTGGCAGAAATTAAGCAACACCTAACTTTACTTACTGATGGTGCTGACTTGCGTGATTTCATTATGGGACCGCGCAAACAGCGTCAGAAACGTTTCATAGCAGCCTCTGTATATGCAGCATACAACGAGGCCTGGAAGGTAACTCAAATTGAGACAGCAGAAAGAATACGGGAAATTGACCGTATTAATTTGGAAAAATCACTTTCTGTAGTGGACAATGGGTTAATGACTCTGTCCTCCAGAATTTTTTCTCTGGACAGCATTGTGTCTTCAGCAATCGACATAATATCGCAAGACTTGCTGTTGTTACAACACGGTCAGTCTCAATTGCGTTCTATTGTACAGCTTGGCTGGACGTTACAAAATCTGCGTTCAGGCTATGTGCCTTGGCGTTTAATCAACACAACGTCACTATTCAATATCTTTAACCTTACTGATAAACAAATCAGTATGGCACAAAAGGGTGCTGATTATACAATCCTGAGCATTGAGAAACTCGAGAGATTACCAGTGACAATGTCAGAACGACCTGTCAGTGAATGGATAATACATGGGATAATTAATATTCCAATATCAACCTTCAGGTTTCAATACTGCCAAAAATATATACAGGCTGGCATGTACGAAAAATTGGGAAAGGGGTACATTAAAACAACATGGAACTTGCCCTATTCACATGCATGTGTCAGTAATAAAGGACAGAAAGTGTTTCTTAGTGGCAATAATTGTGCAATGTCACTGAGCGGTACACTTCTGTGTAATGGAATTAGTTTGCATGGAGCCTGTGAAGGGAACTCAAATAACCTTTCATGTCACCAGCTAGGCGCACCTGCAACAGAGATAGAACCATTCTTTCAAATACTCTATAATGGGAGTTACATTCTAATTGTAGATCGCAGATGCTGTAGTCTTATGCCCGGGACTCCTTATCTCGTAACTACGACTGCGAAGGTCAAGTGCTGTGGACGCTTATTGTTCCCCAGCTCCCTTCCAGACAGGGAGGCAAGGGCATGGCCCAACTTGAAAATTACTTCTATTCGAATAGATACTTTAAGCAGAATGAAAACAGTGCTTCTTCAGACGCCGACCAGACTCACGTCATCAAAAGAAACGTATGATCTCCTAGTCGCAAGGACGACTGCAGAGATTCACTCCTTATTATCAACTAATTCCCCCATACATTTCGCAGAAATCCTGAATGAAATCTTAAATATTTCTGATACCAGTGGAGTCTCAAAAGTATTTAAGACAGTATTTTCGATGGCATTAACACCATTCAAAGCCATACTGGGTATTTTTCCAGATTTCGTCCATTCGATTTTTGGCGGACTTCCCCTCATCTTAGGACTAATTGCAGGAATCCTATTCCTAGTCCTTATATTTCGTTATGGCAAACCATGTCACAGACAAAACACCTGCGACAAGGGAAGAAACAATCCTAGCCATTGGATACCGGGACCGGATATCAAAAATCCTGGGACTATCCCGGCTTAGAGACCTGAACATGACTTGGTTTCTTTCATTTCGACCAATGTGGCATCGATGTGTTTTACCTGTATTAAGGTGCTTGCTATGCGGAGAAGAATGCGTGTTAGACACCTGTCTGACTCTACAATCAGATGCGCCAATGGATGCAGAAACATTGTTGAGTCCAATAAAGGCTCATGCTTTGTGCTGCCCTCATCGGCTACCAATCCTGATGACGGCATTCGTGGAAGCTTCACCACTACGATTAAGGGGTAGTGAAGTTCAAGATGAAAGCAGCATTGATCAGGTACGACCTTCTGTCAGCAATACTAATCAAAACGTCAATGGAAACAATCATGCGCACGAATGCATGGTTACATCTTTTTCCGAGTTGGTGGAACTCTCCCAGGAAGCTGTTGACAGCTTTTTTGACAGTCTAAATGATATGATGTTCTCACCAGAGCAGAAATAGAGACTTTTGAGCAAGCTCGCACACGGCGTTCCCTGAATTTGGCCTTCAACTAGAATAGCAAAATACCATGAACGATTTTCCCTCCAGTTCACGGACAGCAATTTTTTTTCAGCAGCCCCGAAATATTTTTACGAATTTTTCGGGACACTTATTTTCTGCTTAAAGTAAGAACTATTCTTAGAGAACTAAATTTTCTATTTTTAGATACTTTATAGACATTAGCTGCCCGCTGGAATGTTCATAATTATTTTATTCTGTGATGGAATGGTCTCGACCCTTTTTTCTGTATTAAGAGCCATTTCATGTGTAAATTCTCATATACAAATTAGTGATAATGTATAGATATGCGTGATTACTTTAGCGTTATTCTACAGCTTGAGTGCATATATTACATGTGACTGTTTTTTCCGTATATTTGATAATTTCAAAATGCATTTATGTATTTTGGGGTGGTAAGGTATACACGATACTCTACAGTATGTTTTACTATGCATAGATTCGTAAATATGTCCATAGTTAGCGTGGAGTGGGTGTGATGTATTCCTATAGGTTCTGTATCGATCCCCCTATTCCTGACCCTATTCTGGTTAACAAGTTAACTAGCAGCCATCCCATGAGGCAGAAAACCCCCATGATGCAGGAACCGTTATCTGATAAAGCCACACTACGGCACAGGAACGTGTTATCTGATTAGGTCATAACGCTTGCCATCTAATTAGACAAGCGATATTCCTCCAGCCCCTGATAAGGCATACGGAGTTCTCAAAACAAATCAAACCTATGACAGACCTGGGAAAAACCCTGCGGCCATTGTTTTGATTTCACCGAGAACTTCAGCAAAAGAATGTGCTAACGACCAGGTCGTATGACATCCTTATTGACGTATCTATGTCCATCCTTATGTCAATCTCGGCACCTTAAAGGTATAATATTACCGATATTGCCCTATGCAAACACACGCGGTGGTGACGAGATCGGAGCAGCCAGACTTGCCGAAGCCCAGAGCAGAGCAGACCCCGCTGGCGCAGCCCCGCCTTCCTGACGCACTGAGAACGAGACGCTGCTTTCTCCTGCCGAGAAATCCAGCTCCGGCGCTTCCGGGTAGCCCTCGCAGGCAGCCTGGAATATCGAGACCAGAGACGAGAGATACCATCCCATATTCATCCTAGATTCCAGGTACAGAACTGAATAACCCCTTGCAGAGAATTCTTTAGTCAGTCACTTGGCAAAACAAACTTAACTTAAACTGTAACTTTCTACTCCCGCCCACGTATTAGGCTTAGGTCAGGTACACGGGGTAGGCGTAGTTAGAAACACCAGTTGAGTACGATTAGTCAAATGTAAATGTGTATGTATTCATTTTATTTGTTTTATTGTTTTAAACCTTCATATGGCTTAGAAACCATATCAATGTTTTTACAGTATTATTTTATACTTCTGCTTTTATTGTATGCACTTTACTTAACCATAAGTATTGCAATAATATCGATCCATTTCTCTTGTATGAGAAAAGAGACTGATCAATAAATAACATCTTTTATTGAACACGCCTGTCTCTTCCTTTCTCTACAATCTGGTGAGACTAAGAATGCACGTACTGACTGAGTAAAATAAGTCGTCTTTTGTTTTCACACGACTCTAGAGATACACTCTTGATTAGGGGAGAGCAAAGTTGTCATGTTCTATGGTTGTCAGAAACTAAATCCCTTCTTGTCTATCCAGGGAGGTTCAACTCCTCCTTGCCTATTCGAGAAAGTTTCTAGTGAACTCTGAGCTAGCTGGCAAAACCCAAAACTTTAAGTCTAATATCGACAGTAGTAGACCTAGTTAACGTCTGGTCTAGGCCTATACTATTGAAGGTATTATTCCAATGCGCAGAGCCTGTTGGGATAATAGGAACTACACTACAGTAGTGCAGTGAAGCTTTGCACACTCCTGGTATCACCCTGATGCGAGAATATCTTACTCTAAGCCAGAGGCAGATCTAGTCCTTCCTTCCACACGTAGGACTGTGTTGCCGAAGGGATTTCCGAGAGACCCCCAAGACATACAAATGGTATCAACCACTAGCTGGGCATGTAAGAGATTGGCACGAGTAACCAGAGACCACAAGTTATACTCCTCGGCCATATCAATAGATAATAATCCATGGTTACCCATCACCAAGGAAAAGTTGGTGAGATGCACAATTAGTAAATACTCACGAAAAACAATGGGAGAGCTATTCCCAGGGGCCCATGTTTTTTCTTGCATGGAAGAGGACAGGTTTAGTGGGGCACCCTTCATGGATTACTTCGTGCTCAGTAGACTCTGCAGTACATTAAAAGCTAGGATAATGGCATTCCTTCTCGAACCAGAGTAATTTGCACCATTGACCCTGCTAATCACTCAGGAAGAGGGAGGTCATCTCATTTCTAAATTGTACAGAGCCTCAATTACGTTAGTTCCCAGCAAAGACACAAAATTACGTGAGGCATGGGAACGAGATCTAGGCCACCCAGTGGAGGATGAACACTGGGTTCATTGTTGTACCCAAATTAAGGAGGTCTCCCTAAACAGTAAACATAATCTATTTAACTTTAAATTTCTACGGAGAGCTTACATGTCCCTCGCAGCGCTAGTGACTAAATTGCTTAACGCGGGCTCAGGGTAGATCAGTAGTATTTGGCGAACAAGTGTGTTTTCAAAGCTTTCCTAAAGGACATAAGATTACTGTTTCCTCGAATAGGAAGGGGGAGGGAGTTCCAAAGTCTGGCTGCCGAGTGAGAAAAGGAACGGCCGCCCCAGCGGGCTCTATTGATTTTAAAAGAAGTAGCCAGCTGGAGGGTGCCAGAGCGAAGGGGGCGAGATGGAACATAAGGCGTAACCATAGAGTGCTGAATTGCCGGGCCTGCTCGATGAAAGGATTTGTGCAAAATGCACAAAGCCTTAAATTGCACTCTGGCAGCCATTGGGAGCCAATGGAGCTCTTTTAGGGCCTTCTTCGCTGACTGCCAACGGGGCAGGTTGTACAGTAAGCGGGCCGCGCTATTTTGGGTAACCTGGAGCCTCTGTATGACCGAGGCCGGGGCTCCCAAATAGAGAGCGTTCCCATAATCCAGGCGGGAGAGTATCAGGGCCTGGACCATGATCCTCCTCGCCTGGAAAGGGAGCAAAGGAAGCACCTTACGGAGCATCCTCATTAGCCCAAAGCAGGTGGCGGCAGTCTTGGTGGCTTGAACCGAGAAGTCAAGTGCAGTGTCGAGCCAGATCCCAAGGCTCTTTATCTGGGACTTCGGGGCGGGAGGCAAGCCTAAACATGGTGGCCAGATGGATGCAAGAGCAGACGGGGAGGATTACCAAGAAGGATAATGTCTGTCTTCTCCCCGTTGAGTTTCAAACAGGAAGCTTGCATCCACCTGGCAACAGCCTCTAGACAGGGACCTAAGGTGTTGGATGATCCTTCTGAGTGGTCTAAAGAGACCACCAGCTGTGTATCATCCGCGTAGGTGACAATACGCACACCAAAGGGATGTACTATCCTGTCCAGAGGTTCCATGTAGGCATTGAATAGGGTGGGACTCAGGGAGGAGCCCTGAGGGACCCCGCACCTGAGTGTATGTTTGGGAGAAGTTACCTCACCCTCAAAGACCTGAAAGAATCGCTCGCTCAAGAAGGATGCCAGCCATTCCAGGGCCGCGCCCAACACGCCCATGCCCGCCAATCGTTGTAATAGCGTGGCATGGTTAACCGTGTCGAACGCGGCGCTGAGGTCTAATAAGATGATGGCCACCTTTCCTCCCCGATCCAGTATGGCTCTTGCTTCTTCCGTTACCGCTAGAAGAGCGGTTTCGGTTCCGTGTTGAGGACGAAATCCTGTCTGGGAGGCACGCAACAGACCATTGGATTCCAAATAGTCCGTTAAGATGTTATTAACGTGCCTCTCAAGCAGTTTACTCAGCCACGGAAGTAACGAAATAGGGCAGTAGTTAGCCAAATTCCTCTGGTCCAGGGTGGGCTTTTTCAGCAATGCCCTCACCATAGCACACTTCCAGGAAGATGGAACAGATTTAGAAACGATGGAAGTGTTAAGGACTTCTAAGATGACCGGACGAATAACGTCCAGGACCTTGATAAGGGTCTGAGGGGGTGCTGGGTCATTAGGCGACCCAGAGGTGACCTTAGAAATTAATCTGTCAAGACCACAGGCGTCGAGGAGTGGAATTGTATCAAGTCCACAGGGGACCGAGGAGTCAGAGATTTTGGGTGTAGAAAATCCTGAATCGTCCTTGGGATTGCTAAATAAGGAATATATGGTCTGAATTTTTTCAAAAAAGAAAACAGCCAGCTCATTGCAGCGGTCTTGCGCGCCTTCAGCGGAGGGACGCTCGGCAGAAGGTGAAATGAGGGACTTTGCTATCTTAAAAATTTCCCTTGGAGCGTTGGCCGCTGCATTAATTTTCCCTTCGTAAAAGAGAACTTGTGCTATCTTGATCTCCGATTTATAAAACTTTATTGCAGCCCTATATTCAGCTTTCCTAGGCTGAGAATGGTCCTTCCTCCAGGCTCTCTCAAGTTTACGGCACTCAAGTTTTATAGACCTAAGGGCAGGTGTATACCATAGTGCAACTTTGGGTCTTCTTATGGATTTACAGGGGCATTTAGGGAAGACCTGGTCAAGAGTACTGGAGATCCAGTTGTCAAAGTTATTAGTGGCCGAGGCGGGATTAAAGGCCTTCCTCGGTGGATCTCGGGCAAGGGCAGCTATCCAATCAGGGAGGGAGAGTGAAGACCATTTCCTTCCCAGGTGCTTGGCGGAGTCTTGAGAGGAGGAGGGAAGATTGGAAAGCCAGGTAAAAGGTATTAAAAAATGGTCCGTCCAAGGTAATGGGACCGGCGTCTCTACAATAAGGTCTATGTTACTATAAATATGATCAAGAAGATGTCCCCTATTATGGGTTGCCTGATGGCCCCTTTGACAAAGATCAATCGCTTGCAAGTTAGAACGTAGGTTATTGGCTGACGTATCATGGGGGTCATCAAGATGGAGGTTGAAATCCCCAAGCAGGGTAAAATTAGACGAGGTCAGCACAACACTTGCAGTGAGGTCAGTGATCTTAGTGATAAAGTTATTAAGGGTGCCTGGTGGACGGTAAACCAAAATACCAGAGAAAGTGATGGTAGGGGAAAAATCTAACGAGAAGTGTAAACTCTCGCAGGCCGGTGAGGTAGTTGGAATAAAACGACACCTAAAGCTATCTCTATATATTATGGCCAGACCACCACCTCTCCCAGACTGACGGTCAAGTCGTTTGAGGGTATAGCCTTGAGGTGTGACCCACGTTGTAGTCGGGTCATTGTCCATCTGAAGCCAGGTTTCTGTAAGAAAAAGAGCATCAGGATTGAGCTCTTCAATCAGCATGTACAGCTCAGTAAAGTGTTTCGGTAGGGACCGACAATTGAGGAGATACAGTCTCCATTTCTGTACAGAGGGAGAATGGCAACTGTATGGGAGAGAAGTACTCCACTTGCAATATTTACAATAATGTTCTAAATTGGTGGGGGACAAAGAGTGACAACAAGGCAGACTGGTGGAGGGTCGTAGGGCATGTAGCAACGAGGAGTTGTAGGTTATGCGATTCCCTACCATGGTAATAGTCGGGTCCAGGGCCAGCGAGAAGCGTCTGGACGCGGACTGGCGCAGACTGGCTTCTCTTTGGCGCCTCTTCGGAGCGTCTACGGCGCTACAGCTGCGCGTCACCGCTGCGCGGGGAGAAGAGGGACCATATAGATTAGGCGAAGGTGGAGACTAGCACGTCAACCTCCCCAAGATGGCCGCCCTAAATGGAGCAACCAGGAAGTGGTGCCGCTTGACCTCCCTCCACAACAATCAGCACAAGAAGCTGCGGTGGACCGGGGAGTGGGCGAGCAAAATGCAGGTAGGATCTCAACAAGTGAAGATAAAAACACAATTTATCACAATCAGAGGTAAATGTTTAAAAAAGCATTAAAACGCTTGTAGCAGTCCTATTCACTGCCAAGCGCGAGCGCAGCGATCTTCGTTAGTCAATTATCGCACGCGAGTGACTCCCGCCCTAATGTAGTGAGGGCGAAGGGGGAGACTAGCACGTCAACCTCCCCAAGATGGCCGCCCTAAATGGAGCAACCAGGAAGTGGTGCCGCTTGACCTCCGTCCACAACAATCAGCACAAGAAGCTGCGGTGGACCGGGGAGTGGGCGAGCAAAATGCAGGTAGGATCCCAACAAGTGCAGATAAAAACACAATTTATCACAATCAGAGGTAAATGTTTAAAAAAGCATTAAAACGCTTGTAGCAGTCCTATTCACTGCCAAGCGCGAGCGCAGCGATCTTCGTTAGTCAATTATCGCGCGCGAGTGACTCCCGCCCTAATGTAGTGAGGGCGAAGGGGGAGACTAGCACGTTAACCTCCCCAAGATGGCCGCCCTAAATGGAGCAACCAGGAAGTGGTGCCGCTTGACCTCCCTCCACAACAATCAGCACAAGAAGCTGCGGTGGACCGGGGAGTGGGCGAGCAAAATGCAGGTAGGATCCCAACAAGTGCAGATAAAAACACAATTTATCACAATCAGAGGTAAATGTTTAAAAAAGCATTAAAACGCTTGTAGCAGTCCTATTCACTGCCAAGCGCGAGCGCAGCGATCTTCGTTAGTCAATTATCGCGCGCGAGTGACTCCCGCCCTAATGTAGTGAGGGCGAAGGGGGAGACTAGCACGTCAACCTCCCCAAGATGGCTGCCCTAAATGGAGCAACCAGGAAGTGGTGCCGCTTGACCTCCCTCCACAACAATCAGCACAAGAAGCTGCGGTGGACCGGGGAGTGGGCGAGCAAAATGCAGGTAGGATCCCAACAAGTGCAGATAAAAACACAATTTATCACAATCAGAGGTAAATGTTTAAAAAAGCATTAAAACGCTTGTAGCAGTCCTATTCACTGCCAAGCGCGAGCGCAGCGATCTTCGTTAGTTAATACCACATATGCCCGAAGTGCTGCACACAGCGTGTAGACTTTGCCCACTTGACTTGGAATTGTGCAAAGATAGGTGACTATTGGAGGAAAGTTTACACTACACTGTCACGAATGATAACATAAGGTATCAATGCATTGCCAGAAGTTGCCTTGATGAGTTATGCACGTAATTTTCCAAAACAAGTGCACAGATTTGTTGCCATTGCCCTTTTATTAGCTAAAAGAGAAATTGCGCTAAGCTGGGGCAATAAGAGTATCCCTACAACTAAAGCATGGCTTAATAGTCTGATCTAGTGCAATATAAATAGTGATTTATTCACAACACCAATGCACCCTGTATCGAGTCCCAAGGATATCTGGGCAACATTGAAGAACTATCTACTGACAATAGAAGCTGCGCCCACACAACAGTCCCCCACAGGGATTGTCCCCACTGGGGTGGGATGAGCCTCAAGCTGACAGATATGAATATTGTTCAGTTGAATTAATATAGCATTACTATGTGAAATGCTGTACTGGGTGGAACAGCCTGAAATGGTCTGGGATCAAGACTCAATAGACACCACGGATCTTACACTGTTGATATGCTAAGATTGATGCATTTGCATAACCACAATAAGTACTTGTCATATATGTTTGTTTTATGTAACATGGAAAATGGTAAAGGAAACGTAATATTGATTGACAGCATGGTGGACGCGATATCAACAGCTTTATCTTTTGACCCCGGTGTCATAAGTGCCTGTAAATATTGTTTAGCTCATTAAAACCATGCGGGCTAAAGTGCATTCTAGAGAGTGAAAGGTACGTTTGCAAGCATGAGGAAGGTAGCTTTTAGCAACTAAGGGGCATATTATCAAGAACGACGTTAAAAATGATCGCCGGTTTAGTAGCAGAAAACTGCCGCTAAAGTGGTGATAATGGGCTTAATAATATGCCCTTGAGAATTCCAATAGAAGTCGATGTCCTGGTGTGAACATGGGCTTCAGCGGCAGTTTCCTGCCGCTAAACCGGCGATAATTTTAACGCCGTCCTTGATAATATGCCCCATCATCTTTTAGTTAAACGTCCTGCTGCTACTTATCTTAGCTACATCATCTGTGCATTGGCCTAACAAGCAGTGGCAAAGCTAATATGTCTCGCCTTTGGGATTATTGGCTCTGCCATTGCCTTTTGTTCATGATGGACAGCATGAGCATTGCCAACTTTGGAAATGATTTGTAGTCATTCTGTATGCTGTATAGCAGTGTGACTGCTGTGCAGCATGGCTAAAACAAATAATGAAAAAGGACTATGATACATCCAGCACTGGATGCACTTTAGAAAAAAAGCGCATTAGCCTAGTTGAGACAAAGTGCTTTTTTAAATTAGTGTTAGTCATACAGCAAAGCATGCGCGTTGCTGTACAGCATGGCTACAAAACATTATCTAAGCTAATAGATCTCATGAGCAAGACATATTGGCTTTGCCAATGGTTGTGTGTAATGCCATCTGTCATCCATTCCTATATGTCACATTTCTTATTTGCAATTGTGATTTAAATTGCCTAAAATAAGAATAGTACCTTTTTCTGCCTTGCAGACATTTTTGACAGTGTTTAAGCAGTGCAGAGAATGTGCCAAGCAGTTCTTAGGAGCTGACCCTGCGTGTATCAAGTTTGCTGAGCTTTTATTCTTTGAGTCTTTCTCTTTTTTGTGTTAAAATTCATATCCAACCATTGAAACTGAAGAATTATTCCCTATCCTTGACAGCGATAAAGGGCATAGGACACCCTGGAGTTTGTGAATGAAACAGGATCTGTGGCCTTTTGGTCAGAGACCCTGGTCAGGGACTGATTCTGCTCACTGGTCTGCCCATTGGTATACGTCAAAGGTTTGCCCGCTCTTTTAAATAGCACTTCAGAGGAAGCTCTATGAACATATGTATGTGCAATAATCTTTTGGAGGAAAGCACTGAATGAAAAGGAATGGAATGCTTTAATATCAAAGAACCTTTTCCAACCACAAGACACTGAAGTAAACTACTCCTGCCACAGAACCTCATAACAAGCGTAACATGAAATTACTGAGATTACACCCACATAATGGAAATCCCATCTGGGCCTACATGAGTCTCTATCTTTGCTACCACAGTTTGTTGGGTTTGGAGTGAATGCAAAGACAGTAACCAAAAGTCCCATCTGATCTCCATCGTAACAAAGTGCATATCAGAAATGTAAAGGGCGGCCAAGGTTTGAAAACGAAATGTGGTACCAAAACATTACAAGAACGTGTTTTAATCCATATTTCGTTGAGGCATTTGCATACAAATCTGAAGAAAGAGTACACAAGAAAGTCGGACAGCGATCAGTCTGGATATCTTTCCACCACTGGGTCTTGAATATTTGTCACAGAACTAATGCAATCTGCAACTGTAGATTGGAGTCACTCGAGTTGTGGGCTAGAGACAAATCATCTGTGAGGCTCGGGCTCTCCTTTTCAGGCCCTGGTCTCTGAGATCACAATTATGTCAGATGAGCATCAGTATGTTTGAGAGCCTCTTACCTTTACCATCAGTTATACAGTCTTCTTACCTCCTAGAAATCAGGTCTCTTTTGTGGTCTTCTTTTTATCCCTGTGGGAGAACGTGGTTTAGATCACAGTGGATAACACTGCTATTATGTTAACCTGAACAAGCAGATAGGGAGTTGGCTTCATAACCTATGGGTTCTTGCAGCATTGCTTTGGGACTCATCTCTCTAGAAAGCTGCTCTTTCAGTAATATCCCATCAACTCAGGTAGAACAATATAGAAGCAGGTGCTTCAAGCAGACCCCGACGTGCACCACACAAGTGGACAATTTGTCACATTGTGGTACGATTTTCCAGAATGACTTTCTAACAAGCGCTCAGGTTCCTAATCTCTTACTTGAGGGAAGAGCAGTGTTCTTCATCGCTCCTTAACAATGATGAACTTAAGTAAGTGAGTTCTGTAAATCAACTTCATGCACATTATTGTATACTAGAACTAAATATCGCCCTCTTGTGTGCAGCTGGAAAAAAATTCCATCAGGAAGTTCAATAAAGCAAATTGCCTTGAATTCCTTACTGGGCCCTGTTGAAACCTGAGTCTGCTAAAATCTTCTTTAAATAGTTTGCTCTTCATTCACTAGCCTTATACAAGAATCTTAATAAGTTCCCACAGCCTATCCTTTAATTGATGCAGCTTATCGAATTATACAATTAAACAAATTTAATTATACAATTAAACACATTATACATTTGTATGAAAGATGACTGCTGGGAAGTGACTATGATGGATTGTTATCTCACCCTCCTCCATCTTTTCAATGGAATTCGAATTGATTGGCTAAACTGAAAAAAACAATCAACTCTGGCAGAAGAACTAGTTCCTTTCTGGCTTTGTCTTATAAAAAAGTATCATCGTCTGCAAGAACAAAGTACTTCAGGTGTTTCCTTCTTTATTTCAACAGAATTAGTGCTTTGTTTGAGCACAGACTTCAAGGTTAATTGGCTGAAGAATCATTCCATATTTGAGAAGTTACTGGATTATTAAAATTAACACATTTCTTTTGAGTTACATGCCATTTATCTTTCTCAAGCAGCAAAGTCAGGAAATTCACTATCAGTGGGCAGATAATTTCCTGCAATTTGTTACTGCGATGCTATCATTAGAGAACGCAGGGCTCCAACATGATATATGGGAGCATGTGAGGATACGGTTCTATTAGTATCCTAGGTGTATGACCAAGAGATACAAAAGGAGTCTGCAACAGGTTAGATCGAGAATCGACACAATGGAGGCTCACCGCTATGAGTTAATTACCCATAGTAAACTACCAATGATATATACTTAGAAGGGGACGGAAACTATAGGGTCTGAATAAGTAATATACCATGTATGCATACTGTCGTGCAGGCAACCCGTCATACACTTACATGCTTGTTCTCTCTCTTCAAGTGTGTGACTGCAAGACGGCACCTCCCGCACAAACCACATGACCCTTAACAATAATATCAGATGGTAAGCGCAAGTCTGGCTGAGTATGATTGACACAGTATGGAGGTGATTGAAAGAGAAACAAACTCACAGCACAGACCAACCACCTCACTGATTTATGAACCTGAACCTAGAATTTATCACGACATAGAAAAAAGAACACTGATTTTAATAGAGTCAAATCATAAACTACATTAGCATAAATCCCACGTTCACCATGGGATCACCAAATCCACTGTGTTTAAGGAAGAGAAATTTATAAGGAAGTTTGTTGTCAGATTGATAATCACGGATTAAAGATAAATGTAAAATGCAAGGAAATGGTCCAACATTATGAATATTTGAGATGCTTGAAAAGAGTCAGGATGAATGAGAGAAGTAAAAGTTGTCTCTCTGTCTCTCTCCTTTCATAGAAGATCTACTGAAGAAAATATCAAGACAGGTGAGAGCATTAGGCCTGCGTACACAGTAAATAGCAGGGATACATTAAACATAGCCCTGATGAAGGCCCAGACCCGATTGGGCTCCCAGAGAGGGACGAAACATGTTGTCACAGAAACAAGGGTACAATTGAATGATTGAATTCAATAAAACCCAGTAAACTCACATTTCATTCATACCCCAGGTACCTTCCAAATAAAGCATAGCCTTTGGGTATGCCTTCAGGTATTTCAAAACATCACTCATCTGGATTCCTGCTTATCCAGTTTTGCTTTATCTAGGAACTCCCATTCCAACTATGGTTGAGTCCGCCTGGGTGGTATCATCTTACCCGGGTGTGGATAGGTGCCAATGATGAAGCACGTCATGATAAGTGAGTGAGGCATATACTCCAATATCTTTGGATACTCCGAACTTGCAGGACAGAGCAGAGGTAAAACATAACTTCTTGACCTAACAAGAAGGCCAGAGCGTCTTGATAGTACTTTTAAGGCATCAGTTGATTGTGTGTGTGAGCAATTTCCTGCAATTAACAGTCACAAGAAATTAGTTTATTTATTCGTTCCTAGAGACTCATTTCACCCTTGAAGGGCTTCCAAAGACACATGACCATTGCAGCAATGTATAGATCAAAAGCAGGGCCATTCTTCATCATGTGTTAGTAATAATTATTCTCTTGATCTATCTTCTAGGAGAGATGCAACTTAGAACTTCTGCACAGCATATTTGCTTGGTGTCTAGTTAGGCATATGATGTTGCACCACTTCTAAAAGTCTTGGGTTTCAAATCTCATACCTAGTCAGTTAGGAAGGAGAGACACTAGATCAAAACAGGGATAATATATTAACGTCAGGATATTTCCGAAACTCATAGTCCTAGCTCTGTCTTCTTCACAACTAACACACACATCTTGAGCTTGAGAGCACGTGGCACGATTTAATCTTGTATAACAGAAAAAGTAAGTCATAGCTGGTTGGAGATGGTTTGTCACTCAAGAATGGGGCCGGCTGAGGTGTGTGAATGGTGATTTCCACTGGAGGCCGTTATAAACCCTTTAAAGAGACAGTGTTTTACTAGTGATGTTTGTTTTTCTGGCCCTGCCTCTGGCTACAGTAAGTTTCCAACCTGTTGTAAAGGAGGGAGAAAAAGGACCACCAAAAGCTTAACTCACCATTTATGTAATTGTTCCTATTTACCCACATCCTAGTCTCACCTCCCATCATCGGGCACCGCAATCTTCCACTTGGTACCTTAGCCCAGTGGAAGACTGTGGTGGCCTATTCAATCTGTCTCAGTCCTTCACAAAACATGAACGTTCTTCACCTGACATCCTCTATGCTGATGATGGGTGTCTAAGTCTTCCCTCAGGCATAGGAATCCTTAGTTTTGTGCCCCTGGCATTCCAGTTCCTTTGTAATTCCTCGGGAATTCCATTGCTTTCCCTAGTGCCTCAGCCCTTCACCTTTTTGTCTAGTCCCTCCTTTGGCTTACCTGTGCTTCACTTGCTTCCCAACTCCTCTTCTGGCATTTTAGTATTTTGTTTTGCACCTAAGTCCTTCCCCTACTTCCCATACTATTTTATTTTGCACCTCAGTTCTTCCCCTACTATTCCAGCCATTCGCCTGGTTTTCTACTTTTCTTAGTGACATTCGATTTCCTTTTTTCTCTCGATATTTCTGCTTCGTATCACCAGCCCCGCCCCCTCCCCGGTCCAAGGTGGCTTAAGTGGTCATGTACAACTTGTCAAAGAAGTATTGTATCATTTTTGTTCATCATCAATAAAAAATCCGGTACTGTGTTCAAAGCTTGATTGTCTCTCATTTCCTTCTCGCTCCAAGGCACATAAAATTGACTTTGAAAGACCTTCCACGCAGCACTGTTCAACAACATTAGCACCAATGCATTGGTCGAGTCACGATATGATGACGTTCACCTTCTCATACAACAAGTTTCATAATCCTACTAGGAACAGCAAACGACAACGGCAACCAAAAGACTGTACCAAAACTGTAGACAACTAAACACTAAAATACTTCACAATATCTACTTGACTCTGACAAATACCAAGGAAATGTTTCAATCAATGATGATAAACTTCTGCAAGAAGATACTCACCATAAGAAAAAGACACCCACAAAACAAAAGAACCCAAAAGAAAAGATTAGTAACAGTGCATAGTTGTTTTCTTCAATTCCCAAGCTTTGTGATTAGTAAAGTTTGTGAGTTTAAAAAAGAGAAGCGGCTACAGCAGCTCTTCAGTATACTGTGAAAACACTTCAGCTGCAGTACAGAGCCACAGACAGGTAACAAGTGGACCATCTCAGCGTGGCTGCTGTGCACTGTTATTCCTTCTTCCAGATAAACACCCCTCCTGGGGATGGGACTCCCAGTGGCACAGCTACCAAGTAGTGGCAGGGGGCAGTCTTGACAAGTAGAATGTAAATTGCTGCTTCAGAATCGGTGTTGTTCTATTGGTGCATAGATATAGATACACACCAGATGACCATTGTAACCTCATGCCACGTTCTTCTTATGTGGGACATCCAGCTACAAAAAATGGTCATCTCTAAGGGACAGGTAGCCTAAACTGCACTCTGGGTGAAACCTGACTCCGTGCAGACTTAAAAAGATGCATTAAGTTTTTTGCAGCTAGAAGAAATTCAATAAAGTGGAAAATAAAACTACATAACTTTTCAACATTCAACAGTCCCACAATCTCTAGTTCCCGCTCCTAAAATATGTACAAAATGCTAAACTATATGGAGAATCCTTAACATTTCAGATATACAACGTTATTTATGTTCATGTTTTCCATTCTTGCTTATTGGCTGTTTATCTATTCTGTCCATTAACTGTGTTTTTTGCAATTTTCACCCCGAGTGGGCTGGGTATGCTCAGACGTGAGTCCCAGGCTCTCCACACCACTGGAGTCAAGCTATCCAGGCTGAATGAAGGCTGATAGCCAGAAACCGGTCCTTGGATGCTTGATTCCGGTCTGGGAAAGACATGGCTTGGTAGTTCGGACTGGACTGTTCCCATGAGGCACAGGGTCAGAGCTGATTTGCATATAGTCAGTGTCTAACCCAGGGTGGTGTGGAGTGCAAAAAAACGATGGATTTAGGCCCAGATCCTTGTACTGGGGTGAATGTATGACATTGTTCTACATTCTGTCCATCAACTGTGTTTTTTGCAAATTTCACCCCGAGTGGGCTGGGTATGCTCAGACGTGAGTCCCAGGCTCTCCGCACCACTGGAGTCAAGCTATCCAGGCTGATGAAGCCTGATAGCCAGAAACCGGTCCTTGGATGCTTGATTCCGGTCTGGGAAAGACATGGCTTGGTAGTTCGGACTAGACTGTTCCCATGAGGCACAGGGTCAGAGCTGATTTGCATATAGCCAGTGTCTAACCCAGGGTGGTGTGGAGTGCAAAAACTATGGATTTAGGCCCAGATCCTTGTACTGGGGTGAATGTATGACATTGTTCTACATTCTGTCCATCAACTGTGTTTTTTGCTTGTTTATCTATAGATGCTACCTCCCAGATTGTGGCAATTAAGGGACTTTGTAGAGTTGGGTAATGTCATCAAGGCCCATCTCACCAGGCCCAGCAGGTCTAAAAGTTATATCCAGTGTTCTTGCTTCGATGGCACCTGTAGGAAAGAAAACTGTTTATTGGCAGTTGCAGAAGAGAGTGTAGACTTGCTCCGAGAAAGAGGAAATTGAACTTTCAGGAAGACACCTGTGAAAAGCTGATCATCTCTTGTAAGGTCAAAAACACCATCTTGTTCTGAAACATTGTTAATAATAACAAGCCTACCAACTGCCCTTCAAGCAGGCAAGCCACAAATATAGGCCCCGAGCTCTGGGTGAACCTCTTCTAGAAATATACCCCCCTGCGGACATTGCGCTGGAAACCTAAGATCATGTTTTGCCAAGTTTCACGCTTGACAATGGGTTTTACCTGAAGTAAGTGAATAAGGCTATTTGATCTAGCCCAGCAGGCAAGGCGCCTGGTCCTGACGGGGTCCCAGTGGATGGATATAAATGTAACCAGGAGCATTGGGCCACACTACTAATATCAATTACTCTGTAGATCAGGCTTTCCCCTGTCTTGGAAGACTGCACTTATCGGCCCGTGTTTAAAAAAAGAAGTTGCCATGGTGCGTGGTGTTACTCTCTGATTTCGTATCTGGATGGTACCATGAAGTACATAGGCAGGGTCATCATAGAACACCTATCTCTCTGTGTTACAGAAAATAGCATTCTCTCGAGGATACAGTACGAGTTTAGTGCAGGTCTATGAGATGATGGAACAATGCCTTAATCTCCATCTCCTGGTAGGTAAATATACTGTTGTCAAACAGAGTTCCTTATACCTAGCTTTAGGAAGACCTGTCATGTTCCTTTGCCAGTGTGATTAGGTCAAATCTTTGGTCCCTCAGAGAGACTATGGGGGTTGAGAAGCGACTTGTAGATTTTCTGCAGGCACTTCACAGATTTTGCATGCGGCTGCTTGGTCTCCCGCCAAGCAGATCTATGTGTGTGGTACACTAGGACCTGGGCCTGGGTTATGTGGGAGACCTAATCAACCTGGCTCCTCTACAACTGTGGTGTTCAATATAGGTAAAACCCAATGCCACCTTAAATCAAGAAATTATAGAAGATTGTTTAGCATGGATTTGGTCCTACAGAACCCATGGCTCCGCTATAGTAATAATATGTTTAAAGCTCTTAACAGATCTACCCTTTTCTCTAAGCCACAAGATCTAACTCAACTCAACAGAGATTTATGGATCATACGTTAGTGAAAAGAATGCTTTTGACTTAATTAAACCATAAGTTAGTGAATACATTTTGATTTAGACAACAAATGGCCTTGAGTTTTACCTTAAGTTTGTGTAGAATGCCCCCTTTTACGAGAGGTGGTCCGATTCAACGTCCATTCGGGTCTGGTCATTAACCGGAGCAAATCTGAAATATTTGCTCTGACCCCTGGCTCCCACACCTGCGACCTTTAATTCCCACTGAATTGGTGTACAGAACCTCCCAAATATCTGGGGATATATGTGCATTGTAATGTCACTGAAGTAATACGGTTAAATTATGGACCGCCGATTGACCGACTCGAATCTCTAAATCATAAATGGACGAAACTCCCACTCTCAATAGTGGGTAGGATAGCTGTCACTAAGATGGTAGTGCTCCTGCGCTTCCTGTACCTTTTCTTAAACATCCCCTTACCTTTAACAATGGCCTTCTTTGATACACTTCGCTCACTCTTAACCCGACTCATATGGGCTGTCAAACAACCAAGAGTGGACTGGAACACATTAACCATGCCTTTTGAATGGGGAGGCATCAGAGCACTTATTTCTATCTTTATTATTTAGTTGGCCAAACCCACTTCACATAATACTGTTACCACCCAGACGCCCGAATACAATACCTCAAACCTGATAGAGCACAAATGTACCCGGAGGCTTTATCGACATTACTTCCGCAGGGTCCCCCCAGTAATCCCACGGAAATTCAAATAGTCCCAACTACATGCTGGGCGTGGATCAAACTGCAAAAGTACTTGAGTCACAAAACTCTTTACTCCCCGCACATACCGCTTCCTGATAAACCGACAATACCACCTGCCATGGAAACAATCACGAAGAAAACACTACTAAAAAATAGACTCTCGACATTAGGCGACTTGTTCCATGACTCCAAACCTTGCTCCACTGCGGACTTAGCTACGTGAAGCGTCAACACTTAGATGGATACGTTTCTGCTTCATAGAGCCCGTAACTCCCTAATGAAAATATTACCCGACCAATCAGCTGAGCCAAACGAATTCCCACCACTCACACTTGTTATAACATCCTCAGATAGTACTCAATTAGTTTCTCGTATATACCATTTTTCCGTGTCCCTCCGCCCAATGGTGGGTGCCAAGACACGCGCTTCTTGGGAGCATGAGTTTTTACTGATGATATATGTCGATATTGCTGCTCACAGATGCATTATGTGTCGAGCAATTGGAAACACAAACTGTTACATTTCAAATATTTGCACAGAATCTATGTCACTCCCAAACTGATGGCTCGAATGAACCCCGAATATGTCTGGCGCTTGTGCGAGGTGCAGTGTCCTTGGGGCAGATTTTTTCCATCTCACTTGGACCTGCTCCCCAGTAAACACATTTTGGGTGGAGGTGTTTGGTCGGCTCTTCCTCATGGTGGAACATGCCTTGTACCCATAACATTAACAGCCCTATTAGGATATGTTAAACCCCTAAAAAGGAGCTTCTAACGCTTTAGTGCTATTGCTCAACTAGTAGCTAAGAGAGAAGTTTCATTACACTGGTGCAGAACACAAACACCATCTGTCCAAGCATGGCTCAGAGATCTCACTTATTGTGACACTATGAGTGACATCTATGCTACATTGTTACCAACAAACTCACGCCCTCAGGATATTTGGCAGCCCCTCAAAAACTATCTACAATCATACTCCACAGACACTTAATGGTACCGTTATTTTTCATGAAACAATTGTGATAACATATTGGTTGCATCAAATAATGGACCTGAATCTGAAGGACTGTTCACCTTGGTTATTCTTCATAGACTGTTGGGACGGAACTGTTAAATTGAATAAGCCCACAGATGTGGTGTCAAGACCTAGCGTTAGATCTTTTTTCCTCCTTCCTGTCCGATAGGGAACAAACCATCTACTGGAATGGACATCAGTCTGACAAGTTTTCCCTTCCAGGAGGAGTCCCCCAGGGTTCGTCGCTATCACCCACCCTGTTTAATATCTACGTCTCCCCTCTGGCCAAATTAATAAAGAAGCGGGGTTTTAAGCTGGTGTCATACGCTGATGACACTCAGCTGATCGTTTCCGTTTCCCACTCTATGGATTCCATAGCCGTTGACTTCGCTGCATGCATGTCCGAAGTCATGCAATGGATGAATCTTAACTTCTTAAAATTAAACACTGAAAAGACGGAAGTCTTAGAGTTTGGACAGAAAGAGTCTATCTGGAATCCTAAATGGTGGCCCACATCGGCTGGTGTCTGTCCGGTCCCAGTGGTGAAAGCAAGGAACCTGGGGTTTATCTTCGATAAAGATCTGTCCTGGAAGCCCCAGGTGAATCAGGTGGTTTCAGCCTGTTTCTTCATGCTTAAGGGGCTGAGAAAGATCCTGCTGTTTATTCCTTACCATCTCAGGAAAACAGTGATAATTGCCACTATTTTTTCCAGATTAGACTATGGAAACGCCCTTTATATAGGTATAGGATGCGGTCAAATGGCCAAGATGCAATCAATTCAGAACGCAGCAGCCAGGATGCTCCTCCATCTGCCCAAATACAACCCCACCTCAGAGGTCATCAGGCAGTTACACTGGCTTCCTGTTCGGAGGCGGATAGATTTTAAAGCACTCTGCCTGGTCCACAAGTCCTTAGCTGGGTTGGGAGCATTAGATCTGCAACACCTATTCACGAGGTACATGCCAATCCGACCTCTGAGGTCTGCCTCTCAGGGGCTGGTGATGGTCTCGAAGTTCCATAGACAGCGCTGGGGTGGGAAGGGCTTTTCCCTCCTGGCCGCAAGGCTCTGGAATTCACTGCCCTTGCACCTGAGACAAATCTCCAGCCACATGAGGTTCAAGAAGGGGGCTAAGACCAGGCTTTTTACGCGATAGGACACTGGCCGGCACACACTCAGTTACCCTGCACAGCGCCAAGACGCCTCGGCATTAGTGCGCTTTAAAAATACCATCACTCACTCACAGATGGATGTGTGACGCATGCCCACCATAATATGTTCTACAGGATGGCTCTGCTGTTCTTGGTTTTTTTGTAATGTTTATTTTTATTATGTTTTTGTGAACGGTAGCTTGATTATGAATAATTGGATGCTATACATGATAATTGAAATCCCCATCTGTGTATGGGATTCGAGCTAATATGTTTTTTAATCACGATTTGACGGTAAAAAAAAAAAAATCTTCTTGAAAAATGTTAAAAAGAAATTTTTTAAAAAAAAGTTTGTGTAGAACACATGGGATAGAATGCTTTTGACTAGATTCAGGAAGGATACCAATGGATCACATTTATGTCCCCCCCCCCCCCGGTCAATATGACCCCAGTTCCATCCTTGTTTACCCCTGCAATGAGTCTGCTTCACTTTATATTTTTCTGTAAATTTTAATCTTATATTACAAGAAAATGTTTTAATTTTTCCCTCCAATGCCTAAAGGAAGGGATATCAGAAGATGTAGGTCTGCATTAATGTTTTTTATTATCACTCAATTCTACAGAGGTCTGTCTCAATTTTAGTTCATTTTTAGAAACTTGCCCTAAAAGGTAGAACATCGCTGCTATTTTGAATCTGGGCAGAACTCAGTGTCAAACACCACAAGCCATTTTTAAAGGGTTTTGTGATTTTTATATGATGATATCGATTTTTATTTATTGTTTACCTGTTTTATCATTTTTGTTGTGTATACTGAATTGGTATATATATTTGTTTTTATAAGGTTCTTATCAATCTGCACTCCGTAGTTCTACTCAAAAAGACAAAATGCAGGCTGAACAGCGTTAACAATTGCTTACATGTCTTTCATTTTTGATGACTTGTCTCAATTATTGAACACATTGTTGCTAAATAATTGCAAATAAATCCCAATACTCACAATCTTCTTTTGTGTTTTCTCCTGTACATTTGATATTAACTCTAAGCAGGGATCTCTTTGCAGTCACCAAGCTGACCACCAAGCATTGATCCAAGTACTGAAATATACATGGGTTTTTCTGGCATGGGCCACAATCGTGCACCTGTTGCCTTGCCAATTGCCATTTACCATTTATTTGCTCAGATCTGAACATCAAGATGACAAAACTATTCTGAAACAATTATCCTTTGAGTTCCCAAACAATCGTCCCTTTTCCCTTGTAATTTTTGCGTAAAAGCTGTTTTTACCTAGTGCGCCAACAACAGCATCAAAATCCATCTACACATCAACAACACAACTCTACTTCAAAATTGCATTGGCACTTGACTTACAGAGGCTCAAAACCTGACTCAGTCTAATACAAAATTGGGTGTCAAGTACCTATCTAAAGCTCATTTCTACAAACAAAGTATTTCTACTGTTAATCAAAAGCACCAAATAGCCATAATTAAAGAGGTTGGGGCTACTGTGAGGGTGTGATGTACTCGAGTAGCTTCAAGTATGTTGGTGTAGTGTAGTCAGGTCAACATGTTTCGCACCCTATGGTCTAAAAAAGATCCACAGTGCTTCTTCAGGACCAAACACAGGAGGTAGTGAACCTACCTCACACCTCTACTGTGATATGTAGTAAAGGTATTCCCCATAAAAGAAAATTCCTGGGTCAAAGATAACAAGCATTTGCAATGCAATAGGTCTTTGCATTTGCCAGAGTTTGAGCTATCGGCATTGTAAATGGCAATGCATTTTATTTATGTGTTTTGAAAGGCTACAATTAGTGCTTAAACACGCACTTTGTACTTATAGTCATTGCTTGCAAGAAGCCAGGCTGGCAGTAACTGCGCCTATTTTCCTGCCAGTATTGCTTCTTGTAAGCAAGAACTATAAATACAAAGCATTTATAAAGTGCTTGCTACTCCTAATGTGGTGTCTAAGCTCTTTTAGGCGAGCAGCAGGCTACTTCAGAACCAAAAAAGGCTTCGTTGTGAATTAGCCTGGGGAAATATGAAATTAATTTGAGCAGTGGACATGTTAGTCTGTTTATGGATTGAAAAGGATATATCTTACTCTTGCTTGAGTCTTGCCTTTTCTGTAACAATATTTTAGGCCGATTGACTATTATTAACCACATGCGCGCTAGCAGTTTTCCCGCTGCGTGCTGCGATTTAAAAACCCGCGTTACGTGACGAGCTCAGCTCGTCATCCGCGTAGCGCAGGTTGCGCCCATGAAGAGCAGAGCTCGTCATGAGCGCCGAAGGGGTTAATTGTACAGTTTTACTCATAAACAAAGGTTAGATCTACAGCTTAGGAACGGGTTCATTAAAATCCCAAAGGTTACTGTTTTTTTAATGTAGTTTCAAGTTTACACAGATACCCTATATATGCCTTAGAGAATTCTATACCCCATGAACTTGCTGGAAAGCAGTAGAGGAGGTAGTTTTACATTTGATATATTAAAAATAGTATCAGCATCGAGTACTGGATTGATGCTCATGGCCTGCTTTCTTCACCAGTTTGTAAGTGCTGTGAAATAACAGGTGTTAGTATCACCCAACTCAACAATCCATATTTTACCAACCTCGGATTAATGGCGGAATGGTTCTTAATAGCTCAGCACTTAATTCACTGAGCTTTACGTCGATAAAGTCCTGGTGAAAGCATGCAAAGGCAAATACTGTATACCTCTCACCATAAACAACTGCTCATATCGGTAGCGAACTGCTTAACCCCAAAAAAGCCTGGAAAGCCAGTTTTTTTTTCAGTTAAGAAAATATTTTTCCAATACGGAGTTTATTGTGCTAAAGTTCAGAGAGAGAATATGATGTACTGAAATGTGGCTGAGCTTAATTCAAGCATTTCTACCCATCTGTTTTTTAAGTGAAACGTCCTAAGTGCGACTGGTAAAGCCAGATATGGGTCACTTACATCAGAGATCCTAGGGCACGCGCTGGACCTCATTGGTAAGGCCCAACAACTAAGCAAAATGGGTCAGAAGGGACAAGCCTGGCAGTTCAGACTGAACTCTTCCTATTCAAGAGAGACCGGGGTTAATTTGTTTATGTTTTTCCCAGTTTGTAAAGGCACGGTAACCAAATAAAAGATGGACTGCATTGCGGCCCAGAAGAGTTATCAGTGGCTGAGATTAATCATGGACCAAAACTGAGAATGGAGAGCTTCTGAGCTCCATCTCAGCCAATAGAGCAGGAAGAGAGATGCGGCGAAATAATTGGTCATTACAGGGGAAGGACAGGGGAGGAAGAATGCAAAGGAGAGAGAGAGATAGGGGAAGAGCGAGCGAGAGATCAAGGCAGAGAAGGCGCTTGGCAGGCTTTTTCATCACGATATAAGAGGCGATAATAAATCCCTCTTCTCTTCATATACAACAGTGCAGGTGTGAGCAGGTTCTGTGCACGCTTCTGTGCACTGCTCACCCGATGTGTCCACTGAAGTCACCAGTGTGATCGAAGACCTGCAATGCAATGTAGACTTTCTCACACACTATAGCATTTGTGCAGCGTTGTGATGTGACCCGCCAGTGGAAACAAAGCAGCTCTGACCATTACACCAGTTCCCACAAGCCATAGCTTCCACTATAACATTAAACCCATTTCTCTTAGTCGCTCCTCAAACTTAAAAAACCCAGGCCTCCCGCTAGTGGAAACGCGGTATCCGCTGCCATTGCTAAAGCAAAACATAACTGAAAGCGCACATGACGCTCCGAAAATAAAACAAGAACAAAGAATAGTGTTAAAAGAGAGCAAAATAAATTATTACTAAAACACGGGCTAAGCAAATAGCAGCTAAAATTGACCTTGTTTAATGTATGGTGTGTGAATGTTGTGAGGGGTGGAAGGGAGGGGTTCTGAAAGAGAGACTCGATGTGAGGCTCTTTATATATAAATTGAAAACGCTTGCTCTAACTGCTGTGTAACGAAAATAACACACACCCTGTGTGCTCACAAGGGGGGCGGGAGAGGGGGGCGCTGTGAAGCAAAAGGGAAGACAGGGTTAAAGGTGGGTGCATGGTGGGAGGGTGGTGCGCATGTCACACACCGCGCAACGAAAACGAACGAGAGGAAGCCGAAGTTGCAATTGCAGTCTAAGGTTAGCCGGGCGCTCACCAAGCGTAGCATAACAGGACAATTAATTGTTAGAAAGTTTAATAAACATTGTGCAAAAGAAAGTAGTTAAACTACCGGGCAAGGGGATCAGAGGGCTTCTTACGGCAAACCAGCGTCCTCAGAGACACGGTGGTGCGCATGTCACACACAGGGCAGTAAAAACGGGAGGAAGCAGAGCCTCAATAAAATAAATAAATAATACAAATACAAGTGAAAGCACGCTAGTTTGTACAGTAACAAAACGCATGTTAAAGCATCTGTGTATACATACCAATGCCGCACGCGAAAGGGAAAGTACGCCATGCTCGCGATTGAATGAAAAGAGATGCCCGCGGGACTGGGGAAAATAGAATGCAAAAAAAAGTGGGACCGTGTGAAATTGAAAGAGCGCCATGCACGAGCTGTGATTAAAAGAGACGCCCGCGGGACTGGGGAAAATACTATGCAATTAAAGTGGAAGCACGCCATGTGCGCACACCGTACGCGTGCACATCTCCTGTAAGGGTAGGCACTGCAAGCAAGAGACAGAGAGGGACCAAAACATGCCTCCCTTCCAATGAAAACCTCACATTTTGGAGCCGCGCCAATCAGAAGCATGGGTGAAGCTTCCACCCCGCTTCAAAAGCTAAATTGACGACAATAGATCTCGCAAGCGTGCAGCGCATGTGCTGCGTCACTAGGCGAGACCTAAAAATGGTCATCCAACCTGGAAAGGACAGAAAAAAAATAGGAGAAAACAATAGGTTCAAATTCTACATTTGTGCATATCTGGTATAATTCGTCATTCGGATCACTGTCTCAATACCAGAGTGTCTTCACTGGTAGACATGTGCATGCTGTGGTCGGCACTGAATCATTGCCAAATTGTGAAAACGTGACAAATAGACATATATATAGCCAACACAGCAAGCAGGTACTCCTACATTTTCTCTCAGTAGCATTTTGAAGTTAACAATAAAGAGAAACTTTTTGAAGTGCAGCTAGTTAAAGGTATTTCATAAAATGTTCTGCTTCAAAGAGTCTCCTGAGTTAAAAATTGGGGATGATTAACATAAGCAGTTGAAGAGAATCCTCCAGTTAATTTTAGCATGTGAAAATGGGTCAGTGCATGGAGTTTAACAAACTCTAGACAATAGTAATTTAGCCGTCCACCCCTCCCTTTTATTTGTGTGACATTATAAAACTACGTGACACTTTGAGGCAAGAGTCCTTCGCTCCTTCTACTAATGTTTCCTTTGAGTTCTCCATTTCACAAAAGTGCTCCATTTATGGTTTATGCTGGGGAGCGAGGTACAGTTTGACATGAGAAAAAAAACGTAGGGGTCCATTAGGATGGCGGTCGGAAGATCAGCCCGATCGCCATGGTAGCGGTAAAAGACTGCCCGCAATGACCGCAGCATAACTGCCGGTCCGATTAACATGCTCCACAGTCGAAATCCAACGGCGGCGGCACGATGGCAGGCAATTAACTTTGCGGCGTTTGCTGCTGCCAGCAGCACAGCTGTGATGTGAAAAGGAGCATGTCATGCATATCACTGCACTGCATTGCTGACACTGCACAGTGCTTGCCACCTGGTACAGGCACATGTAGGGTTCCCCCAATGCACCCACACATACCCTCAACACAATGAGGGCCCGCAATGAGCCCCCAGAGACATTCTCCGCATGCCATTCAATGGCCGTCCCACCGCCGCAGAAAGGCTGGCTACCGCTGGTGGAGCCTGGCCCTGCACTGTCACCATTGTAGAGGTCCAGTTCCGCCCGCTAGGCAGGCGTGCGGATTGGTACTGGCGGAAAGGTGGCGGGCGGAAAATCTCACCTCTGCGGTCATCACAGCCATGCTAATAGGAACGGCGGTTTCCTGGGATGTCCGCCGCCGGTCCGGTGGTTGCCTCGCCCGGCCCACCGGTGGCCATCCGTCCACCATCCTAATAGACCCCATAATTCAAATCTAGGATATAGGATTCTAATTGGTCCAACTCTACTTTTTCGATGACTTATACAGAGGGCATGGGTTATTCTCCATTTTTCAGGGAACATGCAGGGTCAAAATTAGAATGCTACGACATCCCCTCTTTCCAGAATGACATTATTGGAAATTCCAGCAGCAGAAATACTACATTGGAATCAATGCTTTGATACAGACCGCACAGAGTAACATATGCATGTTCTATTCTATTGAAGGTTGATAACAATATCATTTTTATCCCCTTTCTATCATTTAATAGTATAGTCACTCGCAAGCCTTTCTAGGCGCTATTATGTGCAGTCCATGTATACATGAGTCTCTGGAACCAGGGCTTCTCAAACTTGTTCTAGCTCAGAAGGTGCCTCAAAAGGTATCCTTTTTCGTCAGGGAAAATTTGTTGTAGCAAATCTGGCTTTGTATTTGTTAGCACAGAGCAGCTCACAGCTCACCTTGTGACTCACATTATCTCTTTTAGATCGGTGCTTGGAGAACCCATGTAAGAATGGGGGGACGTGCATCCCACGACTCAGAGTCATTTGTTCCTGCACCCCATTTTTTGGGGGACGCTATTGTGAAAGAGGTAAGTGAATTAGGGTTGGCAAAATGTTTTTGAAAAAGTATTTGTTTAACAATTACATATATTACGGTGGCAAATTGTTTAACCGTCAAGGACCTTATCTATCCCAAATACATGTTGTCACTTGTGAAGACACAATAAAACGCTTTTCAGCATCAGTGATATTAAAGTCACCGCACATTACCACTTCAGCAAGTCGATACAAAACAATTTCTAAGGATTTGCAGGAATTATTGTAGCTTTTTAATATGTGAATTAAATATATATTTGTCATAAAATTATTTCAGATATAAGATTTACAGCAGTTTATTGAGGCTAAAACGGTTAACTGTTTGATGTTTTACATTCTGGGCCAAAGCCTGAATTAGAGTGTGGTATGGTGGGACTAGCATCTCTTTCTCCACACCAATCCCATCGTTCCCCTGTGGGAGAACTGCAGGCTCGGCCATCAGAAGCCCCAGAGTAGGTCTGTCCACCACTGGACAGTGGGGTCACAATCTATATGGTTAGGATAAGGGAACCCTCACCTGGTTTGTATGATGGTTCTGGGCTGGGAAAACAAACCATAAGCCGAAAGAGCAGGAAAAAAACTCTCTGCACACTGGTGTTCATTGATAGTTTTATGGAACTGCCCAGAACTATTTTCAGAATCTGTTTCAGAAAAACAGGGCTGAGCAGGTGAAAATAATGGCACTCACTGTGCACTCATTTGTGCTTTCAGTGCTTCTGCCTCACCAGTGGATTCACGTATAGATTCCTGCTGGGTAGTCAGAGATTTTTTGAGGGCAGAGCATAGCACTCTCTGATTGGCTGTATTTTCACATTTGCTCCCATCTTTTTATGGTAGGTGGGGCAAAACTTTGGAGAAAGGAGACCACTATTCCGGTGTTATACTATCTCCGATGTTGCCTTGAGAGTGTTTTTATCTCAACGTTTCCTGTTTACTGGTGAGCAATGGTGATATATATGGAGGGAGAGGAGAAGGAACAATATAAGACAACAGAGCATGTCCAAACGCAGAGGCAGAACTTGAACTGAGTTATGTCTACCACCATTTGTAAGGTGTTTAGACCCAAGGGACTACATCCTTTCCTAGAGGTCTCAGGGATCTACATGGGGTATGGGTAAAAATATTGTTTTCCGCTCATCTGGACCGTCCAGATGCATTGACTTGCAGATTAGAGTCAAGACTGGCACTTGGGCATGCTCAGTGACAGGGATTGAAGAACGTCTCCAGAGAGTAGAAATAACATAGTCACAATGCTTGTGCCCTGTTAACACTCTTGCTGCACAGTTGTTAAACTTCAATGGAAAGTCAAGCACAAGATCTTATTATGGGCATCCACAGATAGAACTACAGAAGTCATGACACTAACTTACAATCGCCTGGGCTGCTATACCTCTTCCAACAACAAGGGTGGAAGGCAAGAAAGCATGAAGCCGCAATCGCAGCATGTATGCTGACTACTCAGTGATTATAGTGTCAGAAAGCCATCGCTCAGACTTCTGACCTCATGAGTGAGAATAACAGTGGGATCATCCAAGATCCAATAATGGTGAAAAGCATTGAGGGGGCAATTCTCAAATGTAACTTGCATTTGTGAGTAATTTACACATATAATTTACTCATACTTTTGAGTAACCTTACCACTTTGGACTGCTCACAAAACTTGAGTGTAAATTCCTAAAATGCATAGACTATGACTCCATGCCCTAAAGAGAGTAAATTAGTACTGCCTAAAAAGAAATAGTAGTTAGTCCAACATCCCATATGGTGAACCTAGATACTGCAACACCCACTCATAGAAAATAATGGTGGTAAGGACTTAAAATAAAACCTCAATAGAAAGAAATGTTATATTAAATTAATTTTATTTCAAGCAGTTAAAAATATAAATAAATCTAATTTAATGTAAAAATTATAAAAAAATAAATCATTTACTATTTAACTAAAAAATATCTTAACATCCTGTTTTGCATTAAAAAGAAGGTAAGATACAATTTTAATACAATGCAATTAAATTATTTATATTTCCTTCTATACACACCTTTTAATAATCATTATTGCATTATGAAAACCATTACTTTAGGTGGGCATTTATATTTTTTAATTTTTAATTAAATTATTTTAAGCTTGAGAAAGATAATTTTAATTCAACTTTTTAATTTTTATTTAATTCAATTTAACTAATGCACGAAAATGGGGGAAGGTAAACTCCTTTAACCTGCTGAAAACAGCTATCAGAGGTTTGCAACTCCATGTGTGAAAGGTGGCCAAAAGGTCTAACAGACAATCCTTCTTTATTTTTCAACCTAGCTGTTTTAGTAGCCTAAAAGATGGATTTTCCAATATTTGTGCCAGAAAAAAAAAAGTTTAAGCAATGAGCCTTAAATGACCCAGCTCGGCTTGTCTAAATCAAGTTTTTTTCACTATAGGAGACAGCAAAGCAACTTTAAGTGCCAGAAAGTTATTAACAATTTCTGTAATAACCAGGACCATTATGAGTTTACACTCCTTAATTTGCAAACAGGGGTAAAAATGATCAAGTTTTGAACCTATCACTGCCACCAATAGTAGAGGTACTTTACAAGCTTTGGTCCAAAGAGAACAAACTACGCAAGGAGTCAAATACGTTTTCTGGCCTCTGCAGGAGTAATTCAAGCTTGGATACAACATATCTTATCGGCAAATTAGTCCTGAATGGCCTGGGTAGATACACCCCTTTGCAAGCTGTCAGAAGTCTCAAAGACATTAGGAGCATTGTAAGTATATGTAGAAGCTCTTTCATATGGTTCCCCACGTGAGACATGTGAATGGCATGTTCCTGTGAATTTGGCACCCAAGAGCACACATTCAAGTAGACCTAAGATGACCACAGCGTATTTGTCGAGCTCAGGTTGAGACATTCTATTTTCTGGTAGAAGCCTGAAAGCACAATTCAAGCCATATAAGGTGCTCAGAATACTATAGTTTAGAAGGATGGACCTTTCTGCATACGTGGCCCTCTCTCAAAGGTGCAAAATGGTTGGAGAGTTTGGGCAAGGTGGAATGCAGCAACTAGTTCAGTCCCTGACTCCCACATGAGATGTTCAACTTGTATGTAGAGGTGGAAAGAGCTGAGTGATACTACCAGAAAGAGTTGGAAACACTTGTAGAGTTACTGTCCTCCTATGTCTTGTTCAGATTTTCCTCTGAGGAGATATGGCAGGTTGCTTTATATCTGGAAGGTAGAAAAACAGGAAATAAGGATACAGTCTACCCAAGTAGAGACCTGAGTTGCAATATTCAGAAGAACAATAGTTTTGGGGGTCTAAGCCAGATCTAGTATGTGACCTTGCAGTGTGTATGCGATGGAACCCTTTGTTAAAGCCCCACCACCTCAAGGAGATTAAAAAAGGAAGCACTGAGAGCTTTTAAAATATCCCAAGATCAAAATCGAATGGTGATTGCCAATCATAGAACTAATAACATTCATAAAAACCTGCTCTACTGTAGCAAAATCTCCAGGCAAGTGACAAATGCAGACGAAAGGGGAACAGCCTTTACGACGCGGCTGTTACACAGCGTGCCGTTTACAACGCGGTTTTTTCAACGCAAGTCGTTACCACGACTTGCGCTGGAGGGCACTGCAGGACAAGGAATTTTTTAATTTACTATCCAACACCTTCCCTACTGTACGTAGGCTGGTGTTAGAATAGTAAATTAAAAAATTCCTAAGTCCGCACCCCTCCAACGCAAGTCGTGGTAACGACTTGCGTTGAAAAAACCGCGTTGTAACAGCACGCGGTGTAAAAGTACGCGTTGTAAAGCCGTACAACCCAGATGAAAGGACCAGATACGCTTGCTATTATCTCAAGGAAGGAGCCGTGTGAGAGTGAAATCTGGTGAGCTTCCACAGTGTGGTGCAGTATAAAAGTCAGAAAGCCCCAGCAGGACTAGGGAAAATCTCGTGAAGGGTAGACCTCCAGTTCAATCACACCGCTATCATTTCTTTTGTCACCATAATTAGAGCTATGTGAGTGACAGAGAATGTAGTAGAGTTTAACAGATTATTATGTGTGTTTAATAAGTCCAGTAAACGTTTCTTCCCAGACCATTGGCCACAAGTGCAAAAATAGTTAGACCGTTACCGCAATGCAAATTGCAATAGTTTAAGACAGTTCTAGAAACCGAGCTCACTTCCAGCACGGACATGGAGATAATAAAATAAGTAAAAAAACTCTTCACATTTTAATTCCGCCCACTACAGCATACTGCACGAGGCACTGGGCCAGCCCGCTATAGCCATTGGCTAACTTTAGTGTAAGTGATCTGCCCTTTCATGAGTAGGAGATTCACACACAAAGTGCTTCCCTTCAGTGGAAGGACTATTATGGCAATGTATTCTTTTTGAGACTCCAAAATGTGTTTGTTCGTATCAAATATTTTTTAGAGTGACGAGGGCCTGGCAGCTACCACAGTAGTAAAGCTTTGCAAAAACTCTAGCCAAAACAAATAAACAATCGAAAAAGTCAAAAGGGTGACAACCAATGCTCGGCCACTTGGCTTTGCCGCTGCTTTTTTTTTTTTAACTGAGTCATATATTTTAATATAGGCCAATTCCTCTCACTCAGATTCATGTGAAAATGTGCCTCTTGTTTCTAAATTTCAAGTCGATCTGTGCAATTCTTTATTTTACAAATCTTGATGAGATTTCCAGCCTCTTACTTGGACACCTGTTCAAGCCATTGGAATGAACGTTTTTTTTCTCGAAAACCGCAGATTGTTATTTACCGTACACGCTTTATTGACATTTTAAGTGAGGCATTTCACCCAGGTAGAGCTGATCCCCTTTCAGACATGATATGATGTTTAAATACAGCACTCAAACATGCGGTGCGATGTGGGCAGCTGTTCCCTCAGCCATCGGAATCCCATTAGCATTTCAAACTCATTCATAATTTAGGAAAGCGCTGCCGTGCTGATTCAGGGCCTCGCGGCCTGTATACGATACTGCCTCCGGGTCTCGGAAACACTCAGGCGGCACGGAGCGTGGCCTGTCTCACAGCACAGTGCCCTGAAACCTTGATCCAAAATCCATATGGGCTCGCCAGCTAATTGAGGGGGGACGTCAGCAGGATTGAGAGGTAAAGATGGCAATTTACAGGAACAACAACGCAAAACTGGTTAAAAGAAGGCTTTCCAGAAATAAAATAAAAACTCCTTGCAACTGAAAGGTCACAGATTTTTACCAAGGTCGGCCGTTTTTGTTCCTGTAATTCTGATCAGTTGTCAACCCCAACACACTCTCATGAATTTCTGTCGCGTGCGCATATTGTCAAGTTTTGTGGGGGGAGGCAGGGACATATAAAGTCTATTTATGTTGGCTCTTTGTTTCTATGGATGTTACAAAGCAGATGAGTTTATAGCATTTATGAAATACAACACAAATGTAATTGTCTACTGATGCTAAGTAACAGCTCTATGACTTGCACTGACTGATGTATGAATGTGGCTGAAGTAATGCCACTGGCTGCATGTGACTGTGACAACAACGCCATGGATGACCCCAGAGAATGGGGAAGGAAATGGCCAGAAAAACAGGTCATCCAGAGACGGGGCCCATGATAAAACCCCCAAGACTCACCCCAACCCTGAGCATGAGAGGCACCTTGAGTGGCCCAGTCAGTCTAATACAGAGAGTCAAGGGACAGAAGAAATCACAGAAAAACCCTCTCCCAAAAAAGGAGGGCAGGGTAGCAGCCAGGCGGGCACCTGAAGCAAGCAACAACAACAAGAGCCCCCACCGAAGTCCTGACCTGAGAATGTGAGATATCCGGCTCAGAGGACTCAAGAACAGAAAACACAAGGGAGTGCCACCTGCATCAGTCCCAAACATTGTACACCTAGGCTGCCGACAATGCACAAATGAACAGGCAGACAAGCAACTGTGCATCAAAGCCAAAAATAGAGGACCAAAGCAGATATGACCATTAGCATCCACAAGGTGATGAGCCCAGACCACCAGCCAACAAAGTGTGCCCCCTCAAACCCTAGACTTTTAGGCCCAGGTCGAAACTTGGAGCAGTGGCGTAGGAACGGGGATGCGGTGGGTGCGGGCCGGCCCGGGTGTCATCAGTGAAGGGGGTGACAAAATGGGAAAAATATGTGTTTTAGGAATCAATCGTTTTTATTAGATGGAAGTCAGAGCAAATGGACACAGCTTCCTGCCTACATCCATTGGCCGGCAGAGCGACATTTTGTCAAGCCAGAGGTGAGAAGTGTCATTGCTGAGGGGGGGTGACAACATGGCAAAAATAAGTGTTTTAAACACATATGTTTGCCATTTTGTCAAGCCGGGGGTGACAAGAAATTTTCTGCACCAAGTACCACCTGACCTTGCTACACCACTGACCTGGTGTGGACCAGCAAAGCGAGAAACTAGAAAACACAATGAGCAGAAGAGGGAGAACCACAAAAAGTGGTAAGAACAGCCACATGAATTGGCAAAGCACTGCAGCTCACCAAGCAGGAGGCTGACTAAAAGCAGAGCAAAATAACTAATGCAGACCAGAATCCCCACCTGAGGGCAGCAAATAATATTCACTACCGAGAGCCCAGGTTGGTGAGCCAAGAATGGACACCTAAGAGAAAGACCACAGAGGAGAGATTCCCCCCTCCCCCACTTAGCCTCAGCCAGAACAACCAATGGTAAACCCTGAGCACCCTGCGTCACAAGAGATGAGGGGAAAAGGGCACTATTCACAATGAAACCAAACTCACAAGATCTCTAGAAGGGCCACTGCGCAGAGGGAGCCCTCTCCCTGATCGGAAAAGCAATGCCAGCCCAGTGCACCTGCTGGTATACCCGCAGGAAAGAAGAGATCTGCTTCATCAGAGCCAGGACGGATGCTCCACATAAAGAAAAGGCCAGAGGAGAAACAGAGCAAATGCCAACCTAGGACCATAGTAGCACAGATGCCCGCCCCCTATGACCATGGACAGCGAGCCAGCAGTAGAAGGCGCAGATGAGTCACCGAAAATGGACTTACCTTCAAACAATGAACCCAACCACATGACACTCCTGAGACAAAGAGCCCAACAACAAAGAGGCAGCCACCCTGTTTAGAGATGCTGCCCCACCCATGTCAATCAACACCCAAAAACCACCAAGGTTCCCGCTTACCCACTATGGGTTACAGGAAGGCAGCCCAACAATGGGGGCAGGCAATGGGGCCGCTGGGGCCGCCAAAACTTCCAGCGGTTGTTCTGCCGTGATATCGGCAATTACCACCCCTGGCGATAATACCTCAAGCTGGTGAAATGGAGGTAGAAGTGGGGGGGCCGCTGTGAAACAGACCCACGTTATGAGATAACAATGCGGGGGCCGCAACATCAGGAGCCTGCCCCCTGCTGCCCTTTCATCTTCCCTGGCAGGCGCCCGCAGCTGGTGCAGCCCTTGATCGCCGGATCTGCAGCCTCCATCCGCCTGTGTGGCCCGACCGCAGTGTGTGGATGGGGGCCCGTGGCCACAGCGGACGGGCGGGACAGGTTACACGACCGGGAGAGGATTTTAATTACAGCGCTCACCCCCTACATATGACGACGATGCTAACGCCACCCTTGGAAGAGCCAAGATAGACATCAGCTTATTGTCGAGCCTGAAAGCTGGGTGGAGACATAGGGATTTTTTTTAACACCCCTCCAGCTAATGATACGGGTGGACTGTGGTGCCCAATACAGGAGCGTGGGAGCATTTAGACCAGGGATCATGTGTGTGCAGCAGTGGTGAACGGAGGTGCAAATACTGATGATGCGCCTCCTTTTTACTGTCTGGCTCCTTTTCCCCTCTTGTTCTTCCTCCGTTGGGTCGGCACCCTTGTTTTCTTTGGACTTGGCCCTCGTAACTTTTGGACTGGAACTCGTGTGCGCCCCGCCATTTTGGGACCCTCGCTTGTTGTCGCTCTTGCCCTGGGTGCATCTTGCCATGTTGAGATGGTTTCCATCGATGCCCACGACACGGGTCTGCCATTTTGTTGATTCTTGTCCTTTCCTTTGGTCCCTTAGATTCCATCCTGCTGACCTTCAGCCATTTCACTTACGCTGGACTGCCTTATCTCTTTCTCCCCCTCAGGTCCCCCTCTCTCCTCTCACCAAACTCAGCCTCCAACTCTTCTCCCCCACATACCGCTCTCTACCCCTTTTTATTTTTTTATTTTTTTATTTTTTTTATTTCTCTTTTCACTCTGTAAATATGTGATATATACTTGTCCAAGCCGAATCGCTGGTAAAATGGAATCCTGAGGAAATCTACTATTTGTACATATATGTATATAGAGATAACTCTAACCACTAGTATATGTAGTAGACCTTTGTACTCACTACCATTCCTATGTTATTCTTAGAGTTTATCCATTTGTATCTCTTCCTTGAGTGACTTTACAACTTGTACATTTGCAATTTTTTCTATTTGTATCTCTTCCCTGTGTGACTTTACAACTTGTACATTTGCATTTTTTTTCCTGTTTGTATCTTTTATGTAACTCATGTAATCCTAAATCCTTATGTATCGCAACTGGTCCTTTTGTAAAGCGCTCTGACACCTTCGGGTAATGTTCGCATTAAATAAATACATTTAAAAAATGCTCCTTCGAGCTGGAAGGAGAACCACAATCGTCACCAACATCAGGCACTTTAAAAGTGTCAAGTGAAGCCCATGAGCAGGCATCATCACAGGGACCCTGCAGCATGAAGTGGATGGAGCCTGATACAACTCCAGTGGCTGGCACCACCCCTTCCAGACAAGTCCAAAAGACTAGCCTAGGAAGGACATTGTAGTGCCACCCATCTACACCACTGCAGTGAAGCTAGAAAACATGAGAAGAAGTGACCACACATCTCCGAATCCCGCCAGTGAAGCATTGATTCCATCCTCCAGCCAAAGACCCTAGCTCTCCGCAAGATTAAAGCTGGGGCTGGGAAACAGAATAAACTAGAAAGATAGGAGGTTGATTGACCAAGCTCGGGCCCCAACAGCACCATCTGTGGCATGCAGACAACACAATAGGAAGAGGTTGGTGATTTGTTCCTCCTTTACGACAGGGACTTGAAGGGAAGAACAGAAAAAAGGGTACAATACAGTAGTCTTTTTCTGTTCTATCTAGGTCCTCTGGCACCTGCGGGGAGGTGGGCACACCTCATAGAGTAAGGACAAGGAAGGTTTGAGGCGGTAACTAGGCAGTAATACATTGTTAAAGGCATACAGATGGTGGACGGAATGCAGAGCAAATCAAACATTCACCGCCATTCAAGAGATCTGGGTTAAATCCATTGTTCTTTTGCTAACCAAGTCACCCCAGTTTAGACCCAGCCATATGCAAATCAGTCTTGACCATGTTCCTCATGGGAACAGTCCAGCCCGAACTGCCAAGCCAGGACCTTCCTGGACCAGAAACAAGCATCCTGGGACCGGTTTTGGGGCATCACCAGTCATCAGCCAGGCTAGCTTGAATCCAGTGGCACCCCAAAGTAAACAATATCCTTCATCTTATTGCCTCCGTGGGTGTAGAATTAATGGGGCTTCCCCTGAAAAATGAAAAATACTGGCCAATCTGTAATTCGTGGTCCCGTTCCCCTGGTGATTCTGCATTCTCCCCTGCATATTCCCTTGGAGATTTCGACTGCTTTCAGCACCCGAGGTTTCGGGACACGAATCTCGGAATCCTGATGGGGCAGTAATTCTGCCACCACCCAGTAGGGGATCCCGTGAATATTGGAATGGAGGCCCAAGTAGGATTGTGGCAGCATGCACGCAGAACATTCTAAGAAATGGAGCGTCGTCTCGCTCCAACCAAATGCACAGCTGGTTGCGCCTTTGTGGCGATCATATAATTATTCCATTTTTTTTCATTGTAATCCTGCTAATCCAAACTTTATGAACATTTATTTCAACCTTTTTCAGAGTTCAATACATCCACACGTGGAATGGAATGCCAATTGTCTGTTTTTCTTGTGTTCAAGGTGGGCCATCCGAACCTCTGGCCACAACACAAATGACGCAAATTCATCCAAGACAGTATTTTATTTGTATAAAAACCCAATGCATTTCGGGCCGAAGTTGCCCTTCCTCAGGGGTCACTATAACAACAAGCAAAACAATAATCATTATCAATTTGGGCCACGATTAAACAAAAAATTAAAAATAAAAATTAACATCACTAATCAAAGGTCAATATATCTTTTATCTAAAACTGTACTCCGAAGTGCTATACGTGTCTTCCCCCACAAAAATCCCTCAAGCAACATTCTTAAGCTCTCAACCAATGAACCCTGCGTTCAAAACGTGAACTGTTTTCCAAGTGTATTTCATGTAACATTCTTTTGTACCCACGCAGAATACACCTTGGTTTGGAAAGTCCACACAGCGAGCAGTTTTGCTGAGCAGAAGTGACCCCTCTACATGGCCTTTACTTGCGGGGTCACAGAGTTTTTCAAACGTGCCATCAGGGTCTTTACTGTGCTTACTGACCACGGGAGGAGGGGGCAGTGTTTGCTGGAAGAGTAGGATAGTGTCTGCAGATCATGGGTGACGCGCTCTGCTTTTTAAGTCCAGATACATTGTGGAACTTCTTGCTTTGCTTTTCCCATTCTAAATATAGCCCTCGAATTTCCAACATGAAAAGCGCTGTTGAATAAAAGGCAAGGACACATTTGACATAAAACCAATTCACAACTACATTCAAGAGTGAAAGTGGCTTGTGAGTGTCACGGATTATTACTAATGAACGCGTGGCTAACCTAATCTGCCTTTAAAAAATATGTCTGTTTAAGAGCATCTACGTGGCTGTCACTTCATGTTACTGATTGAATGTAGTGGCTAGATGTTTCTTGATGAATGTGGCTCTGTGGTTGCCATTGATGAAACAAAGTTTCGGGCAGATTAACTGAAAAATGTCAGAGTGCAGTGTACTCCAAATTTGACAGCACCATGCTCTGACATTTTTAAAATATCAGGTACTAACCGCATTCACCAGAATACGGAGCACCCCTGTGTTTCCCCACGTGCTGGCACTAAAAAGGCTTCCTAGTGCCAGTGTAGGAACCCTGCCGCCATGTTGCAAGGGTGCCTGCGTTAAAGGGGTCGTTGTTTATGTGCAGGAAGGGACACCTTCCTGCACATAAACAATCATTAAAGGCAATTTGCTCTTTCTATGTGAACTGCAAAACATGAGGAGAAATACATAATTTAGAAATTAATAATTTCTCCTCGTATCACCCTACTAAGACCAGTCATTCACTGGCATTCGTTTTTGGAGCTGCCTCAGCCTTGTAAATCTGGGGCAGTGTCAAAAATCAATGGGTGTTGTGGTGGAACGCCCACTGCAACATCCATTGCACACCCCTTTGGCATAGAGGACTGCTGCAGAAAGGTACATATTTACAAGGTGGCGTTAAGCCACGTTAAATGGCTTAGCACCACCTTGTGAATATGTGACATGGCGCTACGCCACTGGAGCGTCAGAAAAAGTGATGCTCCAGCATATAAATATGCCCCTATGTCACTTAATAATAATAAAAATTATTTTGTTTACCTGCATTGATATCATTGGCAATACAAATCGTACATCGAGGGGGGCTTAGCAGTGCGCTTGCAGTTGCCTGTCTAAAAATGTTATAGGAATTAAGTGTGAGTACCTTTTTATGGCATATGCAGTGCTTAATTTGTAAAATAATGAATGACAGTGGCCAAAGTTTTTCTTAGGTCTCCACAACCAGCACTGACGAATGTCGGGATTGTGGAATACCAAGACTGCATAGTCTTGATTACACCTCATGCCTCTATCTTCCACCACCATGCACTCCCTACCCCTTTATCTTTGCTCTTAAATTTTTTTCATCCCTTCCTTATGCCCTTGTCACTGTTTTTCCATCCTTTTTTTTCCTTCTCCTTTTCTTTTTGCGTGTTTTTCTCTCTCTTGCTCTAGGTGAATGTCTGATGAGGATAACTAAGTGCCGGTACCCAAAAATCAGTACTGGTGTGCCCCACCTGTAACCACTGGCTAGAATTAAGTACTGTGCATATGTGACAGTATGAAAGTGACAGTGTAAATGCTCTAGTAACTCCCCTGGTACTACTATTACTACTACTGTACCCTTCCCCGCCCCATAGAGTACAGTAACGTTCTGTACCTTGATCTCGCAGAGCAAAGCATTCTGAAGGTTAGAATCCTCAAAATGTGACTGTTAAACTGGACCTAACTTTCACTCATACAAACCAACTCAGTATATGCCAACTAAACGTATATGGTCTGGTCTTCTTCTCCAGCTGGAAGTAGAGAGAGCACCTTCTGAGTTTTGATATCTAAGCTCCTCAAAAACCTTCCTCAGAAGCTTTGGGGCCTCTTTAATTTCAACCACTTCAAGTGCTTTCTTAGTACTCATTATTATTGTTAGCTGTTCTTACTGTATGGATCTCTTCTGAATAGTTTCTAGCTTCAAGATTCTTCTGTGAATGTGCGTTCAATAAATGGATGAATAATTTAATAAATACTACTACTTCTACAGTTATTAATAATTGTTCAGCCAGCCCTCTTCATCCATTGGCCTGCTAATGTCTCATTCATATTTTTATTGTGCCCTCCAGTCTACATCATGGCGCAATAGGTCAGCCCACTTCAGCCAGTGACTTTCTTCACTCTGAGTGGTGGCATTTTGTTCTTGAACATGTATAAATCCCCTGAAAAGTTATCCACTTCGGTGCCAGAACTGTTAAGCCAAGTTTTTTTTTAAAATAAATTATTCTTGCGATAGTAAATTTTTAAGAACTTGTTTTGCAAACCTACATGCCAGCTTTGGATGGCAGTATTTTGTACATTCTACTTTTACACGTTTAATGCGTGCTGCATCAGTTTGCAAAAAACATGAGAAATGCAGGCTTGCTAAACCCAACCTGTTGGTTTTAACAATGTTTGTTTTCTATTGAGTCAAGTTTCAAGTTTCAAGTTTTTATTAACTGCGCAATTAATTATAATCTTTACAGTAAAAGAGAAAGTACAAAGATCAATAATTCTAAAATAAACTTTCTTTCATGTTTAAAAAAAAAAAAAAAAAAAAAAGAGTAGAGGAGTGTACCTATGCTGATTAGGATAATGGTATATAAGGAGAGAGCAATATGGGTAGAGAGGAGTGCAACTCCCACAGTGTTAGTCTCATTGATTAGGAGTTCCCAGCATTTGTGTTGGTTCGAATAAGTCTTTGCATTATTGGTTACAATGGCGAGCTGGTGACTTTTTCGATGGAACAAAGGGTCTGGTTCAGTTCAGCTCATATCAGATCTTGTTGTGGTGAGTATCCTGGGTTAGGAGATACTCTCATTATACGTTTTTAGTGCTATACTAATTTGGTGAACAAATTTCGCTGATCTCGCTAGGAACATGGTGTTAGTGGTTGACAAGCACAGGGCTGATGCTTCTGAGCATGTTGTAATGCTCTGATTGAGGCAGATCGGGCGCAGCAATCGCCGACGTTCGCTCTTGAAATGAGGACAGCAGCAAAGAAGGTGCAGCCAGGATTCCCTTTTGTACGTGCAAAGCCTGCAGGATGTGAGGGCCCCTTTTTGGGCCCAAGCAGGGTTGAAATCTGCTATCCCGAGCGTGACCAGCCTCATGGATAGAATTTTACTTCGGGCATGTGTTGTGATGGCCTCGCTTAGATATGGTTGTGCTTTGCCCACCGTATAGGAGTTGTTTAGGGGTTCCAAATTAGAGCTTCAACGAATAGATCTATGATCAAGTTCAAAGGAGATTTCATTCACTTCTATTGAGTCTATTTTTCACTATGATAAAGCGGCTGCGAAACATCAACTGCAACTCATGCAGAATATACAGGTTGAACAAAGCCTGCAAAGATGACAAACATTAACTTGATCTAATTTTTGTGTTTCCCAAGAAAAACGCCTATGTGAGAAAAGCACTTGTAACTACGGAGACTGTGTACTCACAAACACGCCACCGCATTTCAGATGCAGATGCCATCACCCTTATGTCGGCTCCGACTGCAGCAGAGGTGAGAATCCTGCCTTAAAGTAGTGTTCCAAAATGTGAAGAAGGAAGAGGATCTAGACTAGAGAATAGAGAAGTAGCTGGTCATGTGACCAAAAGTGGAATGGGGGGACATGAAATCCATCAGGCTACAATGCATTCATACAGGGCGGCTACATGCAGGGGCAGATTTACAAGCCCCTTGCGCCACCCTTACGTCACTTTCCCCAAAAAATTATGCAAAGTGGCGCATGGGGCTTGTAAATCTGTCCCGTTGTGTTTTACCATAAATTTGTGTTTGTTGCCCACGTCCAGGGTGTGGTCACCATTGTCTGTATAGATATTCAAATATGAACGTGCACGGGGAAAGCTTTTTGTAGCAACACTCGTGAATCCAGATGGCTTGGAAGCACAGAGAGATGAGAGTTATGTGCATAAAGTTAGTACCCGAATCAATAGCCCTGATGAGAACCCCAACATTCGACCTCCCAGGACTATCTCAGCCCCATATTCTTAAAGGTGTGGGGTGGTAGAGGGATGCTAAGGGTAGTTGGTTTTACGCCGAAAAAGAACAATATTTTTCTACAGCAAGTGAAGATAATTTTTCTTTCTGCATAAATGTCATAAAAAACAGTTTTGCTTTTTTGTATCAATGCTGACATACAAAGTAGTTCGTAGACCGGTTATGATCAGTGTCTGGTTTGTCTCTGCATGTAGGCATCAATGTATTAATAATATTTCAAGTTGCAAGAAGATATATAAGAAAATGTTGTTTTTCTACATCTGTTGTAATACGTGGGAGACCCTCATTGGGAAGGATTTCCCGCCAACCAGAAGAAGAGGGCAGGTGTAAATGTGTAAAGTGCGAAGAAACATAAGGAGAGAATGAGAGGTAGGCAAAAGAGGGACAAGAGAGTAGGAGAAAGGGCATGGATGTCGAGCGGAAGAGGTCAAAGGAAAGGGAGAAAGAGTGGAGTTGAAGTCGCATGAGTGATGGAGGTGGTAAAGGGATAATGAGAAACAGAAAGAGGAGAAAGTATTGAAATTGAGACAAAATCTAAGGGAGCGACAGCTTGGGAGAGGGAGAGCTGAGGAAGAGAGAGAAAGAGAGAGAGAATGTACATAGTACATATGCAGATGCGCAGAGTGCAATATGCTACTTATTACCCTTTGTTTCTTGTGAGATGAGGCCATGACTCACAAGAGGAGAAGCCTTGAGTGGGTCATCATTAGTCCTGGGTGAAATTTAAATTACGCTAGTGCATTTTACTTCATCTCAGGAACTTCATGCTACACTTGTTACAAAGAATCCCCCAAATTACACCATTATGACACTTTGCGCAGTTTCGTGTCATTCGCAGCAACAATTTGCAACAAACTCAGAATTTATGGAAAAAAATGACCTCAAACACACAGGCACAACAGAACGTAAAAGACTGTTGTTCATGGTATTTTTGTTTGAATGCTCCTCATGCCAAAAGTTGGCACAAGGGTGCATTTCACCTGAAAATACAGCATGAAGTGACGGATCCGCATTTTATGTAATTGCACGAAAGGAAATTATGCAAATATCACACACCTTGCCCCCTAAAGAAAAAAAAGCAATTGTAACCACTAGGAATGTGTGCTGCTCATCAATATGTGAATCTGCATATAAGATTTCTGCCATGGCATTTTTCATGTGTGCTTTTTTAAACAAAAGGGAGTGAGTCTGTGCGGCAAGGTTAAATCACGTTAAAGTAATTGTTACATGCAGTTTATGAGGCAGTAAAAAGCGCTTGTCTCATGCTAATTTTGCTGTACTATGGTAATAAACTCAAATTTGACCTTTGCACTGTAGTAATAACTATGTAAACGTGCGTTTATTACTAAAGTTACTCCAAATAACATCAGTGCTTGAGCCATGGTACTCCTGCAGTACCACCCACACCTTTTAAAAATAAAGAGGCATATTATCAAGGACCGGTGTTAAAATTATCCCTGTTTTATCTGCAGGAAACTGCTGATAAAACGGCGATAATGGGCTTGATAATACGCCTTTGTTAATTCCCATAGAAGCCCATGTTAACACCAAAACATGGGCTTCTATGGGAATTACCAAGGGCGTATTATCAAGCTCATTATCGCCGTTTTATCGGCAGTTTCCTGCCGATAAAACGGCGATAATTGTAACACCATTCCTTGATAATATGCCCCCAGGCATTCTGATTGTCCTCGAGGTGGTTTCCCCCAATCAGCCTCTTAGGTCCTGCAGGTTATATATGGTCCAGCAGGACTCAGCAATCTGATTGGCTGGCCACAACATGAAGCAAAATGTTGTAGCTGCCATTTCAGGACTCGGGGATATAGTCCCAGTGTCCTGTGCTATGTAAAAATAAACAAAATAGAACCCTGACCTCTGGCCCTTGTGGGAGACACCCGAGGAAGCGTCCGGGACCAAACCCGACACAGCACATGGCTAAAGCAAGTTTAATTGCCACCTGCATCACGTGTCACAGTTGGTTTACCATTTGCACAACGTTGTATGGAAAATTATGCGCAACTTATTTCTCCATTTGTACTTGTTGCAGAGTTTTTCTATGCTTGATTGCATTGCACAACTGAAGAACAGTAACTATTTTCTATAAACTCTATTATGTGCAGAAGTATTTTCTTTATGTTAAATAAGGTTACAGGCGATATACTTTTTGGCAAAAGTCCCAATTGTCATACAAATGTGACAAATTAAAAATATTTTTAACCTTTGCAAAGCTGCAAAGTTTTACATAGAGCTTCACGAAGTTTGCACAAAACTACTTTGCTCACTCCTTCACTGAATACACTCAGGAAAGTCGAACATTTTAGCTTTTGAGCACATCAGGGCAAAAGCCGTAACAATATAGGAAAACAGATTGCATCATTCTGGATAAACCTCGAGAAAAGCAAAAAACAATCTATCCAACTTCAAGCCCTAAACAACTAGATGGCTAAAGGAAGCACACTTAAAAATATGACCAGAAGGTTTTGCAAAACAATGTAAATGAAGACATGTATCCCTCTAGGAAACACACACAGGAACAAAACAAAATGAAAACAGATGCAGAGTTATCACCCTTATGAAAACACACTGTTAGATAGGAACAGAACTATACTCCCGCGGTGAGTTGGAGAGCCTGAAAATATCTAGTCACAGTGAAGAAACCCAAACTTACAAGCTTCTGAAGACAAAATGGAGGGCTAATAATCACAGACTGGAGATTGAAGGAGGAAGTCAGGCCTGAAAACAGAGCAGATTATAATATCATGGATGTGGCGCTGGCCTCAGAGAAAACAAGGAACACTTCCTTGCTCACTGTCCCAGATATGCGGATACATGAACCTTCTATTATGTAAAACGCTCCCTTTCCTAGGCTGGTAGATGAATACAAGATACACAGTCACATAATAGACAACAAAAAAGCAGGAGAATATTCTTCAGTTAGAAATATCATCATTGAATCAAAAACTCAAACATAAATCTACTGTAGAGTAAGTGAAACTGTAAAGCTTTAGCAACACTTGATATCCTATAAGCTATCCAATAAAGCAAGTTTGAAGTGATTTGAATTAGTTTGAAAAGTCAAAGGGGATGGAAGATGGAGCGGTAAGGGAGTGGGAAAGAGGGAGCGATTCTGAGAGCAAGGAAGGTAGTGAGAGAAGCAGTGGTGGCTGTAGATCTTCGAAAGCTGAGGCATAAATATTCGCCATGATTTGCATCAAGTGAGCGAGCATATCTTACTTTCTCCAGGGATGTTCCAGGTTCCCTTTGTATATATTTGTATTTTTGATAGGTAGAGTTAGGATTAGGGACAGGCAGGAAAATATTTTGAAACATAATAAATTAAAGTTATATAATAAAAGAAATTACATAGCAAGTCATGTCCCTTAAAGTGCTATTGGACTACATTGGTTAGCCTGACTCTAGCATTTAAAGGACGCTACCTTGGTATGGTACGTAATAGGGAGGTAATAGGTGCAACTGTAAGCCCAGAGGGCTTCTTAGCATTAGGACAAGCAAACCACTTCAGAGGCCTTCCTGCTTAGTCAAGGCTTCAAGGATTTCCTGAGTTTACGATGGGCCTTCTTAGTTTGAATGGAACAACATACTTCTGGCAGATGGGGCCAAATTCAAGTCATGCTTCACTGCCATACCAACTTCCTGCTCCTGCATTGGTCTTCCCGAATATCGAAGCCACTTCAGAAAGGCATCACAGGTTTCAGGCAATGTGGACGACTATCCTGCAATCATTTCAGTTGCCCAGTATATACAAAGCAATTTGTCTGGTCACAAGTCAAGCAATCAAAGTGACTGAAATTCATGTGTTTTTTAGCAAATAAGTCCTGATATGACTATTCGCCTGAAACATCTTACCCGTGACTTAGTGCACCAGGCAGGCATTTACATTTGACCTTTACAAATAATTGCTTAATTCAAGCAACAGAAAAACTGATGATTGAGACATTTAGGCCCTGGTAATCCTGTTGCTCAGTGAAACAAATGTATCTACTAGTTGTTCAGGGTGAGTTGAGGCTTTTTACAAACTCAAGCATGCCTGAATTTCCCTGCCAGATTTGACCAACGTCTGAAAGGATGTTCGTACCTGCGTTCCTGCATGTATGATAGAAGTTCAGGAGTCAAGGCAGCAATTGTTAAAACCATTTGGAGACATATCTTCAAAGACCTTCGGGTGGGATGAGAAACTCTATGGTTAGGGAGCCTGGAACAAATGCAAATCCTGGGACAGACAGAATGTGAAGAAAGAGAGAGCTCTTTAAAGTGTATCTCTATTAGGTGTCTTGGCCTACAGGATATTTAGAAGTTTTCCTCACAGTGCTTTTGAAAGGTTGGTGGCCCACATATCTCATTCTGAAAGGTGCTCATACTTCAAAAATCTTCCTGTTATGACAGCGGCACTTTATCTGTGAAAGTCAAATTCTTTACAATGGTGAGAGGTCTGTGGGAGATGTGACAGCACCCACTAAGTACCCCCAGTCATAAGAAATGCGATTTTTGCCTAAACTCAACAAATTGATTTACTGGCCTGTACTCCACCAGTATAGGTTTAATAAGTGGATTATATATTCCAAGATATATACTGAAGTGTTTTTAAGAATTTCGAGATACCAAAGGCATACAGTGTGATTCAGACATTTGTCATAATATAAAATCTGCAAATTCCAGCCTGGAAGGCCTGTCCAATTTCTGCCAGTTGTACAACCCCCATCATATTACTACACACTGACAGTAGAAATTTCGCTGGTGGACACGCCACCAATAGCAGCTTACCGCGTCCCCCGAGAACTGGTGGATTTTAACAAAACACAAGCCAGACCAACAGTGTTTGAAATGATGCTGTATCATACACCTGAGGCACATCCCGCTGTCTATTTTGGTATGTGTATAACACCAGATATACTGTAACAATTACACACATTTATGTCTTCCTAACAGCTTTAGGGGCTTGCCATGTAAATCCTTGTCGAAATGGAGGCGTCTGCACGACGAGACCGAATAATACATTTGCATGTCTCTGCCACCCTCTGTACCAAGGGAATGTGTGTGAAACAGGTAAACACATATTACAGTTCTTTAATCAATCAATAGCATCCATTATGGTCTTAAATCATGCATATATACCAAGGTTTGTTGCATTCATGCACTATGCTTATGCCTGGGTTTCATTTAGAGCACTTACGTCGAAATGTGATGTTGGCAGATCCAGGCAGCATGCAAGTGAAGGATTATACCATTAAATGCCACTGGATTAATATTGGAAGGATTTGACACTAAACACGCTGCAGGCACTTGTTTATAATGATTATTATGAAGAAAAAAAACATTCCATGGCCCATCAAGAGATCAAAGATTAAGTAATGCAGGCTCTTCCGAAGTCATACAGGATGAGTGAGTGAAGCGATCACTTCCAGCACTGCACTGCGATGACTTGGTGAAGTGATGCAAGTGAGCGCTGCCAGAATTGTACTAGATGTGGGATGTAGATGACCGGTGTCAAGCCTTTAAAGGTCTCCCTGGTGGATGCCCGCCTCTTTTGAAATTCAAATCATATATAGTTTGAAGAGCTGTTCATTCCCTTAGGCCAGTTAATAGAGTTTAGAAAACTGCAGGTCAAGCAGCATGGCTTGAGGATGGAAGTGTTTTAGACAGATGCAAGCTTATATAGCGTCCTTTATAAAATCCTGGGGCAATCCAACATTACCCCTAGATGGGTGCATGGGTAATTTACAGTGCAAAGCGCGTGCTAGCAGCACCATCACCTACTAAGGAAGTTTACTCAGTCCTAAAGGGGACAGTGTGCAACCCACAAGCGAAAAAATTAGCTGCAGAGCCAAGTCTGTACCACACAATCAGGATAACAAGTAGCTCTGAACATAGGACAGTGCACGCAAGTAGGCCAAGCCATACCCCTGGGGAGGGCATTAGGTCTTGTCTAGCAGATCAGCAACCACGACTGCACCTCTAACATCAAAAAGCCTACACGCCATCTGTCCAGCACCAGAACTCAGGGAAATAACATTAAGCTGTCCATGATTTCCTGGAAGGTAGCTGGCCTAAAAAGACTTCTTGAGTACAATTTAGTGAATAACTATTTTCGTGAAAATGATATCTTGGGCCTACAAGAGACCTCGGCCACCGTACAATTAATTCTTCACGGCTTCTACGAATTACATACCACAGCTATAAAATGCAATATTTTCGAGAGAGCTTCTGGTGGGCTGTCAATCTACATGAATCAAGCATGCAGACTAGAGACAACTTTTATTGCAACCAACATCCCAGACATGCAAGCGGTACTAGTTAGCGGACTGAAAATTAACAAAAAAACCAATTTGTCTCTTGGTAATCAACTGCTTTGTAAACCCTGCCTCCCAGCAAAAAAAACAAGTACTAAAGATACTAACAACAAAAATGGACCAGCTCATAAACAAATATGTTTCGCATTTTCCCGTTATCGCTGGTGACCTGAATACTCGGGAGTTAGGGAAGTCGAAAGTGCATATCCTACAGTACATTGATGGTGCCTCATTGCAGCAGCTTTTTCTTAATCATAGTCTGGTTTCTGCTCACACCATCAAAACAACTGCGAATCATCTCTGGCTTCCTCTCCCTACCGTCAGGGATAAGTCTACAATAGACTATATCTTTATTTCGGATCATCTAGTACCATACTTTAACAACTTTGAAGTGGACAACAGGGAAGAGAATCATCACAGGCCACTGAGGATAACCCTGCAGCTAAATGGGGAGTCTGCAACACAATTGGAAACACTGGGGTTTTCAACCGGGGAAGAATGCTATAAAGTAGAATAAAATGGACCATCAATCTTGGCTCCAAACTCCTGGAGTGGGTAACTTACAAAGAATCAAATTCCATAGTTATGAGCATAGTCTCCCCCCAGCAGCACTGGGAAGTACTCCTAGTAGAATTAAAATCAGCCCTAGGGGTACAAACTGGAGGCACCCAAGTGCAGGGTACCCACTCCCAGGTACCCCCTCAATGTATCAAATCAAGAGACCTAATTCACATAAAATGCTGTCTTTTAAGGGCCTTGAAGGCAAGAAGGAAAGGCATCAAACCCCCCAAACTCAGGAAATAACAGCTTTCCGTGCAGCGCACAGAAAGAAAGTCTGGGACATACGCTCCAAGAAAATCGAGGTAGAATGGGTGAAAATATTTACCTTCCTTAAAGAAAGGGGACAAATTCAACTCTGGAGATACAGTAATCAATACACTTACACCGGTCAGACAAAGGAAAATTGAGTGGCAACCTTGGAGTGGGTTAAACATGCAACTCAGCTGTACTCAACCCATCAGAATATCATTCAAACGTATTCCCATCAACAATCTCCAATAAAAGATAACGTCGTCAAAACTACAAACATCACAGTGGCAAGGTAACTACCCTGATTAAAAAAATTAGGTCAGATGGTGCTCCAGGACCCAATGGAGTTCCCGCATCAGTGTTCAAAGCTTCACAGGGATTCTGGGCAGAACAGTTAACACCACTTTTCAAGTATACCTCCGCTACTTCTACCGTTCCATCATCGTGGAAAGGCTCAATACTTTTCCCAATTTATGAAAAAAAAGGGGACAGTACAAAACCCGACAATTATCAGCTTATTGCTGTATTAGATGTTGAAGTTAAAGCTTATGCCAGAATACTTTTGAAAGAACTGGAAGCCTGGGAAACAGATAATAACATTCTTCCCCTTTTTCAAACAGGATTTAGGGCCCAAAGCTCTACCACAGACAACATCTTAGTACTGGGCCATCTGTCTAACTGCACGACCCAGCCATCACATTTACCTCTTTTCTGCTGTTTTGTGGACTACATTGCAGCTTTCGATCGGGTTGATCGAGGGAAGCTGTGGGAAAAACTGCATTCTTGGGGAATTCCCCAACAGCTGCTAAAGGCCATAATCTCACTTTATCATGGGACCTGGGTACGTATTAAAATCAGTCAAACATCAGTCACCGCCAAGGTACCAACTAATAACGGCCTAAAACAAGGGTGCGTACTTGCCCCTGTACTTTTTAATCTGTACACAGCTGACCTGGGGAAAGCGCTGCAGGGGGCAAGTCTACTGCCTCCAAGACTGGGGAATATGCAGCTTCAAATACTTCAGTATGCGGACGACATTGTAATAATGGACCACACAAGAACCAGCTTACAGAAGGCCGTAAAAGCTTTGCACGGATATAATCAACAGAACAAACTCCTAGTGAATCAGGAGAAGACCAGGATACTTATTTTTGGGAAGTATCCACGAAAGAAGACTATACACTGGTGACTAGGGGCCCTTCAAATAAAAACAAGTATAAGCTACAACTATTTGGGCTTCTGGCTATTGGAAGGGGCAAAATCTACAGCTCACCTGAAACATCTGATAAGGAAAGTGTCTGGCATATTTTTTCCTTAAAAAGCCTTAACCAGCGTCTTCACAGTCCAACTGCTGAACTCATTCTGAAAGTTCTTAAGGCAAAATGAGTGCCCTCTCTCAATTGTGGTACAAAAGGGGGTGTTGATGGACGGAGCATATGAACCAATCAAACACTCACACCCAATCAACAGATCTGGGTTTGATCCATCACCGTTCTTTAGCCCACTCTGCCACCCCAGTTCAGACATGGCCATATGCAAATCAGTCTGACTCTGTGCCACATGGGAACAGTCCAGTCCGAACTGCCAAGCCATGCCTTCCCTGGACCCGAAACAAGCTTCCTAAGACCGGTTTCTGGCATTTCAGCCGTCTTCAGCCAGGCTTGCTTGAATCCAGTGGCAAAGTGAGCAAGGGACTCACGTCTGAGCATACCCTGCCAACTTATGGTGAACAAAGCGGTACAAAAGGGGATGGTGATGGACGGAGCATCTGAACCAATCAAACACTCACACCCAGTCAACAGATCTGGGTTTGATCCATCACCGTTCTTTAGCCCACTCTGCCACCCCAGTTCAGACATGGCCATAAGCAAATCAGTCCGACCCTGTGCCTCATGGGAACAGTCCAGCCCGAACTGCCAAGCCATGCCTTCCCTGGACCGGAAACAAGCTTCCTAGGACCGGTTTCTGGCATTTCAGCCGTCTTCAGCCAGGCTTACTTGAAGCAGTACAAAAGGGGGTGGTGATGGACGGAGCATCTGAACCAATCAAACACTCACACCCAGTCTACAGATCTGGGTTTGATCCATCACAGTTCTTTAGCCCACTCTGCCACCCCAGTTCGTCCCTCACCACCCCCTTTTGTACTGCTTTGTTCGCCATAAGTTGGCAGGGTATGCTCAGACGTGAGTCCCTTGCTCACTTTGCCACTGGATTCAAGGAAGCCTTGCTGAAGACGTCTGAAATGCCAGAAACCGGTCCTAGGAAGCTTGTTTCCGGTCCAGGGAAGGCATGGCTTGGCAATTCGGACTGGACTGTTCCCATGAGGCACAGGGTCAGACTGATTTGCATATGGCCATGTCTGAACTGGGGTGGCAGAGTAGGCTAAAGAACGGTGATGGATTAAACCCAGATCTGTTGACTGGGTGTGAGTGTTTGATTGGTTCAGATGCTCCGTCCATCACCACCCCCTTTTGTACCGCTTTGATCACCATAAGTTGGGAGGGTATGCTCAGACGTGAGTCCCTTGCTCACTTTGCCACTGGATTCAAGCAAGCCAGGCTGAAGACGGCTGAAATGCCAGAAACCGGTCCTAGGAAGCTTGTTTCCGGTCCAGGGAAGGCATGGCTTGGCAGTTCGGGCTGGACTGTTCCCATGAGACACAGGGTCAGACTGATTTGCATATGGCCATGTCTGAACTGGGGTGGCAGAGTGGGCTAAAGAACGGTGATGGATTAAACCCAGATCTGTTGACTGGGTGTGAGTGTTTGATTGGTTCAGATGCTCCGTCCATCACCACCCCCTTTTTTACCTCTCTCAATTATGGTCATTTCGTTTTTCCCGGTGCCTTTAATAAGTTCCTTGTGAACCTTCAAATTTCAGCTTGTCAAAAAAGGTCTTAGCTCTCCCTAGACAGGCCAGGAGAGCAAGAGTAAGACTGGAGCTGGGTCTCATCTGCCCGGACATTACTTGCTCAGGTGATCTATTAAAATACTATAGTAGGACTACGCGAGCCCTAGAATTGTTATTAAAAAGGCAAATTAAACATTCTGTGAAGAGGAGGGTTCTCCAAGGCAGGTGCATTTGGCAGCAGCCACTAGATTACTGGATATTGATGTCCAAAGTCTGCACAACCCTGACATCCCAATAATAGCCAGGAGAAAAACAGTGAATACTCAGGTCAAGAGAATATCTTTTGAAAGGGACCTGGAAAGCTTGCATCACCAATTCAATCTTTCCTCACTGGACTCCTCATACATCATGGGAAAACCACAGTCCTACCTTGAGCAAGCTCTGACAGTCCTGGCTCAGGGAAGAATCACCTACATGTGACTTCTCGCTCTACCTATCACGGATTTTAATTCAATTTGGGCCTGGCAGGACAATTCAGTGGCCTGCCGACTCTGCAGCTACCACCGTGAATCTTGGCTCCACCTGTTGTGCTGCTGCCCAAAGTTAGTCAGTGAGCGGCAGCGCTTGGTTCTCCCCATCTGTAGGTTGCATGGCCTTCAAAGTTACAGAGAAGTTTCAGACCTGTGCTTCTCCGCTGAAACAACTCAAACTGTGGCCCGACTACTGAAATTTATAGACGCAATCCGGGCCGCACTGAAACCAAAAACTGAGACATAAAAGCAATCAGTCTGCCATCAAGCAAGAGATGCTATGATAAAAAATTTCCTCAAATCCTATGCACAGCACTTTAGTGCTAGATAGGATAATAGTTCTAGCAATAGTCATGTTACTATTTTAATCGTTTTAAACGTTTTTTCATTCTTATCTAAAGCTTGTGAGATTCTAAACATGCCTTTGTTCATTGATAGAATATTGTGACAATTGTAATTAATTGAACAATAAAGTTTCATTCATACAGCGCAAAGCAAAGAGGATTCTGCATATTTTCCATATTTTAATTCTGATGTCGCGTTCATGTTTCTGGTGGCAGCGCCTCACAAAAGATCAGTGGGTAAAGCAGAACTACCAAAACTGCAGACCGTTTTCTAGGTTTCCATCTCTTCCCAAAGCCAACCTCCTCTGGCATGTCGGCTTTCTCCTCCTTGTCGTCTTAGTTCTTCCAGTTCGTGAGATCACTGTTTTTCAAAGTAGCCAAGTGTCAGGAACTTCCCTGGATGGAAGTGTGTCAAAATAGATGGGCACTGAAAGAGATCAAGGACCTTTGTCTTGAAAGTCTTGAGTGAGTCGTGAGCACTTTTACTCCTCAACAATGCTCAGGAATAGCTTAGTTCTCTCAGTTCATGATCTGGGTGATTTATGTCATAATATTTTTTCTTGATATATAAACAAGGCATTTAATTAACCAGAAGGGGTTAAATCTTCCCTTTCAGATAGAATCGTATTGCATATTAATATTAAATAACCATTTTGAGTGTCAGCCGCAGGGGTTTTTCTATTCGATGTTACTGTAACATGAATAATGAAATTCCTAAAATAAATAAATAACATGAATATGTGGCACAGCAAGACATTTCACACATTAGCTCAAATGTACTGTGGCAATGACCTGAAATTTGACCTTTCCATGTCAGTAATACTTGCATAAATGAGTGTTTATTAGTACAGTTGCTCCAAATTCCATTTTTACTGATCATGTCTCAGCACTTTGCCTCCCAACCAGTTGCAGACCATCATAAGCCATTCTTTGCTCTTTGGGAGGTGCGGTTGTTGGTGGAGGTTGTGCACTAATGGCAAGCCCTGAGTCCTGTCCTTACAGCACGAGGCTGAAAGGCATTTTGAGGTTATGGCAAAATACCTAGAAACTCGAAGATTTCTAAAGTCCATGTGGAGCCGTCCAAAAAATAGTTTCTAAGGGCCTCATTTGTGAGGTTTTGCCATTGGGCTGTGCCACAGGCCTTCCTGCTGTGCTGCGGTACGGCAAAAGAAAAGGGCAGGGATGCGCTGTATCTATCAGATATGGCACATTCCTGTCCTTTTCCCCTGCGCCGGTGCACAATGAGCTGCAGTGCGCCAACACAGGCACCTTTGCATCATAATGCAAGGGTTCCTGCGCTGCGGGGATGATTATTTTCATGCAGGAAGGGACGCCTTCCTGCACAAAAACAACCACAAGAGGCTTTTTCCTCTTTCTATGTGTGTTGCAGAATTCAGCACACATAGAAAAAAGAAAACCGAGGAGAAATAAAGATATTTCTCCTCGTTGTGCTTCCCTTATGCCTCCCCTGGGAGGCATAAGTTTTTGGCGCTGCCTCAGATTTACGATTTCTCACAAATCTGGGGCAGTGACAAAACGTCATGGATGTTGCTGGGAACGCCGCCAGCAACACCTATTGCACACCCCTTTAACGCAGAAAACTGCTCAAAGGGAACGATTTTTACGAGGCAGCATTAAGCCACACAAAGTGGCTTAGTGCTGCCTTGTAAATATGGAGCAGGCTCCTGCTCTACGGAACATCACACAAAGTGATATTCTGGCAGCGCAAGGGCCTCATAAATGAGTTTCTAAAAAGTTAGCTGTGTAGAAAAAAGTCACTACAATAGATCAGCTTTAATCACTTTGCGGAATGTCCGCTGTGGTGTGGGCGAATCTGACGCGTGCACTGACCGGACGGCCCCCGACTGTCCTTCCCACACACCCACTGGCCGTCCGACACATGGAAGTGGTTAAACCTAGACAATATAATATTGTCAGATTTCGTTCAGTAGAATGCAGGGCAGACAGGGGCTATTGGGCCACACCTGTGGGAATTGAGGGCATTTGCCTTAGCGTCCTGGAGCCCATCCTACTAAGGCCCTGCAAACTGGACCACATTGAACCCTCTTAGGGAGGTAACATGGCATTGCTCGAGCTCAGAAATCAACAACTAGTCACCAGACACAAAGAATTCTCGTTTAGCCCAGTTCATGTTTTTGCAAGAAAACAATGTAATCACATGGCTGTTCTAAATAATGCAACATTAAATGAACATATGCAAGTTAGTGTCTCTTTTTTCTATTTCATGTTTACACTACACCCATCCAACCCCCTCTCTGTTCCCTCTCAGGCAATCTACGTGGGTTCTGGGTCACCCCCCGTCTCCAAGAGTAGCAAGAAATAGCATGAATCAGGTTCAGGTGCAGTTTTAGTTACCAGCAGTTTTTAAAATGCACTCAATTTTCATCTCACCCTTTCTTGGGATACGTATGTTCTCAAAGGTCCTTTCTGCCATGCACCCAGTGCAATCCTTGCACACAGTAGAAAGAGCCACAGAGAGCCGATAAGCTCTTGTCAGAATTATTCCAAGTCTGGCTTAAGCCATGTTCCACTTTGTGTCTGCTCAGCCTCTACTTCGAAGGTTGCAGAACTGGGTCCTGCAAAAAAGGGGATGAGGATCTGGCAACGGCAATCTTGATGATGGTTCTGCTTTAGCAGGGGCAGCCTGCGGGCAGCGCAATAACCAGTCCTAGAGTGTTGCAGTCCTGACTGGACTGAAGATAGGTTTGGTCCTCAGGTCCTCAGCAATGGCCAGATGCAGCTCCTGTCCTGGCATAATGTGATCTGCAAAAAGGAGCCCAGACCGGGCCTTCAGGAAATGGATTTGCAGCCTCTGTTCAAGGCTCCGTTAGTTAACAGATTCAAGCCCGGCCGGGGTTTAAAAAAACTGCAGTTTCAGCCATGTCTAGGTGGCCTTCTGCAAACAACAGTCAAGCCCCCATCCACGCCTACTGTGGTCACGCGAATCAAGCCCCGACAGGGCTTTTGGTGATCATAATATCATGAAGTCACGGTTCCCACCAGGAGTCAAAGTAAAAGTCTCTGAGGCTCACAAGCACCGGGGTCCCAAATCGCTCTCACATAGTATGTTTTACCCTGGGTGCAACACAGCCACCTCCTATTTCTGGTCAGTCTCTCCTCCTAGGTGGCCAGGCAGGGTCTTGTCTCTTTCAGCATATAACGACAAAAACACAAAATTTACAAAGGGGTCCCAGGGGAAAAAAGGTTTAAAGACCAACAAGCACCCTATCCCCTAATCTGACTAATGAAACAACACACAGGGGGTACTAGTGGTCTGCAGGGGGTTATAAAAAGAGTAGTGTGCTTGTGTAAGAACTCCTAGGTGAAGAAAACCCATCAGCCCACCCATTGGCGGAGCTTCATCATTTGGGATTTTATGTAAAGACTGGTATCCACCAGGTGCCTTGCTTCCAAAGATTGCAAGGAATTTACTGGTCGCGGATCCACCAGTGAAGAGCAGCCAAAGAGAGGTGGTAGGGGGCTGTGGGAAAGAAGAAAAGAGGTATATATTGACCAATATACTGACCATCAGACAGTAATATTTGTTTATAATGCTGTCCACATTCTGCTTTTAATCTTGACATTTTGGTGGCCCTTCTAATCCAGTTTCTTGTTTGGCACCTTGATAGTCAATCTTACCTATCACATTATCACTACACACTCCCTTTTTCTGTACACTGCAACACCTCTTTTCTTCTTTCCCACAGCCCCCTACCACCTCTCTTTGGCTGCTCTTCACTGGTGGATCCGCGACCAGTAAATTCCTTGCAATCTTTGGAAGCAAGGCACCTGGTGGATACCAGTCTTTGCATAAAATCCCAAATGATGAAGCTCCGCCAATGGGTGGGCTGATGGGTTTTCTTCACCTAGGAGTTCTTACACACGCAGACCACTAGTACCCCCTGTGTGTTGTTTCATCTTTCAGCATATAGACAGCCTTCCAGGAAGTTCAGGGCAGGTTCTTTCCGCAGGAAATCCACACTTCAAGTTATGTGCCCTCCTCTCTGAGAGGCTGGCTCTCAGGCAGATGCAAGCCCTCATTGCACAGTAGTCCTAAAAGGTCTCTGTGGAGTACTCTTTTTCTTTAAACTAAAAATCACTCTCTCAGCCTAATAGAAGTCTGGAACACATTAATTAACAAAAAGCAAATAAGTTAGTAATCAAATAAGTTAGTGATCAGGGTGTGTGGCTACACCGAGCAAGGAGATGTCACCTGCTAGCGAGCTCAGCAGCCAGCACACCATCCCCCAGACACCCTGAAACCATGCGGAGCCATTGGGGCTCCAACCACAGCCTAATGGTTCAGCTGCCCTTGGTGCTGCCGACCTGCAGCAGGATTGATGGGGAGAAGGAGGACAGGGTATGCAGTAGAGCTTCAATCCCCGGATCGAGGAGTGGCCGTGGCAAGATGGCGACCACAAGCACCAGAGTAGTGACAGAAACACCAAGCCACACTGGGCTGGGTGGCAGGCCCCACTGTTGTGGCCACGAACCATTAAGGCCACCTGATACGGACCAGATGAGTGCCGGGTCTTAGGCAGAGTGGCGGAGACTGCAGGGGTTGACGGCGAATGTGGAGGTACCCCCAGCTGAGGGGGGTTGCGCGATACAACAGTCATCAGGAACAGCTCACCCGGCTGGAACAGCAACACCCTCTGAGGGCCCAGGACCCAAGGACTGTGCCCGAGACTGGAAAGGGGTTGTGGAGCAGTACAGATAGTAGTGAGGCTAGAGTCACACCAACTACTTGGACTGTGCTGCGGAGGAGATGGGGTGCCCCAAGGCAATCTTTGAAGTGCGGTCTGTCAGGCAGTCATTAGCCCAGGGAACGGGTCTACGAAGAGAGGCAGGCGACCCCTCGGAGAAAAGGGCACCACGGAGGCACAACCCTCAGGGCTTCTATATATACTAAAACTGAGGAGACCCTGGTAGGCCCAAGAGACTTCCTAACCTTGGGCTGGATGGCTTCCATACCTTAGGGGTCCCTTTGCTTGGTGGTGGATCTCACTCACCCTTCCACCCTTCTTCGCCACATGGGCGGAGGCCAGAGGCTCCCTTGTGTAGCACAGTAGCACTGTGTGATCTTGAAGGTAAAACAGGGAGGCCCCAGCTGAACCAGCTTTTCCAGAGGAATCCCAGACATCTACCACAGTGGTTCACACCAGGTCACCAAAGAGGGGGTACCAATAGCAGCCTAAAATCCACCCCTACTCATGCAATGTAACCACATCAGTGCAGCTACAATGCCCAGGACTGCAGCCAACATCGGCTGAATTGGACTGCATACTAGAAGCCATCAGTGCCACTAGGGAGGCTCTGGAAATGAAGATAGATTGAGTTGTAATTGACTTAAACAATTTGCATGATGACCACCGGAAACTGGCAGACAAAGTGAAATCTAACGAGTCCTCACTAAACTGTGTTCAACCCATTGTAGACAACCTGAGAACCCAGGTGGCAGTTTTGGACTACAAAGTCACACCACTAGACAAACAGGTAGGCCACTATAGACATATAACTTAAGGGTTGTGTGCTTCCCCAATATGATCGCCTACCTTGAACCCTGTTTACGAGACTGCTTGGCCCCACTGGCCCTGTCCCAGTTTTTTGTTCTTGAATAAGTGCATTTAGTTTCAGTGGGGCGGCCGCCAAAGTGAGCAGCACCTAGACCAGTGGTGGACAAGCTGCTCAATTACAGAGAGAGACACACTATTGCATCAGACCAGTGTCTTGGGCCCACTGCAAGTGGAAAATAGCCAGGTATCCATTTTCCCAGACTAAACCATGGTTGTGGAAGCCAGGAGAGTGCTCAGTGACTTAAATCTCTGCTACAAGCTCCTGTTGCCTGCATGCCCTAAACTCATCGTGGATGACCGTTCGCTCTTCTTCAACAACACAAAGGTGGTCTGGTACTGGATAGAGAAAATTATGGGAAATGATCACTGATTCTGATTCCAGCAAATGCTCCAACATCTCCACAGAGATAGATCCAAGGGACCCTGACCTTCCCAGTAGCAGCTGGACACAGAGAGAAGGGCGGCAATAGCAGTGGCCTCCCAGGTTGGCATCCCATGGCCCCTGAGCTTGAGGATCAGAACACGGACTCTTGCCAGGAGGGCACAGACTTGGACTGAGCTTCAGAGAGTTCAATACAGGGCCCGTTCCTGACGCCACAAGTTGCCTATGCCATTTAATATTTACCATTTCAGTTTCAGCTGGTGGCTTGGTACGGGCCATGTAAGTCAGGTGGAGGTTTCCTCTTCACCAGCTGAGTTGAATGCTGGGGACTAAGGGGAGTGTAAATCAGGCAAGCATTTTATACTCTTTGGCAACGCATCCGAGTGCCTCTGCCATGATGCCTCATAATCTGGGAAAGGTCTTTAACCGCCTCCTTGCTGGATGGGGGCACCCATCGGGAAACATCCTTTACAACGAAACTTTTACCACGCAGTGCTGTTACAACGCAAGTATTGCAACAAAAACCTTTACAACGCATTACACTGGGGGGCGCTCTAGGATAGGGAATTGTTTTAATTTACTATCCAACACCTTCCCTAGTGTCCACGGGGAATGGAGTTGGAATAGTAAATTAAACTATTCACTATCCAGCACCCCCAAGTGTAATGCGTTGTAAAGGTTTGCGTTGTAATATTTGCGTTGTAACGGCATGCGTGGTAAAAGCATGCATTGTAATGTCATACAACCCACCCATCCAGCCGTTTCTCTCAAGAGGTGTGGTTTTAATAGCCCTTTCTCCACCATCGGTGCCAAATTTATACCTGCCCAGCTGCTGCATTTTTCGAAAAAATACTACTGGTTATAATGGTCACTTGCGCTGATTAATGATATTTAGACCTCAAACTTATGATCAGAATGGGGACTGATTCAGCACTTCAATCAATCAATCAATCAATCATAGCATTTGTATAGCGCACTACTCACCCGGAGGGTCTCAAGGCGCTTGGGGAGGGGGGGGTCCGCTGCTGCTCGAACAGCGAGGTCTTGAGCTGCTTCCTGAAGGCGAGGTGGTCTTGGGTCAGGCGGAGGTGGGTCGGGAGGGAGTTCCAAGTCTTGGCGGCCAGGTGGGAGAAGGATCTTCCTTCTGTTGTGGCTCTTCGGATGCGGGGGACAGCGGTGAGGGCGTGGCTGGGCGATCGAAGGTGGCGTGTAACGTTACGTTAACGTTGTAAACTGTGTTTGCAAATAAGCAGCCAGAAAATTAAAGCACCCCCCACTTATAAATAAACCTCTGTTGACACAGAGTGAGAAGAGCGACCCTTCCTAGACTAGTTCCACCCACCCTCCTTTCACGCATCCTTACACTTCTCCATCTGTCTATCATTTCACACTTCCATTCATCCTTTCACCATTCTATACACATTTAGCCATCCGTTCAGTCATTCATCCACCAGTCCATCTAATACCCTGCCATCCAACAATCCATTCATCCATAGTTCCATTCATTCTTGCCCCATTGCTTCCTTTCTTCTTTTACCCTTCTTCCTTCCTTTCACATTTTCTTACTTCTACCCTTTCTTTCTGCCTTTTCCCATGTGTCCTTTCTGCTTTCTAGCTCCAATATTTCTATCTTTTCTCATCTTATTTTTCCCTCTTACCTTTCTCTCTCCTTTTGCTCTGTTTACTACCTCCCTATTTTCGACATTTTCTCCATTTCTTTCTTTGTCTCGGTAACACGCATGCATTATGTCTTTGCACGTAGGCCTCTGGTCCTCTTTAATCGGTTGCTTGCTGAATTTTACATAGATGCCTTAACTATGGTCACCATAGGAGACAAAAAAGCTGTTCCCTTTAGATTTTGTGACAGATGGGATGGTGTAATGTCCCAGAGAGCCCCTGTGAACTATTAATATTGTTACACATGTTTACAAAGTATGTGTTGTGTATCTTTGGAGAGAGAGAGGTTCCTTGGGAATAGATTTCCTGAACTATTAACACTGAGTAGTATAAAATAGGGTCTAATAATTTTTTGAAAAGGTGGTGATTTATTTTACTCTAGCCCCGCCCCTACAAGCCCCACCCCCACCTGTGGGCCCATCTGTGCGGCCCTCGCCCACAAACCAGACTGTAATTTTGGCCCCCGAGAGAAAGTTTGTGAGTACAATGATCTAGGTGAATGTATTAATCATAGACTAAGGAGTACTATGAATACTCACATGTCATGCTGTTTTTGTATGTCCAATGGTCTTGGAGATTCCAGTTGCTTATCCAGTCCATGATGGAATTTGCTATTTTGCTAATTTATGTCCCGGTGAATCTGGCAGCTGTGGGGTGGAGCTGTCCAACGTCATGTCTGCAACATAGTTAACCCTTCCGTGCTCCCGTCGGCCATTGGCTGACGGGAGCACTCCCTCCCCAATGCTGCCGTCGGCCAACGGCCGACAGAGCCCCGCCCGCTCAATAGAACACCCGCACCGCGGTGGAAAAACCGCCCCGGTTAAGGCGTCAAACAAATCTTCTCATCCTGAAATCGTTAGCCGGTTACGTCACCCAGCAACACTTCAGGTGGTTTCAGAGACTGTCACTACCCCAGGGGTCTCTAGAAAGTGTTGTGTTTTCATCCCGGGACTTTGCGCTGCCACTCATCATCAGCATCATCAAGGAGTTCGCCCAACCCACCAGCGAGTCTACCGACATCCCTCCCTCACAAGACCTCTGCGACAAACTCAGCATCTTTTTCCACCACAAAATCAAGAGCATCTACGACAACTTCGACGAAGACAACCAACACACTGAACCCTCACCAACCACCCCCGACACCCGGAAACCAGCGATTGATGACTGGACAGCCCTCACCACCGAAGACACACTGAAGACAATGAAGTCAATCCACTCAGGGGCCCCCACGGACCCCTGCCCCCACCACATCTTCAACAGAGCCGCCAACACCATCGCACCCATGCTCCGCCAAACCATCAACCGCTCCCTGGCGACCGCCTCATTCCCCGACGACTGGAAACACGCCGAGGTCAACCCCCTCCTAAAGAAACCCTCAGCGGACCCCACCGACCTAAAAAACTACAGACCCATCTCCCTGCTCCCGTTCCCAGCGAAAGTCATCGAGAAAGCCATCAACAGCCAACTCGCCACATTCATTGAAGAACACAACATCCTCGACTCCTCCCAATCCGGCTTCAGAAAAAACCACAGTACAGAAACCGCCCTCCTCGCCGCAACAGACGACATCCGCACCTTACTGGACAAAGGAGAAACAGTAGCCCTCATCCTCCTCGACCTATCAGCGGCGTTCGACACAGTCTCCCACCGCACCCTAATACGCAGACTCTACGATGCAGGAATCCAGGACAAGGCCCTCGACTGGATCTGCTCCTTCCTCTCCAGCAGGACGCAGCGGATCAGACTCCCCCCTTTCCTCTCGGACCCCACACCTATCACCTGCGGAGTCCCCCAGGGCTCCTCCCTCAGCCCGACGCTCTTCAACGTCTACATGGCTCCACTTGCCCCCATCGTCAGAACCTACGGACTCAACATCGTGTCATATGCAGACGACACTCAGCTCATCCTCTCCCTATCCAACGAGCCCAACACCGCCAGACGCAACTTTCGAGAAGGCATGGAAGCCGTCGCCAAATGGATGAAAAACAGCTGCCTACAACTAAACACCAACAAAACAGAAGTACTCATCATGGGCCCAAACCCCGACGCCTGGAGTGACACCTGGTGGCCCACCGCCCTCGGAAACCCGCCAACCCCCACAGACCACGCACGCAACCTGGGAATCATCCTGGACTCCGAGCTCAAAATGGACCGCCAGATCAACTCTGTCTCATCTTCCTGCTTCCACACCCTCCGCCTCCTTCGTAAGACCTTCAAATGGATCCCCCTCGAACACCGAAAGACAGTCACTCACGCCCTGGTCACCAGCAGACTCGACTACGGCAACGCACTCTACGCCGGAATAAACAAAAACCTCATCCGCAAGCTACAGAACATCCAGAACGCCGCCGCAAGACTGGTCCTCAACCTGCCAAAACACTGCCACATCTCCCAGCACCTGCGCACACTCCACTGGCTCCCCGTCGAGGCGAGAATCACCTTTAAGATGCTCACCCACGCACACAAGGCCCTCCACGGCACCGGACCAGCATACCTGAACAGCCGACTCAAATTCCACGCACCCCAAAGGACCCTACGATCAGCCCAGCTTTCCTACGCTGTGGTCCCCCGCACCAGAAAGACCAGATCGGGAGGCCGCTCCTTCTCCTTCCTCGGCCAAGGCATGGAACGCCCTTCCGCTCCACCTCAGACAGACAACATCGCTCCCCATCTTCGCAAGAAACCTCAAAACCTGGCTCTTCGACAGACCCCCTCCTTGATGGAATGGAACCTGCACCCCCCCCCAAATCCCCCCCCCACCCCTAGCGCCTTGAGACCCTTACGGGTGAGTAGTCGCGCTTTAACAAACTCCTGATTGATTGATTGATTGACTCAAAGACTGTACCCTCGTCATTGTACATCAAATCCTTTGCCACTGCGCTCCCCTGTGGCCATTTGACCCAAACCTGTACCAAATACAGAGTCTCTCAGTAAACAGAGGAGGGCTGCTAGAGCATGCACAGGTAAGCTCTATCGTGCATGCTCCAGCAGCCCCCTTTTGTGATTACTGGCCCTCTTGCAATATACTAGTACGAGGACATTGACTGAAAAGGTACGCGGGCCGCCAAGGAACTAGGTCTGCAGGGCCGCTGGCGGCCTGCGGGTCGTACTATGAGGACCAGGGACCTAGATAGACTGCTGGTCTCTTCCCAGGTTGAGGGAATGGGCCCGTACAGTTTTGGATCACAAAGCTCTAATGCTGGTCGTTTTATGGAGGTAAACAGTATGCCAAGTCCCACATAGAGACTCCAACCCAAATTAATGCATGACCATGTGTTCAAGGATACCCTTACTGACACGATTAGAGAGTATTTTCAGCACAATGTCCACATCGGGCATGCACATACGGTCTGGGAGACATTCAAGGCTGTTATCTGGGGTTGTAACTTGGGGCAACAAGTGGGAACCCATAGGACCCAGACAGAGCTCACTCAGCTGGAAGACCTGCTTTGTGACCTTAAGGGCCGCGTTTAGCGGACCCGATTCTGTGAGCAGACGTATTGGAGAGCCAGAATAGAAAGGCGATGACCAGTGTAAGTCGATTCTCTTATAAAGAATATGTAATTAGGTCATATGTTGAGGAGGGCAGAGCAGGCAGGCTTCTGGCTTAGTTGTTTAACGTGGGATGCTGTGTAGCCGGGGTGCACGCCCTGAGAGAATCCTGGGGGATTTGCACTGCTCCCAGCTAAAAATGCATTAAATCTTTGTACAACACTACACTGAGCTATATACCTGGGGACATTGGCCTGATTAAGCTGCAAAAAAACAGTTCCTGGACAGGGCATCTTTGCCCACTGTTACTGTCGGCTTCAGGCATGAGTTGGGGCAACTGATCACTGAACAAGAAATTGGAGAGTTTTACCTGGCATATGCCCCTCTACTTTCTCCTCAGCTGTCCGAGGTTTATAGGGTGGCACGTTACCACCTTCCTCCAGGGAGGTCTTGTTGCTCTCCCTCCCTAAACCAGGCATTTTTTTTATTTTTTTTATTTATACAGCGCACTGTTACCCGTAGGTGTCCTGGCGCTAAGTAATGCTCCAAAGCCAGACCATATAGGGATTAGAGAGTAAACAGCCAGGTCTTAAGGCCTCTCCTAAAGGCCAACAAATCCGTCACTTTTCTGAGAGCCAGGGGCAAGGTGTTCCAGGCTTTGGCTGCTCCCAGCACAAAGCTTCTGCCCCCCCCACCACCCCCACCGTGCTTTCCTAATTCGCGGTACCGCAATCAGTCCTGCATCAGAGGATCTAAGGTGTCTTGCAGGATGATACCAACGAAAATACAGCTGGAGAAAAGGCGGGCATAGACCTAGCAAGGCCTTAAATACCAAGCAAAGAGCTTTAAACGAGATCCGTTTTCGCACCGGGAGCCAATGAAGTTTAGCTAGCTCCTGAATAACAGAGGCGTACTTAGGAGTCCCAGTAATAAGGCGCGCTGTGGCATTTTGCAGAACCTGCATTTTGTTCAAAATGCCCTGTTGTGCGTTAAGGAACAAGCTGTTACAATAGTCCAGGCGCGGTAGAACCAGCGAGGTGACACCTGTTTTCTTACAGCTTTCTGGAAGGAAGGGGAGGATCTTACGGATTGTCTTGAGCAGGAAAAAGATGGAGGAGGACAACGCGTTGACCTGGGGTCCAAAGCTGGAAGCATGGACCCAAAGGACACCTCCTTTTAGCGCCCACTATCAATGCTGAACCTCGACTACAAAATACTAAGAAAAATATTAGCTCACTGATTACTGCCCCAATTACAACATATTATCCATCACGATCAGAATGGATTATACACCAACATTACAAATCTCTAAAGGTCTGCCGCCTCTTTTGCGTTCCTCCAGGAGACAGATTTTCAGGGGGAGGTTGTACTGTCCATTGACCTTCGTAAGGTCTTTGACAGCATTCATTGGCCCTACATGCATGCTGTGATGCAACGGATGAACCTAATATCAGGGTGGGACAAAGAGATACAGAATTCATGTGTCAAGACATATGACAGAGTCATAGTGGGGCACAATATATTGGAGGCCTTAGAGATACGAACAGGAACCCATGAGAGGTGCCCCTTATCCCCCTTGCTATTTGCACTGGCCATCAAGCCTTTCACTGGTATTATTCAGAGTGAGGGCCATGGGAAGGGAATTTCCCTATATGGCAGAGAACATTTCATCTCTCTTTCTGCAGATGAAATGCTCCTATTCCTGAAGGAGGCAGACACAGGGGTGACCTGGAGCATAAGATTGTATAGGGAGGTGACAAACTGGGAGAAGACCTGTATCCCACCGATGGTCGCCACACAGAACATCAGATGGGAATGACAGGCGTTTCAATCTTTGGATGTCAAAGTATACCACCAGGACAAAGTCACCCAGGAGGGCAATTTGGATAAAGTGCTGTACTCCTTGAGGTTCAGCGTTGCTTTCTGTCGCATACTGCAACTCACAATGAGGGCACGTACTGCGCTCACAAAAATGAAGTGCTGCCACAAGTACTCTACCTGTTTGTGAATCTCCCCATTTGGATCCCCCGGGTCTGGTTCCAGCCCCTAAGCACACTTATGAGGGATTTGAACTGGGATGGGGGCTGTCATTGGGTCTTACTGTGGGTTATGTAGTGCACCACCATTGATGGCGGTCTTGGCATTGTAAACTTTGAGTTACACCACGTAGAGGCTCAAATTCAGTGGCTGGCTCACTGGGGTGTAGGGCATTAGACCGACGAACTGGGAATCTAAAGGGGACCTAGTAGCTACCCCCAAACAGCAAGCAATTGGTGGAAATTCCTCAAATGGATCCACCGTTGCCAACCGTACTCACCAGCTTTGCCACTGGTGGCCCCCCCTCAAGGGGAGGATTGTTCACTGCATGCAGGGTGTCCACATGGAGAGAGGAAGAATTGCTCACAGCGAAAGACGGTTATGAGGAAGAAAAACTGAAACTGTTTGAGACGCTCACTACCAAAGGGGACTGCCAAACTCTCAGTTCCTGGTATATGCAGCAGTGGTTCATGGCCTGTAGTCACTGTGGCGCACAGGCCGAGTGGAGCAGCTGACAAACAAAGTACTGCAGATCTTTTTCACATTCGGGCATGGTCACAAATGAGTCTCCTGGCTTTACAAGACAGCCCTAAATATGACCAAAGTTGACTTAGCACGGTAGTGGTATGAATGTGGGATGGGTCGAGAGAGCAATACAATGAGTGGGGCAGGGTTCTAGAGCACACACATTAAGGCCCCCATTATGATCCGCCCGCCACCCTAGCAGTGCTAGGACTGGCTGCCAGGAGTGCTGCGGTCCCGCAATGCAGATTAGGTTGCGACCGCCGACCTGGCGGTCGCATCCCGCATATTCAACATTGTGGAGGGAGGTGTTGTGAGCAGCACCCGCCACAATATTGAAAATGCATGTAGTGAATTGGCATGCACAACCAGGGGCGTAACACATGCCCACGCATCCCCCGCAGTGCGGGGCGGCCCTCAAGCTCAAGGGGGCCCCCTCAGCACTGCACTTCGGCCTGAGAGCTCCTAATAGAGTCCGGAGGGGGCCCCTCCATGTACCTGGCAGGGGGGCCCCCTCAATTATCGTTACGCCACTGTGCACAACGTGACAGGCACCGCACAGTGCCTGCCACCTTGTGGATGCCAATTTTGTGGGGTACTACAAGTACCCCCCAAGTGAAGCCCCACAGGCCCCTGAAGCAAAATCCGCATGCCTTTCCATGGTGAGTCTCCACCATGGAAATGAATTAAAAATGCCGCATACTAATATGGATGGCGGTGCCTGGAAGGCACCCCCACCATATTATGGGCCTTTTCCACCCGGTAGACAATCGTGACAATTGCCTACCGGTGGAAAAGCGGGAGACGGTCTTTCTGTCCGCCGCAGTACCCCCGCCATGCTAATGTGGCGGGGGGGGGGGTAAATGGTCGTCCGGAGGGGTGTTTTGGCGGGGGGATCACCACCACCGGTCGGGCGACGGCAATCCGCCTGCAATGCTAATGGGCCCCTAAGTGTACTGAAACACTAGATTCCGCTACACTCAGTTCAACTACCAACACATGTCCTATCTCACACCACACAAGCTAAACAAAATACATGGGAGGGGTGATAAAACGTGTCCCAAATGTAAGGTTGATTCTGACTTTTTACTCATGATCTGGGCCTGTCCCCAAATTGTTCAATTCTGGAAAGAGGTGATGGGTGAGTTGCAGCTAACTCTCCACCACACTGATCTCCTAAAGATGGAAATATGTTTAAGCTTACATCTGATTCCACGGTCATTAAGGGTCACAATAAAGTTCCTGAACCTAGCCCTGGTGCTAGCTAAGAAAGTGACAGCAATCCACTGGAGATCACCTGCGGGCCCACCACACTGTAGCTGGAAAAATGAGGCTGAACACTGGGCGCTGGCAGAAGCAAAATCCCTTAGGGACGAAGAACACAGGATTCTGTGTACCCACCCAATAGCGGAAGATTGGGAGGTGGTACTGGAGACCTTCCTGTGGCTTGGGGGAGTTTGAACCCACGCCAATAATATGAATGTGATCAGCATGGGTACCACAGGGCAACATTAGTAGGTGTGAGACTAGCAGCACAGGTGTGGATCTGGGTGCAGAGTGTATTTTTCAATTTGAGAATGAGTAAATTTCCGGGTAACTGTCACTACATGTCTGTTGAACTGTTCTTTGTGCTGAACCTTGTGACATTGTGGATACGGGAGGTCGAAAACTTAGTAGGTGAACGGATATGCAGTAGCAAGCCTTCTTTGAGCATATTACATGCTGTAGAATTCCTCCCATATTGTGTACCACATGTGATGCTAAATAAATATGTAACAACATAGGTGGGCACATGCCCATGGTTCTAAAGTTTGAAAAACCAATAAAAAATGGTTTATAAAAAAGGTGAGTATCTCGAAACAGACCTGCTTAGTTTCACCCACACAAATTTATTGAATGTCTTCATACAGGCAAAAATGAAGTCACATGGTTAAGACTGAAACTACAAATCACTAGAGCTACGACAGGTGTCCCTGGTTCCCATGCAAAAATAGTTGAATGATATACAGGAGTGGTTTCTCTGCTAGGTAACAGGATTCTAACCTTCTTGCTTACTATTGCCAAGGTGAAAACGAGGCTACGACTTTCTCCGAGAAGAAGGCCAACACATATTGGTATAACATAGAAATACATTAAAACAGTTATAAAAGCAGTTTAAAACAACAAGGCTGATATGAAAAGCAGCAGTCTATGGGGGGTCATTACGATGTTGGGCGGATTGCCTCCGCCAGGCTGGCGGTAGCCACCGCCGGCCTGGCGGAGGCAATCCGCCCGACACTGTTCCCCAAATTCCCCCCCGCCATATTAGTATGGCGGGGGGACCGCGGCGGATGGAAAGACCGTCTGCCGCTATTCCTCCCCGGTCGCCTTGCGACCGCGGTGGAAAGGGTATAATATGGTGGCGGTGTCCAATGGACACCGGCAGCCATATTATGATGCGTGCAAATAGGTGCCTTTCCGCGGCGGCGATGCCGCCACGGAAAGGCAGGCGGTCTTTGCTTTGGGGGCCCCCCTGATGAAGGCCGAGGTGGGGGTGCACAGGGGGGGTACCTATGGTACCCCCCCTTAATTTGCATGTACAAAGCGGCAGGCACCGCGCGGTGCCTGCCGCTTTGTATATGCAAATGCGTAAATGCAATTTTTGCATTGTGGCGGGCGGTGCAAAGTGCACCGCCCGCCACAATGCTAAAAATGAAGGATGTGCCCGCCACTGTGGCGGGCACATCCTAATTCCCCCAACGGGACCTCCGCCCTTATGGGGGGCGGTCCAGCATATCCTAATGAGGCCCTAAATGTAAACCGATGCATATGCTTACAGTCCTTGGTGTTGGAGTGCTTGAACTGGAACAAGTAGTGTGGTTTTACAGAAATTCTAGAAAGGGACTGTGGATTTACCAACTCAAACTGTAGAATCAGTCTGGGGTATATCTTCTTTCCAGTGGCCTTCCAGGCTATTCTCCAGATAAAGCTTTTATATCCAGACTCGCTTCTCACCACAAGTAGCAGTGGGACTTTCACCATCCTGGATCACCCACAACAGAGCGAGGCACAAAAGAGGTGTGAGCTTTCAGCGTCTGGCTGCCATGCCACCTGAAACAGTCATAGTGGAAAGACATAAGGGTAGGCCTCACCTAGAGACTGACACACAATGCATGATATAATCCACTCTTGCCCTCACCGTCTCCCAGATAGCAGGTTTCAGTTAGACTAATCAGAAGCTCCTTGCTAACCAAGGGGCTCATATGCTCACTCCAGTATCTGGGTTACTTTCCTCTAGCTAGAGGAATGCAAGCAAAACACGTTTACTGTCTGGGAGCACAGCCTTCTCTCTCCATGCTGACCTACTCTTAGCCAAGGGTATCCATATTTGATCCCACTGGCCTCCATTACTCTGATTCACTCACACCATGCATGTGTTAAACTGGCTTCTATCAGAAACATTGTTGACACATTCTCTGGATGTCAGTGCAAGGGTCTGAGCTTGCTTATAGTAGTGGAACTTACACAGGTGGATCAGTAGATCACAACCTGAGTAAGTCAGATAAAAAGGTTTGGTCACACTCTTATTCCTCATAAGCACGGCATGCTGCCACCACCACTCTGTGCCCTATATTCATGACTGACATGGCAATTCACTGTCAGTACATAGGGCACTTTTTGTGTGCCCCTTCAGGTCACAGTACAGTTCCAGGACCTTTATTAGCCAATGACAGGTTTAGGCCTCTGCCAACATGCTTAGATTAGCGTGCTGAAAGAGCAAAAATAAAACATCAGGATACCAGATATACATGTAGTTGTGGACTTAGGGCAGGGGAATGCATCCATATATCATGCAGAGGCTATTCCTGTCCCAACAATTATATAGAGTAGACTATGGCTCAATTAGAAGGACTAAGGGCCCAATTACGAGTTTGGCGGTTTCGTGGACGTACCTCTGCGGCAGCGGTCCCAAGGACACTGCCAAGCCACCGGTAACCCGCCAGCTGTATTTGGATGTTCCCAATGTGCTGGGGGTGTGGCAGCAGCGGTCACATGATGGAGGGAGACAATCACGTGTAGTAGCCCATAGTTTTTACCGCAGTGTCAATGCATATCTATGTATTTTAATGTGCATAGGTAGAAAATATACACAACTGCAGCCTGTTACTCCGTAGTGGCGGGGTGAGAAATCCTGGCGGTGGTGGCGGCAACCAGGTGTGGGATCTCCAACATCGAAATATAGCTGGCAGACCGCCAGGCCAGCAGGTGGGGACTCTGGTGCTGCAGCGACGGCAATACAGAGACCACCAAAGTCATATTCAGGCCCTTCATTATGTTTCTGTGCATAACATATTACATAACTTATCCAGGCAACAATTAGCTCAGACAAGCAGACCATATTTAGAAACATACACATTAATTAATAAAATGTAATATGTGTTCATAGTAACAACACATCTAAATCCATGGTTAAGCATGGAACGAAGTGCTAATTACTCAAGTTGTCAAACATGTTATAGAATTGCTTTCAGAGGGACACAAAATAATACAAGCAAGTATTGCTAAAAAAAACTGGTCCGGTGATAGATGACACAGAAATCAATAGTGGTCAATCAAAAGTCCCAATGATATCCCCCTCAGTCTTCTTGCAAATTCTAACGTTTCAGCACAGAGAATAATCAGAACAAATTATTCTATCAAATATGTGTGAATGTACATGGCCCAAAAGGCCACCTAGCTGCAACGGAATGAAGTAGAGAGGATCAGAGAAATTAATAGGGAGAGACACCATCACCACTGCGAGCTAGTTATGCCAAGGATGCGCACAGTGTGTTGTCGAACAGGGCAAGTGTCCAAGATGCCAGCATTAAACATTAATGTGATCTTGTTGTCCTGTGTGCACAAAATAAGCAAAACAAGTTATTTTAGATACAAATTCTTGGGATTTCTCAATGAAATAAGCTTAGAAGTAGGTTGAGCAAACCGCTTTTATCCTGCATGACAAACACATTTATAAATAACAGAAATAGACCACTCCCTGCACACAGTGTCTACTGCTGCACAGGAGGTGAAGGTGCTCATTGTGGTCTCAGTGATGTCGCAATTTTGGATTTTAGCTTAAAAAATAATTCACAGCAGGTGTGAAAGGACAAAGGCTGACACAGCTTCCCCAGAAATGTTACCTCCCAAAGCAACTGCCCCAGTAAAAGAACCTACTCAAGTAGTTGGAGGAAGGTTTCTGCCGCCATTCTTTGAAAAAAAATAATGACTAATTGTTTATGCTTTGCTATTCTGAAACAGCCAAAAGCTGGTAGTTGAAAAAAAAATAACTCATGTAAAATTGTCAGTATTTCATGGCAAGAGCGTAGCCTGGCTTAAAGATTCTGGTCAGTCTGGTAAAATAACAGCAAGGTGGCAATCCTACTTGGAGGTTAAATCTTCCAAACGGGTGACACCCTTTGCAACCAGTGGGGCATTTTCACGAGCCCCCCTGCACTACCGTGCGGTGCAAATCACAAATCACACTATGCATGGCTTTGAAGGCCTCATATATATGGAGTAAGGCAAGGCAGTGCAAATCGCAGTGTTGCCTTACTCTCCACCCTGGAGACATTCCATGGGCGTTGCGTTGGGTTTTCCCACGCAAAACCCATGAATTTTGACATTTCCCCAGAGTTACAAGAGCATGTAAACCTGGGGAAGCTCCAAAACCTTATGCCTCCAGAGGTGAGGCGCAACGAGGAGAAATAATGAGGCATAACAAGGAGAAATAACTATTTCTCCAAGTTTTTTCCTCTTTCCATGTGTGCTTAATTTTGCAGCACACATAGAAAGTAGAAAACGCCTTTTAGGATTATTTCTGTGCTGGAAGGTGCTCCTTCCTGCACAAAAACAATCCTGCCGACATCACAGCCACCCTTGCACCATGGTGGAAGGGTGCCTGCCTGCCTTGGTGCTGGGCTACCGAATTGCTGCAAGTGCAGGGGGAAGTGGACAGGAATGCACCATGTTGCATAAATGCAGTGCATTCCTGCCATTTCACTTTACTGTAGGGCAGCACAGCAAGGTGACTTGCTGCCCTACGCTAAAACCCTATAAATCAAGGCCATTGTATCTATGCCCAGGTCATGCATATTGAGCTAAACCTTCAATACTCAATATTCTTTGGAGTAAAGTATATTACATAAAACCAAATAAATCATTGAAAGCAACGTTGTTAAAAGTAATGAAAGCTTCCTTCCCTCGTAGCAAACTAATATTTGTCAATAGAAAACCTTCAGAGTTCCCCAAAACACAAGTAAAATAATGTTATGGGTCAATATAAAATCAAACAAATACTGAAATTCACCATTTATGGCATAAAATCTTAACTCCTGTCCCCACCATGATCTACTGATAATCACACACATCGCATACCCAATGACATCTCATATGGCCCAATAATGAGATCGCGCATGACATAACCAATTGCACTAATGACTACATTGATTCAACACGGTCAATGTGTGATGCAAAGCTTGCAAAAGAGAAGACGACACAAGAAGTGGCCGAATACTGCACTCTAAAGCACCAAGTAAATGAACATGGCCCTACACTATCATCCTTTCTTTTTCTGTATCCCTTTCGTACATTAACATGTAAGCTTTTTAAAAAAAAATGTGTACACCCAATGAATAGCAAGGTAAAGAGTGCTAAAAAACGAGACGGAAACGAGAAGGAAAAACAACCATTTCATAAATTTGAGTATCAATCCGGCATACATCCAACGTGGGCCTTGGTTGAGACACATTTTCACAGTGATACAGACACATTTTCATGGATAGCTCTGATTAGGTATCTGTTTCCCTGTCTCAGAAATGCTGATCTGCATACGTACAACAGATTGTTGACATTTGATGGTGGAACAAGTTTGAGGTAATTTTCCTCACAATAATTGACTCTCGGTGTTCAACCAACATCCAGGGGCGGCTCCTCCTCAATGTTGGAGGAGCGTCGTACCACTGGCTCAGAGCCAGCAGCAGTATCGTTTTATTTTGAAGCCGTTGGCTCAGCCAGGGTGTGCAGGGAGGGGCATTGGAGGGGGAGGAGGAGTGCTACGTGCAATCCGTAAGTGCTCATGTGTGTTTGGCCAGCTGTCTCAGGCTGACCAAAACACACATGCGTACTTAGGTTTCTCTAACCGGCTTGATTGAACAGCCGGGTTAGAGAAACCCCACAGACACCCTGACCTGAGTGGAGCGTCTTTCTAGCCCGCTCAGGCCAATCACTGTGCTGCTCTGCAGCACAGGAATTAGACAGGGAGTCTCAGTGTCTGCTGGGACAAGGAAGTCCCAGCACCAAGACGTGACGAGGGAGGTGGCCGGCAGCAAGTAAGTTTAACTTTAAAACATGTTTTTATTATTATTATGGACCCCTTCCACACTCCCTCCCACATTCCCCCCCCGCTGCACCAGTTTTTGTATGTGGTGGCCGCCACTGCTAACATCTGCCTCAGATCATGGACTGTGACTCTATCTCAGACGCCACATTCTGGTTATTGCGTCTGGTGAAGCTAATATATAGGAGTTCAGCCACTGACTGGGAATACTTCACTAACATGCCACAGTCCATGCTAAAAAATATTTTCAAATGCTCGGTCAAGTACGAGAACCTTAAGCCTTTTGGCTGTTCACAGAATATCATTACAAAGGCAGGACAAGGCCAACTTCAAAAGGTCTTATTGATTTCACAGGCATTTAAATTTTAAAAAGTGCAGCTCCACTAGCAGATACCTTTTGAGATACACCTGCTTAGACACAGATACCATTGGAACCAGCTGAATGTGAGTTGAATAATCTATCAGCCTGATTCATGTACGGGCCGTTTTGCGTGTCCCTAATAGCGAGTAATAGCGACTCGCTATTGAGGAAACGCAAAACGGCATTCATGTACTTTTCGGGGAAAAAATAGCGACTCGCACGCGGGCGCTAAATCCGTTAGCGACCAACTAAAAACGCAGAAAAATCGCTATTCCCGGCTACCTGCGTCGGGATAGCGACTCGCAATCCCGTGCGATCGGGAATGCGACTCGCAATCCCGTGCGATCGGGAATGCGACTCGCATTCTCGCGCGATTGGGAAAACGGGAAGTCGCTTTCCGAGCACAGCGATGACATCACAACCAGGAAGCAGGCAGTTCCCACCCCCAAACACCACAGCGAGGCAAACCTCCGAGGGAGCAAGTCGGAAAGCAGACGCTAAACCAGCGATAGCGACTTCTCTACCGACTGAAATAGCGACATATCTGCTGCCATGTCTGAGGAACCTGTCCCTGGCCCCAGCAACAGCGCAGGACGAAAGCGAAAGCTCAAGTTCTCAGAGCAGGAGCTCGAGAACCTCATTGAAGGGGTGGTGGCCAACCATGACCGGCTCTTTGGGACCAACTCCAGAAAGGTCCCAGAGCAAGACAAGCGGAGGATCTGGCTGGGTATAGCCGCCAGCGTGAACTCGGTGGGTGTGGCCGATAGGTCATTGGAGGAGCTAAAGAAGCGCTGGTATGACCTCCGAGGTCGTGCCAAGGAGAGGGTGGCGGAGCGCCTTGGAGAGGCATCGGGCACTGGAGGTGGCGGACCGACAGTCCCACCCAACACACCCTTGGAGGACCAGGTCGAGGACACCCTTGAGAGGGAGGCGTGCGTTGGCGTGACCCCTCTGGACTCCTCCCGCCCCACCCAAGACACCCAAGGTAAGTGGCATGCGACTGCGACCCTGTCCCCTATGACCGTCCCTGACCAAATAGGCTCACTTATTGGCCCTTAGTCATGCCTTTGTTGCGCATCAGGGAATGCCCTGAAGCATTGTGGGAGATGTAGTATGTCCACAATGTAGTAGTACCCCAATGCAGCCAGACAGGTCCCAAAGTACGCAAATCCACAGCCATCCAGGGAATGTCACCCAGCATGCATGTAACAACAGCACGTCTGACAGTCACATGCAACTAATGAGTATCCACTTACCCTCACAGGTGGCGCAGACAGCAGTGACAGCGAGAGGCTGCTGATAGATGAGGAGGCCCAGGAGGAGGAATCACAACCAGAAACCCAGGCACCAGCCCCTGCCGCTGCAACAACACCAGCAGCCAGGCCCCCCACCGTTGTGGCCCCTGCATCTAGCATCCCACCCGCAGCCAAGGCCAGGCCCCCCACCGTTGCTGCATCTGGATCTGCCGCCCCACCCGCAGCCAAGGCCAGGCCCCCCACCGTTGCTGCATCTGGATCTGCCGCCCCACCCGCAGCCAAGGCCAGGCCCCCCACCGTTGCTGCATCTGGATCTGCCGCCCCACCCGCAGCCAGAGCCAGGCACCCCACCAATGTGCCCCCAGTCCCTGCCGCACCAGCAACGCCTGCTGCAACACCACCTGCAGCTGGTGCCAATAGATCTGGGCCTGCGACAGCGGCAACACCGCGGGCAATCAGCAGGAGGGGCAATGGACATCGCTATGCCTACATGAGCGTTGAGAGACGCATGCTCCGTATCCACCAGCGCCAGTCACAGCAGCAAGGTGCCATCCAGCTCCAGCTGCACAAAATTGGGCGCAATGTGGCGGGAGTTGGAGAGCGCATGGACCGCATGACGGCGGCCATGGGCCGCATGACTGCAGCCATGGAGGAGAACACTGCTGCGCTGCTCAAGCACCGCAGTGTAGCGAGCCGGCGCCACCACCAGCTGATGAGCCGGCTGTCGGCCTATAGCAGGTCGAATTATGTGGCAGCAAATGCCACCACCCAGTTGTCGCGGCGCTCTCTCACCCAGCAGCACCAACTAGTGCAGTGCTGTGAGGACATCACCAGGGTCCTGGAGCACCTAACCACCACGGTGACGGCACTACACACACCTGCGCTACCGGCCACTGTAGGGGGCGACGATGCCAGTGAGGGTGCCTCCAGCGTGAGCAGCCAATCGGCCACACTGGTCCCGCCACCTAGGCGCAGCACCAGGGCAACGCCTGGTACAGGTGCCCAGGAAGAGGAAGAGCCTCAGAGGCGCTTGGGCATTACGCGCAGGAAGCGCCATTGACACTGTCTGCATAACACTGGCACAGGCTGACGCTAAGCCTGCCAAGTACATGCACACTGCAGTATGACGCAATACTGGTATTTGTAAATAGTTGGACTGATTACCTTTTTGTTGTGAATGAAACAAATATATTTATTTTGCTGCACACATTAGCCTTGTGTAATCATTACATTTTGCATGCAATTGTGATATGTGGGGTGGGGGAAGAGGGTGGGCTAGAAATTGTTCACTGTGATGTGGTTGCGACGTCTGTGGCCTTCAGCTGGGTTCTCCCCGCGTGCATGGTGCACATGTGCTGGTGGCCGGTCGTCCCCTTCAGATTCACTGCCTGAGATGTCAACAGGTATCCGGCGCTTGGTTGCAATGTTATGGAGCATTGCACAGACAGCCACAATGCGGCAGAACGCAGCAGGACTGTAATACATGGCCCCACCTGTCTTGTGCAGTATACGGAACCTGCTCTTGAGCAGGCCAAATGTCCTTGCTATACAGTTCCTTGTCCGGATGTGCGCAACATTGTAGCGCCGTTGCTGAGGTGTGGCAGGGTTGAGGTAAGGGGTCAGGAGGTATTCCCGTAGGGCGTAGCCACTGTCACCTGAATGAGAGGAGCAGATGTTGATTGCCTGTGCAGCGCAGTGACTTCATTGCAATGTGACATTGTCGACAAAGTGTACTTACCAAGTCGGTGTCCTTCCCCAAACTCTCCTCTGAGCAGTCGTGTGTGGAGTCCACTGTGCCTGAAGATAAAGGAATCATGGGTACTCCCTGGGTACTGTGCGACAATGTCAGTGATGATGGTCTTGGCATTGCAGACCATCTGTATGTTGAGGGAGTGGTAGGACTTCCGGTTGCGGTACATATACTCCGTGGCAGCTGGTGGGCAGATGGCGACGTGGGTACAGTCGATGCAGCCGAGGACATGGGGAAAATGGGCTACATTGTAAAATTGTAGTTTTGTCAGGTCCAATTCCTGTTGGCTCGTGGGAAATGTGATGTGGCGGTGGAGCTGGGTGAGCATGGCGTCAACAAAAGTGTGGAGGCAGCGTGACATGGTGGGCTGGGATATCCCCCCAGCAGCCGCTACTATGCCCTGGAAACTGCCGGAGGCCAGGAGGTGCAGGCTGCACAATACCTGCACATGTGTAGGCACAGAATTGTTTCGCCTTGTTGGGTGCTGCATGAGGGGGTCAAGTTCTTGTATCAGCCAGGTGATCATTTCCCCATTCAGCCTGTATTTGGCATAAATCTGTTCTCTGGTTTGGCCCAGCAAGGTGACCCGCTGCCGGTAAATCCTTTCCTGCCTCATGCGTCTCCTCCGTGCTGCTCGCTGTAGCCTTCGCCGCCTCACCACCATGTACATTCCTGGCATTGTGGAACGCCTAATGCTGCTGCTGAATGTCCTTATGTGTGATTGGTCAGGCCTGGACCTGTTGGTGATTGGCCAACTGTTTTTCAAATTTTACTTAATCATGGCTTTTATGGTTACCACCTGCTTTGAGTTGTCCTTAATTTGCGCCGCGCAAAAAATGCGATTTTGGGGTTTTCCGCTATTGTTTATTTTTCATGAATGCCGATTGAGAATAAATTGCGTTTATTTATTTATTTATTTATTTATAATTACATTTGTTGAGCGCGCAGCTACCCGGAGGTTTCCCGGCGCTAGAGCAAACTGAACGGTGAAAGGGAGGGAGGATCATAAGATCATAAATTAGTTGTTAAAAAGCCAAGTTTTTATTCCCTTACGGAATTTCAGAAAGCACAATTCAGTGCGCAGAGATTGAGGAAGAGAATTCCATAAGGATGGGGCCAGCAGGGAAAACGAGCGTCCTCCCATCTTGGCTCTGTTGATGCGCGGAATCTTAAATTTATTCTGCGTCGAAGACCTAAGTGTGCGGGGGGGGATGTATTGCTGCACCAGAGCAGAGAGATAGCAAGGGGCTCTACCAGTCATAATTTTGTGCATGTAGCAGAGTACTTTGAAGTTAACTCTGCTTTCAATCCGCAACCAGTGCAGATTCCGCATATGGTGCGCGACCGAGGATCTGGCGTTTCGCTATTCATTTCGCAGATTCCGTGGTTGGTCGCTATTTCCGTATCGCTAATGCGCGACTACCGGGACTCTGCGACTATTATAGCGTAATCGCTATTCTGTGTTTGCGAAATCGCTATTTTGTACTTGAATGCCGATTCCGTGTTTTGCACCCGCAATTGCATTTTCGCAGCCATTGCGGGCGCAATTTCGCTTCATGAATCAGGCTGTAAGTTTCGGGCGGCTGAAATAAGAAAAGTCTAATACTTGCTGAACCAAGCTTTTGGTTGCTTTTCTTATAGTGGCTAGTGATTGTTTCGAAGAAAATGGCTCTCGATACAGAGGCAGGGTGAGCTGGACTGAGAGAAATCGCACCTGCCTTCCCTGGGACTCCTACCTGCTGGTTAAAGAGGATATCAGTGCCCTTAAGCCTGGGATGGAAGAGCATGGCATTGGAGAACACAATTATTGCAGGTACTTTAGCACGCTTCTGCTCTGCATCAGCAAACAATGCAGTTACCTTATACTGTTGGCAAGTTATGCAGTTGATGACTACACAGCATTTCTTGGTATTGTTGGTGTACAATGGCCTTCAAAAGTGATAAAAATGTAGACACATAATTTGGTTGTTTACAGCTTCTGACAGATGGGTGCCAGAACGAAAAGCAATTTACACACCTAACTTCATTCTTGGTGTGCAATGGCACGATTTGCTGGTGCAAGTTCACATCTGAAATAGACGAAATGTACATTTATACTCACAAATATATTTACTTACAGGTAGTGTTACACCTATAATGGTCGTATGGCATGTGAAGTTACATACACTTAAAGGTGGTGAGTGGATGTTTAGGAGTGGTAATGTGTTGCAAATTACGTGAACACACACAAACATATGATCTTGTTAGTATTCATAAACATTTGCAAAACACGTTTCCACCTTGGAAACAAATCCATAAAATGTGTATATTTTGTTCAAACTGCGTCTTGTAGATTCATAGGGGCATATTATCAAGCCCAATTTCGCCACCTTAGCGGTTGTTTTCGGCCAAAAAGCGAAGATTTAAATATCGCTCCATTATCAAGGACACGCTATCGCGTGTTTCCTTGGGTTAGCAGACGTCTTTTCTCCACTTTGCATGTCAGCGATATATATATAGCTAATGACATGCAAAGTAGGCGTTCCGAACTTAAACTCCATTGAAACAGTCGCAAACACAATTTCCCTCTATTATCAATGCCCGCGATAAGAAAAGTCACGCTAACCGTGCTTATTGCTGGAATCTAACACCAGTAAAAAACTTGTCTTAACCATCTTGTCAATGGGGGGGTCGATTGTTAGGTTAAGTACACACTTGCCTATTAGCAAGCTTTTCATTGGCGCAATTGATTTATCGCTGGAATTTACACGTTATTGCTGGTTTTACACCCTATTGCTGGATTTCCTATCGCCTTTACAATACGTGTTGATAATACCGCACTATCCAGGCGAGGAAATCCAGCGATAGCCGGCGATAAAAAAAATAGCACTAAGCACGCTTTGCGATAATCATCGCAAATCGTTGATAATATGCCCCATAATCTTTTTTCAGAGTTAGGCTCCAATATATTTGGGAATCAAAATGATTCATGTTTGTCTGATTTCTTTCCATTTTTACATAGTCCAAACCAATTTCTTTTGCCAACGACTCTGGATAAAGAACATTTTAATCACGATTAGAAAACATAGGGTATTGGGTACCTAAACATTCTATATTGTTTTCCCTTCTTTTTTTTTTCTTTCTTCCCCTCAAAAAATATAAAATTAGTTTGATTATCAGCTTTAGGGATATGACTTATTGTGCACCAGCTTTGCATTTATAATTTCTGCTCAAGTTGATTTTTATTTTGCAAACATTTACATGTCTCATCTTTATATACATTTTAATATATTGCTTTGTTTCACTCTGCAATTTCCTTAATACAGCATTTTTTTGTGTGTTCAAAACTTTTATTATAGTTTAATAAAGAATTTTAAACTCAAAAATGAAAATACAGGGTGATCTTAAAATCTCACAATAACCTAAAATAAGGGAACATCACGTATAGAAATAGACAAAGAGTCTAGCCTTAGATTCTGCTGGAGCAAGCAATACCAGTCAGTTTTCAGTATTATAGGAATCTCAAGTGTTATTGGCCGACCCAAACGCAAGCTACCGGGGCACGCTATAAGCCTATTAGAACATTCTGCCCCATCAGGGTGCAATTCCTATTTTGAAAAGAAAGCCTTCAGGAAGACAAAGGAAGTTTAAACCCCCCAGGGTTCTGAAGTTTTTGAGATGTTCTTTCACAGCTGCCGGGAAGAGGTGTGGCACTGCGGCTAGGACGACTAACTCCGGAATCTGGGGGATCACGGTTTGATCCCTGGCACCGGCGGCAGATTAGCCCAGCACCATGTGACTCTGGGCAATAGCTTGCTTAATCTTCCCGACGGCCCCCAGCGCCTAGAGACCCTTATGGGTGATTGTGCGCTTTACAAATGTGGATTATTATATTTGACCATTAATGCGGCATCCAGAGCCACAGCAATCATTCTCAAATATATATTGCCTTTGGTTCTCCCTCGGCTCTGTCAAACTGTTTTTCTTCAATTTGACAGAGGGAGACACCGGGCTCCTGCCATGGTGGTGGCAAAGTACCATTTCTTTATGGGAGTGATCTATAAAGAGAAGAAGCCTTTGTATCTGTGTCACTTGAGTGAGGTCTACCTGTCCACTCATGTCAAGGTTTGCTGCTGTTTACCTAACTTGCCCTTGCTCTACATTGGGTTAGTATGTAGCAATGTGCAGCACTCATGTGATTGCATGTGCATGCTGCAATGAATGTGTGTCTGAGTACGATACAGTACAAAGAGCCGTGTAGGTTCCATATTGGAAGCACAGGGCCTCAGACAGGCATGTGAAGGTGAGGAAGCCTTCCCAGAACGATTTGTGGATGGCCTGCTCTGCTGAGAGCTGGGGTGGGACACACACTGCAGGAAGGGAGAACCAGGCTCTCTTGTGCAGTACAAAAGGGTTCTTTTGATTATGTAAAGGTCACTGGTCAGTGGAGCCTGGGCACATCTCTGGAAGGAAATGGGTATGATAAGGGAATGTTAGAACTGGGTGTCTCTAGTTGGCTGAGGTAGGTACCTTAGGCCAAATAGGGACCCTTGCTTCTAAGTCAGGGAAAGGAAGGACACCTTCTCAGATAGCCCCCGCTCACTCCCTCGGTAGCTTGGCACGAGCAGCCAGGCTTATCTCCAAGACAAATGTGTAAAGTATTTGCAACCCCACTCTCAATAACCCAATGATGACACCACAAATGGACTCCATACGAGTTTCATAAAAAACAAGTGTGTGTTTATATAAAAAGATATACAATGAGACCACACAATAAAAATCCAACATGTGCGTATTGGTAATATTTCACCTGGCCGATTATTAGGCCAGCAAGGCCTTGTAGGTCTTGCAGTATTAATGAGCAATTCTAGATGATCCAATGCAGTCCTGATGCAATGCTATGCCGTTCATAATGCAAGAATCAGGCACTTCGTGATGTAAAAAGAATGCAGTTCGTTATGCACCAATCAGGCAGTTCGTTATGCAAAAATAATACAATTCCTAATGCAACAATCAGGCAGTTCGTAATGCCAAAATAATGTACTCCGGCACTGATCACGGTGCTCTGGATGGTCTCTATGCTAGTCCTGCTGATTCGCGGTCAGCTACTGCCAAAATATGCCCCCAACACGGGTATGGTGTCAAACAAAGTGTAGCTCCACACTCCGACCCAGGTACTACCACTCCTCGGCAAGTACGGGCCGCAATACGGACTTCGGCGGAGGCTCGCGCTGCAAAGTGAGGAAAGGCCGAGAGCGTTTCTCTCATAGCCCGCACCCCACCCCAGGCGCGACACACGCACGCTTGCTGTCGGTTACCTGGGGGGTATGATCCCACTCTACTCTCCTCACGACTCGGGCCTCCGATGTGACTTTGTGGATCTTGGGCAGTGGAACACGGGCCCTCCCCTAAGGGGATGATTCAAGGTCCCTCCAGCAAAGGTAAGCTCAGGCTGGAGGCACAGCTTCTCTGGGGATGCCGGTCCGGGCCGATGGCAATGACGAAGGTATCAGGCTGCAACAGGGCACACGCACAGAGCGTTGCTGAGACTCACTTAAGCTCCGGATGCCTACGATCACAGGGAAATCCTCATGAAGGTTTCAGGCTGCACGAAGCACACGCACACAGCGTTGCTGAGACTCACTTGGACTCCGGGTGCACATGATCATGGGGCAGTTCTTACGAAGCACACGCACACAGATTTGATGAGACACCTCTGGAAACTTTTATGTTCCTGAGTTTCCACAACAGGAAGCCAGCTCTCCTCTGGCCCTTGGGGACAAGTTTCTTCAGGACACAGCACACAGCAAAGTCCTTTCAAGCAGGGGGACACAGCACACAGCAAAGTCCCTTTGCCTCTCTTTGGTTAAATCAGCAAACTGCAGGCCAGCTCCAGAACACACAGCAAGGGTCAGTGCTTTCCTTCAGTCTCTTCAGCTTTTTCTTCCATAGCAGAGGGTCCGCTTCACCACAAAGTAGTTTCAATCCTTTTCAGTCTTGATCAGTCCAAAGTCCAGGGGTTTCAGCTCTCATAGTTATACCCCTAAATGTCTTTGAAGTATTTATGTTCAGGAGGGCACTGAACACTGTCTAAACCAGTTCTGGGTGTCTCCCTGCCAGTGACAGCTTCTTCCTTCGATAGTGGGGGTCTGGATCTTGAATCACTCAGCAGGAGATGGTGCCTTTGTTGTTTGGTGGCAGCCCTGGCCTCTTCACCTCCAGGGGCTACTCCACCCCCTACACTCCAGATGCAGGTCAGCCTGTTGCTGTTTCACCTTCTTCCCTGGGTCAAGACATTCCCCAGAGCCTATCACATTCAAAACCAGACAGTCAATACACAACCAGGCAGAGACACACAGACATGTTAGAACACAAAAACCCTGCAACTGGTTTCTAAACACATATGCAAAAACCACCTTCACAAAAAGATGTGTTATTAAATTGTGAGTTCAGGCATATTAAACTTCACCTCTCCATCTTAAGCCTATGGGAGCTAGGCTGGAAACATATTACATAGCCTCCCCATGCTGTCCTATGGGCAAGATGGCCTTTCAACAGTGAAAAACGAAACGGAGAGTATTTCACTGTCAGGACATGGTACACACCTCAGTACATGTCCTACCTTTCACATACAATTAGTGCTGCAGGCCCACTAGTAGCATTTGCATTACTAGCCCTGGCACACATAGTGCACTGTACTTGGGACTTTACTAGTAACTAGTAAAACAAATATATCAATTATGGACAACCAATTACCATTAAACTTTATACAGGGAGCACTTGCACTTTGACACTCACAGCAGTACCAAAGTTCCCAAAGCATCTAAATTGGCAACACCATGTCAGAAAAAAGGTTTAGGGGGAAGGCAAAACGTTTAACGAACTTTAGCCAAAAAGGGCCAAGTCCAACAAGGAATAATAGGACTGGGAGCCTTAGTAACTTTTTGATAGGCATATATCAGTGAGGTTGGCATTAAGGTGTGATCCCCTAGTCCCTACCGTGGCCTTAGTGTGGGGCTATCACATTTGTAGTCACTCCTGCTATGACATACTGCTTTCCGAACAAAGGACAGCATAGCAGAGAATTTTTTTAAGTGGGTTACCATCACATCTCCATCATCAAAAACTCAAACACTAAATAACATCTGTGTCTGGAAAAGGATTATAAAAAGGGGGTTTTGAGCCTCCTAAAATTGTTAAACTGGAGTTTTACATCAGCACGGAGAACCTAAGCACAACGTCTGCCTGTTTTGACCAGGACTGGAGGCTGAGGCCTGATAATCTCCTAGCTAGGTATGGGGACATTGCCCAGAAGAATTAATATGGCTCACCCTGGTGCACCAGCATCTGCCTGCCTGCCATGACCAGTGCACCCTGTTGAGTGTACTCCTGATGCACAGTGTGTGATTATGGGTCTAGATTGAGGCTCATGGCACCTACTGTCCGCCCAAGGGCTGATTTTTGTGATGTGCAAATGGCACTGACCAGGCCGTCCGCTGAGTGCTGTTGTCTTAGCCCCTATTACCAAGTGGGGGTTGTGGTTCAGATAAGGCCATTGTATTTGTTCATAATAATTGGTGCATTGAAAAGCTGGTCCATTGGTTACATGATATTGTGTACATACTACAATATGATTTCTGATTTATGAAAATATATTTAAGGGAGATGATTAAATTCACTTTCTATAAAAAAAAAATATGTTTTTCAGTTCATGATTAGGTGAGATATTAGAAGACAATGTTGTATTGAACTAAATGAGCTATAGTAATTTCATCTGTATTTGTTATGTGGTATCATTTTCGATGGAAAATATAATCGGAGCTCATATATTAATGTATGACTTTGTATTCTATTGTATACACTAGGGGTCCATTAGGATGACGGGCGGTGGCACCACCGCGGTGGTTGCGGGCGGAAAACCAGCATTTACCGCCCGCGAGCAGCGGAACTCATGTCCGCAACATTAGGATAGGTAAACACAGGTCATTTCCCATCCGCTGCGGAGCGCCGCGCACCGCCATCAAAGTGCGCACGCCACCGCGGCGGTGGGAGCCAATCGAGACGCTCCGCCGCACCCGATGACGCCCGCTCCGCTCGACAAATTAGGATGGCCCTAACAAGCAGACGCACCGCAACGGAGACACCGCACAGCTGAAGCAGGCGGAAAGTCGACAGCGGAGCACGAACGCCGAGACCCAACATGAACCCCATGAACCCAGCCCTCCACATGCACCCGGTCATGTACCTGCTGCAACACTATCGCCAGATGGGCCGCCGCGGCCGCCGCCGCAGGTACGCCACTACACATATGCACCACACAACACACATGCCGACACAGGGCCCAAGCACCACACAGGCATCCTGCTGGGGGCCACAACACATCCACATGGGCACCCACACATCACCCACCTCACAACAAGGCACCCCACAGCATCCGGAACACACAACGTCCGCCAACCAGCAGCAACGTCCCGGTCACGGTCACGGTCACGTCACCGCCGCGGTCAACACATGCACACTATGCAGAAGGCAGTGCCACTCCAAGGCATGGGCAGGGCACAAACATCACAGGGACACACCACCCCAAACCACACTGCACCCCACCCGAGCTACTCACAGCTCAGGTGCCCATCCCGTGCACCCCCATGCACACCAACAAGCACTGTAACAACAAGCACAATACACACACACTGCAACACACAACACACAACCAGGGACACAGGCACTGCAGGATTGGCTGACAAGGAACACACAACACATGTGCACTCCCCACAGCCCACACAATTGCATACAAACATCCACACAGGGCAAGACAAGACAAACAGGCATACAACTCCTGGCTGACACATGTGTGTCTCACACCATACAGGGGCACACATACATACACTACAAACATACACCCTTCACACTGCACACCTCTGCTACACCCAACACCACACATGTCATGTAAGCCATGCCACCAGGAGTAAGGGTCAACACAAGATGACCATACACATACACGCCTGGGCATACAGAAAGGAAAACACACACATACCTCATGACATCACAACCAGCTACAAAACCCCTGAACACCAGCACACCCTGTGCTGCCAATGTCACCCAACATGACCTGTGAACGGTGTATGCAACAATAGCAAATCACCAACAAGATAACTGCATGGTCTGTGAAATAGCCCTCACAGAGTACAACATCAGCAGGGCCAGAATAGACGGAAGACCCTGTCACCCCTGTCTAATAATCAGATGGCTACAAAGAGCCTTCCAATGGTGAACTTAAAAATAGGGCATGGTACACAGTCAAGCAAATGCAAACAAGAAAATCACTTTAATCAGCAAGGACACTGAGAAAACACACACCAGAAGTAACTGTATTTATTCACATAGTGCACAGATGTAGCAATACAACAGTATTAGATAGCAGCAAGCCACAAAATCATGTACAAATGGCAGAGACTATGCACAGGTGAAACACAAACAGGAAGGCCAGAGTCCATGGCAGGGGAGATAGCAAGTACCTGAGAGGCTGCACAGGGGTGAGTACAGCACATCAGAGCAACAGGCCCAGAGTCCTTGGCAGGGGAGATAGCAAGTACATGAGAGGCTGCACAGGGGTGAGTACAGCACATCAGAGCAACAGGCCCAGAGTCCTTGGCAGGGGTGAGTACAGCACATCAGAGCAACAGGCCCAGAGTCCTTGGCAGGGGTGAGTACAGCATATCAGAGCAACAGGCCCAGAGTCCTTGGCAGGGGTGAGTACAGCACATCAGAGCAACAGGCCCAGAGTCCTTGGCAGGGGAGATAGCAAGTACATGAGAGGCTGCACAGGGGTGGGTACAGCACATCAGAGCAACAGGCCCAGAGTCCTTGGCAGGGGTGAGTACAGCACATCAGAGCAACAGGCCCAGAGTCCTTGGCAGGGGAGATAGCAAGTACATGAGAGGCTGCACAGGGGTGAGTACAGCACATCAGAGTACAGGCCCAGAGTCCTTGGCAGGGGTGAGTACAGCACATCAGAGCAACAGGCCCAGAGTCCTTGGCAGGGGTGAGTACAGCACATCAGAGCAACAGGCCCAGAGTCCTTGGCAGGGGAGATAGCAAGTACATGCGAGGCTGCACAGGGGTGAGTACAGCACTTCAGAGCAACAGGCCCAGAGTCCTTGGCAGGGGTGAGTACAGCACATCAGAGCAACAGGCCCAGAGTCCCTGGCAGGGGAGATAGCAAGTACATGAGATGCTGCACAGGGGTGAGTACAGCACATCAGAGCAACAGGCCCAGAGTCCTTGGCAGGGGTGAGTACAGCACATCAGAGCAACAGGCCCAGAGTCCCTGGTAGGGGAGATAGCAAGTACATGAGAGGCTGCACCGGGGTGAGTACAGCACATCAGAGCAACAGGGCCAGCAACACACCCAGGTCGCAAACAATGGTCTTGACTAGCACACCTGTGTGTGGCACAGGCATATGAGGGTGTTGACAACTCACTCCTGGCTGTCATGCGGACTGGGACTTTGCTGTGTGTCAGGGACGTGGTACAATAGGGGGTGGTGATGGACTGAGCATCTGAACCAATCAAACACTCACACCCAGTCAACAGATCTGGGTTTAATCCATCACCGTTCTTTAGCCCACTCTGCCACCCCGGTTCAAACAGGGCCATATGCAAATCAGTCTGACCCTTTGCCTCATGGGAACAGTCCAGCCCGAACTGACAAGCCATGCCTTCCCTGGACCGGAAACAAGCTTCCGAGGACCGGTTTCTGGCATTTCAGACATCTTCAGCCCGGCTTGCTTGAATCCAGTGGCAAAGTGAGCAAGGGACTCACGTCTGAGCATACCCTGCCAACTTATGGCGAACAAAGTGGTACAATAGGGGGTGGTGATGGACGGAGCATCTGAACCAATCAAACACTCACACCCAGTCAACAGATCTGGGTTTAATCCATCACCGTTCTTTAGCCCACTCTGCCACCCCAGTTCAGACATGGCCATATGCAAATCAGTTTGACCCTGTGCCTCATGGGAACAGTCCAGCCCGAACTGACAAGCCATGCCTTCCCTGGGCCGGAAACAAGCTTCCGAGGACCGGTTTCTGGCATTTCAGCCGTCTTCAGCCCGGCTTGCTTGAATCCAGTGGCAAAGTGAGCAAGTGACTCACGTCTGAGCATACCCTGCCAACTTATGGCGAACAAAGTGGTACAATAGGGGGTGGTGATGGACGGAGCATCTGAACCAATCAAACACTCACACCCAGTCAACAGATCTGGGTTTAATCCATCACCGTTCTTTAGCCCACTCTGCCACCCCAGTTCAGACATGGCCATATGCAAATTAGTCTGACCCTGTGCCTCATGGGAACAGTCCAGTCCGAACTGACAAGCCATGCCTTCCCTGGACCGGAAACAAGCTTCCGAGGACCGGTTTCTGGCATTTCAGCCGTCTTCAGCCCGGCTTGCTTGAATCCAGTGGCAAAGTGAGCAAGGGACTCACGTCTGAGCATACCCTGTCAACTTATGGCGAACAAAGTGGTACAATAGGGGGTGGTGATGGACGGAGCATCTGAACCAATCAAACACTCACACCCAGTCAACAGATCTGGGTTTAATCCATCACCGTTCTTTAGCCCACTCTGCCACACCAGTTCAGACATGGCCATATGCAAATCAGTCTGACCCTGTGCCTCATGGGAACAGTCCAGCCCGAACTGACAAGTCATGCCTTCCCTGGACCGGTAACAAGCTTCCGAGGCGCAGAAGCTGAGGCTAGATTGTCCCAAAGGTCAGCTGTCTCCCTTGAGGATGTCACCCCCTTAGTTATTGACCGAGCCCTACCATCAGGGTATTGACTTAAACCTACGTAAATTAGCAGTGAACTTGAGCTCCTGGAAGAGTGGTTTCCCGTAGTAGAGGGGAATACATCAGGGAGGACTCCGAGCGGGAGGAGACTGTTCCGTGCTCTTCTTTCCTTCCCCCGTGAAAGGAACCTTGGAGTGGGCCTGTCAAGTTCTTTCCTTCCGGTTGCCACTCTCTTGGACATTTCCAAACCAAGCACAAGGAGGGAGGGGGAAGCTGGGGTACCACCGGTACAGGCCCCAGGACTCTGCTTTACGGAATGTGGGGAGGCTAATGCACTTTACCTTAGTGTGGCTGCTCTGCTAAGTTCCCCGCCGTTGACTGGTGGGTCGCCTGTCAGGTTGGCGGAGTCCGTGGGGTTATTTCCCCTTGTCTCCCGTTTCTTCTGAGGAGGTCCGGAGGAGGAGAGGGGATCCGGTTCTGGCCAGCGGTGCGCGAGACCCGCTGGAGACACGTCACGGGAAGTCGTACGCTCTGCCCAGCGAGCGCCGAGGAGATCGGCACTGTGGAAACCAAGGAGGCCGGGCTGAGCTCAACTCCCACCCCCTCTGACAAGCGAGAGGTGGGCGGGGTTCGAAGCTGGAATCGGCGCTGTAGAACCAAGGAGGCCGGCCTGAGTTTAACCCCCACCCCCCTCTGTCAAGCAAGGGGAAGGCGGGATTCGAGGCCGGGATCTGCGCTGTGGGGAGGTGGCGCACTCCCAGTTCAAGTGATTGCAGGGCCCCGATGTGAGCGACGGGAGACCGTTCAAAGCGGCTGAGCAGGCTCCACACTAACACCGCCATTCCCCGGTAAGACTATCCAAGCGTGATTGGGGAAATCGGGTGGTTTGGGGCCTTCGTTGCTGCCTCCGGGGAGTGTAGAATCTTGTTAAGTGTCCCGGAAGAATAAATCAAAGAAGCGGAAAGAAGGGTAAAGAAAAGGCCTTCTGTACCCAATTGATTCTCCAAGTAGCTCGGAGAGAGGAAGGTTAAGCAGCAGGGAGGGGTCGGTTGGGTGAGCACTTCTAAAGGCAACAGAGCTTAGCTCCTGACTGAATAACTTGACTGCCTGGTGCCTAATCCTGAAGGGGATAACATCTGTTGAAATTTCCTTGCACACTTGCAGGAAAACTGGTACTGATCGTCATATGTGAAAAAAAGTTGGAATGCTGATGGTTAAGATTTAGTTAATGTCAGGATACATTATAGAGATGCTGTGAACCTGTTTCTTTTACAGAGGAGGAAGGGGGAGAGTGGTAAATAAGAACTGATGCCCTAATAAGCTGGGAGAGAATGTATTGACCAGACAGAAAATGCAGAAGTAATACAGACTATCAGGAATAGGAAAGTTTACAGAGACAAGAAATTTAAATGCAATGAATTAATGGTAAATGTGGTACTGATTTTGCACCTGGACAAAATACAAGAAACTAGCAACAAGAGAGAAGATAAAGCTTTTGTACTTTTATAAAATAATGGTGTAGTGTCATTTTTGAGTGGATGGACACGGTGTTATTGTAAGGGTGCGACGCAAGCTTAACACTATTGCCTCTAGAAATTGACTGTCTTACACTGGGCCAGGTTACCCTATGTGATCTAGAAACCTTAGGTCCAACACTTGGCAAAACGAAAGCTATGCTAAAGACCACACTTACTTATTCCCTCGTACTAGACCTAGGTTAGGTACATCGGGGTAGGCGTATTTTAGAAGCACCAGTTGAGTATTTTAGCCTGTGTTATTTATGTATATATTTTTATGTCATAGCACCAGACAATGCTATTACAGTATTATTTTATATTACTGTTTACGTTGTGCGCATTATACTTTGCATTCTGTTTAACGATTGTAGCAGTTCACCTCTCTTGCATGAGATCGAAGACTGTTCAATAAACCCCTTTTATTGAAATGCCAGTCACTCTATTTTCTCTGCAACTCTGTAGAAACGAAGCATGCACGATTGACTGAGTAAAATAGTGATCTATTGTGTCCACGACTCTGAAGATACGTTTTATTCTTGGGAAATAAAGTTGTCATGTTCATGCGGTTGTCAGAAACGAATCCCTTCTTGTGTATTCGAGAAAGTTTTTAGTGACCTTTGAGCTAGCTGGCACTCACAATTAAGTTTAGTATACTCAATAGAGACATAATGACCTCAGTCCTATGTCATATCTATAGGGTATATTATTCCAATGCGCAGAGCCTATTGGGAATATAGGAACTAAACTACACAAGATTTCTGCATGAACTCCTTTATGTTTAATTTTCTAAAGACAGAGTGAACTAACTTATAATGCCATTTATAGGAGATCTAAAAAATTTGACATACTTTACTGCCCTCACCACACACGTAACCCTCACAATCATGATCTTATTTTAATGCTCCGTTTTGAGTCTCTTGGTGTTCAACCTGTACGTCAGACCCCTGGCAGAGGTGGCCAAGAGCAGGGGGCTGTCCCTGGTGTCCTACGCCGACGACACCCAACTGGTGTTTGCCTTCTCGAAGAAGTGTGACAACAACTTGGTCAAGTTTAAGGACGATCTCTTGGCAATCTCGGACTGGATGGCGGCTAACTATCTACACCTGAATGCCAGCAAGTCTGAGATTCTCCTCTTTGGCAGGGATCGCGAGCTGTGGTCCGACCAGTGCTGGCCAGATCACCTTAAGCCCGCCCCTCGCCCCAAAGAGGCAGTGAAGAACCTGGGCGTATGGTTCGACAGTAATATGTCATTTGAAAAACAGTCAAAGGCTGTTGCAGGGACCTGCTTTGGACTTTTACATGGTCTTAGACCACTGCTCGGGTTCTTTACCCCTAAGGTGCGACAGACTATCATCCAGGCATCTATTGTGTCCAGACTGGACTATGCTAACTGTCTCTACTTGGGCGCCAACAAAGCGAGCATTAAACGCCTTCAGAGGGCCCAGAACGCGGCGGCTCGGCTTTTGGTTGCTTTGCCTAGATCGCACTCAGTTGTCCATGTGCTTCCTAGACTCCATTGGCTGCCAGTCGATCGGCGTATTGAGTTCAAGGCACTGTGTTACTCCCATAAGATTCTGGCACGACAGGCCCCGCCGGGGCTATTCCATCTGCTGGAGTACTATGAGCCGGGCCGCCCGCTTCGTTCTGCTGATCTTGCTTTGGTCCGCGTCCCACGCATCCGGAGAGCGAGGGCCGGTGGTCGCTCCTTTGGTTACCTGGCAGCAAAACTCTGGAACTCTCTCCCTTTCTCTATGAGAGTAATGTCAGATCATTTGGCATTTTGTAAAACCTTAAAAACCTGGCTTTTTCCCTGCAAGTAACATATCTGTCGCTATTCACTAACTGGCTCTGGTCCTTGGGGCTCTGATAGCGCTGGGACGCCTCATCGCAGTGACAGCTATGCGCTTTAAAATAAATAAATAAATAACATAAATAATGCCATTGAATAACTAACTTATGTAATATGCACCCTTTCTGGCATCAACTTTACATAGATATTCATGTTTATTAGTCATAGTAAAAATATGCAGTTAATTTCCATTATCCATGCACATTGATGTTTTTATTGGTATATTTTTTTACATTTAATGTTTTTAGAATTAATTTTAGTATTGACCTAATGTTGTTTATTTTTATGCTTTGTTTTGTATTCTGTCTTATTACACCCTCAAGCTGTAAGATTTGGAGTCTTGTGTTAATTGCGTTTGTAAAGTGGATTGCGTCTCTTCACTGTATTGTGGGTTCTTATAGAAGTGCAAGTTAGTAATGTAATACAGTTTTCAAATGTTGTAATCTTTGCATTTTATGAATGTAGTTTCTGCAGGTTAATTAGGGACAGACATCTGAAACAAGTCGTTTCAATCTATCTTGGTGCTTAATTAAGTTCTAGAAATTCTTGGTGGTATACTTATTGCATTTAAAGCAGCAAATGTACATGATTAAATGTTTTCCGGTGCAGTTTTATTAATATATGTTGGTTAGATGTTTTGCTCATACTTATAGGCATACTTCAAGTTGATGATGTGGCTTTCTTCACGTATATACAAATATTTGTATTACAATAATTTAATATTTTGTCAGTGAATGGTCACAAAATATTTTTAAAAATCACTTGCCAATTGCTTGAGTGTGACCTTAAAAAATAAATTTGGATTAAGACGTTGCAATACAATCTAAAGGTTTCTCTAGTAACATTCATGGCTGAGTTTCCTTCTTTATTATGAACCTCTGTAGAATGCACAGTGTTTGCTTGTCTCCTAGTTTGTCTTCTAGATGTGTCTGGTTGTGGGTGCTTGTCTTTGTATTAAGGCTTGTTCTGAATGATGATTCTCAGAACATTTTTGGCTTGTTGTCGTCCCAGATAAAAAGAGGAGCAGTCCATTCCAATGGTCAGTTCCAGTGACATACAACTGGAGCACGGCCCAGAGCATAGTCATAGCCTGTTCACATAATTTGGCCTTGTTTTCAAATCACCAAGGCTCGACTCTAGGCTAGCCAGAGCACAGTAAGACCAATAAAGTTTCTTCAGTAAAATGTGTCTCAACACTTAAGACATCACCATGTGTTCGCCAATGCTTGGTCTAATGAATCGCAGATCTGCCCAAGGAGCATTTTTGTACTTTCGTTATCACTAAAACATTGAGGACCCTTCTTCCTAAACTTGAACTGGTTTAACATGCTTTCTTCAAACAGGAATCCCGATGGTGCAGAGACGCCTTGGTGTTACTACATGTCTGGCAACGGTACCCTCGCACGAGACCTATGTGCTGTTCGCCCTTGTGCACAATGTGAGTAGATTGCCCATACAACTGTGCATGCCACAGTTTGATAAGAGATGTGTCTTCCAATACAATAAACTGTTGCCCATTAATAAATGCACATTCCGCTATCTCATAATGCTTACTTACGCCCACTGATAGCCTGCACGCTGGCTTAGCTCAGAAGTGATGTTTTGTTAATTGAGCTTACAATACAATGGGAATAATCTGGCGGCTAACATAGATTGATCGTGTTTAAAGGCATTTGTCCACTTAACTTGCATTTTTCTATGCAACAAAGGCAAAATGAAAAGCCGAACCTACTCAGCACGTAAGATATATCGTACAGGCTTTCAGAGTAGTGATCATGCCCTCAGCCACACCTGGCACTACTAAGGAGCTTATTTACAAGCCCCTTGCGCCACCGGTACGTTACTTTTTCCTATATTAAAAGTGACGCAAGGGGCTTGTGTATAAGCCCCTAAATGTAATGCACTTGCTTGTGAGTGCCCCCATGTAAGTGCTTTACCAAACACCATTAGATGTGTTTATTTGTTTATTTGAAATGACAGTAAGCGATTAGTGCTGGCCATTGGGGGCTCCATCAAAGACCACAATGTCATTCATCAGCGTAAATTATGGACATAGAAGTGCCTTCCATCGTAGGAAGAAAAAAATCCACCTTCAGCCATTGCTCATTTGTATTTACAACATATACAACGAACCACTGTGACAAACGTGTGCTTCTCCACTTCACGCCCCTAACACATCTTACTTGACACCCATTTTTTTCCTACTAAGATCTTTCCCTAATTTTCTGTGTAGCAATCACGATTGATCCTAATTAATGCCATGGAAGCACCCATCTGTGACAGTTTCATGGAGAGGCACATTCTATCCACAGTCCCATATGGCTTGTAGTAATCCACAGCTGTAGGTGGCCACCATACTCTCCACTATGGATACTCCTTTAGGACACTCTGCCAACTCTTTCAGCCCGTCTTGAAGAATCACCATCAATTCACTTTGGGTGAACTTATTTCACCAAAAGAATCTCTGCAGTATAATTACCTTGCGAAATTCAAGTTTCAGTTTGTATTATTTCATCAAAATAAGTTAAATAGATGTTTCACATACTCCAGTGATGTAAAAATCTGCAGAGTTTTAGTTTGCTTAATTGTCCTCCCACAACAAAACATTTTACAGAGGTTTCTGCTACATGTTTTCCATAAAAACGTTTGGAAACTTTAGCATGTCGAAAGGTTTTTCCAAGGCCCGAAGAAAATTTCAAAGCAAGCAAAAGGGAAGTGTTGCAACTAAGCATACACCGACCCTTAATCGATGGTGAATGAGATGAGTACATCAGTGCACTTGGCAATAACATGCATATTTAATTACTCCCCGTTAGTCAACGTATTATTGGTGGTTTTGTTTTGCACCCCAAATTAGATATAACACATCCAAAATGTATACACCAGGGCCTGAGAAATTACACAAAACTGTCTAGCCAGGGCCTGTCAAACCACACAGAAGACTCTTACCAATGTTGTGTCAATTCATCGCAGTGCTTCTTTTTTGAGAAACTATTTGGCCAATGGCGACTGACACCAAGTATCACGGGTGAGGCGGGGACGGGGATCTATAGGAAAATAAATGTTAAAAAATTACTTACCTTGCTCCCGGACTGGGGCCTCATCTCGCATTGTCCTCTTTTGTTCCTGCTTGAAGCAAGAAGCTCAAAAAGGCTCCCTCAGCCAATCACAACGCTGCAATGCATCGTTGTGATTGGTCTGAGCACAGTGGTTCGGTGTTCAGACAGGCAGTGGGAGCCTGTGCATGTTCCTCACCAGGACGTGCATTACAGTCTGGTGGGGAACATAACTGTTTGGCCGGGCCAAGACAGCTGGCCCAAGTAGTCATGCCCACTTAAGTGCCCACCACTCCTTCCCTTGCTAGCAGTGACACAGCCAAGCTTTGGCCTGCTCTGTAAACCAGAAAAATAAAATTATAATAACCTAGTGTTATTATCATTTTATTTTTATTTTATCCACTGCAGAAATGGAGTGGAGCAACACTCTTCCGCCTTAGTGGAGGAGCCTCGGCTATAATTGGCCTAAAATGCAAGAAACTACAAGCGTAGAATGTTACTTCCCAGTCTCTTCTATAATATTTTGAGAATAGGTATTAGTTCAGTAAATGTAGCATTCAAGTGCAGCGGTGGCTGGCAACTCAGAAGAGTGGGTGGGCGCACAAATGGGTGGTGGGTGGTTGCATACATGCAAGGTGAGTGGCAACTGTAAATAATAAGAAATAGCCACATAAATTGCTTACTGGACGGCGTCCGACATCCTCCTCGCTCCAGTCCGTCTTCTGCTTCCAGGCTCCGCGGGCTCCAGCCAATTCCCCAAACCAATCCTGGCACTGCTCTCATGCTGGTAACCAGCATGAGAGAAGCGCCAGGATTGGCGGGAGCGGCCTTTCTCAGAACTCTCAAGAGCCCTGGAGGCCTGTGCTTTTTTAACCCTGCTGTCTAAGACAGCTGGGTCATAGAGGTTTAAAATGCACATGTCTGGCTGTCCATCGTAAAATAGACAGCCAAAGAGACATGCGTTCTTTAAACCTAAGTGCACAGCCAGCCCAACACTCCTCCCTGCTTCTGCAATGCCTTCGCGCGTCCTGACACCCAGTTCGAGACGGGTTGATGGAAAAGAAAATGGTAATAAATAAACTTTATTTCCATTTCATTTTTCATCTCTGGTGCTTTTCTGGGGGGCATTTTTGATAGTGGGGCGACGTTTCTCCACTCTGACGAAGGAACCGCTCATGTTCCACATAGCTGCATATACTCCAGGCAAAATTCCCAAGGTCATTCAATGTGACCTTGAAATGCTCCAGATTCATAAGCTTGGCCTGCTAGTTTAACTGAGCTTGGTAGACACATAAAATTAAAATATATTGACAGTGACAAGTCGCCACCTTTGATTTATGCAGCAAACAAAACAAACTAAAGTGATGTTTATAATGTCTCACAAATACTATCCACGCCTGATATGGTCTTGCTCTCTTTCTCTCGTCAGGGTTCATAGATCTCATATGTAGAACGTATGGTAGACTGTTGCTTTCACACAAATATATAAACATCGTTTGTATATTTGCAAGCTACTCAATGTATTAGAACAACACCTGCAGAACCCCAACCCGCCAGCAGCATCAAGGCCATGCATAACACGTTATCTAATCAATACCCTCTCATCCTTTGGAAACAGCTCTTTCAACATTCACCTCACTCTATGACTTTCTTTCTCTGGTCCACAAAGCCATCCTCAGCACCAAAGATGGTTGAAGAGCAGTTGGGTAGGTCTAGCGTATGTTGCTAAACTGACTCGCACAGAGATACTAATAACACCATCGGCCACATGCATCATTGTAGGATTTTGCGATTCCTAAATTGCGAAAATTAAGGAATCGCAATTTAGGAATTGCAAAATCCTATGCATCAAGAAATCTCAAAAGTTTTTGAAATTTCTAACACCCACATGCATCAAGCGATTTTGGAGTCGCAAACGGTGCGAATCGGAAAATTCGGCCGTTTGCGATTCCAAAATCACTTTTTGGGATGCATTGAACAATTTGTCAAAAATCGCAATTTTTTGCAATTCCTAAAAATGCGATTGCATTTAAGGAATCGCATTTGTGCGATTCCTTAAATGCAATGCATGAATGTTTAAAAAAATGCGAATTCACAAATAGGAGGAGCAAATTAACACGAGGTTGACCCTCGTGTTAATTTGCGAAATCTTTCAAAAATGCTCAAAATAGCTTTTTTGAAAGTGTCATGTTACACACATACATGTCCTTTGGACATGTGTGTGTGAAACTTGCACTTAAAAAAACATTTCAAGGGTGCAGGGGGGGGTCCTTTGGACCCCCCTCAGCACCCTTGAAATGCATCAACAAATTGTGATTCGCAAAAAAAAATTCGCAAAAAGTTAATGCCTTTCCATTGATTCCTATGGGCCTCTAGGCCCATAGGAATCAATGTAATGCCATTCCTTAATTGCGATTCGCAATAAAGGAATCGCAAATACAGAAAATTAAGAAATCGCTAAAACTAGTGAGATTTCTTGATGCATAGGATTTAGCAATTCCTAAATTGCGATTCCTTAATTTTCGCAATTTAGGAATCGCAAAATCCTACAATGATGCATGTGGCCGTTCATTTTCTGTATTTGCGATTCCTTAATTGCAAATCGCAATTAAGGAATGGCATTACATTGATTCCTATGGGCCTAGAGGCCCATAGGAATCAATGGAAAGGCATCAACTTTTTGTGATTTTTATTTTGCGAATCACAATTTGTTGATGCATTTCAAGGGTGCTGAGGGGGGTCCAAAGGACCCCCCCCCCCTGCACCCTTGAAATGTTTTTTTAAGTGCAAGTTTCACACACACATGTCCAAAGGACATGTGTGTGTGTAACATGACACTTTCAAAAATGCTTTTTTGTGCATTTTTGAAAGATTTCGCAAATTAACACGAGGGTCAACCTCGTGTTAATTTGCTCCTCCTATTTGCGAATTTGAAATTTTTTAAACATTCATGCATTGCACTTAAGGAATCGCAAAAATGCGATTCCTTAACTGCAATCGCATTTTTAGAAATCACAAAAAATTGCGATTTTTGAAAAATAGTTTAATGCATCCCAAAAAGTGATTTTGGAATCGCAAACGGACGAATTTTCCGATTTGCACCGTTTGCGACTCCAAAATCGGTTGATGCATGTGGCCGCAAATTCTTAATTTAAGTGCATAGTTGCCTTCTGCATTACAAACGTCATTTTTAAATTTTTTATCACAGCAGTTGTTTAAAGCCTCTCTGATGAATTGTGCCAAAGGACACTCCATCTGCGGATCAAAGCCAGAAACCTTTGTTCTCAAGGGACATTTACAGTTTGTCAGTTGACAGGCTAAAATTGCAATGATTCCCCGCTCGGCTACAAACGTGAGCAGCAGTTAACTGCACACTGGATCACACAAAAGTTTGAAACATCCTACGTTTTGTTACAAATATGGCCAGATCACTAATTTACTCTATAAATCTTAGAAACCTGACATTGAAATCCACCAACTGTAACAGAAACTACACACCATCCATCCCTTGTAGGCACTTCAGAAACATTAGCCTCAGAATGGAGGATGTTATAAACAGCAACGCTCTCAAAAGCAAACAATTTGATTCAAGACCCTAGCACCAGCCCAAAATTATTTTTTATGCTGGGCATGTAATCAACAAACATGTGGTTGAATGGGGGACTAGCTGGGATGAAATTTGGCAAATGCAAATTGGAGTGACAATCGCATTTCCCACAGACTGAAGCAAAATCAGTGCAAAAGCTATACTAAAGGATGTCATAAAAGAAGCAAAAAAATATTCAAGGGCCTATTTATGAGTCAGTTTGCATCACTCTTGCACCACAGGAGCGACACCAACCTAAATGTGACTTATGAAACCAGGCAAGGCTACTTTGCGTGGCCCTGATAGGCTCCATACATCTGGAGTAAAGCAACGCAGCGCCAAGTGATGCGTTGCATTACTCTGCCCTGGGAAGGGGTTCCAAACTCCCATGGTTTTTGATGCATTCTCAGATTTACCAGAACTAATAGACCTGGGAACGCGCAAAAAGGTGCACCTTCTCAGGAATGTGCCTCTCAGGAATGCTTTTGTGCAGGAAGGTGCAGGAAGGTGTTCCTTCCTGCACAAAACAATCCTGCATGCAACATAGGCACCCTTGCACCATGGTGTAAGGGTGTCTACATTAGCACTAGGTTGCCAAAAGGGTGCCAGCTATGAGGAAAAGGCAGGAATGTGCTGTATTGCCTTAAATACAGCATATTTGTACCCTTTCTCTGTCACGTTGTGCAGCACAGCAAGGTGATGTGCTGTGCCGCACTTTGTGAAATTCTCGTAAATAGACTCCTCAGTTTGCTAAGCAAATTAACCTGCGTATTTGTGAAGTGCACATTCACCATTGAGGTATTCGGGTTTTTTTTATTATTGAACTCAGTGGTACTATTTTATTGACCTAAAAAGATAGAAGGCTGAGTGGATCAACAATGATTTGAACCTGCGGCCATGTGGTCAAACATAGGTTTCTCAAGTAGATGCATTGACCCACTGAGTCACCAGAACCAGCATTAACAAAGCCTTTAGGAAAATATTATTACTAGAAACTGTCTAAAAGAGATGCCATTCAAAGTAACCCATGCATATCACAACATTATTCAAAATCTGTGATTGCACATTCGACATACTAGAACAAACGCTCCATCTTCCCACTTCACCTAGTTTGTTACTACCTTTTTTCACTTCATTAAAAACTTTAGAGACCGACAAGGTGCTAAGTCTGGCCTACAGGATGACAGCGTCTAACTCTTTGAGCCCCTTCTCAAATGCATGACCAAACAAATGAATGCCTGTCTTATTTATTTATTTATTATTATTTAAAATATTTATAAAGCGCGACTGTCACCTGGCAGGTATCCTGGCGCTGTTGGCTACTCCTAAAGGTTCTTAGACGGGAGTTAAACAATGGTTAGGGATTTAAAGGGACGGGGGAAAGAGCCAGGTTTTAATTCGTTTTCTGAAGGGAAGGAGATGGGGGATTTGGCGAATATCGACAGGCAGACTGTTCCACAACTTGGCAGCAGCTACTCTGAACGATCTTCCCCCAGTCCTGGCCTTCTTACATCTGGGCACTTTCACAAGGCAGGCAGTTGTCGACCTAAGTGTTCTGGTGGGAGTATACCACGAGAACAGACGTTGGAGAGGCCTGGGTCCGGCACCGTGTAGTGCCTTAAAGACCAGGCAGAGGGCTTTAAAGGCAATGCGTTGCTTCAGCGGCAGCCAGTGCAGCTCGGCCAGTGCTGCAGTGGCCGAGGATCTCCTGGTCCAGCCAAGGGCCAGTTTGGCTGCTGCCGACTGAACTCGTTGGAGTCTGTCCAATAGTGTCGCAGGAGATTCAAACAGCAGCGCATTACAATAGTCTAGGCGACTAAGAATAGTACACCTGACTATCAGTGCTCGGGCAGAAGATGGTAATAGAGGCAAGACTTTGCGCAGTGAGCGCAAGAGGCCTGAGCAGGTGGCGACTGTTCTTGAAACCTGCGTTTCCATGCTTAGTTGGTGGTTAAGCATGACGCCCAGATTGCGGACACTAGTGACCGGTGGCGGGTTATTAGAGTTTTCCGGGGGCCAAAACTCAGCAGGCAGAGGGCGCGGTATTCGGCTCGCCGGGCAAAACAGAACCTCGGTTTTCGAGGAGTTAAACTGGAGGGAGTTTCTGTGCAGCCAGCTCGCAGTGTCTCTTAGACAGTTGTGAAAAGCTTCTAAGGGGATGGAATCTTCGCCCTCCCAAGAGAGAAGAAGCTGCGTGTCGTCCGCGTAGTTTACTGTGGTCATGTTGTATGATTTAATTAGGGTGACCAAAGGTTTCAAGTAAACATTAAATAGAATCGGGCTGATGGAGGAGCCCTGAGGAACACCGTGAGGGACAGGGGAGAAGGCCGATTGGAAAGGGGGAAGGGATACCGCCTGTGCTCTGTCTCACTGTGGACACAGTGGACACAACATATATAATATATACCACCCTTCTACCTAGAGTCATTCCTGCATCTGGAAACATCAGAACCCCCTCAAAAAAAGACACCTGCTGACACGAAGATAATGGTGAACTATCACTTTCCTCCAACCTCCACTACTTCAAAAAAATAATGAAAAAGAGAGTTCAAAACTACTAATAGAGGAAATAAAATTGAACTACTTTCTCACTGATCATCATCAAGGGTTCGGGAATGTGGTAGGCAATGATTTTTACTTAGACAACATTGATGAAGAACTCCTCCTCTCCGTGGATGATGTGAAGATAAAGGCTGTTATGCTCCTCGGGCTCTCCACTGTCAACAACACTGTTGATCACACAAATTTGCAAGAAAAGCTGGAGGCAATAGGGAGATTCATCCTGAATTGATCTGATATGAATCAATACTCATCAACTGCCTTAGAAACTCTGCATCATTAACGTCAATGAAAGTAAGGAACTTGGAATCCCTTTTAACTCAGAACTATCTTTTGCTCCCAGAGCCAACTACTCCAAAAATGCTAATTCTGCTCTAAACTGACCACAGAATAGCTGTCAACGGATGGATTGATTATCAGTAGATCAAGTGATCATTTTAGGATTTGGATTGAAAAGAGAATATAGCACTTTGGGAATTGAATGCCTAGGCACTTAGGATAAGTAGCGGAGATGGTTAGGGTTTGCTTGCAATGTACAGTAATTTGATTTAGGGGCAATTAGCTAAAATTGAGCACCAAGAGGAGCTACAAAGAGTCATTGTAATGGCAAGTTTTGACCAGTGAAAAGTCATGTATACTTGTCTTCCAAGAAAGTATATTGCCAGGCTGCAAAGAATACTGAAGCTGACAGCCGGAATGTTATTAAATGTTGATAAGGGAGACCATGTCAGATGTGCCAGTAAAGTGCTCCATTGGCTCTTGGTAGATACAAGGATCAAGTTTAAGGTGCTCTCACCCTTCCTACAGCTCACTGGAGGAAATGCCCACAGTCCGTGCAGAAACTGATGTTCTATTGTGCCTAGACTGGAGACCTTCATTTGAGAACTGCAAATCTAATGACTAAATGTTCATATAGTGAAACATTAAGTTAGATCAATGTGACTACAAGGCCCCCACAATGTGGAATGTCCTAGTACCAAACCTGTGTACTAAATCCACGCAGTCAAGCAAACTTCTTAAAACTGAAATATTTCAACTTGCTTTCAACTGAACCTTAAACAGAAGAGGAGCCACAAGTGAAGAATTTTGGACATGGTCTGATTTGATTTGACGTTTATTCCCCCTTTCTTACACCTCATAAAGTTGGATTTTTCATCATTACTACCATCATCAACATAAAACACTACCCAAAAACACATATACATAATTAAATTAAACAATAAATAAATAACAATAGGTATTTTCTCAAGCCCACAACACAGCTCCAGAACCTAGATTTCAACAGTTTTAAATCAGTCATTTAGTAAGTAGGGAGCAGATGAAGCTTGCTGGCTGCAGCTCCCAACTTTGGAATCTGGATATCAAGGTTTGACTTCCAGTCTTGGTGCTTGGCTCTACTTTCTGTGATCCTGGACAAATCACTGTAATCTCCTTGTGCCAAAATGTATTTGTTTAGTTACAGTTGAAAGACACAATCTTATGATTGTTTGGTAACCCTTCATGTAATGTGCAGCACCTTGTTGCTTCGGTTGTATGTTCGAACCACACATGCCTTTACAACGCCGTCCTAACTATGACTGCGTCTTTACAACGCATTCCTTTACCATGCAAGTCCTTACAAGGACTTGCCTGAGGGAAAGCGCTGGAGTTTGGAATAGTATAATTTACTATTCCAACTCCAGTCTGTGCAACTGTATTGAAAGTGTTGGACATAAAGTCCATCATCAGTCTAACGGTACTTTCCCTAAGGCAAGTCGTTGTAACGACTTGTGTGGTGAAGGACTGAGTTGTAAAGACAAATTTGTGGTTCGGACTGTATTGTTAAGGCTCAAGTATCGCTGTAAAGGCTATTTTCTCTTGCTCCTAGCAAGGTCTGTCCTATGTAAAATGCGATTGCATACAATGAAATTTACATTGACATAGTCTATGATGTCATCTCTTGATTGGGAGGCATTGAGTATTCTAGCTAATAACTAACCTTAATGTTCCTGTTCCAATCCCATGGATGGACTTACACAAGATGGGAATTCCCAAGACAGGTAAGCAGGTCTATTTGGTTATATGCATTGTGCCCTGCACAGTTGCAATTGTGTATTTTCTTTGTTATCTTCTAAGGTCACTTCTATGGCTTTGTAACAATTGCCTGGTAATAAATCGAGCAACAGGTGTGAGAAAACGTTTCCCCATGACACCCCTAGTTAGATCTAGTCAAAACCAAATGTTTCCTAATGAGATATTGGGAAACATTTGGCTTTGGCTATTGATGATGAACCAAAATAGCTTTCAGGTCATTGACTTCCACATCAACATGGACTCCAAGTTTTGTTTATAGCCCGAGGTGTAGATAATAATCAGAACCCCTGCCACTTACCAGGAAGTACTAATTAATATGCTGTAACAATGCATGTCATGAACAGTTCAAGTGTATGCGTTATGCTCCTGTTGGTCAGACATACAGTCTTAAAAGTAGACAAAAATAAAAGTTTTCAAAAGGAATTATTCATGCTACAGTGAGTGTTATCATATGCTTTACAAAGGTCACCACAAGGCAAGATGAATGAGAGTTGCTTAAGTGTCCATTGCCTACAATGCATACTGCTTGTGAAATGAAGAAAATGGCTTCCTGTATTTCAGGGGCTAACCAGTGTTTTGAAGGAAATGGTTCTCGGTATAGAGGCAAGGTCAGCTGGACTGAGAAAAACCAAACCTGCCTTCCATGGGACTCCCACCGGCTCATACAAGAAATTTTCAGTGCACATAGGCCTGGGATGGAGGAGCATGGCATCGGCAAACATAATTATTGCAGGTATTTTAATACGTTTCAATTGTAGCCATCTTTTCTGGCCATAGTAATTTCCAAGTGATGCTTCTGAAGAGTGTATTGTCTTTAAGAGTTGCATCATTGTACAGAGGTTGTAACAAACATGGTCTATATATATATGTATCCAGAATAGAGTGCCGTGTCACAATATGTGAGACGCACATACATTAGCATCACAGACTGAAGCTCAGATAAATCTCCACAAGTCGAACCACAAAGTTTGTCAATGGGAACGATTCTTGAGATGCCTAAGGGGAGAAGTTGTACACGGTGGTATATGAAGACCAGCCATCTAACTGTACAGAAGCCGCAACCCCAAATCAGATTTATTTTCAAATTAAAACAATGCAATCTTGGATTATGACAAGTTTAAATTTACACAGATGATTGATTGAAGCCCTGTTGTTATCAGAGACCCAGTAATGAGTGTGCTCCACAACACAGTCATCTCTCTAGCACTACTACATTCAGACATCTTTGTATTTCCCTTGTGAAATGTTTTGTTGGTACATGGAACGATGACCTATGTTTAATGGTTTGGACATTCCCAGTGGGTACCCAGTCGAAATAAGCTAGTTGATAATGATTTTAAGGTGGTATAAATAAGGAAAATCTTCTGTTTAAAAGAAGTACGGTTCCACAATTTCACCTAAAGTGTGCACAATTCACCTGCCTTGCAAGAGTTTTTTTTTAAACACAGCTTTTCAAAGAAATTTGGAAAATGGATAAGAAAACCACCCTTTGCATTATAATAGGAATAAGTCAAAGGGAATCTGAATATCATAGTAATCATCAAGGTTGGTCTAGGATACAGATAAATCAGTAATATCATAGCCATTATCTCTGATGTGGGAAATGGTTGCAGTGGGATTATTAGATCTGACCCCTCCAATATCCAATGCTTTCCCTGCTGTTGGTTAGTTTGGAGTGGAAATAGAAAATCTCAATAATCCAAAGTCCCATGGTTTCAGTACTGTTTCTTAGTTTGGAGCGAGAATAGTAAATCTGACCCCTCCAAAGTTCAACTCATTCCCTACTGCTGCTTAGGTTGGAGTTAAAATAGTAAATCTAACTCCTTCAAAGTTCAATATTTTTATCAGGGTTGCTTTTGATTGGAGTGTGAATATTAAGCCTGACCCTCCCCACCCCGAAAGTCCAACACTATCCCTAGTGTTGACTAGTGTAAGATATTGGGTTATTAGTTGAGAGGGGTGGAAGCCATACTCACATTATCAGGGTGAACCACAAAAGTAATTACATTAACATGTGCTTGACCCTGTTGTAGCTTAGCACAAAAGCAACATTTAGAGGCTACTTGTAAAATATTAATGCAGCACACAAACAGTGATAAAGTAAAAACAGAACCCAAAAAAGACCCAAACCAATTTACAAAAATGGAATACATTTTAATAAAAATAAAATGACACCAAATCAAACAAAATCCAATCAGTAGAACTGGAGATATCTATTGTTAAATGTTTAGGTAAAAATAGCTGCAAATGGTGCAAAGCACCAACTGTGGTTATCTGGTTACGCTGGACAGGGACAAAGTCACAAGTTTAAGTCAACCATGATGGAGCGCAGGCCAGGTACAACTTCTGCCCGCTGAAAGTTGTACCTTATGTCCTTGATGTGAGGTCTGCATGGCTTTGCTTTCAAGGCTTTGCATCGCTCTGCATTGGTTCCAGTGAGACTTTCAGCTGAGCAGCAAGTCTTTATGGGGCTTTGCATCACTCTGCATTCATTCTGATGATACTTTCAGCCATGCAGAAAGGCTTTAGTGGTCTTTGCTTCTCACGGCGTCTGTTCCGATAAAGCTTTTTAGCTAGTGAAGTTTTGAGTCACTTCACAGTGCTTGGCGTCAATTCCAGGGAAGCTTTCAGTAGTCTGGGAAGATTTTGCAGGACTTCACATTGCTTCGCATCAGCTGTGAAGCCGTCAATTCGGAGCTGCGTGGCTTTGCAGGGCTTTGCGTCACTTTGTGGCATATCTGATGGAACCTTCAGTTAGGCTGCAGAGAGTGCTCTCTGATGCCAGTCAGAGGCCCAGGGGCCCAGGACCAGGAAGGCACAACTGGGGATTAGGACTCACTCCAAAAGAGGACTGCAGCAGGGCTCAGGCATGTCCAGTTGGTACTGGTCATCCGGGTAATTCAGAGAGGCCTCTGGAAATGTGCGTCCCTATAGCTCACATAGGGGGTGAGCCAACTGACCCTTGGAGTAACTGACCCTTGGAGTCACTCTAGGTGGCCTGGGATCAAGGCATCCACTTATCCTTCTTTCAGATGTTCCTTCTAGCAGCAGGGCAGTACTTCTTCTGAATCTTCCACAGGTGAGGGAGTGTTGTGATGAGTGGTTCTGAAGGTCCTCTCTTTATACCTCTATCAGGCTTTGAGTGGGGGAATTTCCTGACCAAATCCTAAAACGGGTTCTGTTCAGTTCTTTTCTTTCCTCTAGTCCCAGTCCAAACTGTTTGAGGTGACAAAAGGCTGGGCAGGCTTGGTGTCAGGTTCCTTTGTGTGTGCTACAGACAGAGCCCTTTGAAATGTGATCACGGCAGAGGGCGATTTCCCCCCAGCTATACTGTCAGGAACACCTTCTCCTCTAATACCTAGGTTTCATTTGTCTCTAGAAGGAATTCACAACCCCCAGTAGCAGGTCGTTTACAGTCATGTGACCCAAGACACTGGCAGAAATATGCAGTTGGTTGGTACAAGAAAATGTCAAATTTCTAAAAGTGGCATTTTCGAAATTGTAACTTAAATTACGACTTCACCATTAAAGAGGAGCTTAAATCACAATCCATTTGAGTTTAAACAGTATACTTCGATCTGTTCCCAATCTGAAGTTAATAATTATTAAATGTAATAAGGTAATCCAGTGTTAGTCAATTATAGAGCTAGGCCATACAACTGTGAAAAATGACTTTAGGAGTTTTACACTGCCAGGACATGAAAAACAAAACAACACGTCCTACTTCATAAATACCATGCACCCAGCCCTATAAGCTTTAAGGGCCTGCCTCAGGGGTGATTTATCAGAATTAAAAAGGAAGGCGTAATCAAAGTGTAATTTTCCCAGGTTGAAGTGGCAGTTTAAAACTATACTACAGGTTGCAAGGGCAGGCCTGAAACATGTTTTACAGGGCTTCTTCAGTGGGTTGCACAATGAGTGATGAGTGATGCTGCATTTAATTTACCTGTCTGAGGTACTACAGGGAGTTTAGTAAATTAAATGTGCCAATTAGGTGTAGTCCGGGTTTTGCATGTTTAAGGAAGAGCGCACAAGCACTTTAGCCAGGTTAGCAGGGCTAAAAGTGCAGAGAGTCCTAATTCCAATAAAACTGATTCAGCAAAAATCAGGAAGTGAAAGCAAAATGTTTGGGCGAATACCACGCCAAGGAGGTCAGGTTGATTGGTGTGGGAAAAGGGATCGTACAATACTAAAGTACCTTCTACTGCTTAGGTATGAGTGGGACTTGAACATTTTAAAGATACCAAGTGGATCAATTATCAATGTCTCTATTGCTTTTTAAGTTGAAGAGGGGATACATTTTATTCCTTCATATTTAGCATTTCTAAGTATTTATTGGTTGAATTTGAAATGTTAACGTTTTATTTATGTTTTTGGTTTCGTTTTTATGTTAACAGAGTTTAATTGTTTTATATATTTGTCATTGTTTTATGTTTATTTCTTTGGATTTAGACTGTAAACTATTTTTTACTTTTTTGTTGTCGAGATATCTATTGTATTGAAAGTTGTGGGTTTTTTGTATAACAATAATTTTGAATGTTCGTTATGTTTTATTTACATTTCTGTTGCTTTGTTCTTTTTATTTTTATTATGTTTTTGTGATTTTATTTTACAGTACATTTTTATTGCAATTGTATATTTGTATTCACTTTCATTACTTTTTTAATAACGCAAGTTTTAATAAAATGTATTTTATGTTCTTAATATTAGTTAATTATTGTTAGTATTTGTCCTACTTTTGAATGAAAAATATTTATTTATATGTGTATTTTATATTTATTCATTCATTTAGATTCATTTCAAAGTATATATGTATATTTCTTTTTTATATATATATATGTATATTTCGATGTGTGTGTGTATACAAAAGTGCTTCCTCTATGAAAAACGTTGGTCCAAACCATAACTACCTGCTGGCTATCGTATACATATATAAATTCACTGAAAAAACAAAGGTTACTGAGATGTTATAGTTAGGAAATGGATTAAATCAAACCTTAGTAATTCACAGAAATGTTTTTTTTACAGAGACCTTATAGTTAGGATCAGGTTTCACTCTTACAAAACCAGAGAAATTCAACAGTTGTAGTAAGCTGAGCTAACTCTAACTCTCACCCCCGCAATGCAATGCTTATGACCTCCCATATTACATCATTCATGACATGATCAGTGACATGCTAACATTCAGCTCCCTGGATCCCAAAGCAATATGTCTGTTTTCCTGCTCGCTTCACAGCGGGCAGGGACACAGAAACTTGCTCTGCTTTCAGCAAGCAAGAGCATTTTTGCTCTTGCTTGCTTAAAGCAGAGTTTACTATGGCTTGTCGGGACCGGTGCTCCAGCCATGCCATGGCAAACTGCAATGTCCTGTGGGTGGGTATCTGGGACATTCCTGGGGGGTGGCGGTCCACAGGGCCATGTAGGGCTCCAGGAGGGGGGCACCCTCAATCCATGCCTAGGGGCTTGCCACAAAGAGGGGGAAGTCCCCGGTGCCAAGAACGGCCTGGGAGGGGACCCCTTGATGTTATTGTAAATATCCCCCGATAGGTGGCAGTCCCCGGGGCAAGGGGGGTCCTAGATGGAATTAGCCACAGGGAAATGGCTGTTCCGGGGCCTGCGGGTGGGCCCTTCGGGCCCAATCACATGCATAATTAAAAGTGCTCCGGGGAGGTGGTGGTCCCCGGGGAGGGGGATCCGCCAGACCCCCCCAAATTATATGGAATTAGATCCGGAGAGTTGGTGGTCCCCTGGGCTGTGGGCAGGACCAGTGGGCCCACCTGTATACATAATTAAAAGTGCCTTCAGGAGGGGAGCCCTGTGCACCCCTCTCCTATTTTTATGATATGTCCCGAGACCTAGCCCACCCAAGGGTTATTCAAAAGCAAGCGCGGGAGCCAGCGCTTGATTTTTTTAAAAACTTTTTCAGCAGATTTGCAGATCCACCCTAAAGTCTGCGTCAACATTTAAAAAAAAAAATGCATTTTACCCTCAGCGGGATTCCTGAGTGATCCCTCCACCATATCTGGAGAGGTCAGGGTATTCATACTCTGCCCCCTTTTCTTTATTTTGTACTTTTTTTCTGGGACTCGGCTTCAAACGGAGTCCCAAAATGGCTGGTAACACTTCCTGGTTGAGTGTTAGCAGCCAATTAAATTTTAGTAGGATCCGCGAGTGCACTTCAAGGAATCGTGTCCCCAGATATCCCCCTAGATATTTTTATAATTTAGATATCTCAAAGACTACTCAAAGGATTTACACCAAATCACAAAAAGCATGCTTTCTGGACCAACATCTAGCTTTCTCCCAAATTTGATGTCATTCCTTTCAGCAGTTCGGGCTGTAGTCGGGTTCATAAAATGAAAAATGCCCATGGACTTAACATGGAGAAAACGAGTTTTGAGACTCACCTTTTTTCTTGGCCCCGCTTGACGGATCACCCTGAAACTTTCATCACAGGAGATGAACTAAAAAGGGGAAGTTTTGTGAAAAGTTTGTGGAGATTAATTAGGTGGCGCCAAAGTTAATAGCAAAACAGAAAATGCTTTTCCTATGGAAACTTTGGTCCTAACTATAACTACCTACTGGCAACCAGGCTGATCCTCAACCTGCCCAAAAGAACCCACTTCTCCCAGCACCTGAGAGACATCCACGGGCTCTCCATCCAGAAGAGATGCTACTTCAAGCTCCTGACCGATGCCTACAAAGCCCTCCACGACCAAGCACCGCACACATTACCTACCACCTGAACTTTTACCAACCATCCAGAAACCTCCGCTCCACTCACCTCGGCCTCGCACAGACATCGTGCATCCTCCGCTGTCGCACTGGAGGATGATATTTCTCCCACCTCGCTGCCACATCCTGGAAAGCCCTTCCCTGCCACCTTTGAGTAGCACCCTGATTGACAGACTTCGGAAAGGGACTCAAGACCTGGCTCTTCGACTCAGACACATAGCGCAGCTCCTGGATGCCCTCACAGGTGAGAAGCTGCGCTTTATATGTACAGTTTGATTGATAGATTGATGTCATTTGCAATGTCATCAGTGATGTCATAAATGATGCCATAGAACATGTCATGAGTGATGTCATATGTGAGGTCATAAGCACTGCAGACGTTATAGTTAGCTCTGGTAACTATAACTGGTGAATTTCTGTGGTTCTTTTTTAGTTCAAAATGTTAATAATGTCACTAACATATTCACCTAACTATAACATTACTTGAATCTTTGGTTTTTTCAGTAAATTTCTAAAGCTTCTAAAAAATGTTTTATCTTTTCATCACTCCTAACTATAATGTTACTTTAAACTTTGTTTTTTTCCACTGAATATATTTATATACAGACATATATGCCTAAGTGTGTTCATTTTTTTTGTTACTATAATTTTGAATACTTTTATATGTTAAACTTTCTTATGTAATCTCGATATTTAGTACCACAATATTTTGTAGTTGATATTTTGCTAGCTTACATTGTAAGTATGTAAACTTGATCTTTATGACCAGAATATTTTTACTCAGATATTTGTTTGTCATATTTTTTATGTCTATAATTTGTCATAAAAGTTCCTTAACAAACAAAATACCTCCTTAGATTCCCCACATTAAAATCTAGTAAACGCAACAGAAGGTATTCTGAAATAACATATTAGAAGAATGCAGGTTAGAAAGACATGGTTAGTAAAACATACATTTGCTAACTTCATGCCGTATAAAGCACACTACATGAGTTAACTTTCACCAGGGTTGGAACCCTTGGTGCACACCTTCTAAATGCAGATTGAAACAAATGATCAACCAGGTCAAAAGGAAATATGCAGAAACAAAACCATGATATTACCCAACTCCTAGGAATTTGCCCCCATAGCTCAAGGGTATATCCAGATTGTCATTTTCGGACAAATGCATTCCCGTTCTCAGATGGAAGTGTGCCATACATAAAATAACTGCTGCCATGTTGGTCATCTCTTCTCAATGTTCCAAAACCTCTTTCTAAGTGATAATTTAGATGTTTTATAAAACTTACCTATTTCACCTTTGATCCTTCGTAGATTTGGTGCTTTGTTTGCACATCTTAGGTATGCTTAGGTTCTGAAAAAACACAATCCTGAGGTTTGAATACTTTCAGGTTTAACAGTGAAGGCGTGATTATAGCAATCCTCTTGGCTGGAATCTTTCGTAACCACAACTGAAGCAAGATAACAATTCATAAACATATGCAAAATCTGCCCTCATGCCCCCTTCACAGAGCCAAAACTCTGATAAACTATTTTCTCATAAGCAAACTTACCATTACAATGGTCTTTAGTGATAGTCCTCATGACAGTGTCTCTCTCCTTGATAAAGCCATGAACTGCTAAAAACAGTCAAAACCTCCAGGGGAAAAAGCCGGGTAGAAGAATAAATGATCAGGGGATTCCGACCCAGGGTTACAAATTCCCCTGGTAATTCCTTATTTCGCTTGAGATTCTCAGTTGTCAACCCATTATCCATGTTAATTTAAGACTCCAAGAGTAACAGGATCCACAGTATCCTTAACTCCGGTTGTGTAGAATTAAGACCTAATCCCTGGTCACTCAAATTCCGTTCTGCTCGCGGAATTCAGGTAATTTCGTATTCCGCAGAGAATGCGAAATTGCCCAAAATTCTGCACTCCGCGACTCCGCAAAATGTTTTGCTTGTTCGCGTTCTCAAAATTGTGGACCTCAGGCCGCCTCGTCGCCACCACTAGGGATCTCGGATCCCTGGCGGTTGCAGCGGTCCTATTGCAGTCCAACTGCCATACTCGTATTACAGCGATTGGTCCATTGGTGCGGTGGAACCCACCATACCACCGTGGGTTTGGTGGTCCTATGGATCGCTGGAACGCCAAACTCAGAATTAGGCCCTTAGTCATCATTATTGTGTCAATAATGCCTCAGATGGTTTAAGCCCTAAAATGGGTTTATCAAAGTAAGGTCCTGTTGGACTTGGCCCTTTTCGCAGGGTTATCTCCAAACTTTTTGCTTCTTCCACCGTTTTTTTTCCTGACCTGTTGTCGTTGACTATAGGAGTCTGGGCACTTTACCACTGCTGATCAGTGCTAAAGTGCACATGCTCTCTGCATAAATTGCAAACATGATTGGTTATCCATGATTGGAATATTCGATTTACTAGTAAGCCTCTAGTAAAGTGCACTAAGTGTGCCATGGCCTGTAAATTAAATGCTACTAGTGGGACTGCAGCACTGATTGTGCTACCCACATGAGTAGCCCTGAAAAGTTATCTCGGACCTGCCACTGCAGTGTCTGTGAGCAGTTTGTTAACTGCCATATCGATTTAGCCGAGTTTTGACCAAGAACGCGATGAAGAGGAAGACGGTAGCCAGGGGACGCTGCAGTTAAGGTAAGGCATTTATATTTACTTTTAAATCGTTTTAAAAAGTTTTTACAGATTGTTAATAGGGCGGGTGGGAGGCGGGCGGCATAGCGGAGCTACGTTGAGTTTCACGGAGTTTGTTTTCAACTCTGTGACGCTCCGCGTGGCCCCACTCCTCCCACTAAGCCCAGGCCTATTTACTGTGTTTTTGGAGTACAAATCCTTTACACATTGTCTTTGGGATAAGTCTGTCTGCTGGTGGCAAGCTGTAAAGGGAGTGAGCAGGTGTTATCTAAAGTATACATCTCCCTTACCCTGACTAGAAGCAAGGGTCCCTATTTGGACAAAGGTACCTACCTCTGCCAACTAGAGACCCCCATTTCTAACAGGTCCCCAATCAAGCTACACAGAATAAATATTACACACATCATTGTCTTAATTGCTTTTAGCTCAACTAACTTACATTTGGATATGGAATATGAAAGAGTGCTCTACTAGAGATCTAAGCCTTAAGCTAGACCTTGTGGTTGATTTATTTTTTTCCTGATATCATTTACAACAAGCACAAACATTGGCAAAGCCAAGAGGTCATGAAAGTGAATCCTATTGGCTTTGTCATTGCTTTTTTCTGCATTAGATAGCTGCCTCAAATGTGCAGAGATCTGCAACTGCCATCTTGCAACTGTATTTATTTAAATATTACAAATGCATTAAAACATGGTAACTGTGGATGCACGTGCATCTAGGACGGCCATCTTGGAATGTATTTATAATGTTTTACCAAATGCTGCTCAAAGATGGCACCATCAATGTGGTTGAATTATCCATTGCAGCCATTTTAATGCATTTTTAATATTTAACAAAAACTTTTGTAGATTGTCGCAGTGGATGCACGTGCATCAGTGTCAACGATCTATGAATGGGCTTGTTAAAATAATAAAAACCCAGTCCTAATTGGCTGCCATGCGTTCATGCTCAGTCATGAGTGGTCATCTTGAAATGGCCCAAACAGTATTTTTTATTTGACCCCGCCAATAGCGCTGCAAGGTCCAAAATGTTAATTAAAGGGTTGTGGGAAGGGACCAGAAGTTGGGGAGGAGCAGGGTAGTAATGGTGCAGCACGGTGTGGGGAGAAATATTAAAAATGAGTGGGGGGCGTGAGGCAACAGACAGGCTGGAAGATAAATAACACAGGAAGAGAGGGAAACAGTGGAAAATCAGGAGTAAAGGAGGACACGGGGGAGAGAGCAAGAAAATGCAAACAACGTCAGCAGTGAACAAACAAACAACAAGATGACCAAAACACACGGAGTTGCTCCTGGGTATGACAGGCACTTGAAAGAAAGCCATTGAATCAAAAGGAGACAACTTGGATAGACAACAAAGTCATCCAGTTATGAGCAAGGGACTTACCCAAAGCACACTCTATATGCATGGAAACAATATACGTGGCCAACAGATAGTTAAAACTGCCTGGAGCCGAGACATAAAAGGGAGTGTTTGCTTGCATTTCTATACAATGATTTCACAGGCAAAGAAAATACAAAATCTCATTTTATAACTATGAATTATAACTACGAAGATCATGGTTAAGGGAGCCATCTACTAAAGAACAGCTTTCAGTTTGTTGATAAAAGATCGATTAATTTAAATATTTGGGGTGAAAAATCTGTGCAAGATTTCCAACAAGTGTATTACTAGGGTGGTTGAGGATTAAGTGCAAAATGATCACAATTAATCCTTTAGCGATTGAGATACTGAAACCAATTGGCCAAACAGCCCAGCTACCGTATCGTCGAACTTTCCAGACATCCCGGGAGTAGAATATTATCGCTTATATGTCAGTGACTGACAGCATATACATCCTGTCTGTATTGTGTGAGTGAGAGTAAGTGCTACAATACAATTGTCACTATAGTGACAACGGCACCTTACCAAATACCCAATAGAACCTTCACATCTCCCTAATGATATGCAATGTGTCTGACTTTAACAAAGCCCCTTATAAATTGGCACATTGCTGTGTGATACTCGTATATGAAGTGCAGCTTATGAACAAATTGAGGTGCATCTGGTACTGTTGTATAACATTTTAGGACCCTAGTGTAATTTTCCCGATTCATGCCCTTATATAGGTACGAATCACTTGCCCTTATATAGACATAGAAATCATACCCATATTTAGACATAGTCCATGCAGTCCTAATACAGACGTGGCTACTTCCACTAGTTCCAAAAAGCCACAAGGATTTCTTGGAAAACTCGGCTTCAGCAGTCAGGGACATCCCCTTTCTTGAATATTGATTTGTCCTAGAAATCATGGCTTTTTCAAAGAACAACCATTCCCTTGGGGTTCTTTGGTGACGTTATTATGTCCAACTTTACGTCAGACTCGGCACCTTTAAGGTATAGATATGCCCACACTTGCCCAAGCAAAGACAAAGTGGTTTGGAGCAGTTCGACTATCTACTTGCCCGACGCAGCTCGCTACATCAAGTGCCAAAGGAAGCCGACCCTCCAGCTGACGCACTGAGAGAGACGCTGTCTTTTCTCTTGCCAAGAAATCCAGCTCCAGTGTTTCCAAGCTCCCCTTGCGGGGTGTTGGGAAATCGAGTCCCGAGACAGAGATACCAGACCTCATGGTCGCAGTGGATCCATCCTCAAGATTCATTTGGATGTGGCCTCAGCGCTCGGCTGACGCCTGAACTCTTATAAAAGATTTGCGAGTCTTTGTCGGCACATACGCAATCGGCACGCTACATTCTGACCAGGGTCCTGCGTTTAGCTCTCGAACTTAAAAAGAGGCCGTGGCCAATCTGGGCGTTGCATTGCGGTACTCAAGTCCATTCCATCCTAAGGGAAATTCGGTAGTGGAAAGAAAAAAACGGGACATAAAGCAATCTATAACAGCTAGGGTATTAGGTTCGGGTGACGGGTGGGTCAACCATCCAATAAGTGTCCAACATAGTTTAAACAATCTGCCAAGAAATTCTCTGGGTGGAGTCTCTCCATATAAAATTCTTTTTGGTACTAGAATGATTGTCGAAGACCTCGATCGTCATACTTCAGTGGTAGAACAAAAACCCTTTGATATCAAAGACCGTTTGATTGTTTTGCAGGACTTAAATGAAACAAGAAGAAGTCTAAGCAACACAATACACAAGCCAACGACCACTGCAGAAAAACCACCTGACACAGCAAGGACTGTCTGGATTCCAAAGATTGGGGATCTAGTCAGAGAAAAGATCGCGGACAAGAAGACATTTGGGCCTTCTTACAGAAAAGCAGTACCTGTGCTAGCAATAAACGGATCAAGAACAGTGTTACTACCGCCCCTTGCTGGAAGAAAGGAGAACCAGTTTGTGTCAATCAACCTGGTAAAACCACATCATGTGGCCGATAATAAGTAGTAGGCCAAGTGGACTCCAAAGATGTAGCAGAAGACCAAATCTTGCTACTATCCAAGAGGTTCAAACTGAAAGACTCATCACCTTTGAAGAATCTGCAGTAAGAAAAGAAGGACTATGCAACAAAACCATTGAACTTGTGCCTCTTGAAACCCAAATAACAGTTTGTCAAGACACTCACAAATCATCTCATCGTGAACAAAGAGACCTGTCATCAGTGAGCATCACAGCCGTTCCTCTACCTGGTGGTATAGCATGGGACAGAACTGATTTTGATATTTATGGTCCTGCCGAGCTGTTGAAGATTCCACATCAATTTAAGGTGTCCTTGAGTGACTTTGTTTCACCTAGTACATTTTCTGATGATTGGGCCTTTGAGACTGTTAATAATATGATGGTAGACTTAGAGATGTCAGCAAAATTTACAAAACATGAATACTTAGAAGGTTCATCAGATTATGAACAAATGTACTGTTATAATCATTATTGTCATCATTATTTGCACAAATCTGCAAACACTAGAAATGTTTATACTTAAAATCAATGGGAACATTGTCCAACGCCACCAAAGGGTAGCTCAAAAACATTTTATGATAAATGTCCATACTTCTCAGGTTTCAATAACACAAATCCGGAAACATTTTATTTTAAAAAAGTTAATAAGACAGGAATGAAAAGTATGTTAACTAATAAAAAGCAAATATATTCAGCAGCTTTTTATGCCCAACTGTCCTCGTTAGGTTTCGACTTCTAGAGTGACAACATTGAAACAAAAACTGTCTGGGGCTCAAAAGACTGGCAAGTACAGGGAATAGAAGCTTTATTTCGAGCCTGTAATATTCCTGAACAAATAATGTTTTTTGATTGATACTTTGCAACAGACATCCTGTCTTGGCCTAGCCAAGATAAAAGATTTAAACAATCCATCCATACCTACACCTGATAGCAGCCGCGGCCCGTGGAGGGAGTTACGGTGGGGCAGGGAGGCGGGGAGGGGGAGGAGCAGGGTGGAGGGTGCCAAAAACCGGCATATGGATAATTGTAGGTAAGTAAACAATTTAATTAATAAAACGAATTTGGTAGCGCGCCTTGCATCGCAAAATGCGATGCTATGCGCACTACGAAACAGAGACAGAGATACCAGGCCTCCTTCATTCTAAACCAAGGTACGGAGCTGATTAAACCCTAAGAGAAATCTTGGATAGATTCTTGGCAAAGAGTACTAAACCTATGCTAAACCAAACGTACTTCTTTCCTCGTACTAGACCTAGCTTAGGTAAATCGGGGTAGGCGTATTCTAGAAGCACCAGTTGAGTACTTTTAGTCTATGTTATTTATGTATGTATTTTATGGCTTAGAAACCATACCATGCTTTTACAGTATTATTTTATAATACTCTTCTCGCTGTACGTATTATACTTTGCAGGCAGTATTACAATTGTAGCAGTTCATTTCTTCTGCATGAGAAAGAAGACTGTTCAATAAATACTTTTATTGAAAACACCCATCTCTCTATTTCTCTGCACCTCTGATAAAATGAAGCATGCACGATTGACTGAGTAAAAGATCTATCTATTGTTTCCACGACTCTGAAGATACGTTTTATCTTGGGGAAACAAAGTTATCATGTTTATGCGGTTGTCGGAAAGTAATCTCTTCTTGTTTATTCGAGAAAGTTTCTAGTGACCTCTGAGCTAGCTGGCACTCACAATTAAGTTTAATATATTCGATAGAGACCTAGTCGACCTCAGTTCTACGTCAATTCTATAGGATATATTATTCCAATGCGCAGAACCTATTGGGAATATAGGAACTACACTACAGTACTTGCCTCCAACTTCAGTTGATAGGGGGGTGTGTTGTGTTTTGTTGTTGACCCTTGTAAACATGTTACAGATATTTGCTCTCTGAACTAAATGACTGGAATACTGTACAGACTTTTTTATGTATTTTGGGAGCCTCCTGTTGGTATGGTAGATGGTACGTAGGTATGTTATTCATGTCTTCTAGGCCATGTAGTTAGTCACCTACAACTGCCCAAGGGTGCTTTCCAATTGTGTTTTATTCTCATTTTGCCCCTAGTGCCTTATATTGCTTTGTACTTCCCCCTGTGTTTTGAATATACCTTAGGCTTAGCAGGCTCTACTTAATGCTTTTAAAAGGTAAATCAAGTACTTTTATGGGGATATTTATATGTTGTAATGAACATAAGGGTTAATAGTAAAAAAGCCACCTAAAATAGCATTAGTCACCCTTGCCCCCTGCACAGATCCTAGGTCCGAATTAATCTAGAGTAAATACACACCACCATCTAACCCCTGGTTCAGGGTCTCAGGGTAGCAAGCCTGATCCTGGAACTTCAAAATGGTGAAAGCTACACATGACTTGGACAGGTGTACAAAAATGGAGTGCCCACCAGTGAGTGATAACACATTTCTATTAACTTAAATAGCTGACACATGCTCGTGCATCCTCGTCTTCGAGATGATACCCACTTGGAAAATATGTGGTTCAACCAGTCCAAAAGTACCAAAGGAGGAGGTGTCAGAAAGTTAATAGTGGAGTGGGCCGACACAAAGAGGTTCCCCTGTGAGAATGGTTGCATACTGAAATGGATGTCGGTAACTTTTTAATGTTTTGAGATAACTGAAATGGCTCCCATCCTTGATACATCTCTTTAGGATTGCACAGAAAATGGGAAATGTCCCTTTTACACAAAGTTTGCATTGAGTTGTGGTGTAATGGTCAGAGCTGCCACCTTTGGTGCTGGGGAACCAGGTTCGAACCTCGGCGTAGGCTCAACGGTGTAGAGTGAAAATATCGAGTTTTTAATTTCGACTAGACATAATATTGAGTAAAAAATATAAAAGGACATAATATCGACTAGACATAATATAGACTACCAAAATATCGACTAGAAAATTTTAATATCAAATAGAATGGACATAATATCGAATCAAAAATATAGAATGGACATAATATCGACTAGACATAATATAGACAACAAAAATATCGAATTTTTGGTAAGTTAATATTAATTTTTATTTTTTGTGTAATATAATTCTGTAGCGGGTTGTGGGTTTATAGGGGAATAGGGTGGGAAGTAATTTAATTATAATTAATTAAATGTTATTTTATTTATTGTTATTTATTTTGAATTAATTGTTAATTAATTATTAATTGGTAATTAATTAAAATGTAATTGGTAATTAATTTTAATGATTAATTGTTAATTTTAGTAATTTATTTTCTGTAGCGGCTTGTGGGTTTATAGGGGAATAGGGTGGGAAGTAGTTTAATTATAATTACTTAAATATGTTAATTAATTAATTGGTATTTATTTTGAATTATTTGGTATTTAATTTTTAATTGATAATTAATTAATTGTTAATTGATAATTAATTTTAACTAATTGGTTAATTCACAATTATGTGAATATTTTATTTTCTTTAGCGGGATGTGGGTTTATAGGGGAATAGGGTGGGAAGTAATTAAATTATAATTAATTAAATATGTTAATTAATTAATTGATTGGTATTTATTTTGAATAAATTGTCAATTAATTTTTAATTGGTAATTAATTCATTTTTAATTGATAATTACATTTTTATTATTTGATTAATTGATAATTATGTGAATAATATTATTTTATTTTTAGTAGCGGGTTGTGGGTTTATAGGGGAATAGGGTGGGAAGTAATTTAATATCATTAATTAAACATGATAATTAATTATTTGGTATTTATTTTAAATAAATTGTTAATACATTTTTAATTGGTAATTAATTAATTATTAAGTGGTAATTAAAATGGATTAATTGTTTAATTTATAATTATGTGATTTATATTAATTTATTTTCACTAGAGTGTGGATATTAAAATTTACCCCTATGCTATCCAACGCTTTCCCTACTGTTGCACTCTCTGGAGTGGGAATAGTAAGTTTTTACCCCTACGCTATCCAACGCTTTCCCTACTGTTGCACTCACTGGAGTGGGAATAGTAATTTTTACACTTACGCTATCCAACGCTTTCCCTACTGTTGCATTCGCTGGAGTGGGAATAGTAATTTTTACCCCTACGCTATCCAACGCTTTCCCTACTGTTGCACTCTCTGGAGTGGGAATAGTAATTTTTACCCCTACGCTATCCAACGCTTTCCCTACTGTTGCACTCGCTGGAGTGGGAATAGTAATTTTTACCCCTACGCTATCCAACGCTTTCCCTACTGTTGCACTGACTGGAGTGGGAATAGTAATTTTTACTCCTACGCTATCCAACGCTTTCCCTACTGTTGCACTCTCTGGAGTGGTAATAGTAATTTTTACCCCTGCGCTATCCAATGTTTTCCCTACTGTTGCACTCTCTGGAGTTGGAATAGTAATTTTTATCCGTACGCTATCCAACGCTTACCCTACTGTTGCACTCGCTGGAGTGGAAATAGTAATTTTTACCCCTACGCTATCCAACGCTTTCCCTACTGTTGCACTCGCTGGAGTTGGAATAGTAATTTTTACCCCTACGCTATCCAACGCTTTCCCTACTGTTGCACTCTTTGGAGTGGGAATAGTAATTTTTACCCCTACGCTATCCAACGCTTTCCCTACTGTTGCACTCGCTGGAGTGGGAATAGTAAATTTTACCCCTACGCTATCCAATGCTTTCCCTACTGTTGCACTCACTGGAGTGGGAATAGTCATTTTTACCCCTACGCTATCCAACGCTTTCCCTACTGTTGACCTCTCTGGAGTGGTAATAGTAATTTTTACCCCTGCGCTATCCAATGTTTTCCCTACTGTTGCACTCTCTTGAGTTGGAATAGTAATTCTTATCCGTACGCTATCCAACGCTTACCCTACTGTTACACTCACTGGAGTTGGAATAGTAATTTAAACCCCTACGCTATCCAATGCTTTCCCTACTGTTGCACTCTTTGGAGTGGGAATAGTAATTTTTACCCCTACGCTATCCAACGCTTTCCCTACTGTTGCATTCGCTGGAGTGGGAATAGTAATTTTTACCACTACGCTATTCAACACTTTCCCTACTATTGCACTTGCTGGAGTTGGAATAGTAATTTTTACCCCTACGCTATCCAACGCTTTCCCTACTGTTACACTCTTTGGAGTGGGAATAGTAATTTTTACCCCTACGCTATCCAACGCTTTCCCTACTGTTGCACTCGCTGGAGTTGGAATAGTAATTTTTATCCCTACGCTATCCAACGCTTTCCCTACTGTTGCACTCTTTGGAGTGGGAATAGTAATTTTTACCCCTACGCTATCCAAAGCTTTCCCTACTGTTGCACTCGCTGGAGTGGGAATAGTAATTTTTACCACTACGCTATCCAACGCTTTCCCTACTGTTACACTCTTTGGAGTGGGAATAGTAATTTTTACCCCTACGCTATCCAACGCTTTCCCTACTGTTGCACTCGCTGGAGTGGGAATAGTAAATTTTACCCCTACGCTATCCAATGCTTTCCCTACTGTTGCACTCACTGGAGTGGGAATAGTCATGTTTACCCCTACGCTATCTAACGCTTTCCCTACTGTTGACCTCTCTGGAGTGGTAATAGTAATTTTTACCCCTGCGCTATCCAATGTTTTCCCTACTGTTGCACTCTCTTGAGTTGGAATAGTAATTCTTATCCGTACGCTATCCAACGCTTACCCTACTGTTACACTCACTGGAGTTGGAATAGTAATTTAAACCCCTACGCTATCCAACGCTTTCCCTACTGTTGCACTCTTTGGAGTGGGAATAGTAATTTTTACCCCTACGCTATCCAACGCTTTCCCTACTGTTGCATTCGCTGGAGTGGGAATAGTAATTTTTACCACTACGCTATTCAACACTTTCCCTACTATTGCACTTGCTGGAGTTGGAATAGTAATTTTTACCCCTACGCTATCCAACGCTTTCCCTACTGTTACACTCTTTGGAGTGGGAATAGTAATTTTTACCCCTACGCTATCCAACGCTTTCCCTACTGTTGCACTCGCTGGAGTTGGAATAGTAATTTTTATCCCTACGCTATCCAACGCTTTCCCTACTGTTGCACTCTTTGGAGTGGGAATAGTAATTTTTACCCCTACGCTATCCAACGCTTTCCCTACTGTTGCACTCGCTGGAGTGGGAATAGTAATTTTTACCACTACGCTATCCAACGCTTTCCCTACTGTTACACTCTTTGGAGTGGGAATAGTAATTTTTACCCCTACGCTATCCAACGCTTTCCCTACTGTTGCACTCGCTGGAGTTGGAATAGTAATTTTTATCCCTACGCTATCCAACGCTTTCCCTACTGTTGCACTCGCTGGAGTGGGAATAGTAATTTTTACCCCTACGCTATCCAACGCTTTCCCTACTGTTGCACTCTCTGGAGTGGGAATAGTAATTTTTACCCCTACGCTATCCAACGCTTTCCATACTGTTGCACTCTCTGGAGTGGTAATAGTAATTTTTACCCCTGCGCTATCCAATGTTTTCCCTACTGTTGCACTCACTGGAGTTGGAATAGTAATTTTTATCCGTTCGCTATCCAACGCTTACCCTACTGTTACACTCACTGGAGTTGGAATAGTAATTTAAACCCCTACGCTATCCAACGCTTTCCCTACTGTTGCACTCTTTGGAGTGGGAATAGTAATTTTTACCCCTACGCTATCCAACGCTTTCCCTACTGTTGCACTCGCTGGAGTGGGAATAGTAATTTTTACCCCTACGCTATCCAATGCTTTCCCTACTGTTGCACTCACTGGAGTGGGAATAGTCATTTTTACCCCTATGCTATCCAACGCTTTCCCTACTGTTGACCTCTCTGGAGTGGTAATAGTAATTTTTACCCCTGCGCTATCCAATGTTTTCCCTACTGTTGCACTCTCTTGAGTTGGAATAGTAATTCTTATCCGTACGCTATCCAACGCTTACCCTACTGTTACACTCACTGGAGTTGGAATAGTAATTTAAACCCCTATGCTATCCAACGCTTTCCCTACTGTTGCACTCTTTGGAGTGGGAATAGTAATTTTTACCCCTACGCTATCCAACGCTTTCCCTACTGTTGCATTCGCTGGAGTGGGAATAGTAATTTTTACCACTACGCTATTCAACACTTTCCCTACTATTGCACTTGCTGGAGTTGGAATAGTAATTTTTACCCCTACGCTATCCAACGCTTTCCCTACTGTTACACTCTTTGGAGTGGGAATAGTAATTTTTACCCCTACGCTATCCAACGCTTTCCCTACTGTTACACTCTTTGGAGTGGGAATAGTAATTTTTACCCCTACGCTATCCAACGCTTTCCCTACTGTTGCACTCGCTGGAGTGGGAATAGTAAATTTTACCCCTACGCTATCCAATGCTTTCCCTACTGTTGCACTCACTGGAGTGGGAATAGTCATGTTTACCCCTACGCTATCCAACGCTTTCCCTACTGTTGACCTCTCTGGAGTGGTAATAGTAATTTTTACCCCTGCGCTATCCAATGTTTTCCCTACTGTTGCACTCTCTTGAGTTGGAATAGTAATTCTTATCCGTACGCTATCCAACGCTTACCCTACTGTTACACTCACTGGAGTTGGAATAGTAATTTAAACCCCTACGCTATCCAACGCTTTCCCTACTGTTGCACTCTTTGGAGTGGGAATAGTAATTTTTACCCCTACGCTATCCAACGCTTTCCCTACTGTTGCATTCGCTGGAGTGGGAATAGTAATTTTTACCACTACGCTATTCAACACTTTCCCTACTATTGCACTTGCTGGAGTTGGAATAGTAATTTTTACCCCTACGCTATCCAACGCTTTCCCTACTGTTACACTCTTTGGAGTGGGAATAGTAATTTTTACCCCTACGCTATCCAACGCTTTCCCTACTGTTGCACTCGCTGGAGTTGGAATAGTAATTTTTATCCCTACGCTATCCAACGCTTTCCCTACTGTTGCACTCTTTGGAGTGGGAATAGTAATTTTTACCCCTACGCTATCCAACGCTTTCCCTACTGTTGCACTCGCTGGAGTGGGAATAGTAATTTTTACCACTACGCTATCCAACGCTTTCCCTACTGTTACACTCTTTGGAGTGGGAATAGTAATTTTTACCCCTACGCTATCCAACGCTTTCCCTACTGTTGCACTCGCTGGAGTTGGAATAGTAATTTTTATCCCTACGCTATCCAACGCTTTCCCTACTGTTGCACTCGCTGGAGTGGGAATAGTAATTTTTACCCCTACGCTATCCAACGCTTTCCCTACTGTTGCACTCTCTGGAGTGGGAATAGTAATTTTTACCCCTACGCTATCCAACGCTTTCCATACTGTTGCACTCTCTGGAGTGGTAATAGTAATTTTTACCCCTGCGCTATCCAATGTTTTCCCTACTGTTGCACTCACTGGAGTTGGAATAGTAATTTTTATCCGTTCGCTATCCAACGCTTACCCTACTGTTACACTCACTGGAGTTGGAATAGTAATTTAAACCCCTACGCTATCCAACGCTTTCCCTACTGTTGCACTCTTTGGAGTGGGAATAGTAATTTTTACCCCTACGCTATCCAACGCTTTCCCTACTGTTGCACTCGCTGGAGTGGGAATAGTAATTTTTACCCCTACGCTATCCAATGCTTTCCCTACTGTTGCACTCACTGGAGTGGGAATAGTCATTTTTACCCCTATGCTATCCAACGCTTTCCCTACTGTTGACCTCTCTGGAGTGGTAATAGTAATTTTTACCCCTGCGCTATCCAATGTTTTCCCTACTGTTGCACTCTCTTGAGTTGGAATAGTAATTCTTATCCGTACGCTATCCAACGCTTACCCTACTGTTACACTCACTGGAGTTGGAATAGTAATTTAAACCCCTACGCTATCCAACGCTTTCCCTACTGTTGCACTCTTTGGAGTGGGAATAGTAATTTTTACCCCTACGCTATCCAACGCTTTCCCTACTGTTGCATTCGCTGGAGTGGGAATAGTAATTTTTACCACTACGCTATTCAACACTTTCCCTACTATTGCACTTGCTGGAGTTGGAATAGTAATTTTTACCCCTACGCTATCCAACGCTTTCCCTACTGTTACACTCTTTGGAGTGGGAATAGTAATTTTTACCCCTACGCTATCCAACGCTTTCCCTACTGTTGCACTCGCTGGAGTTGGAATAGTAATTTTTATCCCTACTCTATCCAACGCTTTCCCTACTGTTGCACTCTTTGGAGTGGGAATAGTAATTTTTACCCCTACGCTATCCAACGCTTTCCCTACTGTTGCACTCGCTGGAGTGGGAATAGTAATTTTTACCACTACGCTATCCAACGCTTTCCCTACTGTTACACTCTTTGGAGTGGGAATAGTAATTTTTACCCCTACGCTATCCAACGCTTTCCCTACTGTTGCACTCGCTGGAGTTGGAATAGTAATTTTTATCCCTACGCTATCCAACGCTTTCCCTACTGTTGCACTCTTTGGAGTGGGAATAGTAATTTTTACCCCTACGCTATCCAACGCTTTCCCTACTGTTGCACTCGCTGGAGTGGGAATAGTAATTTTTACCCCTACGCTATCCAACGCTTTCCCTACTGTTGCACTCTCTGGAGTGGGAATAGTAATTTTTACCCCTACGCTATCCAACGCTTTCCATACTGTTGCACTCTCTGGAGTGGTAATAGTAATTTTTACCCCTGCGCTATCCAATGTTTTCCCTACTGTTGCACTCACTGGAGTTGGAATAGTAATTTTTATCCGTTCGCTATCCAACGCTTACCCTACTGTTACACTCACTGGAGTTGGAATAGTAATTTAAACCCCTACGCTATCCAACGCTTTCCCTACTGTTGCTCTCGCTGGAGTGGGAATAGTAATTTTTACCCCTACGCTATCCAACGCTTTCCCTACTGTTGCACTCTCTGGAGTTGGAATAGTAATTTTTACCCCTACGCTATCCAACGCTTTCCCTACTGTTGCACTCACTGGAGTTGGAATAGTAATTTTAACCCTTTCGCTATCCTACGCTAAAAATATTGTATATGTTTTGTAAATAATATGTATATATATATATATGTATTTAAAATATATATATTTTTTTAGTTACATGAATCATTTCTCAATTTTATGTTTATTTAAGTATTTTAAATACGTTTAAATTAAGTTAATTTATTATTATATTACTTTTAATTTACTTTTAAGAGATTTAAAAAAATCGATATTTTGACAGTCTATATTTTTTACACTCGATATTTTGGAGTCGATATTTTTGTAATAACCTGTTTGAAGATAGGAAGTCGATATTTTTGCAGTCGATATTTTTACTTCTATATTTTGTCCTCTCGATATTTTGTCTGTCGATGTTGTGTCAGTGATCCAGGCTCAACATCCTGTGATTTTGGGCAAGTCACTTTTATCTCCCCGTGCCAGCAAAAATTAATGTGTCTTTGTGTAACGTAACTGGTGCTTATGTAAACCGCTCTTATACCTTGGGGTCTGGTTCGGGCTATATAAAACCACAAAAGAGAAGTCAATTCTGGCTCATAATATCACTTTGATACCATGGGCCTTATTTATGAGGCCATGCGTCACTGTTACGCCGCCGGTGGGTCTCTTTTTGTGACGCACCGGCGTTGTAAAAAATGCACCATGTTGCACAGTATTTACAAAGTGACGGATTTAGGCAGATGTGTAACTTTGTAAACCCCTGCGTATTATACCTGCGCGAGGTATAATGTATGCAGGGTGGGCGTTCTCCTACAAAAGGCCTTGTAGAAGTGGTGCATTGAAATCTATGGAATTTCAGTGCACCACTTCTAGGACGCCATTGCGTGAATATGTTACACCTGCCTCACAGCAGGCGTAAGACTGCCACAGGCTCTTTCACATGGGGCTTGCCCCTTATGAAAGGACAGATTGCTGGAGTTGCGTGACTTTTGTGACACACTCCAGCAATGTGTCACTTTTGCACATTCATATACGTCAGAAATACTGACGTATCTGTAACTCCTTGTGACATGATGCGTCATGCAGTAAATATAACGCATCCATCATGTCTCAAACAAAAAGAGGGACGAGGGGCTCGTTAATTGAGGTCCAGTGTACATGCTATGTAGCAAGAAGAGTACGAAGTTCCTCAGTGTTAGTAAGTTGAGAGCATGAAAGGGTAGTTTGGTCCTAGGAAGGCTACTGATGTGTGTGGCAAGGAGAGGGAATTCTCCTTGTAGGAACTAGGGCTCTCACACACCTAGAAAGCTAGGTGTCATGCTTCATCATTTGAGCCTGCCCCTCGCCAGGTCGGCCCTGCAATACCTGGCGGGCACCCGGAAACGGGGCTCTTTGTCGGGGATCTTTTGTTCCTGCCGGTGGGTGCAGTGGGGGTGAGGGGCCTAGTGTGTGTAGATGCAGGGGAATGTGCGAATTAAAATAGGTCAGTTAGTCCTAACCAAACTTTTATTCCAAAGGTAAACTGCCTAATTGTCAAACCGATCAGGAATCTTCTTCAGGATCAGCGTAAAGTTATCTACACCAAGGTAAGTGAAAACTACATACCCTGTACATTCATCGTAGACCTATACTGCCCGCAAATTTTGCTTTCCACAGTAGCCGGCGGTCTATGGACGCCAATTGGGTCCGGTGTGCCAGACGCTCGCGTGTGTAAGACCTACCCTGCCGCCGACACCGGGATGGTGTCCATAGACAGCCGGCTACTGTAGCAAGCAAAATTTGTGGGCAGTCTATGATGAATGTACAGGGTATGTAGTTTTCACTTACCTTGGTGTAGATAGTTTTAGGCTGATCCTGAAGAAGTGTCCTGATCGGTTTGACAATTGAGACATGAAACATGTTGGGCACATACTACTAGATACTTAAATACTAGGTCTCCGCCCCTCTCCACCTTTTAATTAGGCAGTTTACCTTTGGAATAAAAGTTTGGTTAGGACCAACTGACCTACTTTAATTCACACATTCCCCTGCATCTACACACACTAGGCCGCTCATCCCCACTGCACCCACCGGCAGGAACAAAAGATCCCAGACAAAGAGCCCCGGTTCCGGGTGCCCGCCAGGTATTGCAGCGCCGACATGGCGAGGGGTGAGCCCAAATGGTGAAGCATGACACCTAGCTTGCTATGTGTGTGAGAGCCCTAGTTCCTACAAGGAGCATTCCCTCTCCTTGCCACACACAGCAGTAGCCTTCCTGGGACCTAACTACCCTTTCATGCTCTCAACTTCCTAACACACTAACACTGATGAACTTCGTACTCTTCTTGCTACATAGCATCCATCATGTCGCAAGGAGGGCACACTGAGAAGTTAACAATCGCTACTTTCACGCAGCAATGCATCACTTCTCATAAATGAGGCCCCTTGGGGCTTATTCTCAAGGCGATATCGCCATGGGAACGTCACTGTTATTGACGTTCTTGCAGATCATACGTTTCTTTGGACGAGGTCAAAGGCACAGTTGTCTGTAAAAGAATAGACTTCATTCTGCTTAAAGTATCAATTCGAATAGAAGAGATATTCAAATAAGGCCATATTGCCGCCTCCATGTCTGGATTGCTGTTTGGATACAATACTTGCATACAGCAAGTGACCATGGAACTAACGCTCACGAGATAGGCTTTTCCTGGCACCATGCCACAACAGCTGTGGTCACTTATTAGAACATAGCTGCCGTTGGAAAGCTGTCTAAAGAATGGCTCTATCTGTGTTGCAGGAGTGCCGTGCAGGTGACATGAAAGGTTATTCGAAGACCCTTCGCTGGCCCCATGCAAGTTAATACCTTGACACAGAAGTGTACCGCTTAGTGATTTTTTACAATTGTTACCACTAAGAAATACCTCCCTTTTCCTTTCATTATAACATTTGTGTGAATAAGGTAATTTCCATGTTGACTTGATGTATCCTTTACCCAACCTTTCATACTGGCCCGCTGGTATATACTCTTCGCAATATTTAAACTGGAAAATTGTTATCGGAATTGTAATAATTCCGTGTATTATCCATTCAATGACAGGTCTTTCTGACATTGTCAATGGAAGTTTTTCAATGCTCAGAATCGTATAGTCTGCTCCTTTTTGTGCCAAACTGATTTGTTTATCAGTGAGGTTAAAGATAGAGAATAATGACGTTGTGTTGATTAAACGCCATGGCACGTAGCCTGAACGCAGATTTTGCAACGTCCAACCAAGCTGTACAATAGAACGTAATTGGGACTGACCATGTTGTAACATTAGCAAGTCCTGCTCTATTATATCAATAGCAGATGATACAATACTGTCCAGTGAATATATTCTGGAGGACAGAGTCATTAACCCATTGTCCACAACGGAAAGTGATTTTTCCAAATTAATACGATCAATTTCTCGTATTTTTTCTGCTGTTTCAATTTGCATTACTTTCCAAGCCTCGTTGTACGCAGCGTATATATAGGCCGCTATGAAATGTTTTTGACGCTGTTTGCGTGGTCCCAGTATGAAATCACGCAAGTCAGCACCGTCTTTAAGTAAAGTCAAGTGTTGCTTAATTTCAGCCAGTGTGGATTTTTGTAGCCATTCGAGGCATAGTTTCCCTACACTGTATGTTGTAACTATCCCTGGATGTTGTCTCTGGGAATATCTAGGGTCTGGCCTGGTCATTTTGAACCCCTGTATTTTGTTCAGGATCTCTATCTTGACAGTTATTTGTGTCTGTGGGCCAGATCAACCATTTTTTCCAATCAGGATGTGTTCTGTTTTGGTGTAAAATATGGGATATGTGCTATCTCCATGTCTGTAGTGCTATTACTATCAGGTATGGGCTTCGGAATAGACGGTTTATTTAAATCTTTTATCTTAGCTAGGCCAAGACAAGTAGTCTGTTGAATGGTGTCATTCAAGAATATTATTTGTTCTGGGATCATGCAGGCTCTAAATAATGCTTCTAGACCTTGGACCTGCCATTCTTTTGTACCCCAGATGGTTTTTGTTTCAATGTTGTTTTTCCAGAATTCAAAACCAAATGTAGACATTTTTTCATAAAATGTTTCAGAATAAATCAATTTAGTATTTGTCAACATTGTTTTTATTCCTGTCTCATTTAACATTTTAAAATAAAACATTTCTGCATCACTTGTGTTAAACCCTGAGAAGTATGGGAATTTCTCATAAAATGTTTTCGAGCTGCTTTTAGGCGGTGTTGCACAATGTTCCCATTGGTTATAATTAAAAACATTTCTAGGCTGTGCAGATTTATGCAAATAGTGATGACCAAAATGATTATAGCAATATATTTCTTCATAATTTGATGAACCCTGTAAATAATCATGTTCTGTAAATTTTGCTGACATTACTAAATCTGACATCATATTGTTAATATTTTCAAAGTCCCAATCATCAGAGAAAGTACTTGGTTTTACAAAGTCACTTAATGAAACCTTGAACTGGTGTGGATATTTCAAGAACTCAATCGGGCCATAAATTTCATAATCCGTTTTGTCCCATGCTACCCCACCGGGTATTGGATTGGCTGTGATGTTCACTGATGACAGTTCTCTTTTTTCGATGTGAGATGACTTGTAAGGCTTTAGGACCAAGTTGATGTTCTGACTTGCTGTGTCCATTGTACTGTATTTTCCTTCAATTAATTTCCCCAAACAAAGAACTATGATGAGCCAAAGCAGGAGGAAAAGTACACCTAACACAATCCAAAATTCAATCCATGGTGAAATCAGATAGGTTTCTTTTAGTTGATGAAAGAGTTCAGTTACTTTTTCTTTGAAAGTTTTTGTTCCTGGCATTTCTTCATGTTCACTTGGATCATCAGAAAAGTCATCGAAATTGATGAAGTAGCCAGATGCAGTTCTGTCAATTGTTGGAATTGATTCCGAATTTTCATTTGCTTTTGGATTTTTCTTTATTTTATTAGCATAGTCTGATGCCACATCATTGTAGACAGGTGTTTCCAGACAAACTGTTGCAATTTGGGTTTCAAGAGGCACAAGTTCCATGGCTTTGTTGCATAGTCCTTTTTTATTCTTGCAGGTTTATCAAATGTGATTAGTCTCTCAGTTTAAACCTCTTGGATTTTAGCAAATTTTGGTATTCTGCTATTTCTTGGGAGTCCACTGGGCCTACTACTTATTATTGGCCACATGATTGTGGTTTTACCAGGTCGATGGATACAACTCGGTTCTCCTTTTTACCAGCAAGGGGCGGTAGTACAACTGATCTTGTTCCGCTGATAGCTAAGACAGGTACTGCTTTTCTGTAAGAAGGCCCAAATTCCTTCTGCACCGCGATCTTCTCTCTGACCAGATCCCCAATCTTTGGAATCCAGACAGGTCTTGCTGGGACAGGTGGTTTTTCTTCAGTGGCTGTTGGCTGTTGCTTTAACTTAATGTTACTCAGGTTTTTTCTTGTTTCATTTAAGTCCTGTAAAACAGCCAAACAGTCTTTGATATCAAAGCATTTTTCTTCTACCACTGAAGTGTGACTATCAAGATCCTGAATGTACATTCTAGTACCGAACAATAGTTCGTACGGAGTGAGAACTTTAAGAGAATTTCTTGGCAGATTATTAAGACTACGTTGGACACTTGTTAAATGTTTGACCCACCCATCACCCAAACCTAATACCCTCGCCGTTATAGATTGCTTTATGTCCGGGTTTTTCTTTCCACTACCGCATTTCCCTCAGGATTGAATGGAGAAGAGTACCGCAATGCAATGCCCATGCTGGTCATGGCCTCTTTGTAAGCTCGAGAGCTAAATGCAAGACCCTGGTCAGAATGTAGCATGCCAATTGCGTATATGTCGATAAAGACTCGCTAATCTTTTATAACAGTTCTGGCGTCAGCCGAGCGCTGGTGTCTGCATTTTAAGTGAATCTAGTCTTAATATTTATGGGATCGTGTTTCTCCTGCTGGATTATGCTTTCTAATAGAGGTATCCTGGCACCAGTCTGGTCCGGTTCACGACTGCGATCTCTGTTGCAGTTTGGACAGCTCTTTGCAAATATGTAATGTTGCAGGCTCATCCCCGGCCACCAGTATTCTGATTGTAATTCTTTTAGAGATTCCTTGATCTCTTGGTGCCTTAGACCCTCAACCATGTGTGCGTCTGCTATCAATAAGACTCTCCTGTTCGTGTTTGGAATTACTCTATCCCCCACTCCAGGGATTTGAGCAAAAGGGACTGAGTTTGCATCAATTACGTATGTATAATTGAGTGGATAGTTCAGAGGTAATGCTGTATAGTCGCCTTTTAATGAGGTTTTTACCGCGAGCATTGTTTCTCCGTCTATGTATTTTTTAGTACGCTTTTTTGTGGCTACGGAAGCCGGTTGAACCGCTTCCGCTGTGGCTCTGTTAGCCAATGAATTCCCTGCAACGTGAACGCCAGCACGTTGATGACTCAGTGTATGTATCACGTGAGTCTTTCGTAGTTCTTTCTGCAAAAGAACTACTTGTTCCCAAAGCTTTTTATGCTTTATTGTGGCACCTGTGTCATCTTTGTAACCGTTTTGAATCCAGGTCTGTATGTCATTATTGTAAGACTTGACGCAGAAATGCGAATCGCACACTATTAGTGTCGGGAATTCACGATCGGCATTTTCAAGCGCCATCTTTAAAGATCTTATTTCAGCTCGCTGAGTTGAGCAGTTTCTGAGTGATTCAGGTTTGGTAATTAATGGTCTGAATTTACCAAAGCGCCAGCGACCTTTAACAATCACGCACGCTGCGTTGTAGGGTTTTTTCTCTACATCGTAGTGTTGTGCAAATCTGTCCATGTAGATTACACATGCGTACTGTTCGAGAGGCAGAATTTCGATTGGCAGAGGATATTCTTCTTCATATTCTAGATCTTCTAGTTTTTTCATTTTCGGGTCAAAATAGTACTTCACGTCTTCTGCAGCAAGAGAATTTTCCCATTGTATCCATTTTGGATCTAATGCCACAGCATTCAAATTGCGTGGGCTTGTTAATGCCTCAAGGGCTGATTCTGCTGTTAAAACAGTTATTCTTCTGCCTTGGGCTTGGGCTCTTTCTTTTTCTACAGCAGTTTGAACCGCTATTAGAACCTTTTCAGTAGAACTGAATTTCATTTCAGCTTGTGTGTACAAGTAAGATTTGTAAGCTATTGGTACCGTTTCTCCCTCATTAGAGGTTAGGTACGTGAATTCGCATCTTCCTGGGATGACTCGGATTACAAGGTTGCATACGTTTTCGCGAGTTTGTAATTTTGTTTTAGCTAACATGTCTGTTTGCAATGATCTTAAAATTTCTGTGTGTTTCTGAGTCCAATTGATTGGTTTGAAATCGGGTTTTATTAATTCATAGAGAGGTTTAACCCTCTCTGCATAATTTAGAATGTATGTTCTTCTGAAATTCAGGAAACCTAGTATTGATTGTAAGTTCTTCAGCGTTTTAGGTGCTTGGAGTACAGCACACTTCTCTAAGAAGTTGTCTGCTAGGCTTTTGCCTTCACTTGATAATTTATATCCTAAAAACAGGACAGTTAGATGGGCAATTCGTGACTTTTTAAAGTTGAATTTGTAACCCTCTGCTGCGGACCCGAGTATTATGGTGTTCACTCTTTTCAAGTGAGTCTCCAGGTCATCATCTGTGAGATAGATGTCGTCGACATAAGATAATGCTTCATCATCATATATTTGTAGTAACTCTGTTACCCTTGCTGAGAATAATTCTGGGCTATTCTTGAATCCCTGTGAGAGTCGACAGAAGTGTTTTTGCGACCCCATTATTGAGAAAGCGGTCAAATACCTGCTTTCAGGTGCAATGTTTTGACAAAAGAATCCATTAGAGATGTCTAATGTCGTTTTATATTTTTTGCGCACAATGTTATTCATTAGTGCTGCACCGTGTGAGTTTTGTACTGCAAATGTTTTGCAACAGTTGTCTGTAGTCCAAAACTAGACAATATGAATCGTCTGGCTTGGAGACAGGAAACAAAGGATTGTTCATTTGTGAGGTGCATGTTTCAATCTCCCCCTGATATTCAAGTTGATCTAAGATCTCCCTGACTTGCTTTTTAGCTTCTTGTTTAACTGGGTACTGCCTTTGTGCAGTGAGTTGACTTTTTAACTGGATTTTGTGAGGAGGAGAGTCCTCATTCCATTCTACATGATTTTTGTATAATGCAGGAGCTTGGGCCACTGTCCATTTTCCTGCAAGTGTATATTTTTTATGAATTGGAATATGATTTGAGAAGGCAGGCATAATCATTTCTTTGCCATGAGGGCACTCCCTGACAAACTCTGGTGGCCAGTCTTTCTCAGCTAGAAGGATGTCATAGCCTTTCGAAAGGTTATCCCAAAAGAGACCCCTTACTTTCCTAGTCTTATCCCCCTCTATACGTAATGTTATTTCGTATATTTTATGAGGTTTGCTAACTCTGGTTTCTGCAGTTTCCACTTGAATGTATTTATTCGTGTCCACTGTCTCCAGAAGATTCATCAGGATTTTGCGAGCTATTGTCACTTCTGCTGCGCTGTCTAGCATTGTCTGAGCCCACTCTCCGTTGTTCAGTTGTGTCCTCAGTATCCTCGGCATGTTTTATTATTTTAATACTGGCTACCTTCTTTCTTGGAAATTGTAATTTTTTACTTTGATGAGCAGGTTCCTTGTCTTTGGACTTGACGTGCTCTTCCCTGTGTTCTGACCGTCCTATTCTTTCCGATTTCTGTGAGGAAGTCTGAAAAGATCGAGAGGGACGTGTATCAATATCTTGATATCTATCAGGTTTTCTCAATTTATCCCTATCTCTAAGGTTGTATCTTTTCTCAGAGGGCTCCCTCTGGGGAGACTTGTTTCTTCGGTCTGGAGAACTTTCTCTCCGTTGAGGAGACCTTCCTCTGGACTGGAATCGTTTTTCTTTGGGAGTGGATTGTTTATTTCCATCCCAACTCTTTTTTGGAGTGTTTAGATTATTTTTAATAAAAGTTTTTTTCAGGATTTTCAGTTAGTTGGGGTTTTACTGGTTTCCCACCCAAACTATCTCTTCCTAGTTCTTCATAGGATTTTTCTATGATTCTGGCAAGTTCAAATGGTTGTTCTGCTATATCTGTTTCTTTCAATTTCTGGTGATATGTTATATCATCCATTGCCAATTGAACTAATTCTCTATATGACTTTGTTATTTTTTTTATTTTAACTAAGAGTTCTTCGCTTGACATTTTTTCAATGTCGGATTATGGTGTGTAGCTGGCTAGAACCGGCCACGTTGCTCCTGGTCTACCTAGTGGACCGAGCCTGGTTATGTGATTTTGATGTTTTAGGGCGCCTTTAAACCAGAGCAGGTGCTCTTGGTAATTTAGTGGGATTTCAACCTCCTCGAAAGGAGTGTATTCATCCGGAGGTTCCTCTATTTTGTAATAGTGGAATTATTTTGTTACAGCGTTTGCTGCTGGAAAGTGTATCCATGAATAGAATACCTCTGTCTGCCGATATTCATGGGCTTCTACCACGAATATGACTGTACCACCTCGTGATGTCAGTCCATTTTCTATAAGTTTAATAGTTATAGTTCTTCTTATATTTGCCCGAATGAGTATAACATTCGGGTCATTTTCTTGGAGACTTGTGTCATCCGCTAGGAGTTGAGCTGCTATTCTAGCTGCCTCCCTTTCGTCTTCACTTTCCACCATTTTACTGACAGAAAGTTATTTTGTGTTGCAGATGAAGTTTCAAGGAAACAAAGATTAGGTGCACAATATTTTGGAACACTGTATCCTTCAACGTTGACTAAACCAAAAACTATACATAGGAATCTCTTCCTACTAAGTTCCGACGGATTTTAACCTTTTACCCACTCCAGACGTCTATTGGAGTTTTTACGGGGAAAAGGGGTCTGTGTGAAAAAGCACGACTGAGTTACTCTAACGTCTTGCGTTAGATTATCGCCTTACCAAACGTTGGGCGCCATGTAGTGTAGTTCCGATATTCCCAATAGGCTCTGCGCATTAGAATAATATAAACAGCAGTGTAGACGTAGGACTGAAGTCGACTAGGTCTCTACTGACTATATTAGACTTAATTAGTTTTGCCAGCTAGCTCAGAGGTCACTAGAAACGTTCTCGAATAAACAAGGAGGAGTTTAACTTCCCTGGATAGACAAGAAGGGACTAGCTTCTGACAACCATAAACATGACAACTTTGCTCCCTCAGAATAAGAGTGTATCTCTAGAGTCGTGTGAAAACAATAGACAGCTATTTCACTCAGTCAATCGTGCATACTTAGTTTCACCAGAGTGCAGAGAAATAGAGAGACGGGCGTTTTCAATAAAAGGTGTTAATTATTGAGCAGTCTTCTTTCTCCTGCAAGAGAAATGAATTGCCATAATTGCAATACTTATCATAAAGTAAAGTGCGTACAGTAAAAGGAGTATTATAAAATAATACTGTAAAAGCATTGATATGGTTTCTTAGCCATATGATACTTTAAAATAGATAAAATATATACATACATAAATACATTGACTAACGTACTCAACTGGTGCTTCTAATCTACGCCTACCCCGGTGTACCTGACCTAAGCCTAATACGTGGGAAGGAGTAAGTAAGTAGCAGTTTAAGTTACGATGGTTTTTGTTAAGGAATCTGAATCAAGAATTCTCTCAAGGGTTTAGTCAGCTTCGTACCTGGGTAATGGAATGCGGGAGGTCTGGTATCTCTCTCTCAGGACTCGATATCCCAGCAACCCGCAAGGGTGACTGGAAACACCGGAGCTGGATTTTCTCGGCTGGAGAAAAAGACAGCGTCTTTCTCAGTGCGTCAAAGGGGAGGGGCGGCGTCCGTGGGCTCTCGCATCAGCTGGGCTCTCGGGCAAGAAGATACCCGCTCTGCTCCAAACCACCGTGTGTTTGCTTAAGGCAAAGTTGGTATATTTATACCTGAAAGGTGCCGGGTTTGACGTAAGGTTGGACATAAGACGTCAATAAAAGATGTCACTAAGAACTGGCCTTTCTTTCAGTGCTCGCAGGAGTTCTAGGACAAATCAAAACAAAAGCATGGGGAATTCCCAGGTTGCTGGAGGTTTGTTTTGTTTAAAGAACGCGTTGTACTTTCTAGGAGTCTAGGGGAGTAGCCTTGCCGTATTTGGACTGCATGGGCTATTACTAAATATGGATATGATTCTTATGCCTTTATAAGGATATTATTCATTATAACCTCATAGGGGCATAAATCGGGAATATCGAATTAGGGTCCTAGATAGAAACACAACAAAGGGAGGCGATAATAGGAGGTAGTGCCAAACTTAAGACTGGGAAATTTCCCATCTTAAGGTGGCTAAACGAGGAGAAAACTTTTATTTCTCCTCGTATTTACTTTTTCCATGTGTTCTGCATTTAGCTGCCCACATGTATAAAGCAAACTGGCATTTTCGGTTTGTTAATTTACAGGAAGGGCCACCTTCTGTGCGTTAACAAACCCCCCTGGTCGCACACACCCTTGCGCTCTAGTGCAAGGGTGCCTGTTTTGGTGATGAATCTGAGATTTATTGCTGTTGATGCCAGTAAAGCCAGTCTGCACCACATTCTTGTGAATAGGGTACAGACTGGCGTTTACGAAGTGGCGGTGAGAGGCGTTAAGTCAAGGAAGCTAACGCCTCTCACCGCCACTTCTTTGAGAATATACCCCCTTGTGTTTTTGTTTATCACCATCAAAAGGCTACCATTTTCGCAGCACAGGCTTTGCAATGATAAGTAGCATTACTCTGAAAGTCCAATGTGACGTTTGATACGATTTTTTTTAGATTTGTAATGGTTTTTAATAATCTCACAATAAAGATTATTATTATCATTATTTAGAACTTTTAATAAATCTGGCCTGGAAATTCTGATTCTAAGATCATCAATTGAGGGTAACTCACCTGAGTGAAAGCTATCGCTACCGCCGTGGGGAATGCCAAGATCTTCTGTTATCACAACACTACCAAGCCTCTTCGTTCCATACTTGTTTTTTCAGCATGATATTTTATTCTTCTCGAGGTGTCGGTGCAAATGTGAAACAGTTTGGAACTTTATTCTATCCTGGAAAAATATCTGAATGTAATTGAATAATTCTCCAAGTCATCATGATCTTTTAACCATGCTGATGTTGTTTTCTTCAACCAGGAACCCTGGTGGTGCAGAGAGGCCTTGGTGTTACTACGTGGGTCTCAACGGGACCCTCAAAAGAAGCTTGTGCAATATCCGTGCTTGTGAAAAACGTACGTAAATGTAATACTGACCTTCGCATAACACAGCGGAGACAAACACATGCCTCCCAAGTCATTAACAGAATTTGATGATCAACTCACACCATGGAATATTTTGAGTGAATCGCTGTTTTCACTAGTTTATTTCCTAGAAGCTTGTGAATAAATACAGACAGTCCTTTAAACTGGACTGTACAGTGGCATCGTCAAAGGGTAACTGCTGGCATTAGTATTTTTTGTACCAGAGGTGTCCTTTCTTTTGCGTAACGTTTGTAACAACTTCAGGGAAGGAATGTCTGATGGCTAGCGACCCTACCCCCCACCCCCCTCCCCCCGCCGCTTCAAGAAAAAGAAATCCACGGCCCACAATCTGTATTTTGTTGTAATATGATTATGCGTAGTGGTTGATGGTTCTGTGGACTAATACATCCACTGCAGGACTTTTGTTTGACCTCATGGTAACAAGGTTGAATACCAATGGGTCCTCTCCGCATTTGGTTCTGACGTCCATAAAACAGGTATCATTGAGTTGGGTGGCAATAAACAGGCACTTTACAATTTCACATCATATGTTGTGCTGTAGGGTTGATGCTATGGTTGTTGAAGGTATGGTGTTGGTGTACTTGACAATTTAGTGTTGCTGTTCTGATGAAGTTGTACAGTGGTAGCCATTGTGTTGCAGTCACAGTGTTACTGCGCTACTACTGTAGTCCTGTAGGCAATTTGTGCCAGCTGTATTGTTCTTACGGTGCTTAGTGTTAGTGCTGTGGTGTTCATTGCCGTGATGGTGCGTGCTGCAGATGCAGGACATAGGGCAACAGGGTCTACAGCACCACAAACATTCCAAAACCTCAACACTCAGTGTTAGGGCGCCGTGAACTCCCCCTCCCCACCTCGTCACCCGCTTTAGCAGCTACAGCGGGGGTGGAGTTCTTGATGGGCCTCTTCTGTCTGCAACTCGGCACACAAAGGGTCATAAATTACGTGGAAGGGTTACAAACTAAGTGAGTTAAAGGATGGATGGGTGAGTGAAAGGATGGATGAATAGATGGATGAGAGAAAGGGTGGAATGGAGAGATGGATGGGTGAAAGGGGGATGGATAGATGGATAGATGGATGGATGGATGGATGGATGGATGGAGGGAGGGAGGGAGGGAGGGAGGGAGGGAGGGGCCGACGGACTGAATGGTGAAAGACAATGATGACTCAAAGGATGAAAGGATGAAATAATGTGTATGTGAAATGGAGGACATCAGGAGGCGGACAGAAGGATAAATGGATAGATGCTTGGATGGAAGATTTTTTGGGGCTTACTTCATTTGCTTGGTGGCAGTAAGAACTTTGGATCGAAGTAGGGAGTATTTTAGTTTTCCACCTGCTCTCTTGCTCAGTGATGCGTGTTTAATGTTGTGGTCGATGCGGGAAGCCACACCTAACAAACAAATAATAACTGCTCTTGTTGCTCGTATGGCAGCTGCCTTCAACTATCATGTATGCACCATAACTATAGTGAGACAGAACTAAATATTGGCGCACTTAAAGAAATCAATATACTGTAAACAAAATGCATTGCATGACAACTATAGCGAGGGGATAAGTTCGCTGTTGAAATCATTATTTCTGCTTTAGGTCATTTTATTTTCTTTATTTTCAAATGGAACTGTAGTGCAAGCAGGAAGATGAACATTAGCACAGTTTGTTCGAGGCTCCTTATGATTATTCTTCTACCTCTGTGCTTAATTTTAATTGAAATGTTGATTCTTTTGATTTTCAGCGTTATCCACGGTCGCGAGTCCTCTTTCCAGACCAGCACTTATTCCCACTAAGATGATGGTTCCCAAACCGACAGAAATGGCAGCTAGGCCTGCCACAGCTCGGCCAGAAGCAGCGTTCTCTACCTGTGGAGTACCCGCTGTTGTTCGTACTCGGGGGCGAGTCATAGGTGGCAAAAGGGTAGAGCCGGGCCGGCACCCATGGCAGGTGTCTGTGGGGCTGAAGGTTCGAGTGTTCAGAATGGGCCCCGGACACGTCTGCGGTGGGTCACTCATCGCCTCCTGCTGGGTCCTAAGTGCTGCCCACTGCTTCCCACAGGTGTAAGTACATCCCACATTGTCTTTAATGTGCACTAGAAAGTCCCTCAAACCCGCACAAGCCAAAAAGCAAAGGAAATAGCAGCAAAGTGTGATTTGAGAAAAAATTGTCAAAATCTACTATTTGTGTGTAAAAATTAGCATAATTTGAAAGTGTCATACAGATATCAATATTGTATATCCGTCAGAAATTAAGATCAAGGATATATTTACAAGATAATGATGCAGCGCAGTGCTGAAATCCATCCTGCTGCGCCGAGCTGTGTCAGAAAGTGCAGCGATGCATCGTATTTACAACAATACGATGCATTCCTGTGCTTTCCTCTGCACAGGCGCACAATAGGCTGAATAGCGCCAACACAGGCACCCTGGCACCATGATGTAAGGGTGCCTGTGTTACAGGGATGATTGTTTTTGTGCAAGAAGAGAAATCTTCCTGCACAAAAACAATCATTGATGGAATTTCCCACCTTCTATGTGTGCTGCAGAATGCCCCTTTCACGTACAGAGGGCCATATTTACAAGGCCATGAAAAGTCAGACAGGGTGGCTTCATGTGTCCTTGTAAATATGGGTAAGCACACTGCGCCATTGGAGCATCAAAAAAAGTGACGCACTGGTGGCACATGGGGCTTGTAAATATGCCCCCAAATGTCTAAAAAATGAATACCAGCATTATACAGTGAAAATGTTGTGTTTAAGATAATTTACATTTAAAGACAAAACTCAAATTCTTACTTTCTTGCTAAACAAATGCTACCTCATAAATATGTGAAAAGAACATTGTGTGCAAAATGTAGTATTGCTTGCTTTTTAAGGCATGCTATATTTTGTTGCTGGTGCTAGATCTTTTCACCAGCACTTTGGGGACTCGTAGGAACCTTCCTAGTGAGGGAATTCAGAAAATGAAAACTAACACTTCTACTTTGGTAATGCAAGCTGGAAAATCAAATGTTTGGAAAAAAAAAGAATACCATCATTTAACAAATGTTTGTGGTTCATATACCGGGTATTAATTAATGCATTGCTGGTTTAGAACTTTATATACACACCCACGCAGCCACTCACTTACTCACACTGTAACTCACACACGACTCATACACCCACTCCAGGGACTAATGAGGCTTGGGAAGGGGGTCCAAGTGCACCCCTATCTTTTTTAAACAAAATTGATGGCCCCAGAGATGTGGTCCCAGGGGCCTTATAAGGCTACAGGAAAGGGGGGGCATGTCGCCCCCTCTCCCTTTTTAGGTCTCGCTAGAGGCAGTGCATGCGCTGCTCTGGCGAGACATTTAGTAGCTGCTTTAAAAGTGCTACCTTGCCGGTCACCAGCTTCCAATTTAGCGCACAGGCGCGCGCGACGTGCACAGCACTTTTTCCCGCCACGTGCGAACGCCAGCACCACTCGAATTACCACTCGCATCACCACTCGCATTTTTTACGCGCGCACACACCTCCTGGTCGCGCGGCCACTGCTTGTTTTGTTTGTGGCTAAGCATCATGTAGGTCTGAAGCTTTGAGGTGTTTGCGCATAATTTGTCAATGTTCATTTTCCTAGCACTCACTCTGCCGCTCGTGTTTCAGGGCGTGTTGCGGCTGCCAGCCCTGTCACTCGGGCAGCTTAGGGAAGGAAACAGGCTCGCTCTTTCACTCCTGGTCCTGGGACCTGAACTTCTGCAAAACACATAACTCCGAATGGAGACCAGTTTACTGATCTGAATGGAATTCAATCATGACATCACCCATGTTCTCAAATCTCAGCGTTATGAATTTTCATGGACTTTCAGGTTTGGCTCCGGAGCTGCGGCAGTTACTCATGTCCGGTGTTAGGCGGTGGAAGCTGCTGGTGTCGGGCCGCATCGGCAGACTTTGAGGTCAGCCCCTGCCAAGACAAGGCTGCGGGGATTACGTATTTTGGCTTCCAGTCATCTCACGAGAAAACCATTGCATCATGGTCGCCATTAAGAAAAACTTGTGTACTTTATAAAAATAGAAGCGAGACCAGATAGTCTCTTAAATTTCACGTTTCAGTCCAACAAGTTGAATTATTATAGATTTAGTCGCTAAGTTTATTTGCAACACATACACACACCATTTCATAATAAATTAGGATATGTACATCCTTATGTGTTAGCTAGATACATGCCAAGGGTAGGAGGTTGCATTAGGTACCTAGATTAATTTTTGAAGTCATGAATCAAATGTAGCAGGATGAGTACAATAGTGTTGTGCATGTGCCACACTGATTAGGGATAACAACTGAGGAGTGCTGTTGGTTTCTCATATAGCATGTTATGTCGGTTACCTAAAAGGCTGCATGTGTCCAGCACTTGGCCCAAGAGACAAAACTAACACTATCTCTCGCTGTGCCCTTCATTCATTTTGCAACACATGCCTGCACCTCTAAGCACTGCCCTGGCACTGTGGTACCAGCATCTTCCTGACTCCCCTACATCTCACTTCCCATCATTAGCACGTGTTTCCACCAGTGTGCCTTTACTTCCCAGAACCATGGTCATGATTTCGGCCATCGTGTGGTTAGGATCGATGCTCGCTCCTGGATGCTCCGCTGGTAGATCTAGTTCCACTGGCGTTTTTGAGCTTGAAGGTGTTATATAAGGCTTCTAATAAGTTGGTCCCCTAGCGGCCTCATAATGCTCTTCACTGAAGGATGTGTCTACTAGGTCATATCACAGCTCAGACACAGGACGTGGGCACTGAAGCGCAAACATGAACCTCATGCACTTGTATCAGCCCTCCTTACTGACAGTAATGCTATTACATCTGGTCACAGAGCAAGTCCACTGAACTAAGTAGGGCCACTGGGTTATAAATGTGCTGAACTGGCAAATTAATCTTCTTCCTCTACATATACTTGATTGATGTATTATGGTGTTAAACTAAAACTAATGAGTTGAAACCTTTGGCCAGATAGTGCCACGAATTATGCTGCATTAAACCACCTAATTTCGCTGCATACATTAGCCAATCCAGCCACATAATGTCACCCTAACCTGACACATAAATCCAGTGGCCCTGATGTCTGGCATTCTTGTTTTAAACCCATTTGACGTCTTTGACACCATCATTTCAGGCTCATAAGTGGTGCTTCTTGGTAGCTCCCCTAACTTTTACTACTTTTCAACCATAAATATGGAAGATGACGTGAAGCCCTCAATGTTCCTTCACCTAGTAAGGAAACGGCCTTCCATATATAATGAACATTAACAGAACCTGGACTAATTTCCAGATACAACACTGCAATTGCTGTCATAAGCACTCACATTGCTCCAATGGCCAGCCCAGATTATGGAAATTTTGTGGTTCGATTAGCCAGTTGAGGTTTGGAAAAACACCGTGCAAGCACCTCTACGCTACATCATGAAGAGGAAGAGATTTATGTTCAAATTATCCAATCTTGAGCATTGGCCCATCCCAGATGCCTCATTCCCAGGGAACTGGGGATGTCCCTCCCTAGCATCAGTGTTTCAATTGTGAAAAAAAAGCAAGCATTGGCATAGCCAGTAGGTCTCGCTTTTGGGACCTTATAAGAAATTAATAATGGGCAGGAGCACACAGCACCACTCCCTGAGCCTTATTAGGCCCCGGGGACCCCAATCCTTGAGGCTGAAAAGTAAATAAAAGGGGAGGAGAGTTGTACTGCCTCCCTCCCCAACACAGCACAGAAACCGCCCTCATCGCCGCTACAGACGACATCCGAACGCTACTAGACAACGGAGAAACAGTTGCCCTCATCCTACTTGACCTCTCCGCCGCCTTCGACACAGTCTGTCATAACACCCTCATACAACGCCTCAACAACGTTGGAATACAAGGAAAAGCATTGGACTGGATCATCTCGTTCCTCGCCGGAAGAACCCAGAGAGTCCGCCTCCCCCCCTTCAAATCAGAGGCCACCGAGGTCATCTGCGGCGTACCACAAGGATCTTCACTCAGCCCCACCCTCTTCAACGTGTACATGAGTCCCCTCGCATCCATCGCACGCCAACACAACCTCAACATCATCTCCTATGCTGACGACACCCAGCTAATCCTCTCCCTCACCATAGACACTAACACTGCCAAAACCAACCTACACGAAGGAATGAAAAAAGTAGCCGAATGGATGAAGAACAGTCGCTTAAAACTAAACTCGGACAAAACGGAAGTCCTCATCTTAGGATCATCCCCCTCTGCATGGGACGACTCATGGTGGCCACCAGCTCTGGGCACTGCTCCCACACCCACGGACCATGCACGTAACCTGGGCTTCATCCTGGACTCCTCCCTATCGATGACCTAACAAGTCAACGCCGTCTCATCATCTTGCTTCAACATCCTACGCATGCTCAAAAAAATCTTCCGCTGGATCCCCACCGAAACAAGAAAGACAGTCACCCGCGCACTAGTCACTAGCCGACTAGATTATGGAAACACCCTTTACGCCGGAACCACAGCCAAACTACAGAAAAAACTCCAACGCATTCAAAACGCCTCAGCCAGACTCATACTCGACATACCCCGTCAAGCTCATATTTCCGGTCACCTGAAAGATCTCCACTGGCTCCCCGTCAATAAGAGAATAACGTTCCGTCTCCTCACCCACGCACACAAGGCCCTCTACGACCTTGGACCCGAATGCCTCAACAGACGACTGTCCTTCTACACACCCACCCGCCAACTTCGCTCATCCAATCAAGCCCTCGCCGTAACTCCGCGCATCAATAGATCCACCATGGGAGGAAGATCTTTTTCCTACTTAGCGGCCAAAACCTGGAACTCTCTCCCCACTCACCTCTGCCTCACACAGAACCACCTCTCCTTCAGAAAGCAGCTGAAAACCTGGCTATTCGATAAGTAATGCACCCACCCTCCCTCAAGCGCCTTGAGACCCTCTGGGTGAGTAGTGCGCTATACAAATTTTTGAACTTGAACTTGAACTATAAGTATTTAGTTATGCAGCACAATATCCTTGCAAGGCTAAACACTTATATGGTCCCAAAGGCGAGACCTATTGGCTATGCCAATGCTTGTTATTATATTTGGACTGGGGGGAAGGTGTCCTCAGGGTCTATAAAGAGTTGGGGAGGGAGGCAGTACAACTCTCCTCCCCTTTTATTTACTTTTCAGCCTCAAGGTTTGGGGTCCCCGGGGCCTAATACGGCTCAGGGAGTGGTGCTGTGTGCTCCTGCCCATTATTAATTTCTTGGCCCAGAGGTATATGGATCCCCGGGCTATAAGAATGCTCATGGACGCGGACCTTACGGCTCCTTTCTCCTAGTTTTATGGGTTTGGCCCCAGGGGATAGGATTCCCAGGGCTTAATAATCTTTGGGGGGGGGCGCCAATGGCCATGCACAGTATGGGATTTGATGCCTGTAGGGGGATAAATTTTTTTTAAATATTTCTTTTTATTGAAAATATAAAAACAGCAAGGTAAAGAATATGTTACACAAAGTGTCAATTCAAATGGGGAAGGAGAAGTCAATACAAATGAAATCAGCAATCCATATACAGAAGGGGAAGGAGGGGAGGACAAAGGGAAAATCAATACACATACAAATAGGCAGTCAGAATGCGTGGTCAGGGGGAAGGTGGGACATCAGTATTATTTGCAATAGGCGGTGCACAAATATCTCCACGGTAGGTATTCCAGGGTCCCCATATTCTACACCACTTCCGGGGCCGACCCCGGGCCAAATACACAGTTTTTTCTCGGAACATGCACCAGTCCATATTTTCCTTCCATAATGCAACTGTAGGTGGCTTTTGGGATCCCCACAATTGAGCTATATCGCGCTTGGCGATCATGGCCCCCAGGGTCGCCCATTGTATCTGGGCTACGTTATAATCCGTGGGTTCCCAAACATTCAATAGACATTGCCTAGCTTCTGGTAAGAGGGCAACCCCCGTTACTTCCTTCATTACATCATGTACCCCACGCCAGTAGGCGGCAACCTCACGACATTCCCAGATAATATGAAGAAATGTCCCTATCTGGCCGCATCCTCGCTTGCACAAACCCTCCTCAGAAAAGCCCATGTGCACCAATCGGGGGCCCGTGACATATACCCTGTGAAGAATCTTAAGTTGAGCCAGTCTGAGTCGAGCTGGTATCGCAACCTCCTTGGGAGAGTAGATCGCACATTGCCAGTCCTCGTCATCCAGTTCAAGGCCGTCACGGGTCCACAAGTCACGAAGATGCAAAAGAAGATCCGACCTATCATTTATTAATTTTTTATAGACTAAGGAAATAGTACTATCGGGCACATGACCGTCTAATAATCTATCTTCGAGCGGGAACGACTCCGGAATTACCTCCCCCACTGGAGAAACCGGCCTCAAAGCATGGCGAACTTGAACGTAACGGAAGTACTCTGAATCAGCTAGTTCATACTCCTTCTTTAGCGATTCAAACGATTTAATCTGGCCCTTCACCCAGAGGTCTCCCACCTTACTGATACCGATGAGATCCCACTTATCAAATCCCTTGGTCTTCCACAGTTTACCCAGTTTATCAGAGCCAAAGAGCGGGGTCGCCCGAGTCAAGCGGTCTTTCCACCCCATCGAACTAGTTGCATCCCGCCACAGACGCACTGCCGTCTTGGTAGGTCCCAACAAGTCCCTAATCACCGATCTAGAATATAGTGCCCTGTAGTAGTTACCCCCAGGTAACAGCCATCTATCCATTGCAAAGGCGGGGTTCAATTCGGGACCATACGTAGCATGATTGATGGCTCCCAATTGAGACGCCCAATAGTAACGTTTTATATCAGGGCGAGCGTTCCCCCGGTCATACCATGGGAGCGTCAGTTTAGCAAGTGCAATACGAGGTCTACCATCCCAAATCAACTTCCTTTGAAGACCCTCGACTGCACGTAAATAGCTGGCCGGAACTACATCAAGAGTGTTTTGGAGTGCATAGATAAAACGAGGCAGAGACATCATTTTAAAGAGAGCCGCACGACCCAACGGTGAAAGCGGAAGCTTACGCCAACCTGCGACATCTTGTTTCAATCTAGACAAGGGAGGGAGGAGGTTATGCTCATACCGAGTCGTGGGGTCCAATGAAATGTAGATACCGAGGTATTTAAACCCTGTGTGCGCTATCTGGATGGGACAATTATTTGGGAGAAGAGAGACATCACCTGAAAGGACGTAAAGATAGGATTTGGTCCAGTTAATGATTAGACCTGAGTTTCTGCCGAATGAATTTAAAACATCGCACAATGCTATCAGGGATTTCCGGGGCGAAGTCAAATACAATAAGATATCATCTGCATAAAGCGAGATGCGATCTTCAAACTCCGGGGCCCACCGAATACCTTTCATCGAGGGCTCCCACCTGATCCACGTGGCGAGGGGTTCAAGAGCTAGAGCGAACAAGAGCGGTGACAGAGGACAACCCTGACGAGTTCCCCTCCCAACACCAAACGGAGCCGAGACTCGGCCATTCACAACAATTTGCGCAAGGGGGTCCTCGTAGAGCAGCCGCAACCAGCCTATAAAACCGGGTCCAAACCCAAACTTAGCCAACGCGGCCCATAAATACGGCCATTCCACAGTATCGAAAGCCATCGTGGCATCCAACGACGCCAAGATGGCCGGCTCACGCAGAGTCGCAGCTCTCGCGAGAACACCGTGCAGTCGCCTAAGATTCAGGGCAGTATTTCTATGCGGGATAAAACCGGATTGATCCGGATGTATCAAATCACTAATTACCGTGATCAGTCGGTTAGCCAATACTTTTGCAAGGATCTTAGGTTCCGCATTTAAAAGGGATATAGGTCGATACGACGCACACTTATCTCTCGGCTTACCTTCCTTATGAATCACCACAATAGTCGCTAAACGCTGATCACGGGGGAGAGAGCCACATTCCCGAGACTCCAGAAACATATCCCGGAGATAGGGAGCCATCTTGTCAGGGCGCAACTTGTAAAGTTCAAAAAGGAGGCCATTGGGACCCATTGCTTTCCCCGAACGCAAGGAACGAATCGCAAGCGCCACTTCATCGGGTGTTATAGCGGCGTCCATTTGGTCTCTATCAATGTCAGAGAGACGCGGTAAAGCAATATCTCGCAACAATAGATGTGAGTCCTCCTCCGGTCTGTCAGACACAGAGGAGTACACAGATTTGAAGTGATCTGCAAAACACTGAACTATCTCCTTAGGGTCAGAGATCCGAACACCAGCATCTGTCTCAATCACAGGCATCACACCATTAGCACGATCTTTCTTATCCAGCCACGCAATCAATTTACCAGCTTTGTCTCCCACGTCATACAGACGTCCCTGCTGTTCCCTACTCATGGCCTTAGCCGCGTCGGTAACCAATGTCCTGTACTCAAGTTGTTTTAGTCGCAAAACATGGGTCTTAGCACGGGTGACCCCCCGCTCTAGGTCAAGCTCTATGTCCGCGATCTCTGTTTCAAGCCTAACCACCTCCTCATCTCTCCGTTTCTGCTATCAACGACAGGGCCTGACCCCTAAGGATGGTCTTGAAAGCCTCCCAAAGCGATACCGCTGATGAAACAGAACCCTCATTTTCCCAAAAATACAGTTCAAGAGATTCAACCAGGGCAGCGCGAGTTGTAGGGATTCGGAAATACCAAGGATTAATCGGGGCAACCCGTCTCTCGGACCCGGAATCTAAATCCATCCGCAGCCATAGTGGAGAATGTTCCGAAATTCCCCGAGCTAAATGCTTGACCTCAGTGACAGAAAGAACCTGCGCAGCCGGTACCAAAACATAGTCGATCCTGGAGAGGCTACCGTGAGCGCCCGAATGAAACGTATACTGCCGTTGAGTAGGATGTAACAACCTCCAACAATCTACCAGACTCAAAGTGTCAAGGAATCCACACACCGGAAACTACTGCGTTAAAATCACCACCCAGAAGCAGTGACCCCTCAGGGAGAGCCAGAACAATCCGCCCCAAGTCTGCAAAAGTAGTTGATTGCAGGCCAGGGGGGACATATACCGAGACCAGAGAGAGGGTGCGGCCCTCCCATCTTCCCGTAAGAGCGACGTAGCGCCCTCTATCATCGAGAACAATGGAGTCAATCTCCAGTGGGAGAGAATTCTTAATGAGGATTCCAACCCCTCTAGAGCCGGAGGAAAACCCAGCATGTGCAACCAGACGATACCCCCTCCTATTCATAGCATGACAAGTATTACCAATCAAGTGTGAGAGAGCGCAAACAGACCTAAATGTATGAGTGCATCACACTTACCTGTAGTAAGCACAAATCATGAGGAGAAATGCCATGAGTGCTAGTAGTATCTGAATGTATAGCTAATGTAGAGATTTAAGTAGAAGTGGAACTAATACAGAAATGTGGGACACTATATGATTTTATTAGATGTGATTATTCCTGAATCCATGTCGTGTAGCTGCTAAAATGTAAGATGGCATGTGGTTAAACGCAGAATGTGGTAGGCCTCAGGGCCAGAGCTAGAAGGGAAGGGGAAGGTGTTTCTTTTCACGACATAGATTGAACTAATGTTTTGGTCATTGCATTAATGGGCCATGATTTATAGATGTGTTTACTGAATAATAGAATAAGAGTATTAACATGCTTTAATTAATGAAGAAGTTGAATGCTATAATTATTATGAGAAATGCTGTAGGCCTGAAATGTTTTAACATTGATTTACACGTACATGTCTGGGCCGAGAAATGTTGCGAACCTTTTTGGAAGTCTATGAGAGTTGGGATCTTGGCTGCAGATGTCTGTCTGCAAGAGAAAAGGGGGGATTCAATTATAAATAATATGAATAGAGGTCTGTTCAGTAGACGGCCCAGACATGGAGGAGGGTTCCGGAATGTTTTAAGGGGTATCAGCGGGCCGGAGAAGAGTCTGAGAAGCAAGGTCAACTCCAACGTATGAGGCCCAATACAAAGCAGCATGGAAAAAGCCAGAAGCTACACCACGTGAGGGGCGTCTCACGAGGGGCGTCTCAAATGTTGTTGACTGTTTTGTATTAGGGACAGCACCCCTGGGTGGAGTTAGAGCAGATGCCTGAGGACCCTTTAGAGAGCGGATGGGTAGGCAGAGAGGGGTCATGACTGGAGAACTATAGGTTTTCACCAAGAGACTAAGAGTGAGTGACTTCCCTTGGGGGTCATTCACTGCTGACACCTTTTGTTAGGTTGAGACTTGGTTAAGTAGGGATACCATCTAGAGCAGGGTAGGGACAGCCTAACCTGTGTGTTTTCCTCCAACTTAAATGAAGGAGAGATCTCAATATGCGTCAATGCTGATAGCTTTATTATTCTTAGAACTTGTGCTGGTAATTTCCGTTGCTCGTCTGAGGGCTTTCAGAGAGCACATGTATATAGTTGGACCTGTGTATCTCGTGAATCTCATTCTGAGATGCCTGTATTTGCAGCTTATCCTAACCTTACAATAAACTTTTGAAAGCTAGAAGTTGTTTGTGATCTTTTGGAGCGGAGTCCTTTATTGGGTGAACTAACTTGGTAAGAGAGGCACTTTCTTCCTTCAATGACAGGCAACAAAGGTTCAGTCGACCAGATCGGGGTTTAGATCAATAGTGATAAGGTATCGATCAAAATCTCGCCCTTCCAGTTGGTAGCTATAGAGGATGGTTGCCTTCTTGAGGACGGTGACCTAGGCCAGGTTAGCTTACCCCAAGGCCCCTAGAGATCGATGATCGGAAGAACCGCCCGCCGAAGAAGATCCGGATGACGTGAGACAGAAAAAGCAGCAGTATCGGTCGAGAGTGAGTATAAAGGGTCATGCGTGTTAGATTGCGGTGTTTTTGTATTGTATCTATGTTGTAATGTCTGGCGGAGTTGAATGTCTGTAGAGTGACTGTGGAACAGGTTGTGAGCGCGCGCAACCGGTGGAAATCTTAAGTTCAAGGAGAGCTTAAGTGGTTCGGGTGTATCGGACACCCAGAGTAATTGTCAACTAGTGTGAAGGGGGTCATGAGGTACCATTGATCACCCGAAAGACCGAGATAGGGGGAACGTAAGAGTGAGTGCGTGAGTAACGGACGCTGGTCGGAGGTTACTGTGTGTGTAAGCAACCTATCAGAGAGACGATAGACATTTCGTCAGTTGTGTTGACAATTACATATAGACTGTGGACGTACAGTCGAGGGAAGTGACCGCTTGGTCGGAAGTAGTCATTTTTCGGTGTATGAATGGGACGCATGCATGACCGGGAGACGAGTTGAGAAAGGAGGGGTGCTGCTGCGAAGCGGAGAAAAGTGACGTCAGGAAGTGTCGCGCAGTGATTGGCTGACCGGAGAAAGACCGCGCTGTGATAGGCCAGCTAGCAAAGACGTCAGAAAGTGTCGAGCTGGGATTGGCCGACCGGAGAAAGACCGCGCTGCGATAGGCCAAGTTAGCAAAGCCGCGACAGGATTGGTGGATTGTCATCAGGAAGTAAACAGAGTAGCGAGGCTGGATATTGTGCGCATAATTATGAAGTGTTTTAAATGGTTGAGAGCGGCGTTTAAAAAAGAGAAGCGGGGATCGGATGAAGGGGAAGAAGCCCCGCCGGAGGGTACGCCGGCTCGTTACATGGCAGTGAATGTTGGGCTGCATACGATCCTTTGGATATCAGAGTGGAGTAAGATTACGGAAGGAAATGAGGAACTGACGTTCCCGAAGTACGGGACGTTCAGATTAGAGGTGTTACATCGATTAAAATCAGTCATGACCTCAATGAGACCCTTGCCTAGACCGACCCAGTTTGAAGCCCTTGATGCATGGATTAGGGCAGCGCATGAAAAAAATATGAACAGACGACAGGAAAGGGTGAAACGATCGGTAAGGGCAGTGCAGGATGCCAGGTGGGATGCGGATGCTAAAAGATGGAGAGTGCATAACATGGAAGTAAATAAACTGTACCCAGTGTTAGAGGTGCCCGGAAATAAAAGCCCCCTAGAAGAAGATGATGAGAGCGAAACAGAGGACAGCCTGATAAACAGATTATTGACAGACAGGCCACCCCCGTATAATAGAGCAGGGGGAGAGGTCGAGCATAGTGAAAGAGAAAAGGGGGGCAATGCAGGGGAGCATGGACTGCTTCCCAGTTCAGAGTGGGATCCTGAGGCAAAGAAAGAGCTGTCCCAGCCTAGTCAGGTGCAACAGGTAGTCGGGAGGTTTGTGGTACAGAGAGCGCCGGAAACGGAGTGCGCCACATCCTACGGATTACCAGCTGCACTGCAGGTACCTGTTACCATAGGTCCTATAGTATCGATATATGACCCAGAGAGAGCAAGAGGGGAAGAACGGGTACGGAAGGACGGAGAAAGAGCAGAGACGGCAAGGAGGAACGATACGATCAATTCCCCAAGTCAGATGCCGATACCCAGAGAGTGGAGCACCCCGATGCACACAGCAGGGGACCCAGGAGGGGATCCCGGGGGCCCTAGATGGCCAGTGGATCTGAGGGGATCTGGACGAAAATCCTTTCAAGAGCTAAATGAGTACATGAAGAAGTGGGATGAGGCAGTGGAGGCTCACAAGAGCATCATAGCTGCAGAAGCTGAAAGGGAAAGTCAGGACAGCAGAGCTCGGACTCACTGCGGGGCTGGGGAGAGCAGCCCGGAGTGGGACTGGAGAGAGAGAGATAGTAGGGGAGTCACCCATTGGGCCCGGAGTGGAGATAGAACGGACCTGGAAAACGGGGGCCCCGGGAGTGGAGGGGTGGCGCGCCCAATACTCAGTGAAGGGGAGAGGAGAACGCAAGAGTACAGAAACAGCTTTAAGTGTACCCACTGTGTGCCCGGCACCAGAGAACTGAATGGGAGTTGTGAGAGGTCGCACCATAGTCCCTGTGATGACGGACACGAGCGCAGCCCAGGGAATATGGGGAACCAGGAAGGATCGTATCGTATATTGAGCGATACTAGGCAAAGGGAGAGTAGCGACCAGAGGGAAAATAACAGAGAGGCGTACGGTGAAAGGAGAGAAGAAGGAGAGAGTGAGCAGAGCAAGAGTGGGGGTAACAGGCCCGTGTTCCATCACCTTCCAAGATCGGATGGCCGAGCATGGGACCTGGAGAGATGGGAGCAAGGGAGAGCACTCATTAACTCTCCCGAGCCCAAACGTAGAGCTCGGAGTTGGGATGGTAGGGAGACCAGTGAGCCCCCTTCGAAAGACATATTGCGAGCTGAGATAAAAGCTAAGAGACTCGATGTCGCCAGCTTAAGGTCAGACCTGGATGACATGGTAGATGGTACCCTGCCTTTAGAGAGAATGGAAATGTATGAGCAGGATGAAATACTGTATATGGCAAAGGACATCACTCGAAAGGCGAGAGCAATCCATGAGAAGTTAGTCGAATTAGCAGGCAAATATATGGTGGACCTGTCAAGAACCAAAGCATTACAGGGTAACCACAGGCTACATTACACAGATCGAGACCTGGATGAGAGGAGAACGATCGGGCTGAAAACGCACATAAGGGAACTGATCACTGGAATAAGGACATGGAGGGCACTAGATAAGTGGGAAGAGAGGTGGTCCAAGAAAGGGACCGTCAGGAGAAGCACGCTTGGTACGACACCAGGAGGGCTGCAGGGAATAGAAGCATACCCTTTGCGTGAAGTCGCAAATGGGAATTATGTGCATGTCCCTTGGAGTAGGGGAGATTTAGCTGCTTTTACCACCTCCTTCCCCAAATTGCGGGAAAGCCCAGTGGAGTGGTACAAGCAAGTTGAGAGATTTGTAAAAATCTCAAAGGTCCTATGGATAGATCTGAACACGCTGTTTGACATTGTAGTACCAGGAGATCTGTGGACAGCATGCAAGGTTAGCGCTGAGTGGCCCACAACGGAGCCGGAGAGAGATGCTAAGACTAATGGGCCGTCCGAGATTGTGATGGCAAAATTCGAGAGAGTGATGACTTGGCTGAAAGAGAAAGTGCCAATGCAAGACATAGATTGGGTCAAAATAGACCGAACCAGACAGGAACCCAAAGAGACAGTCCACGAATATTATGAGAGATTGCTGAAGGCGTTTAAACAGTATAGCGGCTTGGATGTAATGGATCCAAAAGACATAGGGCAATTTGTGTCCAAGTTCGTCCTGGGACTGAGACCGGATATTAGTTTAATGATTCAGCAACACTTGATTTGTTGGCAAAATAGACCCCTAGACGAAATACTGAGATATGCCAGGTACTGCTGTGATGAGATAGACTCCAAGGCTAAGAAACTAAAAGAAAAATTGATGGTGGTACAGATGCAGGCAGCAGGGAAGGGGGGACAGCAGCAACAGCAGCAAGGAACAGGTACAGGAGGAAAGAAGCAGTACAGTCAGAACAAGGGCAATGAGGAGAGTTCCACCTTTAGACCCAGAATAGACATAGCTGCCCTGAAGAAAACGACTAGGTGCCACCAGTGTAACGAGGTGGGGCATTGGAAACGCGAGTGTCCCTACAATGTAGAGATAGGAGAACAAGAGGAAGAGGAGGAAGAGGTCCAGAGAGCGCCTACGAGAGGGGTGACGCCATACCAGGGAAAGGTGCTAAAAAGGGGGGGGGCTCCTCCCCGAGCCCAGTTCCCGCAACCTCCCCGAGTAGGGAATATGGGTAAGACCTATAGACAGATGCCCCTGTTTGTAGAAGGAGAAGAGTGCTATTATGTGGACCCATTAACCGGACAGAGAGTGGAAAGAGAAGACTGCACCCTCGGGGCAGCCTTGGAGGTGGACCAGAGGGGACCCTATGTCGAAGCAGAAGTAGCAGGGTGCCCCACAACATTTCTGGTGGACACAGGAGCCACTAGGTCCACGATCAGATCAGCTGCAGTTCCAGACCTGCCCATGTCTGGAGAGACCATACAAGTGGTGGGGGTCGCAAACAGGAGAATAACCAGCCAATTGACAGAACCGGTACAGGTGAAAATAGGGAAGTACAGCGATGAGCACCAGTTTGTGGTTTGCGATTCAAGTCCTGTGTGTCTGCTAGGCAGAGACCTGTTGTGTAAATTGAATTGTACAATATACTGTACACCTCAGGGAGTGGAGGTATTGACCAATGATGATGACGCAGACTTCAAAGTTGCAAACTCAAGAATATGCGTGGAGCTGTACCCTACTTTGACAGTAGATGAGCTCCCCTGGGACTTGAGAGAGACAGTGGCACCAGAAGTATGGGACTTCACTGGGGAAGAGATTGGATTGGTCAAAGGGGTGGACCCAGTGAAAATTGTAGTGAAACCGCATGCTGAGTTCCCAAGAACACCCCAATATAAATTGACTCCAGAAACGATTGCAGGCATAAAGCCCGTGATCGAGTCCATGATTAAACAGGGAATACTGAAAGAAATCGTGGGTAGTCCATGCAACTCCCCGATTATGGGTCTGCAGAAACCAAATGGGAAATTCCGGATAGTACAGGACCTTCGAAAGATTAATAACATAGTCGTTTCGTGTTGTCCAGTGGTACCGAATCCATCAGTGATACTGTTTCAGATTCCATTCCAAGCTGAGTGGTTCACTGTGATTGATCTTTGTCAGGCTTTCTTTTCGATCCCTCTGGACGAAGAAAGCCATTTTCTTTTCGCATTTAAGCTGGAAGGTCGCGTCCTAACATGGTGTCGTATTCCTCAGGGGTATACAGAGAGCCCATCGATCTTTAACCAGCTTTTGAAGAAAAATCTTGAAAGTCTAGTGCTGCCCCAGAAGTCAGTTCTGGTCCAGTACATAGACGACCTCCTCGTGGCGTCAGAAACAGAAGAAGCTTGCAGGGAGGACTCCATTGCTTTGTTAAACCACCTAGCTGCCAATGGGCACAAGGTGTCCCCGGGAAAGTTGCAGTACTGCCTGACAGAAGTGCAGTACTTGGGACACAGAATAGAGAAAGGCAAACGAAAGGTGTCACCAGATAGGATAGAGGCGATCATGAAAATGAATGCGCCTAGGACACAGAGAGAGGTCAGGATGTTCCTAGGGATGGTGGGTTATTGCCGACAGTGGATCGCGAACTTTTCACTGAAAGCAAAGCCCTTGCAAAAACTGACGCATAAGGAGGTGAGCGATCCGGTACCATGGGACAAAGACTGTTTGATGGCATTCCTACAGCTGCGAGAGGACCTGTGTCGTGCTCCGGCATTGGGAATGCCTGATTACAATAAACCATTTTTGCTTTACTGTTGTGAGAGAGAAGGTTGCGCGTTGTCTGTGTTAGTCCAAATCCATGGGAATGCCCGTAGACCAGTTGCTTATTTCTCGGCTACTTTAGACCCAGTAGCCGCAGCGTTGCCCGGATGTCTCAAATCCGTTGCTGCAACGGGTGTCAGCATTGAGAGATGTGAAAATATTGTCATGGGGCACCCGTTAGAGGTGTGCGTGCCCCATTCTGTTGAACTGTTGATGACCAGGACCAAAACACAGCATCTGACCAACAGCAGGCTCACGCGCTATGAGCAAGTTATTCTTGCTGCAGAGAATGTGACCCTCAGGAGATGCTCTGTTTTGAACCCTGCCACCTTGATGCCACTCCCAAATGATATCGAGGATGATGATGAATGTACAGACCATGACTGCCTCGATGTGACTGAACTATGCACCAAACCCAGACCCGACATCGTAGATGAGCCACTGACCGACCCAGACGAAATTTTCTTTGTCGATGGCTCATGTGTAAGAGACGAAGTTGGGCAGTTGAGAGCAGCTTACGCTGTTTGTACAATTACTGGAGTTGTAGAAGCTGGGTGCCTGGAAGGAGTACACTCCGCTCAGGTAGCCGAGATTATTGCCTTGACACGTGCTTGCTTGGCAAGCAATCAAATTCGAGTCACCATATACACCGACAGCCAATATGGTTATGGGGTGGTTCATGATTACGGGCGGTTATGGTCTCAAAGAGGGTTCATGACCTCTTCAGGCTCTCCCATTCGCAATGGAGAGTTTGTGCGCCTGTTGTTAGAGGCGTTGCAATGTCCAGCAGGTATCGCAGTTGTAAAGTGCACCGCACATACCAGAAATGAGGACTTCGTCTCGAAAGGCAATAGATATGCCGACGAAGTCGCGCGGTATTGCGCAGAACAAGGGTACTCTTTCACAGAGGTGGAAGTGGGTGGAATAAATGTAAGGACTGAATTAGCCATGATATTGGAAACTGTTGATACTTGGGACGAACTGGCAAACATGCAAGAAAATGCTCCTGATTTTGAAAAAGAAACATGGGAAAAGGCAGGATGTGTAGTGGGTGAGTCCCATTTTTGGGTCTCAGCAGACGGCAGAGCAGTGTTGCCCAATGAGATGGTGAGCCCAATGGCCAGACACATACATGGTCCCGTACACCTAGGGAGAGACGCTATGCTGAGAGTGTTTAGACAGACTTGGTACAATCCTAAGTTTAGAATAGCAGCAGAAGCAGTGTGCCAGCGTTGTGTGACCTGTCAGCAGCTGAACGTAGGGAAAAGAACACCAGTTGCACTGAGTCACATAGGAAGGTCTGGAGGTCCATTCAATCGAATGCAGATAGATTTCATTGAAATGCCGAGGTGCAACCGCCTCCGCTATGTCTTGGTGGTTGTTTGTGTATTCTCCAGATGGGTTGAGGCATACCCTACACGTAGGTGCGACACCCTCACAGTGGCCAAGTTACTGCTTAGGGAACTCATTCCGCGCTTCGGGGTGCCGGCCTCTTTGGAATCAGATAGGGGAACGCATTTCAACAGCGAGCTTGTGAAGATGATTTGTGCGGCTCTGAACATAGATCAGAAATTGCATTGCAGTTACCGACCAGAAGCCTCAGGAATTGTGGAGCAGATCAATGGCACGATCAAAGCCAGAATTGCAAAAGTGTGTTCCTCAACGACCCTGAGTTGGCCTGACGCCCTGCCATTGGTCCTCATGAGCCTTCGTAGTACCCCAGACAGAAGAACGGGGTTGTCACCACATGAGGTGTTAATGGGGAGAGCAATGAGGCTGCCATCTGTCCCAACTACTGCACTGTTAAATATCACAGATGATATGATCCTGGACTATTGTAAGGGGCTGTCTGACGCCATTCATTCTGTGTCCCTTCAGGTGCAGGCTGCCGAGGTTCCATCGTGCCAGGGCCCGTGCCATGACCTGTACCCTGGGGACTGGGTCCTGGTGAAAAAACATGTGAGAAGAAGCTGCTTGGATGTTCGTTGGCGTGGGCCCTTCCAGATCATCCTGATCGCGAATACGGCTGTAAAGGTGGGAGGCCTGCCCAATTGGATCCACGCGTCACATACGCGAAGGGTTCCAGCACCTCGGGAAGAAACAGCTCCTCTCTCGGATAGACGTCCAGCAGAGGACCGAGAAGCCATAGAGGGGGCTAGCCAAGCTGTAGAGGTGCCAGCGGAAGCAGGGAACGAGTCTGACCAAGCTGAGGACGGTCAGTACAACAGCGAAACAGACGACGCTACAGAAGGAGAAAGTAGCTGGGAGTACGAGTCAGACACTGACAGGTCTGACAGAGAGCGAGAACAGACAAGAAGGAGAAGGAGTAGAAGGGCACGTGGAGAAGCTAATTGGCCGCAAAGAAGGAGCTCTAGCCTGAGGTCAACTCCAGAGATAACCCTTCCTCCGATATCAGAAGACTCAGACCCGGAAGAAGGTGCTCAGGGCGCTAAAGCACCGGACCGAAGAAGGTCAAGAAGAGTGCGTGTGCCTAGCAGAAGATACTCCACACCTGAGTGGACATATCTGGCGACAAATGTCTTTGAAACAGGAGACAGGGAGGATTCGAGCGGTGGTGGTGTCCAGTTCTGAGCCCATCGTCACCGTGGAAATACGACTGTTGGTACCCGGAGTCGAACAAGAAGGGTCACTAACATTCATGCTCCCCAGACCTCCCCGCCTCAGCAAGTTAAAACACATGTTTCTCTCAGAATTGCAATTCCCCGACTTTGGTACAACGATAACAGCCCATGAAGAGCACAATCTTCGTTTGGAAATACTGAACTTTGCTATCGAAGCTGCAGGCACAAACTTGATAGTAGATGCTTAAAGGACTTTGTAAATAAAGCGAGCAGAAAAAAAGAAGATTACCTAGCGCCCAGGAAGCAGAGAATATTAGGGAACTTCCCTTGAGTTGATGGAGAAGGGCTAGGGTTGTCTTTATTGAACTGTTAAAGGACCTTTGCGAAGAAGGTTGTCAGCTTCCAGTTGTGTGGATTCTAAAGACAAAAGGAGTAAAAAGAGACTGTAAAGGAACGTGAAGAAAGGAACTTTGTGCCAAGATAAGAGAGAGCTATATTGTCTGACGAAATGGAAGCCGGCACCCAGAACCGCAGAGCTAAATGTATAATAGGTACACTAATAGTAGGAGTGATAATATTAATAGCTTTAGTGGTAACAATTTCTTATGTAAAGGGACATGAGGAAGAGGCGAAGGTAACTGATGTGAAATCTGTAGAAACGCTTACACCCACTGTTGCTGGTGAGAAAAGGGAAAACACTCAAGAGAAAGCGTTATTAGCTGCAGAAGCCCGCAGGTTACACGTAGATGAGTCCCAAGGAGACTTTAGGTCAAATGCTTATGCTAAACTCTTATATGAATACGTGGATGCCATGGAGGTTAAGGATTGTTACGTCTGCATGCAGTTGCCGGCGTCTGTAGATGAAGGCATTAGATATCATCACCTCCCGCTGACATATGGCATTACATGTAGCTTACTGCTTAGTATATTTTATGGGAGAGATAGTTTTGAATACTATTTCTCCAACTATGATTCAGTGTTGCCAGAAGTCCCAAATTATAAGCAGATGAACAAATGGGACTACTGGAAGAGTGAAGACAGACTGGCCAAGTTCTTCATTCCTTGGATTACCTTAGATACTTCACATGCCCGTAGAAATAACCTGACATGCAAAGTGTCAGAAGTCGAGAAGAAGTTCATAGGGCAGGTGGATGATCGTTACAGGAGACAAAAGATTTTGAAAAAATCAGGACAATGGAAAACAGATTGGACCGAGGAAGAGAAGGCACACAAGAGAAAGGGTAGTAGTGGTCCAATAGCTTTAGATAAGACGCAGAAAGGAAAGCTATGTCTTCACCGAGCCAAAACGTATTACGAAAATGTATACGTGGGAGAAGTCAGCTGTGAACATGCTTTCAATATAGAGTACTATACTAAAGATTTCCTGAAGGGAATGCAAGTGATTCCAAATGTGTATTTTGTATGTGGAAGAAATGCCTACGTGAGACTACCTGACAACTGGTATGGATCATGTTACCTAGCAATTGTCTTCCCCAAAATATATCATGCACAAGACTTAGAGATCATCGAGGGCAAGACATCATCGAGGGGAAGGAGAGATATAGGCGATGCAGAAATGGTTGGAGATGTCTTTGGAGCTATGTTCCCTCTTTTGGGACTAATCCTTAATGATGTTAAAATTAGACGACTGGCAACAGTCGTCGACAGGTTGTCTGCCAGCACTGCTCAGTCCTTAATGCTGGTAGAAGGAGAGATGCAATCGATAAGGGCTATGGTTCTTCAGAACCGTCTTGCGTTAGACGTCCTACTAGCAAAAGAGGGCGGAGTCTGTAAGGCTTTGAAGGTCCAGGAATGTTGTACTTACATTCCAGACAATTCGAAGCCCCTTGAGAAAGTTATTAGGAACATAACTGATATTCACAAGGAGATCGAAGACTTGAGTAGAGAAAATGTCTGGGAAAAGGTGGGCCACGGAATGAGTGAAGTTGGAGGGTGGATCTCCACCTTAGGCAAAAGCTTTGTGTGGTATATACTAAAACCTATCATCATAATATTGATCTGTGGGATCATATTGTGGGGATTGGTGAGGGTATTCAAATGGTACAGAGCAAGAAGGTCAGAAAGGGCCCAAAGAGAGCAGCTGCAGAGATTGGCTGCCATACAAGATAATCAGTACAGGAGTCTGAGGGCTCTGGAAACGCAGAGACAAGTTATGCTAGCAATAACTGCAGTTTAAATGTTAGTGATGACCCCGAGAGGTCATCAAAGGGGGGAACTGAGAGAGCGCAAACAGACCTAAATGTATGAGTGCATCACACTTACCTGTAGTAAGCACAAATCATGAGGAGAAATGCCATGAGTGCTAGTAGTATCTGAATGTATAGCTAATGTAGAGATTTAAGTAGAAGTGGAACTAATACAGAAATGTGGGACACTATATGATTTTATTAGATGTGATTATTCCTGAATCCATGTCGTGTAGCTGCTAAAATGTAAGATGGCATGTGGTTAAACGCAGAATGTGGTAGGCCTCAGGGCCAGAGCTAGAAGGGAAGGGGAAGGTGTTTCTTTTCACGACATAGATTGAACTAATGTTTTGGTCATTGCATTAATGGGCCATGATTTATAGATGTGTTTACTGAATAATAGAATAAGAGTATTAACATGCTTTAATTAATGAAGAAGTTGAATGCTATAATTATTATGAGAAATGCTGTAGGCCTGAAATGTTTTAACATTGATTTACACGTACATGTCTGGGCCGAGAAATGTTGCGAACCTTTTTGGAAGTCTATGAGAGTTGGGATCTTGGCTGCAGATGTCTGTCTGCAAGAGAAAAGGGGGGATTCAATTATAAATAATATGAATAGAGGTCTGTTCAGTAGACGGCCCAGACATGGAGGAGGGTTCCGGAATGTTTTAAGGGGTATCAGCGGGCCGGAGAAGAGTCTGAGAAGCAAGGTCAACTCCAACGTATGAGGCCCAATACAAAGCAGCATGGAAAAAGCCAGAAGCTACACCACGTGAGGGGCGTCTCACGAGGGGCGTCTCAAATGTTGTTGACTGTTTTGTATTAGGGACAGCACCCCTGGGTGGAGTTAGAGCAGATGCCTGAGGACCCTTTAGAGAGCGGATGGGTAGGCAGAGAGGGGTCATGACTGGAGAACTATAGGTTTTCACCAAGAGACTAAGAGTGAGTGACTTCCCTTGGGGGTCATTCACTGCTGACACCTTTTGTTAGGTTGAGACTTGGTTAAGTAGGGATACCATCTAGAGCAGGGTAGGGACAGCCTAACCTGTGTGTTTTCCTCCAACTTAAATGAAGGAGAGATCTCAATATGCGTCAATGCTGATAGCTTTATTATTCTTAGAACTTGTGCTGGTAATTTCCGTTGCTCGTCTGAGGGCTTTCAGAGAGCACATGTATATAGTTGGACCTGTGTATCTCGTGAATCTCATTCTGAGATGCCTGTATTTGCAGCTTATCCTAACCTTACAATAAACTTTTGAAAGCTAGAAGTTGTTTGTGATCTTTTGGAGCGGAGTCCTTTATTGGGTGAACTAACTTGGTAAGAGAGGCACTTTCTTCCTTCAATGACAGGCAACAAAGGTTCAGTCGACCAGATCGGGGTTTAGATCAATAGTGATAAGGTATCGATCAAAATCTCGCCCTTCCAAGTGCGTCTCTTGAAGAAGGACCACATCAGGGGAGAGAGGTTTCAACAATTGCAACACCACCCCACGTTTTATCCTATCCCCCAGCCCATTCACATTCCACCTCATTAGTTTCAGACCTCTACCCCCCATCCCGAAGAAGAAAGAAAATCCAACACCAGTAAGAACTCAACACCTCGATGAAACGATTTAAGGATACAGTACCTTGCAAGAAAACATACACACACCCCAACAGAACCTCCCACCCCTCCCAACATCCCGTTACAAAGCCCCCCACCCTGCACCCCTGCGTTAGACTAAAAAGCCACCCAAACTTGCAGTGTGCCTGTCGCCCCCACATTTAACTAAACTACAAAAAGACACTCAGAGGAGGAAAAAAGACCCACCAATAGCCCCGCACCCCCCAAATGTACATTAAATCACATATCCGGATTATCGAACCACAGTCCAAGGTCCACGAAAATATCCCAGGAACCAAGCAACCGGCAACCATTCTTGTTCCGCCTGTCCGCCCTCTGCTCAGCCAGATTGCTCCTCCGATAGATGTTGATTAGGTAGAGTGTCCAGCCAGTTGGCCAGTCTGGTCGATCAAAAAAAGAAGTTCGCTCAGCATGTTCAATCCTCAACTTGGCCGGGAACAGCATGGCATATTTGAGTCCCATATCACGCAGTCTTCTTTTCACCCCCAGGAAACCGAGTCGCTGCTTCTGGACAGATTGGGTGAAGTCCGGGTAGAAGCTGATATTTGTGTTTTCGAACTTTGTAGGTCCACCCATCCGTGAGCCTGCAGGATAGCGCCTCTAGCACGAAAATTAAAAATTCTCGCAATGATAGGCCGCGGTGGGGCACCCAGTTTCGGTTTGCCGCCCGGAACTCTGTGAGCCCGTTCAACTGTAAAGAACGTACTCAATCCTTTAGGTGCGGGGTATCCAACAATAAGGTTCTCAACAAAGAGGTCAGCTGCAGGATCCTCCGCCTTCTCCGGGACACCAATAATACAAACATTGTTCCGCCTGGTCCTTCCTTCATAATCCTCCAGATGACGTGTGAGGAGATCACTGGTGGTCTTTAGGTGACGGACCTCCGTCTGTAGGTCAGCGACATCACCCGTCAGACTAGAAGTCTTGATATCCAGTGATTTGACCTTCTCATTAGTTTTTGCCAGGTCCGTGCGGATCAGGTTGACATCTATCGCCACAGTATCGAGCTTATGGGCGAGAGTCTCCATTTGTTGCCCTAATGAGGATTTAATCCCGTCAATGGCGGCCATGACATCTTGCAGGGTCAGTTAATTGGCCGAAGTTGGTGGATCTCCAGTGTCCTCCTGCGACCTACCAGATCCGCCGGGAGATCCCTTAGCTTGGGCATATCGATCCATGATGTTAGTCTGGGTATAGCCACCCCGCGGAGTGGTCTTAAGTTTCTGCTTTTCGCCCTCTAGTTTCCCCGTCATTGTGGGAGATAGGTTAACTTGAATAGGAGAGACGAGTCAGGAAGATGGTCCCCTCGGGCGGAGGCAGCCCCAGCCAGGGGGCACAGGCCAAATGTCCTCCAGCTTCGGCAAGTCGATGAGAAATCACGCTTGTGGGTGTCACTGGATGGCCGTCATCAGGCTCAGGGGTGGGACCGGTTCCAGTCACAGCTTCCTCTGAAAGCAAAACTGAAAGTGAAAGCAACCGGACCGGATGTCCCAGCCCCCTCAAGCCGATGTTGTTCAACTACGACCCGGGCACCATGCCAACTCCACAGCCGGGCATCACGGAGATGTAGGCCGCAATCTTCTAATCGCCGTAACTCCGGCTCCCAGGGTTCGATTCAAAATCAGAAAGCAGTTTTCACCTCAGTCGTGGTTCGCCTTCAAGAAGACATCAATAAGGGACAGGATAAACGACAGGATAGATGCAGGAGGTTGCGAGGGTCTCGGGAGCCCTAAGCTCACGCGGCCATCTTGGTTGCGCGCGAAGCTCCTCCCCCTGTAGGGGGATAATTGCAGTGCCTGGCCACAGGCCAGCCCCCGCGGAGTCCAGCGCTGTGCACAGCCAATCGCCGTGTGCTGCAGGGAGTTCGCTTTATGCATGGTAATAAACTAATATGTTACAGTAAAAAAGCCCTACAAATTCACTGACAAAAACCAAAGGTTATAGTTAGGTATGATAAAAGAACTGTTTTTGGTTTTAAAAAAACATAGAAATTCACTGTAAAAACAAAGGTTAAAGTAATGTTTTAATTAGGTGATTATGTTAGTGACAACATTAACATTAAGATTTCGAGCTAAAGAAAATCAGAGAAATTCAACAGTGATGGTTAGCAAAACTAACTATAACTTGAGCCCCCGCCATGCATCGCTTATGAACTCACATATTGCATCACTCATGACATGCTCTATGACATCATTCATGACATCACTGATGGCATCTCATATGAGATCATTTATGACATTACTGACCTCACTGATGACTTCATAATGCTTCTTTTGTGCATATTGCTCTATAAACTTGGATTACATTGAAGCTATGAATGTAAGTGCAAAATAGCTCAGAATAATATGAAGCATCATTACGTCTATCATGCATACAGCCCAAGCTTGTGTTATGTGTAACATTGCCCCTATAACATACACTTCATGGGTAGCCGAGTTCATGTTGACTTTTAACCACAGATAAAAGTGTAATCTGTACTGCACACGGTGTTCAATCTGTATACAGCTGTTCAGGAGAACCCAAGTTCCTTCAGATTCTCAAGCCCTGTTGCATAACTGAAGCTCTACTATGGAAAGTCTTTACCTGTTCAAACCCCTGACAGTCATTGAACCTACATTGAGAAATGAAGCAGATAGGGTCTCTAAGGGACCAAAACGGCGGTCATGTAGTTTACCTCGCCAGTAGCTCTCACTGAGCTCTCCCCGACTTTGCCGTGGAGTGAAGGGATCTCGTCAGAAAGGATGCAGAATCTTAATTGCCCTGGCACCGAATATTTTGAATACATCCTGCGGCATGACGAGCTGGTCTGAGATGCGCTGCTGGCATTCGCGACTGTCATATCTATGACAGAACTGGAGAGCTTGGCCCTAAGTTTTCACCTGTATAGGTGGGTGGTGGGAGCTTTGTCTCCTCCACTTTCAGACTATGGAATACCCTTCGTGCATATAAGAAGGAGGCACCTAATCTGCTTTCTTTCAGAAAACTTCTTAAAACGTGGGTTTTCACTCTATGAACTCTATCCGTATCACCTGGTCCTCAGTTGGCAGCACCTAGACACCTACGTGTTACAGCTTGCACTTTATGAATTTAATATCAAATCAAATTAAATCTTTCTACAATCAGTTTTAGAAATACCAAACCTAATCCTAATCGTAATTCCAACCCTAATTCAACCTTTTTTTTAAAGCTTGTTACTAATTATATTGAGCCTAAATAAAGGTTAGAAGCCTAGAAAAACATAAATAATCACACATGTAAAAAGTAAATAAAAGAAACAAAAAATTTGACTGAGAATAAACGGAGCCAAATCCTTTGGACACATTAACCTGAATCATGTGTACAGCGAAACCCAGTTAACAAAAGTTTAAAAACTTCGGGGCATATTACCAAGCAATAGCGATAATTATCGCTATTGCTTGGTTAGAGACTGCAGCGATTTTTATCGCAGATAAACCTTGGTATTACCAAGGTTTATCGCAAATGCGATAAAAATCGGCCGCAATGCATGAATATCGCTGAAAAGTCAGCGATATTCATGCATTACCGAGCTAATGCTCTAAGCCATGTTATCCACCTCCCATTGAATAACATGGCTAAGAACTGCTCAGGGCAGGTGGTAGCTTTTGGAGATATTCGCGCTTAGCGCGAATATCTCCAAAAGTTGGTAATATGAGATAGCGATGTTAGCGACTGTTTCCAGTCGCTAACATCTTGGCACGCCCACTTTGCATGCCATTAGTGATAAATATCACTGACATGCAAAGTGGGGCCCAAGATGGTCGCTATCTCCTACTAGCTGTCGCTAACTGGTGTTAGCGACAGCTAGGTAATAGGGAGATAATTTTATCTCCGCTTTCTTGGCTTTTAAAGCCAAAAAAGCGGAGATAAACCCCCTTGATAATATGCCCCTCCGTTTCTCGAACATAATGTCTCCACTTTGATTGACTAATGTGATTCCAATGAAAACTGTTTGTTAATTCTTTACCTTTGGGCGTGGACATAACTCAACATAAGTGCTTCAAAATAAATAATGTCAACTCGACATTTTTGGGGGTTAAAACATTTTTTTATCTAAACTTAATCAGGGAGTTGAAACATGTAGTTCATAGACTTTCCTTTACACGACTTTATTTAAAATTGTCTTTCTTTCTCCTGCATGCCACCTCCGTTTAGGGCAACACAAGGAATCTGATTACAAAAGAGATAATCCTAATTGTACCCAATAAAATCTTACACCTGGGGTTCGGGATTTATTGTGTGTGATAAATAGCATCTATTCGGAGTTTTTTCTTGGTAATAGGGAATAACTGGGATAGATTGATCAGAGACCCAACTGTATAACTTCAAATGAAGTGGATTAGCACTTATAGTATGGCAAGAAGTATATCTTTAAATAAACCGATTCTTTATTTAATGATACCTGTGGTCGTCTCTAATGCTCTCCCCTCTTGGCTCATTTGATATTCAGATTGCGAGCAGAACTGCTGAAGATATCACTTGGCAAACATGATATCAAGCAAAATGAGACCAATGAGCAAATCTTTGATGTAGAAGAGATCATTGTTCATGAGAAATATCAAGAACTAGAGAGCAGTTTAATCAACGATATTGGTAAGTAATCTGTCCTTTTAAATATATTTTCCATGTCCGATATCAGAGCTGGCATTGGCATTGTTGAAATACATTAACTTAATACCTGTAAAAAAAATTAAAGGCAAAGCAAGGAGACTTGCAATTTGCAAGTTGCAAAATGAAATGTACTAATGTGCCTTAGACATACTAGGGATTCCCAATGGGGTCGCAAATGACCTGCCTTTATGAGGCAGATCGCAATTTGCAACCCGTTGGGAATGAGCAATAACACAGGGATGGTGGCCTCTGTGTTTACTTTAAAAAAAAGCAACTTTTTGTTTTTTCTGGGGAATTGCAGCCCGTTTTCCTTAAAGGAACTGAGTATATGTTTCAAAAAGAAAAATGAAACATTTATGTTAATTTTTTTACTGAACTAAAAAAACATTTTCACTGCCAGTCACAAAGGGGAAGGGGTGCCATGGGCACCCCTTCCTGTTTTTGAGTGACTTACCACCTACTTGAAATAGGGGGTAAACTGCGATTGTTTTGGAATCGCATTACGGTCGCAAAACAATTTTACTTGCCCTTGCTACTCACTATTATGAAGGGATGCCCTTGGCACGCCCGTTCCTCATAGTGACTCAAAAACCCTATTTTGGGAGTCGGTAATAAGTTACTGACTTGCAAAAAAAGGTTAGTAGATGTCAGAAACCGTTTTAGCAGTCACAAACGGCCCGATTCTCCTTTTGTCGCCACTAAAAATGGCCGTATATCTGGCCCAAAATTCAGTCAACCAACTTGCCAGAACAGGTAAAAGCAACAACAGCCTGAGGTTTCAATGAAAATGTTTCCTTATGTTGGTTAGTTGATGTGCACCTTAGACAGACGTGTGTTTATTTATGCAATCTTGTACTGCAAGATCTTGGCCTGTATGATCATCAGAGTGCAATAAAGGGTTTGCTCTTAGCCAGGTAAATCTAAATCAGTGCCTTAAAAATCAACAAACTACCAATGAGTCAAGTAACTTATTGAAGTTTCTAGAGCCACCGATCTCCCTTTGACATTGTTTTTGTTAAAGTTTCTATTACCCGCAGCTAGTGACACACTGAAGTAATATTTCCACTGCAGGGGTTTGTGTTTGACTCCATGGCCACAGGTTCATTTCCAGGTTGGTTCACTCCACCTTTTATCCTTCTGATGTTAACAATAAGAACACCATCTGTGTCAATAGCTTCAAGAGGCTCAATCTGGGTTATGCAAATCGACATACATGACTGTTATGAGTTCTTTTTCATCTTGGGCTGCATTAGGGCAGGAGTGGCGTTAGTCAGACATATAAGACTGCAATGACTGACTCTGCCCAAACCTTATTGCCCTTACAGATAAAAGACTGATGTAAGACTGATTCAGAAAGGGCCCAGTAAGCCTTACACACATAATCCTGCCCTGTAACTTACTGCGACCTGCTATGATATTCTTTCTGTTACACATGACTGAATATGAACCATACCTACCAGCATTTCAAAAGAAAATCTGTCATGTGATTGATCCAAATATACTGATAAGCATTCTGACGCCTAAATTCAATGAGAGAGGTCACTAATTAGAAAATGAGATCTCCGCTGTAGAGCAGATCTGGCTGCTACCGAGCAAGGGGTGGTGAGGCGGGTTAGGTGGAATGCTAGAGGGGGGAATAATTAAAAAATAAAAAGCACTTACCGCTAGCAGCATTGTGACTGGTCTGAGCGATGTGGTTCGGTGCTCACACAGGGACTGGCAGGTTGTGCATGTTCTCCACCCAGGCTGTGTTACAGACTGGGCGGAGAACATGCGGATTGTGCATGACGCTTTCGCAGGCCCGAGTCGGCCGGCCAAACCAGGGCCGGCTTTAGGGCAGTGCGATTGGTGCGGCTGCACTCGGCGCTGAACTGTGGAGGGGGCGCCGACCTCAGGAGGGGCGCTGTATTTAGCAATATCTCTTGATTAGAGAGATGTGGGACACTTTTGCCCAGTAGTAATGAGAGAATCCGAAGAGGCTTTCATGGGGCTAGGTGGTGCCAAAAGTGATTGTCGCACCGGGCGCCACCAGCGCTAAAGCCGGCACTGGGCCAAACCATCATGTGCACTTTAGGTGCTACCACCACTCCTCCGCCTGTGACATGGGGAGCCCAGCCTCGACCACCTGGCTTCAGCTGCAAGCTGAATACAAAAAACAAAATTATAATAACAAACGTTATTATCATTGTATTTTTTGTATTCAGCTTGCAGCGGAGGCAGTGGGGTGATGCTTCTCTGCCTTAGCGGAGGAACCGCCACTGCTGTAGATACCAATATACTAGTAGCAATTCCGTTTACAGCCAAACACTTTTTAATAGATTAAAGGTCCTTCTTTTCTTTCCCTCTTGTTTTGACATCATTTCAATGTAAGAAAATGGGAGAGGCCTGCATTTTCTTCTGTTTTTTACTACAGTTTTCCAAGCTAGAATTCAGGACAGCTATAGAAACAAAGATTCCTGAGGCACAAAGACTCGCATTGCAAACTTTACACCAGAAACATCACAGACCCATTTTTTTTAAGGGTTTTCCTCATTCACTAACCATTTAGTATTTTTTGTATTTATTTCTCTAGCACTGTTGAAACTTAAAAGTATCCAAGGTAAATGTGCAGAAGAGACCAAGTATGTGAAGACCATCTGCTTACCAGACAGAGAATTTCCTCCGGGACAAAGCTGTTATGTCTCCGGTTGGGGCAGGACAGAAACAGGTAAGACTCCAGCACTGGGAGCTAATCTACTTAATTCTTTATCGCATGTCTGTGCATTTGCACTGAAAAGTGGATGAAGGGCAGAGGTGTGGAAGTCTATAATGAAGTAATCAGGCTCTCTTGATTCCACACTTTGAGTAGAAGTTTGCCTTTTGTGATGGTCTAAAGAAACATCATCAGCTCAAAGTCATATTCCAAACAATTTTTTTCAGCTAATATTATGATTTTTCCTCCATACTCAACAAGGAATATCAACTCCTCTTATATGAATATACCACGTATGAATAATAATACTTTTATTTTTATATAGTGCATCATGCAGGATTTGTTGCAGCCACCAAGTACTGTAATTAACAGATGCAATTTTACTATCCGATTTAACCTCACTTATTTATTGACCTCAGAAGGCTGGAAGGGTAAATTGACTTTGTCAAGATTCAACCTCCTGACCTCCACGTCAAAGCAGAAATCAGTGGCGAGTTCTGCAGCTCTTTCAAAAAAAGGCATCCTCTGAATCCTCTGAAAATCGGAATTCACTCATGGTAATTAAAAGCCCTAGTCTATTTAGAGAAGCAGGTCCCTTGATCCGCAATATCTCATCCTGAAACCTCCAAACCAGCCAACCAACAGGATGCAGCAACATGGTTTAGCAAGCACAGCTCTTAAGAAACATGCAGGGAGGGAGAACTATTGTTTGTTTGTCAACATCCTGCCTCACAGTTGAGACTTCAACCAAGCCTTTTTCAACTGCGAAAGAAACAAAGAACTATGGGGCAGATTTATGAAGGCCTTGCGCCGCCGGTGCGTCACTTTATTTGACGCAACGGCGGCGCAAACAATGCGCCCTATTTACAACGTGACGCATCTAGGAGATGCGTCACGTTGTAAAGCCCTGCGCCATCAGGAGGCGTTCCGGCGCAAGGTGGGCGTTCCGGGGCAGGTGCGCCTCGCAAAAGTGGCTGAGTGAAATCTATAAGATTTCACTCAGTCACTTTCAGGACAATGCTGCGTCAAAAGCCTGCGCCTGCTTGAAGCAGGCGTAGGTTTTGACGCAGCATTGTGTTGATGGGGCACCCCCGAGCCTTGCTGGAGCTGCGTCGCGCTTGCGACGCAGCTCCAGCAATGCGCCACCTTTTCGGCACAGATGCGTCACGCATCTGTGCCGTTTTTGCCCCATGGTGCGCCGCATTGTAAATGCGGCGCACCATGGGTGGCGGAGCAGCGGCGCAGGATGACTGGCGCCTCCCTGGGGAAGCGCCAGTCATCATAAATCTGCCCATATCTATTTAGACAGTCCTTCTACCTCAAAGATGTTTTCAGGAACTATCCTCCATTTTAAGAGAACTGTCACATGTTCTGAAATCTGTCATCAAACAGCCTTCAAAATATCCAGAATGTCTACAAGTTAGGGCTACGGCAAGACTCAAAATGTTGGAAGTGCAAACAGGATAACGCAACATTCCTACACGTAGCATGGGACTGCCCATCCGTAGCCAGATTTTGGGAGGCGGTGTATGGCATCATAGGGCAGGTCACTGGGATAACACTAGACCACATGCCCCTAGTGGCCCTTTTAGGGTACTTTGCAAACGTCCCGCCCATGCAACGCCACATTACAGCCATGATGCTACTTCTTGCAATAAGCAGGCTGGCTATACACTGGGGCGCCCCTCACACCGCCCGGGACAAGACTTGGGTGCTAGATATCGCTTATTGCCAGGAACAACTAGCTGCATTTTGGGACCTAATGCCCATGGCTTCACGCCCAAACGATATCTGGGAACCAATCACGACCTTGCTTAAAGGGAAAAACGAGACTATCACGGATACTCCAGTGCAGAAAACTGATATCTCATTACCAATATTACCCTAATTGGAGACCTGGTTTCACAACACCCTGTTTACTCTGTGCTCCTGTGCAGCTGCTGTTATATACTGTATAAATTAGGTATTCAAACTGGATTAGGATACTGCCAGATGTTCCGCATGTATTGTGGAAGTATTCACAAAGTCCTTATAACTTAGTAGCTAACCACTATTCATAGGTTCTGTGTAATTGGGATCTTGAACAGCAAGATATGCATAACACAAATTGTGCACTGATCAGAAAGATGTACTGCTCTCTGGATTTATATGTTCTTCAAATTAAGTTCTGCAAGCTTTAACTCTGTACAGGAAACTGCAAAGTGTATGTTGCATAACTGTTTGTAACATGCGTATGTCTGAACAAAACTTTAATAAACAAAACTTTAAAAAAAATATTCAGAATGTCAGGTGTTCAGAACTTGACCTGACAGCCATTGATAACTTAACATCTCTCTCAAGAGCTCCAGTTGCTGGTTTCGCAGCCAGTGTTAGGGGTGTGTATATATACATCCATTGAAAAACTTGAAGGTGTAGCAGCTACCCTTACTATGTATTTTAGTATCCCTTCCACTGATTTTACTTCAACATGGCCTCCGGAGTCATGAGCCAGTGAGAAGCACAGAGAGCAGTCAGGGCTTGAAGAAGCCTACTTGTTTTTTTGTAGTTGTCACCCCATGCCTACTTCTCAGTAGCAAATAGGCAGCGGTTGAAGGCTCTGGTTAAATGTCATAGTGGGTCAAAGGGCGTATGCTGTCACTTCTACTACCCTGGTTACTGGGAACTAGAATGTCAGGCTGGAGGGCAAAGAAGTCACACTAGATTTCTCTCTAACCTCATAACGAACACACACACATTTTCAAACCAAGAACTACTTAGGACCTGATTTAGATCTCGGCGGACAGGTTACTCCATCAGTTCTGTGACGGATATCCTGTCTCACCAAAAAATAAATCCCATTATAGCCTATGGGATTTATATTTTGGCGTACGTTGTGACAGAATAAACCATCGCCCGAGATCTAAATCAGGCCCTAAGTCTTTCAGTACTGCACAAGATCCTCCAGCCTCTGGGATGGCTGCGGATCATCCCAGAGTTCACATCTAGTCCATTGACCTTGTGAAAGACCATCTCACCAGCAATGCTCTCAGGTAGCATTTCTCTCTGGATGGTTGTTGATTTGGTAAGATTCTGGAGGGGTTGTGACATAGTGGGTAGGTTTGGAATAAATCACCCTCAGTAGTTCACAGTGGCATGGAAACTTCTGACCTTGGTGGCTGACTCTGGCACCTGGCCTTAACGTCTGTCATCTAATTTTTTGAAGTTTGTGCTGAAGCCTTGGTCTGAGAAGATGTACCCTAAGAAGTTGATGTTCTTCTTTAGGAATTTGTGCTGTGCAATCTTCTGCTGTGTTCAGATAAGGGACATGGCCTGGATGAGGATGTCATCACTCAGATTTATTACACCTTTTAGTCCATTCAGGGTCTGTCAAATCATGCTCTGGAAAACCTCAATGGCGGAGGATACCCTAAAGCATATTGTTTTGCATTATCGAAGTCCAATGTGAGTGGAAAAGGTCATTATATAACAACTGTCATTATCTAGAGTGCGTTGGTGATATCCAGCATAGGTCCAGAAAGGAGAACCACTTTGCTCCATTGAGGTCTGCCAGAAAGGAAGTGTCATTGAGTGTGGGTGTGAAGTATCCTTCTGCACAGATGACTATGTTAGTGAGCCTCATGTCGATGCAATTTTGTTAAGCATTTGAATCGTTGTGTTTTGTGGACACCACCATAGAGTAGACATGTGATGGGTTCTGTGACCTTTTTGATTATTCTAATTTATTTGAGGCATTTCAGTTCTTTCTCTACTTTTGTTCCTCAGTGAATAGGAATTCACTTGTGTCTGAGGGTGAGTGGCCTCATTTTTTATTGACAGATTTTTGTTTCAGGCACAGTAATCCCGTGAAAAGTTCATGAAATCCTGTACAATGTGGTTGACCTTTTTAATGATGATGCTTCAAACAAACAGTATTAAGCCCAGTGCTTCTGCCATGTTGCAACTGATGTAGATGTCGGTGCTGTCATTGATTTTAAAGGACTGCCCCTCCATTCTTCAATCGGCATGTTGAATATGAGTGTTGAAGAAGCCTGCGATTGGGAGTGGGTCATGGTTCCCATATGCAAATATGCAGGTTTTAGTTTGATTGGATTTGATTTTTTGCATTTATAGATTGAAAACAGCAACTTCCTAGGAAGTGTACTAGTGCTTGAGATAAAATGGACCCAAAAACCACAGTCACTTTGTAGTCACTCTGCCGTACGAAACCAGATTAGTTGAGATATTAGTTAAACATTTTGTGTGTAAACAAAAAGGTTGTCACCATGTTATTTGCTTGCTAATAAGCACAGGTTTGGGTTCCAGTTGGTTAGATTGTCTTCTGTCCATCATATTGACAGAAGCCCCAGTGTCGGTGAGAGCTGTGACTCCTATTCTGTGGATGATGACCTCGTATTCGGGGGGTTGAATGCTTGCTTCTGTACTTTTGGTCTGTGGCTGAAATGAGGAATATGTTTTTGTCCATGTCCTTTCCATCTCCGGTGGCTGCTTTTCATGCTCCTTTGTTCCACCTTCTAGATTATGCCCACCTTGGTGCATCATCTTCCTCTGCAACTACATTTCTTATGATCACTGCAGTGTCTTTCTTCGGCTGGCTCATCGTCGACACCCTCCTCTATACATGCATACAAAATTATTCTGGTGCCTGCACGCGGAGCAAGTCTTGCCTTGACCCAGGCTGTCAGGAGCAGGTGACACAGTATCCGCACATCTTTTGTATACCAGCATGGTTTCTGCATCTGTTCATGGGTAGCTTGCAAGGAGGTCTTGCTTCTACTTTCATTGGCCTCGAGGCATCTTCACTGTCACCAAGCCCCATCTTTTCCATGACTGTTTCCATATTGGTGGTGGTCACGTCCATCTGATCTGTCCATTGTGAAAATTATGATTGGACTAATTTGCGGATTGAGTAGGATCAAGCATTAGAGGCCTGTTGATCTGCACTCCTGGATTAGTAGGGTGCATACCTCCTTGTTGGCGTCATCATCAACACACGTGCTTGTCAGTTCTCTCAGGCATGCATAAAATGTGTGAATTATCTCTCCTTCCTTTTGCTTAGCTTGTCTTAGGACAAAACATTTATAGTCAGGGTTTTTTTGGGGGTTGAAGTGTACCTTAAGTGTTGCCACCAGTGCATCATATTCATTGTCACCTACCTTGCCTGGCACATTCTGGAATAGTTTGTACATGTATTCCCCTGCTTAATGTAGGGGTGATGATCTTTTGATCATAGGATCAGCCTCTATTGTCACCTTGAAGTAGTTGGACTGCCCATCTGTTAGACCTGGCACCTTGGCGTGGGTCTCCCTTCCATTTTTGCTGTTGCCTCATGTGTTTTTGCTGGTGTTAGAGGCTTTCGGCATTGTGCCACTGCTGTACAGTGCCACAGTGCAAGTGCTCCCTATTGTAAATTAATATATTAATTATATGTCATGGTGGGGGGTTGAAATAAATATGCATGGTGTTTGTTCTCTCACCTGTTTTGGGGCAAGCCTCATGACTTATGTGGCAGGACATGTGGGTCTCGATTTTAGATCCTCATCGCCAATGTTGTGGAACAGCGCAGGGTGCACGAGCAGCTAGGAACATAACAAATGTTTCGAATACAGGTCCACTCTTTGCTCAATCCCTTTATTCTGCTCATGATTTGTGCTTGTACAACTACATCCACAAGCATACACCCAACACTGTGCAGGTTGACACACTACAGTCACCAGGCCTTGCAGCTTAAGCTTTGACAGTACTTGTATCCTTAGTCATGCCAATAAAGCATTTTTACATTGCTGCAAAGATGTGGTCGGCATTGTTGTTGTTTCTGCACTGTTTGCAGGACTCTGGCTGGAACTACTGCTATCATCACCACCTGTGCATGCAATACTAACGGCACTGTGGAGATATCGATGAAGCTGGCTGATACTCCGTCCGATCTACACACACTCTAGCCTGTCTTCTGTTCTGTCCGTTTTCTGTTTTGCACATGTACCAGCCTTCAAAGCCTGTGTTCCATGCAGAATCTCTTCTCCCTTGTTTATATTCTTCTCCCAAATCCTGTGGTGCACCATTGCAACTCGAAGCCTGACTCCTCTGTCCTTCATCCCTTGGCCATGATACCTTCATCCCTTGTCTTCTCTAACTGTGCTAAATTTCGCCTCTGGCCCCAGAGCAGCATGTAGCTGCTGCTCTCTATCCTTTCCTTGTCCTAGAGAATAGAGCGACAGAGATAGTGAGAAGCAGAGCAGGACAGAAAGCTGCAGATGGTTTTTACCTTCTCAGGAAGGCAGCAGGGGCCGTGATCTAGTGTCCTGTGTTAACTTTCAGAGCACTGCATGCATCTTGGAAAAATGATGCCCATTTTTGTGAGAGGTGCAATGGTAGATTGCTAATGCTATCATGGCCCTTCTCTTCTTCCCTAGGGCTCCTCTCACTAGTACAGCTCCCCTTTGATCCATGCTTTTTTGCTGTTGCTCACGCTTGTGCTCGTCCTTTATCAGAGTCATGGGATGCTCAGCCTTGTCAATGATTACCCTGAACCGTGTGTGAGAAAGCGGATTATAATTTGGGGCATTTGCGAGATTCCACGAGCAATAATGTCACTATTCTGTGTCAGGTCCAGTTAGGTTACTTTAGTTTAAACCTCAGTCCTGGGTAGCTGTGGCACAGGGACGTCGGGCTTAAACTCAAAGGAAAAGATCTAAAGTATTTATCAGTACCAAAACAGTTAATAAATTAAAAATAAAACACAATTAAAAAATCCCACTCCAATTTATAAAAATAGTATACATTTTAATGATCAAATAGACTCTGAAACAAAAAAAAATCAGGAGAACTAAATATATGATATTTAAGAGTTTTAGAGTTTCCTAGCTCCAAATAGCGCAAAGTGCCCTCTGCAGGTATCTGGTCACATTAGCCTGGGTCAAGTTAAGCCCGACCATGATGGAGCATAGCTCGGCTACAGTACAAGGTTCATCCTGGTGAAAAGTTTACCTTCTGACTTGGGGCCTGATTATGAGTTTGGCAGTCTGATGGAATGCTAAACCGACTGTGGCAGTGCGGTAATTGCCGCACTCGTGGTCCGACCGCCGTATTATGACTTTGTTAATCAGACCCCAATAGGAACGCTGCTATCGTCAGGGATCCATGATTCATGGCAGTCTTCCAGCAGTCTGAGGCCACAATATGGTAGTGGTACAGCTGCTGCACTTCCAAGCAGATTATGAGTTTCCTCACTGCCTTCCTTTTCATGGTGGTGAGCTTGCCATGAAAAGGGTGGTGGTGAGGAAACTAAGGCGGCCCTACAGGGCCTCCTGATGCCTCGGTGCTTTTGCGGCTGCAAGCATGGGGGCACATGGTGATCCCCCCTGTATTTCTGCACCCCCATTTCCTGCACGCCATGGACTTTACAGTCCATGCCATGTTGGAACGTGCTGTGGTGGTCCCACGACACTGCCTTTCTAAGGCTCTCCTATGGAAACTTGTAGTCCGGCGGGCGGGCAACGGTGGAGTTTGGCGGAATTTTTTCATCGGCGGGGCAGACTACTGGCTGGCTCCAACTGAGGACTTGACAAGAGCAGGGTGCTATTTAGCACCGGTCCTGGTGAAATCGTCTACAGTGAGACTTAGAAACTTTTCTGGGAGTAGAGCTGCTTTCATCAGGGCAAACTAGCATGTTGAAGTCCAGCAATGCAATGACAGAGGCTACGGTTCAGCAGCAGTCCTGTACTAGCCTCTGGTTCTTTTAGGAAAAAGTTCAGAAAAAGTTTTTAAGAATCGATTTTTGCAATATTGAGGGAGAGAGAGTGCATTTTAATATAAGTCAGGGATCTAGTACCTTTTGGGCAACACTTGGCAAAATTGGACTCAATCTCCCATAAGCCACCTGCAGGGTCCAGGGCAAATCCAGTTAGAACTGGCTAGCTAGGCTCTACTTTGCTGCTGGTGTTTGCAGCAGCATTTCCTGAAGCTTAATAGAAGGTTAGCCAGATAGCCCTTGGATTCCACTCTTCTGTCCTGTGTTCAAGTGAGAGTAGATGCAGCTCTTGGTGTTTCTTTACACAGGTAAAACAGTAGGCTCAGTCCCTCTTCTGAACTCTTTTGTTCAGTAGTTGAAATCATTCTTCTGTTTTACACAGAACCAGCAGTGTTCTGAGGAAGGTAGCCAGGGATATCACTTAAATGCATGGCACTAGCTTGTGGGTTGAGCGGGCTCCTTAACTAATGAGGAAGAAATTTCAAAGGGCAACCCTACTCACATTGGCATGATTTCCTGGGGATTTGGCATTAAATAGCCCCACAATGTGCGACTCTGCCAAAACCCAACTTGGCAGAATCTTTCCTCCATTGGTCAGAGCCCTGGTCAAACCTCTGAGGTTTATGTGGAGGAATGAAGACCTCCCCCTTGCAAAACCAGTTCTGGGACAGGTCCACCCTAACCCCTCTGGGATTGGTGCCACTCTGGCTACTTAGACACTGACAGGGGCAGGCCTAGGTATGAGTTACATCTGCCTGTGACCGGAGCTGTCCCTTTGAAGTTTTTAGGTTTTGACCTGGCGAAAAGCTGCGCAAGCAGCGTTTCGCGCAGGTGAAATCTTATGTCTTACACTGTGTGGCTGGGAATCCGCCCCTCTGTTCCATTGGCTAGCTCCATAAATGGAGGCTAGCCATTGGAACAGAGATCTGTCTGTCAATTGCGGAGCAGATTCGGGGGCGTTCCGGCCATTTTTACTCATCCTGCCCCTTTGACAACGTCATGCGGCCGTGGGCGGGGTTTATTTTTTTTTGTCGTCCATGTTTGTTTTGGCCATTCCGCGGCCGACCGCCACCGGAGGAAGTCCAGGTCCAGGTGAGTGCTGGCCGTTCCCGCCGCCCCCCCCTCTCGCTGTCCGTGCTCCGCCCCCCCTCCCGCTGTCCGTGACCGACCATCTGTTTGTGTTTTAAGACCCTGCAATAGCCCGAACATGATATTAAATTGTACATAAACAAAATCGTAACATGACGTTGTTGCCTTTGTTTACTTTAATTAACAGGAACCGGGAACGCAGCTCTGGTGCACATCTAAAAGGTTGTTCTAATTACATTTGCTGTTTGAATTACGCACAGATTAAAGGTAAAAATACCGGCTTTGGGTAATTTGCTTATTTTTGTACCAGAAGGGGCATTAAAAACAAGCATTTACAATGCAACGGTTTTGCCTTTGGAAAAGTTAGAGCTATTGGCATTGTAAATGACAATTTCTTTATTTATGTGTTCGTTTTGAAAACTGATAAATAAATGGCATTGTCCTTTACAATGCCAATAGCTTAATCTCTTGCAAATGCCACACACACCCACACCGAACCCCCCACACAGAGCCCCCTCACACACACAGGGCCCCCCTACACACACACCCACAGAGCCCACACACACCCACACAGAGCCCTCACACACACTGCGAGACCCCCCACACACCCAGACTGAGCCCTCCACACACCCACGCAGAGCCCCCCCACACACACCCACAAAGAGCCCCCCACACACCCACACAGAGCCCCTCCACAGACCCACACAGAGTCCCCTCACACACCCACAAAGAGCCCCCCCACACACCCACACAGAGCCCTCCACACACCCACAGAGCCCTCCACATACCCACACAGAGCCCCCCACACACCCACACAGAGCCCCACACACACCCACACAGAGACCCACACAGAGCCCCACACACACCCACACAGAGCCACCCACACAGAGCCCTCCACACACTGCGAGCCCCCTGTGCAAGTTATACACTGTTGTTAGAGATGAACCGACCGCATAGGTAACCAATAGGTGTAAAAAGGACTTCAAAGGTGACAGACTGGGGAGAGAGATGATGATGTAGGAGTGAGAGATAGAGGGATTGTGCAGATAAAAGAGGAGTGTTAAAAGGGTTGTACACAGCAAGAAGTCTGAGAGGGAGTGTGTAGATAATGGGTAGGTTTGGGTGGGAGAAGCTCTTTGTGTAACATCAGTTGTACAAAGGATTGTACAGGCAACAAACAAGTGTGAAAGGGGCTGCAATGATGTACACTGGTGAAAGGGAGTGCTGCAGACAATAGCGAGGTGTCACAGAGGAACAGCAGACAGTAGGTAGGTGTGAGATAGCTGGGCTGTGAAACTAACTCAAAGATGGGAAAGGGTTCTTCACAGGCAAGAGACAGGTGTCAAAGGGTGTAAAATACTTTTGCACAGAGCAGGCTGTGAGAGATGGGGGAAAGCAAGTCACAATGCACTTTATTTCCAACAGGCTTGTGTTATCTGCAGAAAATGGTCAGCACCAAAGGAGATCAACATGAGGCCAAGTGAAGGCACCCAAGGTGTGCAGCAGTAGATTAACCACCCAAGAGGGGGATTTAGAAAGTACCACATAATCACAGTACATTAAGAGCACAACACAAAGCCTTGTCCGTGCCAGAAAGTAAGGGGTATAACTAAATGCATACGTACCACTAACGTCAATTTCTGTGGCTTAATGTGCAGTTTCATGCCACAAAAACTATAACTGAGCCCACAGTATTACAATGGACAATGCATCGCTTCCAGTTCACACTGGTCATTGTATAATTATGTAAGGCAGGGTGCCTATTTTGGAGGCGAACGTAGCAGACAATCTGTAACAAAACTATTTTAAAAAAAAAAGAAATGTCATATGTATTTCTTTCCGCTGAGGTATAAAGATGCTTAAAGCACAAGTATTGACAAAAACAACAGAAATGGCCTTTGGGACTCATTGATTTTGCCACTGGTTTTTAGCAATGATCTACTGCGTGCATGTTGTTGTGAGTGTGTAAGAGGCATGCGTGTGGTTGTCAGTGTGTGAGGGGTGCGCGTGTGGTTGTGAGTGTGTAAGAGGCGTGAGTGTGTTAGGCGTGCGTGTGCCTCCAGAGTGCTGGTCTGTGAAGGGTGCGCGTGGGGCTGATGGCGTGCGTGTTGTTAGTGTGTAAAAGGCGTGCGTGTGGTTGTGAGTGTGTAAGAGGCGTGCGTGTGGTTGTGAGTGTGTATAAGGTGTGCGTGTTGTTGTGAGTGTGTATAAGGTGTGCGTGTGGTTGTGAGTGTGTAAGAGGCGTGCGTGTGGTTGCGAGTGTGTAAGAGGCGTGCGTGTGGTTGTCAGTGTGTGAGGGGTGCGCGTGTGGTTGTGAGTGTGTAAGAGGTGTGTCTGAGTGTGTAAGAGGCGTGCGTGTGGTTGTCAGTGTGTGAGGGGTGCGCGTGTGGTTGTGAGTGTGTATAAGGTGTGCGTGTTGTTGTGAGTGTGTATAAGGTGTGCGTGTGGTTGTGAGTGTGTAAGAGGCGTGCGTGTGGTTGCGAGTGTGTAAGAGGCGTGCGTGTGGTTGTCAGTGTGTGAGGGGTGCGCGTGTGGTTGTGAGTGTGTAAGAGGTGTGTCTGAGTGTGTAAGAGGTGTGCGTGTGGTTGTCAGGATGTGAGGGGCGCGCGTGTGGTTGTGAGTGTGAGGGGTGCGCGTGTGGTTGTGAGTAAGAGGCATGCGTGTGGTTGTGAGTGTGTAAGAGGTGTGCGTGTGCCTCCAGAGTGCTGGTCTGTGAAGGGTGCACGTGGTGCTGAGGGCTGTTGTGAGTGATTGCTGCAGCATGGGTGTGTGCCTGAGCTGTCAGTGGGGCCAGACTGCTAGAATGAGAGCACGGTGTGTTTGGGGTGCTGTGGGGAAAGGACGGCCTGTAGTCTGGAAGAGTCGGAGATGCAAGAGCTGAGTGTAAATGGCCTCCTGTGGGGCACTGGCTGTCATGTGCGGGGCGTCAGTGAAGCCCCGGGTGTGACCAATGCATGTGTGTACCTGCGCCAAGGATCCAGCGAGATGTCTCGAGCAAGGACACCTGGTACAAGCTGAGCCCTGATGATGAGACGTAGTCCCCGGCAGTGACGTCACTCCTAACGCGCACATCTTTTCTATTGCAGTGACTGACGTGGTTGACCTGGACCTCGGCCTCTCGGGCCGCTCCGGCGGGATGGTCACAATCACCGTGCTGCTGGCAGTGGCGCTCTTCACGCTGGTTCTGGCTCTCATTGCAGCACTGGTCGTTGGGCGGGAAAAGTCACCGCTCCCCTAAAGATGGCATCGGCCATCACAGTGACTGACAGACACTTGCAGCACATCCCTCGCGCCCCATGAATGGAAATCACATGTTGTGCTTAGGGGGGACGTTTCTTCCAAAAGCACCCGCTTCAGAGCATTGTCCCAGCAGATTCATGTAGATGACCTTTCAGCTTTTGTGGTACAGAGCAATGCTTCAAGACGCCACGAGGCCACTGCTTGTTCTAGCAGCTAACTGAGCTCCGGTTGGCCATATAAACTGGCCATCCTTATTAACAACTTAATTCATTGCACATATGAAGAAAATATTAAATGATGGAAAATATATCCTCTGTTTAGGAGCGCTTGACCTCCGGAATTTCCTAGTGCTTGTTGGGGATAAAGTAGGAAGAATAACAACTCGCATACACCATGCCCACCGCCAGCCTAGGAGTGGCACTGCCCATGGCCGCCCTCAACATTAGTAGGCCTCTGTAAACATCGAGGCAGAAGGGGGTGGCAGGAAAGGAGTGACATCACTGCAGAGAGGCCATTCTGTTTGTGCCACCCAGGGCCGGCTTTTGGCATGGGCGAGCGGGCTCCATGCCCAAGGCGCAGGCTTCAGAGGGGCGTAAGGAGCTGTCTGCATTAATGTCAGCAGAGACCCTGCTTCTGGCTCCAGAGCTGCAGACCTGTTTTTAACACCCCATCAGCCTGCTTTCTTGCCCTCCCATCTCCTCCCACCCGCTGCTGCCATGCACCATTAACCCCCCTCCAACCAACCGCTTGGCACCAGGGTGAGATGCAAATCGGTGCATAATGCAGGTGAGTGGGGTGGCGCAGGGATCTGTGCAGAGGCCAGACACTACTAATGCAATCCTCCAGGGGCGGCCCTCTGAACCCAAGGGCTCCCGCTGCCTTGTTTTATTCACCAGCAGGAGGGCGCCAAATGCATTTCCGCCCAGGGCGCTACCCGACAAAGGCGGGCTCTGGAAGACAAAAGGGGGATAAATGCAGAGCAATCAAGGCACGGACAAGCATTGGTACTGGGCAAGCGTCCCATGCTTCCGGGGGCGACACCTACACAAGGACAGCAGCTCGTCCACGACTCATTTGCACTTCTGTGCAGCGCTGGGTCTGAACTTCAGGTGTGACGCATGTTTATGCAACAGCCACAGGGGCGGCGGGTTCCCTCTCCTGGCATTGTAACGGGGGAGGCCTTCCATGTTCGTTGCACGGAAAACACCGGCCATATGACCGAGCCGTAAAGATGCGAGGCGGTGAGTGACATACACATATGTAGTTACAACGTCATACTGTGCAAGGCCTCAAGGACCTGTGGATGTACTCAAACCTTCAGACTGTCGCCAGGTTCAGTCTGTCTCCAACTCCAAACGCGCCGGCCAGGCAGCCCTAGCGCCAAGCATTCCCTGTAGTTGTGTGGCGCATGCAAAGCACATCGGTGAAGTCACGAGCAGGCTCGTGGAGAGGGGTCGAGGTGTGCAGTGCCGTGATCTCACACTCGAAACAAGGGTGGAGAGCATTCTATGAGACCCCTTGCTGCCGGGAGGGCCCGCCGCCTCACGTCCGGCCCGTGTCCCGCCCCCACCCCAAGAGAAGGCCGGGGAGACTCAGCTCCTTGCCCCCCCCACCCAGACCCCGGTACAGAGATACCCTCTGCTCAGATAGCGCCCTGGGCAAAACCAGCAGAAAGCACGGACACTGCACAAGCGCTACTTCACCGCCTAGAGCCTCCAAGTCTTTCAGGAGGCGCTAGTTCCAAGTAGGCAATTGTTATCTACTTGGAACTAGCGCCTCGTGATAGATTTTGAGGCTCTAGGCGGTGCACTAGCGCTTGTGCAGTGTCCGTTCTTTCTTCTGGTTTTGCCTCCTCCTAGACTCGTGTGCATCGCACCCTCATGATAACTTTCAGAGCACGCACAATAAAATGAAGGGCTTCTAGGAGCTTGGAGAACAGTCCTGGATTTTGACGAGAATGTCAAATGTACATGCAGAATTCCAAATGGATAATTCTGCACAGTGGATGTCCATTTGTGTCAGATTAAAACATAGAATTATTTTCTCTTATGTAGTTATAATTAGAAGGAATATTTATTCCATGAAGTAACCGCTTTCTAAAAACGATGTTCGAATACAGGAGTGTTCCTTCTCAGCGCCAACTTGACCTGAAGCTTTTGGAGCGCTTTACACACGCATCACTTACATTGCCTGACAGGCCCTTTATTCCACTGTGCATTTACCCCGTGGGTCGGTGCCCTTGGGGGTGGTTTTGAAAGCCCGGGGCCGCTCCCGGTGTCCCTGTCACTTTCCGCAGGCCGCAGCTCCCCCATTTTAACTGCAGCAAAGAGAGGCGTCGAGAGAGATATATAGATGGGAGGGTGGGCATAGGTAGAGAGAAAGCGATTAGCGATGGAGAAGAGAGAGAGAGGCGAGAGTGGATGGGCTCAGGGAGGTATTGCGCAAAGAGTCGAAGGGGGGGGGGTAGAGAATGTGGTGTTAGGGGCCAGAGCTGTATCTTTGAAATTGGGAAACCCAGGTACAAGTTTTGGCGTCTTCTCAAAATCCTGCACTTCTGGACAAATTACTGAATCTCCCCGTGCCTAAAAATACCACAAAAAAATTAATGAGACATTGTGTAGTTGGTGCTGTAGCATGTTGGTGAAACTGCGCCCATGAGAGTGACGTGGTTTCTATGGCTGTACGTCAGACGATCACATATAGAAATATTCTCTGACATGCACATTGTCTGGTTGGGTGTAGATTTTTTAAATTATTAACCACATGGGGCCCTATTTTTCAGAAGGGTATTTGGACGCTATATTTTGTCAGCGTTTGAGTGGTGCGCTATACTTTACAGATGACTCTGCAGCTGAAACTGTTTGCAGCTGTACTGCAGTCGGGCCGTGCCAGCCCTCGGAGACCAGCCTCTTCACACGTCCCCCCTGTGCTGTGATCGTGTGAACGAGCAGTCCAGAGACGTGTCCGGCTGACGACCTGGCGGTGGCGCTCCCAGAGGTGTCTGCGCCTCGAAGAGGTTCGGTCAGCCGTGAAACAACACCCCCCCCCCCTTAACTCTGTCACACCGCGTTTGTAAAGATGTGAGGGCCTGGACTCCATCACTAGCGCTGCTGGCCTGGCATGGATGCTCCCGTTTCGCAGCGCTAGCTGCGTCACACGTTCCCTGCCCGCTGTCCATGTGGCGGTGCACTTTGTTCAGGGTGGAGAGCGGGCAAAGGTTGCACGTGGCTCGGAAGATATCAGGCGCAGGCAAGGCAGAAAAGGCGCCTTCTGCCTCAGCGGTGAGAAGCGAGAGATGTACGTGAACCCCAGCAGGGATACTTCCTCTGATGATTGTGTCAGATCACTCACCAAGCAGGAAGGCGGGTGCCGGCTCAATGCCGGACCAGATTCGGGGGCGTTCCCGGCTTTCGGCTGACGTCGCGTGACGTCGGCAAAAGCCAAAGAATCTCGGGAACGCCCCCGAATCTGGTTCGGCATTGACGGACAGGCCCCTCGTCCAATGGCTAGGCTCCATTTATGGAGCCAGCCAATGAATGACGAGGGCCGACCCAAACCCACACTACAGTTCTCATCAGGTTTTCGCCTGCGCGAAAAAGATGCGCAGAGCGCATCTTTTCGCCAGGCAAAACCTAAAAACGGCCAGGTGGCAACCCTACAGGCGACATATGAAGCTTGCAAGCTACATCCTTCCCTTAATCAGCATATATCGCCTACTTGTCTTTCGACCCACACCCTCAATAGTTCCCTACATCCTGTTATCTCAGCAACCCCGCCCGCTAGCATTTCTACTGCGACCTCGCATTTCCGTCTCCTTCTACTCCAAATGAACTACACTTCCCGTCGTGCGCTGCGGGCTTGTTATTCTGTGACATCACGTGTTGCCGGATCAGTTGCTGGAGCAGTGAGAATGTGGTGGTGGAATTCAGGGACTCTCAGGTGAGTTAGGGGCGGGCCTGGGACTTCAGGATAAGGAGAACCTACTGCATTGTGTCTTCTGGAAGCCTTGCATATCCACATACGTTTTCCATTTTAACTGTATTTAGTTCTCTCCTGTGCGCTCTTATGTCACTCCCAGTCCGCATAGAGTTTGTGATGTGCAGTCTGTAGATTTGTCTCTTTTAACCTGTACGTGTGTGCGGTGAGACGTTCAAATGTTTGCGAGTAAAGGGAATGGATCATATTCGATCTGTAGTTTCTCCATCTGCTGTGCTCTCAAGTTTAGTTTCTTCTGCCACTGTTTTCTGTTTGACTGTCTCTTCAATGCTCGATGTTGGCTGGGTCAAAAGTAAAGATGCCCATTTAGATCTCAGAGCGTCTCTTCTTACTGTTGCTGAGTACATGTTGCCTGCGGTGCTCCCGCCCTGTCCTCGATGTTTGGTCTTATACACCCGAGCCTTTAGAAACGAATTAGGTTTTGCCTTGCCATTGACAACATGTACCTGGACTGTGTTTTGGAGTGGTTTCGTTATTCATCTTAACTAATACGTAGTTTTTTGTATATTCGCTTGCATTGATTCCTCTTTTCTCTGCGACTGCTTGAGCTTTAATGTTATTAGATAAAGTATTTATATTTGTTCCTTGGTATTGTCATGCCATGGCTACCAACAATATACCAGGAATACCACCCTTAAACCAGGGAAAGCATTATGTTAGGGTAAGCATTATCATAAAATGCACGCGCTCAGTATGTAATGAATTGCTACTATAATATGGTGGCTCGCAGTGTGTGGGGGGCTCTGTGTGGGTGTGTGGGGGCTCTGTGTGGGTGTGTGGGGGGGCTCTGTGTGGGTGTGTGGGGGGGCTCTGTGTAGGTGTGTGGGGGGGGCTCTGTGTGAGTATGTGTGGGGGCTCTGTGTGTGTGTGGGGAGGCTCTGTGTGTGTGTGTGTGTGGGTGGGGCTCTGTGTGGAGGGGCTCTCTGTGGGTGTGTGTGTGGCATTTGCGAGAGATTAAGCTATTGCCATTTTAAATGACAATGCCATTTATTTATCTGTTTTCAAAACCAACACATAAATAAAAATGTTGTCATTTACAATGCCAATAGCTCTAACTTTTGCAAAGGCGAAACCGTTGCATTGTAAATGCTTGTTACAGTTGGTGGCCACATCAACCCAGGCCATCCTGTCAAGGGGAGCTCACGGCTCCCACCAGCCAATGTCCTTTTGCTTTCTTTCCTGGGAGCAGTTCACAACTCCCAGCTGGCTGCCATGTGACAGTGGGGATTATCTGAGAAAGGGCAACTAGAGGCTTACAGCAGGAAAATGACAACTTTTAAAAGTGGATTTTTCAAAATAGTAATTCAAAATCCAAATTTACCATCAACTTTGATTTAAAAAGTCCTATAAATTTGACTCCTTGAACTGGGTCTAGCTATCCACAAACCGAAGTTATACATTATAAGGTGTTCCAATGTGACCCAGTGCTTTTCTATGGGAAAGCCATCTTTACCACAGTGAAAAACGACTTTGGGGATTTTTCACTTCCCACATGTAAAACGTAAGAAGACATGTCTAAATGTTTAAATACCATGCACCCTTCCCTGTGGGCACTTAGGGTCTACATTATGGTGAGTTACCAGTATTAACAAGGAAGATTTAGGCCTGGCAAAAGGTGTAATTTGCCCTGTCAAATTGACATTTTAAAATGGCCATGCTGGACTGCTGGGCCAGGCCTAATTGCACAATCAGTACTTCAGTCCAGTTTGGGCATTTCACTTTCAGACCCTCGGATCACACAAAACCATACAGTAGGGACTTGTAGGTAAGTTAAATTTGCCAATTAGATATTAGTCAAATGCACATATACTTTAAGTGTCAGAGCACATTTACTGGGTGCTGGATGTCAATGCCTCAGTGTTCAGAGTCAGTAAACCAGCACTAAATGTGGCAGAAAGTGGGGAATAAAGGGTGTGTGATCCTGAAGGGCTTTTCCTCATAGTGTGCTGTGGTTATGTGCCCTGGCATGGGCGGAAGCCCCCTGTGTCTGTTTCTTGCTTGTATTCATATACCACAGACCTGGTAACCCCAGCACCACTGATAGAGTACTACATTATCAGACGTCCATCTAATTATAGCAAGGAAGCAGGGTGCAGGGAATGGGAGAGGGGCATTATTGCAGAGGCGGACCCCCGTAGGGGCTAGGGAGCCGTCGCCATAACCATACGGCGAGCCCCTGAAAGGGGAACAAAGGGGGAAGACGGCCCGGGAACGAAAGCAAAGTGCGGGAAAACGGGGTCTCCCGAGCAAGCAGGGGGACCCCGGAAGGGCCGGGCTCCCCCCCCCCTCTCTGTTTCCTGGCTTCCCCCGCCGCGCGCCGGCCAATGGGGGGGCAAGCGATATTCAAACCCCCCAATGGGGGGGTTCCCCAGGTGGAGACATACTTGGTGGAGGGGCATATAAGCGCGCTCCCCCCAGTGATACTCCTATGCACTGGAGCGGGGGGAGCAGCACGGCGCGAAGGAATCTTGTCCCACCCACCCACACCAAGGGATCAGCATTGTAGCAGGGCTGAAATAGGGAAAGAGCTTCGCGAAGGGCTACGCGGAGAACGGTTGGTAAGGAGGCACACCGGAGAGCGGTGCGCCAGAATAGGTACACTCACCTTCAGATGCCGCACGGCTGGGTGAGATGGCCTAAGGGCAGCGGCTCTGGGATGCCTCACGGCTGGGTGACATGCGACGAAGGGAAGGGGGAATATGCAGAGACGGCGCTCGCAGCCCAGCCCCCGCCGGATGGCAGGGCACAACAAGGTCCGAAAGGTAGCAAGGCAGCCTAACTCTGGGACAACGAATATCCCCTTCCCGCGCTGAGGAAGCGCAAGGAAATCCAACCTACAGAAAAACCGCCCTAAAAGGGCTAAGAGACATTGGCAAGGAAATGTATATGGCATAACATGCAAATGCAAGTAATACCTGTTTCCTTGTAACCCTTAATAAACTGCGGCCAACAAATGACCACCACGAAGAAAGGTGTAGTGGCTTTCTTGGCGGGAAGGGAAGTAAGAAATGTTATGTGTAATTCACTGCGGGAGTGGGGCAGAGTGCGTAGGTTATAGCGTGCTGAGTTTGAAGGGCCGCTGATATGCCATCTTAAAAAAAGCTGTTTTTTCATAATCCCTCTATAGTTTAGTTACATAAGTGTGCACGACCCTGGCCCATACACAGTGCTTCTGCATCATACACTCTGGTTCTAAACAAACACACTGCTCTCAAAACAGTTCCAACCCTACTGCTCCATGCACCGTCCCCAAACACTGCTTTATGAATAACTTTGCCTCAACATCCTGCCCTTGCCTCCTACATGCAGCTTTTGCCCCTTTATCTAATCATTCGCTCACCAATTTATCCAGCCATCCATCCACTCATTTATCCCTCCATCCATACACTCACTCACACATCCATGTGCTCCCACATTAATTTAATTAATCTATTCATTAACTTATTCTCGTGAGCCCCACTCACCCAGTCACACACAAGGGCACGCCAAATCAAAGAGGAAGCACTTTCACTTATTAAAAAAGCCAGCCCCATTTGCTGTGCCAAACCTCAAAACTTATATGTTTTGATTTTACTGCTTTTCCCTGTCTCTTCTTTCACCTCCCGCAGGGTTGGCTTCAGAAATGTATTTTCGAGTTTCTCATGTCAAAATGCATTCTTTTTCTGGACAATGTTGTTGAACTGTTAAAATACGTATTATTTTTTATCAGATTGACTCTCTGCTCTTCAGAACGTTTTTCCTGTCAAAGCCGAAACGTATCGGATAAGAAAACTAGCACAGCCCTTCCTACAGTGCTTAATTTGTGCAGGGGGTTGCACCAGCATTCATTTTTTAGGACGGGACGTTTTTCTTGTCAAATGAGAAAAAAAACGGCAGAAATAGGAGGAGAAAGAGACAGAGGAGAAAACAGCGACAGTGGAAGAACTATAATGCCCACATGCATCAAGCATTTTTGTAGTCGCAAACGGTGCGCTTCCTTAAAATCGTCCGTTTGCGAATGCAAAAGTGCTTTTTGGGATGCATGAAGCAATTTTAGAATTCGTAACATTTTTGCGAGTTCTAAAATTGCGGGTGCTTTTAAGAAGTCGCAGATGTGCGATTTCTTAAAAGCAATGCATCTTTACTTTTCAAAGTGTAAATTCGCAATTAGGGTTCCAAATTTACCGAGTGGTTGAACCACTCGGTAAATTTGGAAAAAGTGTTTCAAATGCTGAAAATGTTTTTTTTTCAACATTCATGTTTCACACACACATGTCCTTAGGACATGTGTGTGTGAAACATGATGCGAAAAATAAATTTCAGGGGTGCATGGGGGGTCCTTTGGACCCCCCCCTGCACCCATGAAATTTTCTAAGTGCCACTCGCAATTTGCTAATGCCTTCCCATTGACTCCTATGGGCCTTTTGGCCCATAGGAATCAATGGGAATTGCGAAAATTAACTTAAGAATTCGGTATTCATTTGGGATCGGTAAAAATTGTGATTTTTACCGAATCACAAATGAATACCGAAAATAATGATGCATAGCATTTTGCACTTCTTAATTTGCGATTCCTTATTTTTCGCAAATTAGGAAGTGCAAAATGTCACAATGATGCATTTGGGCCTCAGAGATGAAAAAGAACCTGTAAGATCGTGCTAAAGAGACAGACAGGACATGAAGGACGAGGCTAGAGGTGGAATCACCGTTTAGGGAATCTTGGTGATCACCATTCGTCAAGGCTTATGAGAAAGACGTTGGGCACCTGCACTTATGCTTTTTGTTTAATTATGAGTTGTCCCTATATTTCTTTAGCAGAGACTGCAGCTTGCCAATTGGCGCCGGTGACTGGTGCGTGTGTATTTCAAAGCCAATAATCTGCAGCTGAAGTTCGAGACGCTTGTGATTAATCTCTCCATTCTGATTTCATTTCCACAGAGACTGACCCTGCCCAGCTGATGGACGCCACTGTGCAGATCATCTCGGAGGAGCGGTGCTCGCAGCCCCAGTCCTATGGGAAGCACATTGGTCCTTCCATGCTCTGTGCTGGGATCCTGGAAGGAGGCGTCGACGCATGCCAGGTTTGTGAAGATTTATTTCCAGTAGCAAAACCATGAGAGGCAACAGATCGGTAAAACAAATCGGTAAAAAATAGAATTGGTCCTTCCATCATTGTGTCTATGGGCAGCATAAACCGTGTCCTACTGTCTCATACGCAGGTGTGACTCAGATGTGGGTGGCAGGCTGAATGATTTACTTATAAAATGGACAAGTGAATAAGTGCCTGCCTAAATGGCTGAGTTGGGGGCAGATTTACAAGCCCCTTGCGCCACTTTTGCGTCACTTTTAACATGGGAAAATGACGCAAAAGTGGCGCAAGGGGCTTGTAAATCCGCCCCTTGGTGATCATGTGGATGACTGCTCAAGTGAGTGCTACATGGATGAGTTGGTGGTTAAGCAAGTTGGGGCGATTGAGTGACTAAGTGGAGGTGTGAGCAACCCGACTATGTGAATGAGTTGGTGATTTATGATTTTGTGAGTGACTAACGTGTGATCGACTGTACGAGTTGATGAATGGCTAAGCAACTGAATACATAGATATATCTGCAAGTAAGCAGATAGATGTTCTAAAATCCAAATCTAGTATTGTGGTAAACTGCTAATGATTACTTCCACTAGACAAAGGTGCCACAAACCATTGCTAGCAATGCGTGTCCATGCAACACATTTTGAAATATAGCAAATACCTCTACAAATCTCGTCCATATTTTCATCCAATCCAATTAATATCATGTAAGTAGTAAAGTCAATTTCTTTTCCAATAATTAATCCAAATTTCTTAGTTACAGTGAGTATCCCAAATAAAGCCAGACGGCTTCAATTATCAGCATTTTAGCATTTGCTCTGTCCCTCTCCAGCGCTCATCCAATGTGCACAGGTCAATTCACTTTTTTACAGGCTGTCCATTAGCCTGTTTGAAAAACTGGGTAACACTGCAACAAATACAACAAAAGCAATAAGCAAAGTGGACTGACCAAAAAGTCCAAACCAAAGGCTGACCAGTAACAGTCTATCTTGCATGGTCTTCTCCCGCTCCGAACAGAACTGAGAAACTTTGGGCCTCATTTATGAGGCCCCTTGTGCCGCCGGAACGTCACTTTTTGTGACTTTCCCTGGCACAGGAGCCTGTTCCATATTTACGAGGCAGCACTAAGCCACTTTTTTTTGGCTTAATGCTGCCTTATAAATATCAATCCCTTAAACGCAGTTTTAATCGCTAAAGGGGCGTGCAATGTTATGTTATGTTATGGGTTATTTATACAGAGCACGTTCACCAGAAGGTTTCTTGGCGCTAATATAGGCGCCATCATCTGTTCGACTGATAAGCTACTATATGCCTGAGAGAAGAGCCAGGTTTTCAGCATTCTCCTAAAACTCATGTACTTGTCTATCAGTCGAATTGCAGTAGGCAATGACTTCAAGACCCGAGGACCTTGAACTGAGAAGCGGAGCCCTCCTAGTCTTTTCCGTTTGAACCCCGGGATCGTGAGAAGATTCATTTGCGAAGACCTAAGGCTACGTTTCGGAAAATATTTTTGGATCTTGGTGATTATGAACTTGGGACATTTGTTATGGCGTGCTTTGTGTATAATGCAGCATTTTGAACATGGTACGTTGAGTCACTGGAAGCCAGTGAAGTTTCTTCATTAGCTGTTTGATGTGGCAGTGTCGTGGCTACAGGCAAATAATTCTAGCTGCTTGGTTTTGCACCAGTTGGAGCCTATAATTAAAAAAAATTGGAAGCCCCAAATATAAGGTGTTTCTGTAGTCAATTCTGCACAGGATTAATACAATGACAATTTGGATACTAGCCTCCATTGAAAAAAAATCTTCTGATTTTCCTAATGTTCCTACGTTGGAGGAACCAGGAGGACGTCACTGTAGCTACCTGCGATTTCATGAATAGGTTATTATCAATCTGGACAGCTAAGCTTTTTACAGAAGTCCTAGGGACGAGAGGGTGGAGCCAAATCTGTTGGCCATTAGGCGGGGTTCCAGTGGTTTACTTTATTATTGGTTACGACTATCACCATTATATCCGGGTTGAGCTTTAACTGATTGTCATTCATCCAGTCTCTGATGTAGATCATAGTGTTTTGAAAGAACTATCTCGATTCACGTGTCTCATCGATGGTGAAAATCAGTTGCCTGTCGTCAGTATAATTATATATTTTCACCTTTTTCTGCAGGAGGGTGTTTATCAAGAGACAAATATATAGATTAAAAAGATGAAGGGATAGAGAGTAACCTTGTGGTACTCTGCAGTTCACGTGGGCTAGAGATGAGCAGTATGGAGCGAGGTGGACTGACTTGGTTCGGTCTTTCAGGAAGGATTTCATCCCTTGACAGGCCGCGCCTTTTAGGTCAGCATTGGCGATTCGGTCCAGCAGAATACCATGATCCACAGTGTCAAATGCAGCGGATAGATCCAGCAGGACCAGCGCTTGAGTACTGCCATCATCGGCCCCATGCCTCATATCGTCTACCACTGAAAGAATGACTGACTCAGTAGAGTGGGAAGGGCGAAACCCTGCCTGTTGGGGGGTCTAGGTAGTTTGTCTCTTCAATAAAGGAACAGAGGTGTTTTGCTACATGTGCTTATAAAATGTTAGTTGGGTATGGAAGGAGGGAGATAGGTCTGTAATTCTTTAGCATCTGTGGGTCCTCTCCATATGTTTTTGTAGCAGGATTATCACAGCTTCTTTAAACGATTGGGGAACATATCCTTTCATGACAGAAGAATTTAAAAGGGATAGAATCACTTCCGGGAAGGATGAATGGATGATTTTTTTGTATTTGGGTGCACTTATGTCTTTGGGGGAACCACATTTTATTTTTATTATTAGTTCAGCTAGTTGATCTTTACTGATGCAGGGAGATATGGAAATGGAAGTGTGGTTCCTATTTCTTGAGGAGGGTTTTATGTCTGATTTGCTCGGGGGATAATAGCCTGTATTTTCTTTATTTTGTCTATCAAGAAGTGATTTAGATCATCACATAATTTCTGTGTTGGAATGACTGGTGGTATTACTCGGTCTGGGGCAGATAATTCTCCCACTAATTTAAAAATGTCTTTTGTTTTATTGTTGGATTCTGATACTTTGTTTGAGAAAAAGGTAATTGTGGCTTGAATGATAGCTTTTTTATATTCTTTCATACATTGTATGAAGATTTGTTTTCTGGCGAATAAGAACTTCGCCATCTCTGTTCTGCCTGTAGCATTTTTAATTTGGCTGTTTTTAATACTTTGGAGAACCATGTTGAGGCGTCATGCTGGCGAGGGGGTCTGATTTTTTGAGAGGGGGAGTAAATATTGCTGATCCTTCTTTGCCATTGTGAAATTTTTTCCCCGTATTTGTCTAGGTTCTCCATCATGGAGGGTAGGTTGGATGCTTAAGTACTGCAGAGGGAAGTTGTATTTATTTGATTCCAATTTCTAGTCATGGTCTTTGAAGGATGGTAGGTTTAGGTAGAATGATTTCAGAGAGGGTGAACTTAAATAAATGGTGGTCAGACCATGCACATGAAGAGATGGAAATATTGGATATAATGAGGTTGATGGACCAAGCTTGGTCCAGTGTGTGTCCTTTGAGGCATTCCCAGCAACATTCATGGCTTTTTGACACTGCCCCAGATTTACGAGAAATCAGCATACATAGAAAGAGGAAAAAGATCATCTCACAACGCAGGCACCCTTGCACCATGGTGGAAAGGTGCCTGCACTGGCACACAGCAGCCCACTGTGCACTGGTGCAGGGGAAAAGGACAGGAATGCACCGTATTTGATAGATATGGCACATTCCTGCCCATTTATTTTGCCATAGGGCAGAGCTGCAAGAAGGCCTGTGCTGCTGCCCTATAGCAAAACCTCATAAATGAGACTCTATGCATTCATTTGTAAAACTACTGACCACTACTCAACATCACTGACCAATCAAATGTGACGCTGCATTATGGAGGTTAATCAACAAAAGGATGGAGCCAAAGGCACTCTTTGTATATGCTTATTTTTCCCCTTGTTTTCGTGTGATATGAGCTCTGGCAACAGCTAAAGCCAACGTCTAGCCAGACCTAAACCACAGGTCGATGTCAACCTGTTTGGCTTGGATTGATCCAGTGAAGCTTGTTTGAATCAGTGCTGAGTTTTCTCCTAGATCAATCCAAATGTTCAGAATAGATCTATTAAGAATATGATGCACAATCACTTTAACGGCAAAATATTCTATGGCATTTGTATCAAGACGCAATCATTTTCCGTAAGTTTGCATTCACACTTATGTCGTTTACGGGTTGGACCACCGCAGCACCTACGTTTTTTCGCCTGTGCTCTCCTTATATTTTTGTTGTGTACTCCTACCAGCATTTTTATGCTTCTTGCATTCGATGCCAGAATGGAGGTTTCTCTGCACATTTTGGGGTATGTGTGTGACCCCTTTCTACACCCATTGCTTTAATGCGAAATCTGACAGCGGGCTCAGAAGACTCCATCCAGGTGCAAAGTAAACAGTGCCTGCATCGTCCTGTTGTTGCAGTTACTGTTTTGCACCTGTATTGGCAGGCGTATTCACTTCACTCAAGTTAAAACATCTTTTCACTCTGCTGGCATGTTCTTATTGCTTTTTGCATCTTTTTAGTATCACTGGCCTGGTGTAGTTTTCATTATATCAAAACAATTAAATTCAGAGCTCATTGACAGGACATTTTCGACAACAGAATCGTTCGCAGTGTAAAGGTGTGTGTAATATTGCACTAGAGCACTGCACTTTCAGCTGCACACTGATGATCAACCGATGTTCCGCGACAGCTCAGTCCAGCTAATGTTGATGGACTTGAATAGCACCATCAAGCAATAGTACACTGCATGTTGTGCAAAATATTTTCCCCTGCAAATGTATCCCTTATTTGAGGAGCTGGAAGTAACCCCACTACGTCCTTACTACAGCCACCCTCCAGTGACAGCTTTTCACCCAAACCTAGGAGTAGCAGAAGTGATTGCCCATGCTTTCTCTCACACTGCTGATTTTTCCTACTCTTTCTCAGGGGTGGCTCCTGCATGAGGGCATAGGGGGCGGAGCCCACCAGTCTTGGAGGAAGGAAAAAGAGATTGAAAGACTCATCTGAGGCACTAATGACCAGTCTGGAAGTAGCAGTGCAGCACAGCTGTGTACAAACACTTGCAGGCATGTGAGGTGGAAAACTTCAATATCGCCCAAATCCTACATGCACAGGGTGCGTCGGTGAGGCAGAGATGATGGCAATTAGGCACTGTCTAAAGCAGCCGTTTTTCCAAGGCTTCAGTCGAGTACTCAGCTCGTCCGGATCTGTTATATAGTTCGGAACATCCTTCCAGGATCCCACCTCCTCTGACTGGTTGACCCTTGATACTGTCAGCCTATGAGAATAGGAGGTGGGATTTTGGCATATCTGTTGCTGAAGGCTTTTGCCTCCTGGTCGTCTTTCGGATCTCTATCCTCTGCAGTCAGCCCTCAGACTCCCCTCTCAGGGCGGCCCATCAGGTTCCGACTCACCTGCTACCAGAGCTCAGAGCATTCGAAGAGGTCTAGTACTGCTTCCTTCGACCTGGGCTGTGCTCATATTTCCCTCCTTCCTTCACCAGCTGCAGCCAAGAGACACCAGTCTGGGAGAAACACCATTAAAGCTGTGAGCCGAAAGCGGTGAGTGACAGTGGCCTTGGCTCGTCTGTCAAGCTGCTAAGCGGCCTGATATTATCTGACTTCGGGTTTTGTCATCACTCCTTATTCCCCTAAAATCTCCCCTCTTGTCCCTAATATTTCCCCCAGCCACCTTATCAGCTCCACTCAGGCACACTTTTCAATACTGCTATCCTACCTCAGAACCCCCCCCACCCCTCCCCACTCCCTGTCACAGTCGTTCTTACTGGCGTTGCTAAGTAGGTGAGGACCAGCTTCGCTACAGTCTGGTTTTGCTTTGTTCTGGGGTGTCCGGCTCCAATACGCCCACACTTTTGAGATGCTGTGCCATGCTTGATCCCAGCCAACAGTTTGTCCCATTGTTTTCAGACTGAATATAATTGACTGCCACTTTTTCCCTAGATCACCTGTGACGCTGATGGAATAAAATCTTTGATTTTCACCAATCCCAATGTCTGCAACACCAGATTATGATATCATTGGAGTATGATACTTACTTGGGGGTGAGGAGGTGGATGTATCAGTCCCAACAGGGTCCATGGCACAATCAAACACAGAAACGGTTAAAATCAACATAAGCAATTATGACAATACGCAACTAGAAAATGAGAATGCCACAGTGAACTCAACGAGCAATTTTCAAGGAGTGAATATCCCTATACAAGTTACGGCCTCACCTAGTGATGAATGTTTTTTTACTGGCAATGATGAATATTATGATGACGAGGAGGGAGAGAGGGAGGAGGGCTCAGATATAGACTCGATTTCTAGTGAAGGCTCTGCAACCAATTCTGATAATACTTCACTCTCCCCAGAGAGCCATAATGAGGATTCGGCCCAAGAAGTCACTGAAACAGACCAAGAGACTGTACGTAGAAGGCGTACAAGGAGGATAGATAAAAATAAAACTAAGACTAGAGTACGCAGTAGTGCTAAAAAACCCCGAAGCTCTCCCCGATTATCAGTTGCTAAGAAACTGGATTGGGACTATGCGGCCACCTCACAACTATATCAAGATGGAGCTACTGGTCAACAACATTTTAATTCAGAGTCAGGGGGGAGAGGTGGTAATTCAAATTCTAACTTTGATCTACTATATACAACTCTAAAACAAATCCAGGGTTAAGCTAGGGCTGAAAGCCGGAGAGCAAAGCATGCCAACAAAAAAATACAGACTACACTACAAAAGATGAATAAAATGTATGTAGAGGTGGTTAACAGAGTTTCAGAGGTGGAGGAAAGGACAGGGAAGCTCGAAGATGACGTGGTGAAGCTTCAGGAAACTAGACTGGAACAAGACAAGACATCCTCAGACGTGCTCTGGAAACTAGAAGATTTTGAAAACAGACAGAGACGTAATAATATACGAATTCTCGGGGTGGAGGAAGGGAAGGAGGGGGAAGATGTGCGGGCATTTGTGGTAGATCTACTGAAAGGGGCATTTCCGGAAATAGACCGATGGAGCTGGGACAATGAGATACAGCGAGCCCATAGGTTCCCAATGACTCAGAGAAAGGGCAATATCTCCACTAAATCACGTGCAATTCTGGTATACGTAGGTAACTTCTTGTTAAGGGAGGAGATAATAAGTAAGGCGAAACCACAATCCAAGCGTACATATAAGAACATTTCTTTCTCCGCCCGCCCTGATTTCTGCCACGCCACTGTGGAAAGGAGATGGCGTATGAGGCAGCTGATAACTCCTTTTCAGAATGCAGGTTGTGAGGTTTACTTAATGTTCCCAGCTCGCCTCAAAGTAATTCTTAATGGGCATGTTAGAGTCTTTCACTCCGAAATTATGGCTCAAGAATACCTTACCTCTCTTAGAGAGAACAGGGAGCAGAATAGGGAACAGAGTAAGCAGATGGTTGCGGTAAGGGAGGGTCTCCGGAAGAATCAGTGAAGCTATACATGAACATTAATACTAAGTATCGAAAATACATTTAATACTGGGTGTAAGATACGAAAAGATAAGCAAAATATGTAAAAAATGCAGAGTACATTAGAATACAATATTTTTCTCTTCTGTCACGATTTACACTAAGGTTGTGGGGCCAGGGGGAGGGGAAAGAGTTGAGATGGGATATGTTACGAGGTGGGAGAGGGAGGAGGCGAGACAACCCAGGGGCCTCGGCTGTCAGACATAGGTCCGTTGGACCTATTTGCCAGTATGGGGGGTGGGTTCTCAGGGGAGGGGTGTCTGGGGAGGGGTGGTGTACAGGGCACAATATAATGCAATCACAAAAAGAATATGCAGAGGAGTGTGGCAAACAAATAGATCTCGAGGATACAGAACCAAAATGGGTTATACATATCTTTAAAGATATATTAATAGTGAAAAACAATAAAAAAGTATGGATATTAGATTTGTAACCTGGAATGCCTGTGGTTTAAATGATTATCAGAAGAGACAGAGGGTTTCACTTGCACTAAAACAAATGAATGTAGACTTTATATTCCTACAAGAAACTCATATCATGTCCTCACAAGTGTTCCTGCTGGAGCAGATGGGTTTTCATATATTAGTATACTCTAGGCAAGGAACTAAAACTAGAGGAGTAGCGATAATGTCAAAGAATAGGAATCTTGTAGTTAGGAAGAAATTGGAAGATCAGTGGGGGAGATGGGCAATGGCCGAATGTTTGATTGAGGAAGAGTGGACAACCCTGGGGGTTGTATATGGATCAACAGAGGACGACCCAGAGATCCTAGAATTTCTGGATACGGAACTTGCTGTATGGGCTCCTCGCATTATTATGGCTGGAGACTTCAATATTAATGGAGCAGATGGGCTAGGGGTAGGTTCTTTTGGTAGGTATCAAGGTAGGAAAAAAAGAGTACATCAAGCACTAGCTAATTTATTAATGAATAATGCTTTGTCAGATGTGTGGGGGGAAATTAGATCAGATAAAAAAGGATATACTTACTACTCGGCTCCACACCGAATCTGTGTAAGGTTAGACTATTTTTTTTATACCAAATCCATTACTCTCCAGCTTAAAGATAGATAGACTTCCTCGAATTTTCAGCGACCACAACCCCCCTCATATTAACATTAAAAGCGACAGCAGGAACTAGAACCAATAGGGTGTGGACATTTGAAAGAGGGCTCCTACAGGATGACAAGTATATACATCATAAGTCAAAGTGGATGAAAGATTTTTTTGAGATCAATAGAGGAAGTGCGGCTGTCGGGACAGTATGGGACGCATTCAAGGGAGGTGCCCGTGGAGAGACCCTCAGCTTTAGCACATTTATGCGTAAACAAGAGCAGATCAGTTATAATGAATTAGTCAAGGCAGTGGTAGACGCTGAGGAGGAGTTACATCAATCTTTATCAATAGGGAGATCAGTGGACCAAGCGCTCATCAAGGTGTTGAAAGCAAAAAGTGATGCAGAAGAATACATTGCAAATAAGGCAGCTAAGAAGTTTACGGTCAAAAGAGAAAGATGTCATGAATTTAGTGAGAAAGTAGGTAGGGTACTAGCCATACGTACTAGACAAATTGCAGCATCAGGAATGATAAGGGAAATTAGAGATATAACTGGTGGATTACACAATGATTCGCAGGAAATTCGAGAAGTATTTAGGAATTTCTATGAGTCATTATACGATGACCAGCAGATTACTGATCCTACGGAAATAGCTGGATATTTACAGGGAATACCAGTTGAAAGGCTTACAGAGGTGGAGGCAGAATGGTTAGAAGAACCATTGGAAATAGAGGAGATTAAAACAGCAATTGCAAATCCCTATTGAATTTTATAAAACGTTTTGGGAAGTACTTGGAAATGATCTAGTTAAGACAATACAGACAGCACAGGCAGGGGAATCTATTCCAGGTTCATGGGGAGGAGCAGATATTGTGTTAATTTAAAAAAAGGGGAAACCTGCCACTGAGCCGGGGTCTTACAGACCGATTACGTTAATGAATACTGACACCAAAATCTACTCTAAGGCATTGGCTACTAGATTCGCTACAACAATAGGAAACCTTGTAAGCAATAACCAACACGGGTTTATTCCTGGAAGGGGCACCACGCATCATACGCGTAAGGTTATCACCTTATTTGATGCCACGGAGGTCACAGGAGACCCGATGGCGGTTATGTTACTGGACGCCGAAAAGGCTTTTGATCGGGTCTCCTGGGACTATATGTGGCATGTTTTAATAAGGGCAGGGGTTAAAAGGGGGTATATCAGAGCATTACAGACATTATACACGGATCCAGTAGCTTCTATAAGAGTAAACGCAGGTTCTACTCGACAATTCAGGATTAAGCGGGGCACGAGGCAGGGATGCCCATGCTCCCCGCTTTTATTTGCAATGTATATGGACCCCTTAATTCGTAGGATAGAGCTCTGCGAGGGGATTACCCCCTTACACACACATTTGGGACAATGCAAGATTCTTGCATATGCTGATGGTGTGGCAGTGATTACACCAAACCCCACGGAGGCTATTGGGCAGATAGAGATTGAGGCACGGAGATTTGGCCAAATCTCGGGATACGCTTTAAACACCTCTAAGACACAGATAATTAAAAATGCTTATACACAATGTGATGATGTCCGGGTGGTTCCAACAGGGGTGTATCTCGGAGTAAATATCCCGGCTGAGCTTGATACCTTAGTGGAAAAAAATAGAGTCCCAATAATCGTTAAAGTAGGGAAGCAATTAGGTAGATTAGATAAACTACATCTCTCAATTGTTGGGCGAACAAACATTGTAAAAATGATGGTATTGCCAACATTTTTATACATATTCAGGGCCATTCCACTATTTTTTGAGAACAAGTGGTTCAAGACCTGTGAGCACATGATTAACCGGTTCATCTGGGCAAAGGGGAAAACAAGGAGAGCGTACAGATTTATGACATTAACACGAGAGCGGGGAGGCTGGGCGCTTCCAGATATAAAGTTATATTATTGGGCAGCAGCACTTCAATATATGGTGGGTTTATTGGGAGGAGCAGATGTAGAAGCCCAGGATGAATTTGGTACATTAGCCATCTATGGATTAGTAATGGGAATGGAGGCAGAAAACCTACTGTTGAAATTCACAGACGCAAGTTACTATAAAAGGACAAGATTTAAGACTATTTTAGCAGCATATAAAATATGGAAATCATTTACTAAGCGGTTCGGAATTGGGAAATATAACGTTTATACAAGGTTAGAAGGCAATTCCACTCTTCCTAGCGAGGTTTTCTCTGACACAGTCTTCAATGAGTGGGGCAGGCAAGAAATTCGGAAGTTGGGTGATATTATAGGTCCACAAGGCATGATGCAATTCTCAGAATTGCAGACACGCTACGGCTTAGATACGAGACAATTCTTCAAATATCTCCAAGTAAGAAGCTTCATTAATAAAAAAAAAGGGTGGCCCTGTGGGATTTGTAAAGAATTCAATACTGGAGGTTATACAAGCAGGTATAGATTGCACGATTAAGAGGTTCTATTTAGAATTATCAAATTTAAAGAAAGATGACTTGGAAAAATGGGCGGATAAATGGGCAACTGGCTATGATATAGATCGAGATCATTTCTACCACTCATTAGATATGGGGCAGAAATGATTGTGCTCAGCCTCATTACAATCCCAACACTACAAAGTTTTGTACCATCTATATTATACACCTGTGAAAATTGCCCAATGGGGAGCTGTGTCGGGTACTAGCTGTTTTAGATGTGGCAGTTTAGAGGCTGATTTATTACAAATTTTTGCAACATGCCCCCACTTGGAAACAACTAAGAAGGATATTCAGAATTTTCTAAATAATGCATTAGGGATTGGAATTGTATTAACTCCATCAATAATATTACTAGGAGTTGAGGTGGAGGGGCAGACATGGAGTGGAAGCTTTATTTTTGTAGCGATGGCAATCTTGAGATTATGTATAGCCACGGCATGGCTGGACCCCCTCCCTCCAACGCATTATCAATGGTTAGCTTAGTTACTGTCAATTTACAAGCTAGAATCCGCCATATACGCTGGGAAGGGGAAAAAGGGAAGGAAATTGGGTATTCAAATCTGGGAACCGATTACTCGGTGGAAAGAAGGAAATATTCGTTGATAGACATTGTGATGAGCTGCTCTTCTATTTCTCTGCTTTAATTCTCCTCTCTATTCGTTTATTTTTCGTTCTTTTCAGTTTTTTCTTTTTCCTTTTTTGGAATATTAAACTATAGTTAGATGATTATGTTCTCCAGTAAGTTGGTTCTGATTTAAGAATGCAACAGCATGTAGATTGATGTAACTATGTAATGAATGATTTTATATATGTATATGTATTCTATATGATAGTGTTGTTTCTATTTTTTTTTTGTGCCCTGTACCTGTTATAAAAAAGGGAAAAAAACTCAATTTAAAAAAAAAAAAAAGGAGTATGGTACTCACTATTACCTCTACTCATGGGTCTCTCTGGGGACTCAAAGACTTCACCATGTACAAAACACCCTCAAAGATAGAAATAAAAAAAAACACAGAGAAAAAAACAATCTCTGGGTCTTGAGCCTACGACAGGCCTTGACTTGTTGATAATGTAGTAGTCTAATGACATGGAAGTAAAGGAGCAAGGCAAAGTAAAAACAAATATATCCTGTCACTGTGCTTCCCTTGCAGGGCGACTCAGGAGGACCGCTAACGTGTGAGAGTGGCGGTCCCTTTCAGCTCGCTGGAGTGGTCAGCTGGGGAGATGGCTGCGGGCTCGAAGATAAACCTGGCGTCTATGCACACGTCTACCGGTTCCTACCTTGGATTAAAGATAAGATGAAAATCCTCTAGCACCAAAGAATGATTCCTCAATGCTGTTGACCACTTTCTGTTTGAATAAAGTACAAAAATAACTGTGTTCTGGTTTTGTTAATAGATTGTATAGAAAGTTTTATCTGTTGTCAGATATCTGTTTTCAAACTAACAAATGGAATTCTTAAGTAACCTGTAAAATACTGTATAAAATTCAATAAATAATATTCAATAATAGATTGTATAGAAACAGCGGGCATGCTGGCGTAATGACAAAGACACAATAAAAATGGTTTGAAAACTGAGTGTGAAATGGTACAGTCTTATTGGGCTAGTACAAGAATATGTCTTTGGAGATGACCCAAAAAGTGAAATCTAGTACAAGACACTGCTGTTTGTGAATTTGACCTGTAATACCTGTGATATCCTATCCATGTGTTAGCAAAAACTGCATCTGTGTCTGAGGTAGATAAAAGCAAAGCTGATAATTTTATCCAGGAGGAGTGGAGGTGTTGCAGGAGTCCAGTTAGGAGGCTGCTGCTGTAATTCAGCTTGCCCCAATCAAATCAAGAGGGCAGTAGTTGCATTATGGCTTATGTCAAATGCTGGAACTCTAAAGAATATTGAGATTCCTGTCAGAAGGGGAGAGCGTCAGTATGAGACCGTAGGGAATGTTTTGCAGAACTTAGCCAAATTAGGGGAGGAGGAGTATATGAGAGAACTGGGTGGGGGCATCAGGACCCTGTCCTGTTTTGTCTCACCACCTTGTGCTCCTGAATTCAATATTCCCCAGCTTATCTGTTTGATTTGTGGGGATTATTCAAGCTTCTGTGAAAGATTGAGAGCCTTGTATGGCAGTAAAACAGAATCATGAACATTGCAGTGGTAATCACTGGGTATCCTCGAGGAGACTCCCTGCGCCCTATGGGGAGCAACCTTTAGAAGGCACCCATCACCCTGTACAATTAAAAAATGAAAGAACCCATGGGAGCTCCCTGTATCTGATTAGCAGTGTCCTTCTCATTCAAAACAAGCAATAATTGGTCGGCTCCACTGGTAAGCAGTAGTAGTGCACAAAGCATGGATCTTCCAATCTGTGTATAACCAAAGATTTATGAGGCATACATTGTGATTTGCAAATTAGTTTTCACTTCCAACACTACAGGCAAGAAAATAATTGGATGAAATATCTGCACAAGCTGGAAAATGTATCTGATTCAACTAAAGTTCTACGATCAGAGTCAAAACAGAAACCGCTCAGATGCCCAAGTTCCCATAAAGCAAAAGATGGATGGAGCACACTGCCTCCCATCCCAGCAGTTCGCCCCAATGCATTCTGCTAAATGCAGTGCATGATAACATTTACTTCAGTGAGAGTTTTAAGTTTTCTTCCTTGTTGGTGCAGCCAGTGCTGTGTATCACTTGACATGTGTTTCAGGGTAAAATTCCTTCTTTTAGTAGAGAGTAACAAGTCATTTTGGGGGCCCTGGAAATGGTGCACAAAGTCTTCTCAGGTCTCTGTCCCACTATGGAGTGCAGGTGGATCAACTAGAGCTCGTCCGCTCATTAGCTCAAGGCAGCCTTTTCAAACAAAGAGACATTTTTTCAGGGATGTTTTCAAGTTTGCATTTTTCAATATGTTAAAATGTGAACTTAGCTGCAAAGGTGTGATGAACCCATGCTATGACTGCCTGTCCAAACCGCTGGTCACTACGTTTCCCAAATTCTGTGATTTGAGGTTTCAAAAATGTGGACAAAAATTGTGTTTCTCGAAGTGTCCTACAAGACAAAACAATGTCAGAGAAAACACGTTCTTTGTAGGACATTAAAAATTCAGCATGAGGTTCCAAAAATAGGATCGACAACAGAAACTGTGAATTTAGTGGCGGGAGAAGCTCTTGGGGAGTGGTGGTGTGCCAGAGAAGGATCAACGAAGACGTGGATAAATGCATTGTACTGAAGTCTCACCTCAGTTCCTGGGGTAGTTTGGATATTCATAGTAACACTATGAAGGATGCTGCTTCTTTCTATACTTCTGTTGACACCCCTTAAACCTAATACGCTAGACTACTTGGCAGGTAGGGATTGTGAAGGCCCACCTTCGAAAATGTGACTCTGAAAAACTCCTAGTGGCCATCAAAGGGACTACATCCTTGCGTCACCACAGAGTGGGTTGGCAGAACCCAAAATAAACAGGTGCTTTGACTCCTTATCAGGGCCTTCTAAGTGGTTTAATCAGTGTTTAAAGTGTATTTAAAAAAAGTATGGAAACTGATCCTAAGCATAGTGGAGGTAGGGTTTATGAATAGGAGGGCGGAGTCTGATGTATGGCCAAAAAGACATATAGAATATAATGCACACACATTAAACGAAAAATAAAAGCAAGTTGAACTAATCTTCACAGTGCAGAAGACTATTTTTATTTCCCTTTAACCTGAGACAATACAAGGAAATCATTAACCGTGCAGGAATGGTCATTCTTTAACTGAGAGTATGGGAACTGTTTAGTTAAAGTTTCATTCCCAATAGATCCTGCCCACTTCAACCTTTGGTTTCAATCTTTTCTGAGGTGAGAGAGGTTGAAACTTCCAAACCACCGACCCCCACTGCTGCATTCTCACCCCCCTTCTACCTCCTGCCCCCAAAACCCCTTCCCAGGATTAATACGCATTTGTGAGGATTATGGGATGCTCTTTGTTTGAACTCACTGCTAAAATGACAAAAATAGTGATATGTTCAGCCCACGGGTTTTTTCCGTTATTTTTAGTTCTTGTCTAACAGCGCATACGCTGTCTCAAAGAGACATATTGAGCCACCAGTGGCGTAAAAAATGCGCCTTGTTGCACCATATTTACAAAGTGACACATCTAGGTAGATGCATCACTTTGTAATCCCCTGCACCTCATTATACCTGCGCCAGGTATAATGTATGCAAGGGGGGGCGTATTGACGCAAGAAAGGGTCGTAGAAGTGACGCAGTGAAATCTATAAGATTTCACTGCGCCACTTCTAAGATGCAAATGCGTCAATATATTACGCCTGCCTCACAGCAGGTTTAAGACTGACGCAGGCACATTCACATGGGGCTTGCCCCATGTGAAAGGACGCATTGCTGGAGTTGCGTCACTTTTGTGACACATTCCAGCAATGCGTCAGTTTTGCTCCTTACAGATACGTCAGAAATACTGACGTATCAGTAACTCCTTGCGCAATGATGCGTCATACTGTAAATATGACGCATCATTGGTGTCGCAAGGAGGGCGCAATGATAAGTGACGCATCGCTGTTTTCACGCAGTGATTTGTCACTTTTCATAAATGAGGCCCATTGTGTTTAACCTGTGAGCTTTAGGCTTCCAATTGGCTTGTTCCATTTTCGGTCTCATATTCTGTGTCACCATTTGACCCTGGCATGCATGCTCATGCCCATGCCTCTTCTTGTGTTTAGCCCTTCCCCAAAGCACAGACCAAGTATTTGTAAACATCCACTGCTACCGTTTTTATGACTATTTTAGGGCCTACTTTTTTCTTCCTTTTTTAGCACTCGACACAGTGCTCATGCTTTTACAGGTTCCGTCTCCTCCCACTCGCCCTCATGACTCGTTCACAAATCACCCCTCCGAGTCACTGCTTTTCCTTTTGTTGCTGCTTTCCATTTACCCCACCTCTTCCTTCCTATCTCTGCTTGATCCCTCACACCTCTCAGTTCTTGCCCCATACACAACCCCATCACTGCTTTAAATACCCATTGTAGTCTGTTTCATTCTAGTGAGTGATGGTGTTCTGCCTTTTAATGTCCTCTTAGTGTATTGCTGACATGTTGATTGGAGCATGTGTACACGGCTGCTATTACTTAACACAGGTGTAGTCTCTGTTTATTATCTATGTGTGTGGGTACTAGGTGTGTGCGCATATTTATATCATATGTGGTCATTATGCAGTGGTGTTTATTGCTCGAAATTCAGACCTCAAGTAAATCAGGTATGTGTTATCACAGGGCATGTCAGAACATCTAAAGTACCTCTGTCCTCAGAGGTTTTTGCATGGCCTAGTTTCTCAGGTGCAAAATAATTGAACTGTTCTTGCCTCACCTTGTTGCTTCTCATTTGATAGGATGGGATTCTAATTCTTAAAATTTCTCCCATCGGGACACTTTCTTACTTTTTCCATATTCACCTGTAAAGTGTTTCCATGCACCATTCTTGCTTAAGTTGAATTCTCTTCAAAAGAGCCAGGCTGAGCCTTGATTTCATCAAAGACTGCCTGTGGATCAGTGACCATGGCAAAAGTAGTCCTTTTTTTTAGGTTGCCGGTGCGCTGCATTTCCTCACGCTCACTACTGTTAACCAGCCTAACACCACGATTCTTTCAGGTTTTTTTTTGCAGTTTTAGATCGCTTCAACCCCACCCGAAGGTAGTGGAGCACTTTCATTAGCACCAGTTACTTTTTTGTGCAGTTTCATATGGCGCCAACACCACCCGAAGGTTTGGAGCACTTTACTTTACCATCAGTTCCTTTACACAAATGCATATTCATTTGTGTAGGTACAGGAAAAGTAAGGGGATCGTTAGGATGGCGGGCGGGCAGGCACATCCTGCATTCCTGACATTGTGGCAGGCGGTGCACTCAGCACCGCCCGCCACAATGCCAGGAAGGTATGTCGTGCACTTCCATGCACAACATGGCAGGCACCGCGCGGTGCCTGCCATATTGTGCATGGAACTGCAGGGGGTACCATAGGTACCCCCCATGTGCACCCCCCACCCCCAGAGTCCCTAGGGGCCTGCTATGGTCCCCCGCAAGCAATTCCCGCATGCCTTTCCGTGGCGGCAGGCATGTTTCCACTCCCATAGTAATATGGCTGGCGGTGTCTAACAGACACTGCCACCATATTAAACTCCTTTACGCCCGGTCAACTTGTTGACCGGGCGGAAAAGCGGTGGACGGTCTTTCCGTCTGTCGCGGTCCCCACGCCATAGTAATATGGTGGGGGGAAAATGCGTGGTGGGCTGGGACAGATCTCGGGCAGATCACCACCGCCATGCGGGCAGTGGCGATCCGCCCGAGAACTCAATGAAAGTGTTTTGCCCCAAATCAAGGATGTTAGGCCAATGCCAAAACTCAAACCCGGTTTCCCAGCTCCATAGTCAGCAGCTGTGTACCCTTACACCACATCCTCTCGCAAGAGGACGCCACATCGTCTCCCTAGCCTCAAACCCAGAACCACATTTTGTGATTACTGCCAAATTACTTATTCTCCCTGTGGCAGCCTGCATTTGCTGTTGGTTGCTCATCCACCTTCCACCTGTCACTGCTTGCCCTGCTGAACTGGGGTGATCTGATTCACAGAATGAAAACCCAGGACACAGCCATAAAAATAGGACTATGCTGTGGCTATGGTCCATTAATTACATTTTTTATTTTGTGAAAGCGGCAGTAGCCATGCCCAACGCGTTTTGGTTCGAGCCTCGAACCTTAATTCCAGGAAATCTTTTTGGGCCAGATGTAGGTAGGCAAATACCGGTCGGTAACGGCCGAAATTCAGTAATTTTGGCCATTACCGACCGGTATTTGGAAAATGAGATGTTGGGGCATGTTAAAATACAGATTCGGTAATTTTACCGATTCGGTAAAATATCGAATCGGTATAATTACCGAATCTGTATTTTGATCTGTAGGTAGCACTGTAATCAGTGCTACAGGGGTTTTAGAATTCTTAATTTACCACCAACTAGAAATTGGTGGTAAATTAAGAAAACCCTTTAAAAAGCATTTCTTTTGCTTTTTAAACAGTGCCATGTTGCAGACATACATGCCCTAAGGGTATGTATGTCTGCAACACGTGCACCCATGCACAATTGAGGGGTGCAACAGGGTGTCAAAGTGACACCCTGTCCCCCTTGTAAATTCGGTAAATTTACCGAATCGGTATTTACCGATTCAGTAATTGGCATTGATTCCTATGGGCCTCAAGGCCCATAGGAGTCAATGGCAATAACAGAATCGGTAAATACTGATTCATTATTACCGAATCATACCGATTCGGTAATTAATTCGGTAAAATTACCTACATCCCGATTGCCAGTTCTTAAATACCGAATCGGTATGATTCGGTATTTAAGAATCGGTAATCTGGGATTACCTACATCGGGCCCTTTATTACCTACTGCGGTCGCCAGTACGTAGTTATAGTTAGGACCTATTATCCATAGGAAATCTGCAACATTCTATTTAGAATAACTTTGTCGCCGGTTGACGAATCTTCGCGAAATTTTTCAAACCTTTGGCCAGCTCCGGTCCGCTCCTATCCTGAAAGTTTCACGGTGATTCGTCAAGCGGGGGCAGAGAAAAAAGGGGGATCCCAAAACACGTTTTCCCCATGCAATGGGAAATTGCATGGGGAAAACGTGTTTTAGGACCTTTAGCCGCAGCTACAGGCCGAACTGCTCATCGAAATTACACCAAATTTAGCAAAGAGGTAGTCCTTAGTTCAGACTTGTGCCTCGTGCTTAAATGGTATAAATCTGTTCAGTAGTTCCTGCGAAAATGACATTTAAAAGTATATATATATATATATATATATATATATATATATTCCAAGAAATGTGCAGCGTAACGCTACACTCCGCTTGGACCCTTCCGCAACAACAGTGGTCCGTGCCGGGCAGCGAGCCCATCAATTCAGTCGAACATACCAATGTCCACACGATCCTGGGACAGTATGAGGCACAAACTCTGATTGCGTGTTGTAGAAATTATTTAATCAGCCAAGATAGCAGCAAACATAAACACACTCGACGCGTTTCGGGGCTCCTCCCCCTTGGTCACGAGTAGTCACTCGTGACCAAGGGGGAGGAGCCCCGAAACGCGTCGAGTGTGTTTATGTTTGCTGCTATCTTGGCTGATTAAATAATTTCTACAACACGCAATCAGAGTTTGTGCCTCATACTGTCCCAGGATCGTGTGGACATTGGTATGTTCGACTGAATATATATATATATATATATATATATATATATGACCTCGGAGGTAGAACGGAGGCACAAGAAACCCCCCCAAAAATTGCAAAACGCAAAAAGGGGGCAGGGTAGAAACACCCTGACCCCCCAGGCCTGCTCAGGGGGTCCCACAAGGACCCCTAAGGCCCCAAATTATTTTTTTTAACAAAACAGGAGGATGCGTGCAGGATACGCGGATCCTGCAGATAAAAAAAAATAGAAACATGGTCTCTCACGCTAAATATGGTAATTTGCCCCCAGGGGGCCAAATCCCGGGGGCATCATCGAAAAAATAGTGTGGGGGGTCCCAATCCCCCCCACACTCCCCCGGGGACCGCCCCTCTCCGGGGCTCTAACTTAATATATGCAGGGGACTCACGGTGCCCCCCCGCAGCCCCGGGGACCACCACCCCGGGGCTTGTTTAAAATGGGTGGGGGGCTCTCGGGCCCCCCCAGCCCCAGGGACCGCCACTTCCCTGGGCTTCAAAACATTAAGTGTGGGGGACTCTCAGGCCCCCCCCAGCCCCGGGGACCGCCACCCCCAGGCTTCTTCAAAATGTGCCCCCTCATGGAGCCTTGTCTAAGCCCTGGGGACCGCCACCTCCCAGGGCCGGCTCCTGCAGTGTCCCGGGGTGCCCAACCCTGGGACACTGAAGTTTGCAATGACAGGGCGGGAGCCTCGTGGCTCCCACCCTGTCATTGCACAATGCTTTCCTATTTGGGAGAGAGAGCAGAAAACCTGCTCTTTCTTCCAAATAGGAAAGCAGATTGCTTTTCCACAGGGGGCGCAGCATGTTAGCTGCTCCACTTGTGGAAAAGCAATGCCGGCTGGGGTCCCCAGGGATAGTAGTGGCCCCGGAGGGGGGCCACGTGCCCTCCTCCCAAAAAATAGAAACTGCCCCGGGAGATGGGGTCCCCGGGGCTAGACTGGCCAAAGGAGGGGTGCAAGGCAGCCCCCCTCCAAAATAAGATTTTTTTTAAAAAGGGCCATGCCCCGGGGGATGGGGTGTCCGGGGAAAATTATAGCCTCAGGAGGGGGGTCACGAGGCCCCCTTCCCGATTTTTTTTTTATTAAAAATTGGGGGCAGGTACTGGGGGATGGGATCCCCAGGGCCTATAAATTAGAAAAAAGGGGGTCTACACTGCCCCCCCTTCTTTAAAAAACACAAAAAAAACAGGACCGGGCCAGAGGACACACCCCCTCCTTGCACCACTGTGCAAACGTGCCCCGTGGCACGTTTGCAGAGGGCGAACAAATTCTCCTTGAATACTGGGGGTACCTGGGGGCCAACTAGCCCACCAGGAACCTCCAGTATGCGCCAGGGGGCTGCGTTGCAGAGAGGTGTTCTGAGGCCATGCCCCTTTTTACACCTCTCTGCGAAGCAGCTCTGTGGCGCTTACTGGAGGTACCTGGTGGGCTAGTTGGCCACCAGAAGACCTCAGGATTCAAGGGGACTTAATCCCCCAATTTAACACTCACCATGGGGCACGTTTGCACAGTGGTGAAGGTAGGGGGCGGGGCCTACGGTGATATGTGTGCAAACACGCCCTGTGGCGCGTTTTAAGTTGGAGAGTTAATTTCTCTTCAATCCAGAGGTACCCTGGGGGCCAACTAGCCCACCAGGTAACTCCACTAAGCGCCACGGAGCTGCGTTGCAGAGTGTTGTAAAAAGAGGCGTGGCCTCTGAACACCTCTCTGCAACGCAGTTACCTGGTGTATATTGGAGGTACGTGGTGGGCTAGTTGGCCACCAGGGGACCTCAGGATTCAAAGGGACTTAATCCCCCAACTTAAAACACGCCACAGGGCGCGTTTGCACAGTGGTGAGGGTAGGGGGCGGGGCCTGAGGTGATATGTGTGCAAACACGCCCTGTGGCGCGTTTTAAGTTGGGGAATTAATTCCTCTTCAATCCAGAGGTACCCTAGGGGCCAACTAGCCCACCAGGTACCTCCATATAGCCAGGTTCTGAAACTGGGATGGTGCAATGAGCTAAAAAACGGTGTTGGATCTAGCCCTGATCTCTTGACTGGGTGAGAGTACTCTGCTTAATTCAGAGACTCTGTCCATCACCACCCCTTGTTGTAAATCACCAGGTACCTCCAGCAACGCCACAGAGCTGGGTTGCAGAGAGGTGTAAAAAGGGGTGTGGCCTCTGAACATCTCACTGCAACGCAGCTCCCTGGCTCATACTGGAGGTACCAGGTGGGCTAGTTGGCCCCCAGGGACCCTCAAGATTGAAGAGGAATTAATTCCTCAATTTAAAACGCATCACAGGGTGCGTTTGCACAATTGTGAAGGAAGGGGGAGGGGCCTGTGGAGACATGTCTGCAAACACGCCCTGTGGCGTGTTTTAAGTTGGGGAAAAAAATTCCACTACAAACCTGAGGGACCATGGGGGTCAAGTAGCCCACCAGGTGCTTCCAGGAAGCGCCACTGTGCTGCGTTGCAGAGAGGTGGTGAAGGCCGCGCCCCTTTTTACATCTTTCTGTTAAGCAGCTCTGTGGCGCTTACTGGATGTACTACGAATTCTGATTTACTCACCTGTTATCAGGAGAGACCTCAGTGCAGCATCTTTGAGCCCAGTACTGATCCTGAAAAGTAATTCTAACCATACTTACCAGTAACTTGAATTTCCTTCCATAGGCTAACATTGACTGGTTTCACTTGGAAATTCTTCTAAGTGTGGAGTTTTGGAAATTTTAAATATTCACCTAAAATCATCCAAACAACGAATTCCGATTTACTCACCTGTTATCAGGAGAGAACCCAGAGCTGCATCTTTTAGCTCAGCACTGACCCTGAAAAGTAATTCTGACCATACTTACCAGTAACTTGTATTTCCTTCCATAGGAATCCATTGTCTGGTTTTCACCAGAAAAGTTTCTAAGTGTCTATTTTCACAAACTACAAATATTCCTAACAAATCGCCTGTATGACTTAAATGCATTCTTTCAACTCTTTACAGGAGATGCACCAGTGCTAGATCCAGGATCCACCACTGAGTAAGAAAAAGTAACGATAACACTACTTACCTGCTAAGTGAATTTCCTTCCATAGGGTAACATTGACTGGTTTCACTTGGAAATTCTTCTAAGTGTGGAGTTTTGGAACTTTAAAATATTCACCTGAAATCAGACGAACAACTAAATCCGATTTACTCACCTGTTATCAGGAGAGACCTCAGTGCTGCATCTTTGAGCCCAGTCCTGATCCTGAAAAGTAATTCTAACCATACTTACCAGTAACTTGAATTTCCTTCCATAGGCTAACATTGACTGGTTTCACTTGGAAATTCTTCTAAGTGTGGAGTTCCGTAACTTTTAAATATTCACCTAAAATCATCCGAACAACGAATTCCGATTTACTCACCTGTTATCAGGAGAGAACTCAGTGCTGCATCTTTTAGCCCAGCACTGACCCTGAAAAGTAATTCTAACCATACTTACAAGTAACTTGTATTCCTTCCATAGGCATCCATTGTCTGGTTTTCACCAGAAAAGTTTCGGTGTCTATTTTCACAAACTACAAATATTCCTAAGAAATCGCCTGTATGACTGAAACACATTCTTTCAACTGTTTACAGGAGATGCACCAGTGCTGGATCCAGGATCCACCACTGAGTAAGAAAAAGTAATGATAACACTACTTACTTGCTAAGTGAATTTCCTCCCATTGGATAACATTGGTGATTCTATGTGAAAAAGTTTCTGTGTCAACTTTTAAAATACAATAATATTCCTTAAAAATCACTACTGTAACCAAAACACTTTTACTCAACTGTTTACTGGAGATGTCCCAGGACTGAATCTAGGATCCAGTCCTGTGGTTAGAAAAGTAATCCATAAAGTAACTAATTGCATTTAACTAGAAATTCCCATTCAGCTCAATGTTGCATTGTGTTTGAAATTGTGTTATATTTACATAAACGGGGGGTGGAGGGTCTAAGGGAGTTTAAAGACCTGCCCAGACTATCATCCCCTAATTCTAATAATGAAACTACAAAGAAACCTGGGGGTCTAAGCAACAAGGAGACAATCATGTACTCAAAAACCTATAGAATTCAAAAGTCATCAAAGTACTAAGTAGAATAACCCATAGGTCTTCTATAGAGTTAATAATCCAACGCATCCAACCACCAGCAAACGTAGGTGAGACCCAAGATCCAGAGATGGATTAACATCAAAATCTTGTTAGTGATCTTATTTTCTCATCTGGTCATCCAAAGGGTTGGACTGGAGTGTCTCTAGATCAATGAGACTGCTTCCAGATCCACCTGATAGGACTAGGGTCAATTCCACACTCACTTGTAGACCATGCGTGGGATCACTAAATGGGACTAAGTGCAGTGCAAAGAGTGAATGTGTACAGAAAGTGAAGTTTAAAATAGAATAGAGAACGACCAGTAAAGTAACTTTAATAGCTGTAAGCCTCGTTCTGTTTAAAATCCAGAACAGCGCAAAAACGCAGTGTAAACAAATAACTGCTTAGGGGCCGACATGTTTCTGCCAAACAGGGGAATAACTCCCTAGGCTTTCTTCAGGGCCTCTGTTCTTAGAAAAACTTTTGCTACTGCTAGTGCGAACCACAATCAAAATCATAAAGAAAACAGATAGAGTGACAACATAAAGGATATGTATTTCTATTCCTCCATGTCAGCTGGTGTCTCAATCACCTAAAAAAAGGAATGCAAAGTGGTATGAGTACATTGGATATTAAACAAAATAGGTCTATAATTCTGAAAAGGACCGCCAAAGTTCCTTACTCACCCATACTGACAGGGGATATTACCTCACCGCGCCTGGACCAAGCTCAGGGTAAGGGAGGCCACGCTCTAAAAGGTAAGAAAAAAAGGGGGGAAACACTCACATTAAGAGGAAAGAAAAAGAACTATTCCTTTCTATCTATAGTGATTCCCTTACAACTGTCTTAGCTCTAGAGCTCATTCTCTCAGACAGTCTACAACTAAGCTCACCCACTGGCTCTCTGACTAGGTAGTAATAAAGAGGAAACCAAGCTACCTCACTTGAGGAACTCTCCATCACGAGTGCAAAGAGTGTTAAATACCACGGTAGTAATAGTTGCAGATGTTGCTTGCACTTACCTCTCCGTCGTTACCTCGGATAGTTTCTGAGGTTGGGGGAGGCAACGCTCGAAGAGAAAAAGCGTCTTATATTGGTTATAGATCACACCGTTTTCATCTATCCAACCGATAGGGTAGTGTCACGTGTAAAAGCGTTAGCCAATGATCGTGCTGGTTAAACGAATCACCGGCCCATGAATCACTGCTATGGAATTGCATTGCTATTAAAATTACATCTTTTGGACAAGGTGTCGTTAAGACGTTTATTGTTGAATGAGATCACAGTCAGCATAAGAAGTTAATGACGGCTTCGCGTAGTCTCGCTGTTTGTTTAGGGGCTTGTCACCGCGAGGCCGCTTGAGAACTACAAAACTTCGGCGCGGCCATGGAAGTTGTAGTTCGCCGTGTTAGGTAGCTAAAGTTCAGTTATCGGAATGATTTTCAAAGGATGGAAGAGATAGGATCACATGTCTGTATGTCAATCAGGCTTTTATTTTTCGAAAGAAAGATCCCCGACTGCAAAACACGGACCGGCAAAGGTGTATTTACCGATATTGTGTGATCTCGTTAGTTCAAAGGGCAGCTAGTCTCTCGAGTACGTCAGGAACTACAAAACCTCGTTGGAGGGATGGGAGTTGTAGTTGTTAGCTAGAGCAGACAGGGGTTCTATCCTTCTCTACACCATTTCAAAGAGGTAAATACAGCAGAATTAAGGGGTGATGAAATCCTCCTATTTGTATTGTAAAAGTCACTGTGCATATTTGGTGCAAGGTAACTGAATTTATGGACTCTGTGCGGTGGATGCGAATACTGTTAAGCATTGAGTAGAGTATTTTGTTTAAAAAAAAGGGAACAGAACATGTCACTAGTTTCTAGCATCTGAACAATACAAAGGTGTCTAACAAGTATCTAACAAGTATCCAGCATGGTGATGTCAGGAGGTAATATCTATCCCTATTTGGTTACAGTACAGGATAGAGCACCTGCTTGTAGTGGATGGTTTAAAACAGAACAACACCTAGTCTGTGTGTCTGTAAATGAATTTAGAACCCTTCATCTATTTGAACATATCTAGCGGAGAATCACAACATAGTCCAGGGAATTTCATCGTTCAGGCACCGGGAATCGGTGGACAGTCTAAATATCCATTTTTGTTCTTTAACAAATAGGTATCTTGAAATGTCCCCAATGTAAGATGGTATAAAAGGTTTTTCCAGGACTATCCAAGTGAAATCAGTCTCACTGTGGTTGTGCTCAATAAAGTGTTTCGTTAGTTGGAAACACTCTTTTTGCACTGAAACGCACTTTTGTGCTCGAGCATTCTCGTCTGCACTTTTCTAGTAGTCATCCCTACATATTGTTCTCGGCAGGGACATGTAAGCAAATAGATCACTTGCGAACTGTTGCAATTAGAAAAGTTTTTTAGGACCCAAGGGCGATCTGTACCTAACTCAATTTGAGTGACCTTGGATGTCTGTGGGCAAACGGAACAATTACCACAAGGGTAATGTCCGGTCACTGCCACTGAGTCCCAAAGGGTCCCTATAGCTCTTTTAGGAGGATCCCTGGGACGCGTGTGTATCAACCGATCTCTCAGGCTGGTAGACCTTTTGAACGCAAAGAGGTGTTGTTTGATTTTATCATTGCCAAAGTTGATAATTTTCCAATGGTGCTTCACAATGCGTTGAAACTGATTCGATTTAGTGTTAAACGTGGTCACTAATGTTAGTCGGTCAAGTGGTGGTTTTTCTGTTGGGACCTCTAACAGTGCATCACGATGATTATTAGCCGCCCTTTTCCACGAGCGTGTGATCAGTTTTTTAGGATAGTGTCTTGCCTGAAGTTGTCGAGAAAGCCCTTCAGCATGTTTGTGAAAAGTTTCGGGTGTTGAACAATTCCGTCGTACTCGTAAAAATTGCCCATATGGCAAATTGTCCCTTAGGGATTTAGGGTGTTGGCTCTCATACAGTAGCAGTGAGTTTCTGGCCAGTGGTTTTCTATATAGTTCAGTTTCAAGACCAGTCGCAGTCACGAAAATAGACAGGTCGAGAAAGGAGATCCTTTCTTTACTGTTTTCCACTGTAAATCTCAAAAACTGATTCTGAGTATTGAGCCACTGGTGGAACGATACAATAGACTGCTCATCGCCTCGCCAGAATACGAGGATGTCGTCTATGTAACGTTTCCACCAATGGATGTGTGACCGGAAAGGATTGTTACTGGTCAGGACACATTCCTGTTCAAATATGTGGATGTACAGGTTCGCCAGGCTGGGAGCAAAAATGCTTCCCATACTGGTTCCTGAGACCTGCAGGTATATGGTGTTTTCATATTTGTTCTCTTTCATGGCGATCTTAGCTAAGGCCATAATGAAAGAGACTGGTGTTATTGACTTCAAATTGGACCCTTCTAGGATGAGCATGATTGTCTCCAAAGTCTCATCTTGGGGGATGGAGGTATAGAGAAACTCTACATCTAGCGAGACAAGAAGATCTGTCTCAGCATTGAATTCAATTTCTGGGATTACTCTTAAAATGTCTTTGGTATCCTTCAAGTAAGTAGGCATGGTCTGCACCAGAGGCCTAAGGAAGAAGTCTACAAATGCAGAGAGAGGCTCTAGGAGAGATCCCTGACCAGATATAATAGGTCTTCCTGGTGGGAGTCTTTGGGTTTTATGGGCCTTTGGCAGGGTGTAAAAGTAAGGCATAGTTGGACTGTTAGTTTGTAAGAACTGTGTCTCCTCTTAATTTCGTGTGTGAGTCTATCAGTAGGGTCCATACTTAGAGGAACATACGAGTTTGTGTCACTCAGTTGGCGAAGACATTCTGCTCGATATACAGAGGTGTCCTGCACTACTATCGAGCCCCCTTTATCCGCTGGCTTGATAGTGATAAGGGGATCTTGAGCCAGAGCCTGAAATTGTGTTGCCCATTGCAACAACTGTAACTACTGTACTTAAAACTCTATTGCCTATTGACAAAGTATTTAAACTAAAGTAATTCATTCTGAGAAAGTATATTTTGTAATGTAATGTATAATGTAATTATAATGTCATTTAAAAAATAAAATATCTAAAAATAAATAGTTTAAAAAAATGTAGTAAATCAGTATCAAAAAAATAAATATAAAAATTAATACATTTAAAAATTGTCATTTACAAAACCTTCGAAATTCACTGAAAAAAAACATAAGTTTCAGATATGTTATAGTTAGGAATTAGCATTTTAAAAACCTTTGAAATTCACTGAAAAAGCCATAGGTTTGAGGCCTGTTAGAGTTAGGAATTATCATATAAAAAATCTTTGAAATTAATTGAAAAAACCATAGGTTTTAAGGGTGTTATCGTTAGCTGTACATTTCACTCGTACAAAACCATTGAAATTCCTCCGTTATAGTTAGTTGTACTAACTATAACTCGTGCGCCCGCAATCCACTGCTGATGATGTCACATATTACATCATTCATGACATGGCCAGTGACCTCACTGATGACATCACTGATGACATCTCAAATGACATCACTGATGACATCATCCACATGACAATCTGATACACCTCATCATACACTAGTATAACCTTTCAACACTCATTATAAAATATGGAGTACCATATTTGAAACCATTGACAAACCAATACAAGTTTCTAAAAACCCACTCAGTGGTTCCCACATCTACACACACATATAAACACTTACCTATAGATTCACTCATACATGCTAACAAAGATCAATAGAACACTATTAAATATACTTATAAACCTACATCGACATTACACACCAGCACACATCCTATTCACTTATACAGTCATCCTACTCACTTATGCAAACAACTGATGATACTTACATTTACTAACCTACACACTTATACAAACACCACTTTATTTATTCACATAGATAGTAACTCATACATAGTGTGTTATAAAATCACTATTACAAGTATACAGTTTTCGATAGAATCACTCATACAATCACTGAGTCTTAAGTATACTTATTTATAAACAACAACTGTCACATACACTGCCTTTTATATTTCTACTTTGTTGGACATGTATCATTGAGAAATATATTTACTCATCACCACACCCATAAAGAGATTCACTCACCCAAAGAAGTGTTTCCACATGCAGTCTTAACCTCATATACCTACTAAATCAACTATTTACACATCTTTGGACAGTCACACACCTCCCACCCAACCACACATACATTCACTATCCCATACAAATACTCACTTAACTAATTAATACTAATATAGACTTTCACATAGCTAGTAACCAACTTATGTAGTAGTTTACACAACAAGAGATACAGTGAATCAGATATTCACACAGTTTAATCACTATCCCATATATTTAGTGAGACACTTTAAATAAATCACTTAGACAGTCAATCACAGTGCTACTAAATGCTCCATCCAGACACTTATACATCGACTCATTCTTCAATGCAGATTGCTATATATATAATACATATTTAAATATCGAACCAAACCACATTCACTGGATGATCTCATCAGTGATGTCATCAGTGATGTCATTTGCGATGTCATCAGTGATGTCACTGACCATTTCATGAATGATGTAATATGTGACATCATCAGCAGTGGATTGTGGGCGCGCGAGTTATAATTAGTACACCTAACTATAACGGAGGAATTTCAATGGTTTTGAACGAGTGAAATGTCCAGCTAACTATTACACCCTTAAAACCTATGTTTTTTTCAGTGAATTTCAAAGGTTTTTTAAATGCTAATTCCTAACTATAACATGTCTGAAACCTATGGGTTTTTCAGTGAATATATATATATATATTGTGCTTTTGCTCTTGTGATGGGACCCAGGAGCAGCCTGCAATAGATCCTGACTTGGTGTAATGGAACACCTATTCACCCCTCATTAAATCCTGCTGTGCTGCATGAATGTGGCGAGGCAGCACAGCAGGCAGTTTTTTAAATAACTGAACTTCTTTAGTTCTGTGAAGAGAAAGCTCTTTAAACCGCTCAATTTCTGTTCCTGGTGTTAAGAGTGGGTCAGAGGAAATGTGAACCTGCTTAATGTGTGCGCTCACCCAGCCCTCTCTCAAACTGGGACATATCTTTGTTTTAGTAAAAATTGTCGGGATGTCGGGCCAGTCCTTGAAAAACCAGGACAGTTGGGGGAAATCCAGGACGGCTGGTCACCCTACGTTGAACTCATTTGCACAGTTAATTTTTTTTTGTGCACGTGTATATAGCGCCAACACCACCCAAAGGTATTGCAGCGCTTTACATTAACACCAATTACTTTTCATGTGGACATGGTAAACTTAGGCAAATCACTTAATCTTCTAGTGGCAGCCCGCATTTACTGTTGGTAGCCCTTCAACCTTCCGCCTGTCTCTGCTTTACGTCCCATTGCACAGATCCCCTTTTCCCCTAGATCCATTTCTCCTCCGACTGCTTTCCACATTCATTTTGTGCAGTTTTATGTAGCGCAAACACCACGCTAAGGTGTTGAAACTCTTTAAAAAAGCACGAGTTATGTTTTTTGTGTGCAGTTTTGTAAATCTCTAAACACCACATGAAGGTATTGGAGCGCTTTAAATTAGCACCACTTACTTTACACAAGGACACATTCATTTTTGTAGGCACTGAGAGATTAAGTGATTTGCCCAGAATCAAGGATGTTAGCCCACACCAAAACTCAAACCGGGTTTCCAGCTCCATCATCTGCAGCTCTGGCCCCTACGCCACATAGTCTCCTAAGAAGACTCCAAATCGTCTCCTTAGCCTTCGCCTCAGTTCCACATTTTGTGTTTATGGGCAAATCATTTAATCTCCCCGTGACTGCCCACATTTGCTGGTGGTTGCCCGTCTAGCTCCCGCCCATCGCTGCTTGCTCCCGCTGAACTCCATTGCACTGATCCCCTCCTCCACTGACTGTTTTTCACATTTTTGTATGTAGTTTTTTGCCGCACCAACACCACCCAAAGGTTTTGGAGTGATTTACATAAGCACCAGTTACTTGTTTTTGTGCAGTTTTATATAACTCCAACACCACCCAAAGGTATTTGAGTGCTTTGAGCAAAATCAAGGATTTTAAGCCAACACTGACACTCAAACCCAGGTTACCAGCTCCAGCCCTTATGCCACATCCACTCCCAAAAGGATGCCATATCACCACTGTAGCCTCAGCCTCTTTTCCACATTTTGTGATTGCAGATACATCTCTTAATCTCCTTTTTTTTCTAAACACAACAATCATTGGCAAAGTCAGTAGGTTTTGCCTGTGAAAAATCTATTGTTTTTAGGTCTCGGCTAGACAGCGCATCCTCTTCTCAGCTAGACAGAGCAGGCGCTGCCTCGAAGAGACGTGTTGTGTTCTATCTGTGGACTTACAGGCAATCCATCTCCTTCCATTGGTAAACTTCTGCATGGTTCTCATTTTCTTGATGCCATTCATCATGGCATGTGGGCATCATGCCCTCTTCTTGTTTTTTTGGCCCTCCCATAGTGCGTGGACCAAGTACATGACTTCTTACCCTCTTATTTTTTCTTTGTGTACACCACATCCTTGTTTTACTTCAAAGCACCTCAACTGTTTCTCAATATCACTTTCACATTTGTTCAGCAACACCGAACAAGCATTGGCAAAGCCAAAAGTACGCTACAATGCCCGATCTATTGGCCTTGTCAATGTGAATATCTTTTAGTCATGTTGTTGAGCAGCACATCTGCTGTTCAGTATAACTGAAAGCCAAACGATGTGATGCGGCCAGCGCAGGCCATGTTACAGCGCTTTTTTGTGTTAAGAAGGGCATGACAATATACTCAACATGGGGGGGCACAGAAACTCATCGTCAGCTCAACATCCTGTGGTTCTAGGGTTTCAGTGACTTTCAGCCATGCTGAAAAGCAGATGTGCTGCTAGACAACATGGCTAAAAGACATTCACATTGACAAGACCAATAGTTCGGGCATTGCCAAGACCTATTGGCCTTGCCACTGCTTGTTGTTAATCATTTGAACACTGCAGCCAATATGCTATGTCAGAGACCCTTCCTGTCTGGGTGTGTTAGCTATTTGTGGTGCAAGAATTGTTCGGTAGGAACGAAGAAGGGTGTTTTATTGGGCACGTGCATGTGTGACAAGTCACGTGGGTCGTGAAAGCTGTTTGTCGTCCACTGTGAGGGCTAACAATCTATAAGCTATTTCGCCACCCATGTCGGGTTTACCTTGGAGGGTCACAACATTTAACGAGTACAGTTGTCCTAAATTGTGAATGTGCAATGTGCTGGGGAGTGGGCGGGGTTCTCCGCCCGTCTCCCGTCTCCGATTCTAGGCAAGTCCCAAATATCAAGTCACGTCACTTCATTAGATTAAACCTGCAAATACTGCGGGGGATACAGGGATTTTGTTTGTTTTTTAATTCATTAGCCTTTTTAACACTGCAAAAAGAAACACTGCTGTCAGGAGGGAAGCAATCTGACAGAATATGCAGCAGGGGAGTTGTTAATAAAACATGTTCTGTTTTCTATAATTAATATGACAAGTTTTTCTGGCTTAACGCCTGGCATGAGTCCCAGAAAAGAGGGCGCCAGCGTGACGTGACTGTGCAGGAAAGATGGCTGAAGTGAAGTGAACTGCGAGCTTTCCGTCAAAAATGTTGCAGCTTGATTAAAAGCTGCCTTAACTTAAATGTAGTCGGTTGTGTTTTAAATATGGTGCGTGCATGTCCGTTTGTGAATAAAAAATATCCTATTGAAATAAATGTATGCAGGCTAAAAATTCCCCATCCTAAATTTAACAGGTCGGTATGGTGCTAAGTTTTCAACAAGAGCTAAAGCACGCACTCGGAAATACACAGAAGCATTTTAGATATTTACAGTAAAATGAAAAAGTGTAAAACCATGAATCTGCAGGCCTAGAGGAAAATTTGAAGAGCAATGAGCATGTTCACATTTGTGGAGGAAATTTGTCAGATGGCAAAAGAGGAGCTACTGGGTCCAACCGTGATTTCCCAGCGCCCAACTTACTAGCGACTGGGCGAAGTACTCCTTTAGCACTTAACTCTCAATAGTAGCTTGGGTCAAGCAGTCTAAGGTTTCTCAGGGTCAGGCTGAAATAGATGCAAGGGGTAAAATCACGCTCACAATTCAAAATAAGTTCAATAGCAGCAATGAAAGCACTTGCTTTTATGAAAAAAGTAGCATTTATATATGACTACAAAGTAAAATATGGCATATACAAATAAAACACAGTGCCCCGAGGTCAATACTCTAGTGTTCAATAGGCAGGTCCCTGAGCCAAATGGTAGTGGCTATTCCTCATTCACAATAGGCTATATTCAGGTTAAGACTCACTAGCAGTCCAAGTCTGAGGAGCCCTACTCCAGCTCTTCCAAAGTCAAAAGAGTTCTAGTGCCTGAAGGGCTATGAAGCAGAACGAGTTCCCATGGTCCCTTTGGCCCTGCAATCAGTCTTACCCAATCCTGCCGGGGTTGACCTATCTGAGTCCCGAGAGCATTTCCCCCTCGGACATCATGGAGAGCTGCTGATGGTGAGTAACACTCTCTACTTTGCTGGGCTAGTTGGTTGTCCACAGTACTTCCTCCAATGATACAACCTTTTTACAGTTAGTGGGGTGATTGCTCTAGTTCTAATGCTTTTAATCAGGGCTCGGGCACGCTCAGGTCACCAAGGAGTTATATCCTCTTGACACAGGTGAAACCAGGCAATGATCCTTGCTCTTCACGGCGTCCCACTCTGGCATACGGAAGGTCACCAAGTTTACTCCATACACCGGCAAAGGCCCAGATGGCACAGCAGTAATGCAATCTTCAAGATCTCTCCCTATGGCATAAGGGGTCGCTGACTTTCCCCTATATATGAACGACGGCCCAATCGGTGCAGCAGCGGGTAGATTCATGATGGCCACCTCTAGCATACGGGGTCGCCGACTTTCCCCTGCGCATGAGTGACAGCTCGATCTGTGCAGGAACTGATAGCTCCATGGTGGCAACTGCTGGCATGTAGGATTACCAGCTTGGATCTGTAGATCGGCGACAGCCCGATTGGTGCAGCAGCTGCTTCCTCACACCTTGTAATGGGGATCCTCTCTCCAGAATCCCCCAATGAACCTCACTCCCTCCAATCCCTTGCCTCTTCCTCACAGGGTACCCTTCGTCTTGGCAAGCAGGCAGCATTGGTACTCCAGGCTTAAGTCAGGCGTCCTGAATTTCCCTGGGGGATGTCCTCTCACCCTCCTGGGAGACTTGCAGACCGTAGCCCCCAGTCCTGGTCACAGGCAGAAGCCTTGCAGAACTTCTCTTTGGCATACAGCCCAATAGGCTGCATGGCAGTTGACAATTTTCGGAACTCATGCCCTCCCCCCCGCTTCTAGTCCATTTCAAGACACCAAGTGTGTTTTAAGGTCCGAATTTTTGGAATTAGTGCTGGGGGTCTGCTTCCTTATGAAGTGCCCACACCTCTCCTTTGCCATTCCCAGGAATGCAGCCTGTCACAGCAGGAGCGTCTCCAAATCTGATAGCCTCAAAGCACAGGCCATGGGAGTGACTAGAGGTTCACACCTGAATATTAGCTACAGTGAAATGTGACTTGTGCATCAAAGGGCCATGGGCCCTAACCATACTCGTTATGATTCGCTTATCAGACCCATCTCCTCTTTAAGATGTACCCAGGCCCCTTCACAGGGAATCCCCAACAGCCCTATGCTCCTCCATTCAGCCCTGGTTCTACCAAAATGAAACACAGAGTCTTCCATGTATTTTCTACTCACAGGCACCCATACACCCGGCACATGTATGCAACAACACACGCGCTTTACAGTGCTACATACTAATTTAATGTAGACCAGGGGTGAGTTAAGCACACAGTGGTGAAACTTTACATGAGTGGGACTGTAGACCTCACTCCAGTGACACAGGTAAAAAGGCTTGTTCACTCCTACTGATCTCTACACATTATGCTGTAAATACTGTAGTGTAGCTCCTATTTTCCCAATAGGCTCTGCGCATTGGAATAGTACCTACAGCAGTAAAGGCCTAGACCAGACGTTAACTAGGTCTACTACTGTCGATACTAGACTTAAATTTTGGGTTTGCCAGCTAAGCTCAGAGTTCGCTAGAAACTTTCTCGAATGTTCAAGGAAGGATTAACTCCCCTGATTAGACAAGAAGGGATTTAGTTTCTGACAACCATAGAACATGACAACTTTGCTCTCCCCTAATCAAGAGTCAATCTCAAGAGTCGTGTGAGCACAAGGCAATTATTTTACTCAGTCAGTACGTGCATTCTTAGTCTCATCAGAATGTAGAGAAAAGGAAGAGACGGGCGTGTTCAATAAAAGGTGTTATTTATTGATCAGTCTCTTTTCTCGTACAAGAGAAATGGATCGATATTATTGCAATACTTATAGTTAAGTAAAGTGCATACATTAAAAGCAATAGTATAAAATAATACTGTAAAAACATTGATATGGTTTCTGAGCCATATGATGTTTTAAAATGATTAAAATATATTTACATACACATATACATTTGACTAAACGTACTCAACTGGTGTTTCTAAATACGCCTACCCCGTGTACCTGACCTAAGTCTAATGCGTGGGCGGGAATAGAAAGTTACAGTTTAAGTTAAGTTTGTTTTTGCCAAGTGAATAACTAAAGAATTCTCTGTGAGGGGTTATTCAGTTCTGTACCTGGAATTTAGGATGGATGAGGAATGGTATCTCTTTCTCTGCTCTCGATATTCCAGGCTGCCTGCGAGGGCTACCCGGAAGCGCCGGTGCTGGGTCTCTCGGCTTGAGATAGCAGCGTGTCTCTCAGCGCGTCAGGAAGGCGGGGCTGCTGCCAGCGGGGTCTGCTTCTGCTCTCGGCTTCGGCAAGTATGGCTGCTCCGTCTTGTCACCACGCGTGTGTTTGCATAGGGCAAGGTCGGCAATATTTATTCCTTAAAGGTGCCGGGATTGACGTAAGGATGGACATAGGTACGTCAATAAAGATGTCATACGACTTGCTCGTTAGCACATTCTTTACTAAAGTTCTCTGTGAAATCAAAACAATGGCCGCACGGATTATCCAGGTTGTCATAGGTTTGATTTGTTATGAGAACGTCGTATGCCTTATCAGGGGCTGGAGGAATGTCGCTTGTCTAATTAGATCTCAAGCGTTATGACCTAATCAGATAACACGTTCCTGTGCCGTAGTGTGACTGCGTCAGATAACGGTATCTGCATCATGGGGGATTTCTTGCCTCATGGGCTGACTGTTAGTTAACTAGATAGTTAGTTTAACCAGAATAGGGTCAGGAATAGGGGGATCGATTCAGAACCTATAGAAATACACGACACCCACTCCACGCTAACTATGGTCATATCTACTAATCTATGCATAGTATAACATAGTACAACATACTATAGAGTATAGTGTATACCTTACCACCCCAAAATACATAAATGCATTTCGAAATTTTCAAATATACTGAAAAATTGCAGTCATATATATTGTATGCACTTAAGCTATGAATTAAATGCAAAAGTAAACACGCATTTTTATGTATTATTGCTCTTTGATATATGAGTAGTACACATGAAATGGCTCTTAATATAGCTATACAGAATGGAAAGTCGAGACCATTTCATCACATAATAAAATATTTGTGAACATACCAGCGGGCAGCTAAAGTCTATATAAAGTATCTAAAAATAGAAATCTTAGTTCTCTAGGAATAGTTTCTTACTTTAAGCAGAAGATCAGTGTCCCGGAAAAAAATATATAGAAAAATATTTTAAGGGGCTTGCTGAAAAAAGTTGCTGTCCGTGAACTGGATTGTAATTGTTCATGTGACTTTATTTTTTAAAAGTTGAAGGCCGAATTCAGGGAACGCCGTGTGCGAGTTTACTCAAAAGTCTCTATTTCTGTTCCGGAGAGAACATCATATCATTCAGGCTTTCGAAAAAACTGTCAACAGCTTCATGGGAAAGTTCCACTAAGTCGGAAATAGGTGTAACCATGCATTCATGCGCATGATTGTCTGCATTGACATTCTGATTTGCATTGCTGACAGAAGGTCGTACCTGTTCGATGCTGCTTTCATCTTGAACTTCACTACCCTTCAATCGCAGTGGTGAAGATTCCAGGAATGCCGTCATCAGGATTGGCAGCCTTTGAGGGCAGCACAAAGCGTGAACCTTGGTAGGAACCAACAGTGTATCTGCATCCACCGGCGCATCCGATTGTAGCGTCAGACAGGTGTCTAACACGCATTCTTCTCCGCATAGCAGACACCTTAGTACAGGTAAAACACACCTTTGCCACATTGGTCGAAATGATAGAAACCAAGTCATGTTTAGGTCTCTAAGCCGGGAGAGTCCCAGGATTTTTGATATCCGGTCCCGGTATCCAATGGCTAGGATCGTATCTTCCATTGTCGCGAGAGTTTGATCTGTGACATGGGTTGCCATAACGAAAAATAAGGACTAGGAATAGGATTCCTGCAATTAGTCCCAGGATCAGGGGAAGTCCGCCAAAAATCGAATGGACGAAATCTGGAAAAATACCCAGTATGGCTTTGAATGGTGTTAATGCCATCGAAAATACTGTCTTAAATACCTTTGAGACCCCAGTGGTATCAGAAATATTTAAGATTTCGCTCAGGATTTCCGCTAAATGTACGGGGGAATTGGTTGATAATAATGTATGTATCTCTGCAGTCGTCCTTGCGACTTGTAGATCATACGTTTCTTTTGATGACGTGAGCCTTGTAGGCGTCTGAAGAAGCACTGTTTTCATTCTGCTTAAAGTGTCTATTCGAATAGAAGTAATTTTCAAACTGGGCCATGCCCTCGCCTCCCTGTCTGGAAAGGAGCTGGGGAACAAAGCACGTCCACAGCACTTGACCTTCGCCGTCGTAGTGACGAGATAAGGAGTCCCGGGCATAAGACTACAACATCTGCGGTCTACAATAAGAATGTAACTCCCATTATAGAGTCTTTGAAAGAATGGTTCTATTTCAGTTGCAGGTGCGCCTTGCTGGTGACATGAAAGGTTGTATGAATTCCCTTCACAGCTCCGTGCAAACTAATACCGTTACACAGAATTGTGCCGCTTAGTGACATAGCACAATTGTTGCCACTAAGAAACACTTTCTGTCCTTTATTACTGACACATGCATGTGAATAGGGCAGGTTCCAAGTTGTTTTAAGGTACCCCTTTCCCAATTTCTCGTACATGCCAGCCTGTATATATTTTTGGCAGTATTGAAACCTGAAGGTTGAGATTGGAATATTTATGATTCCGTGGATTATCCATTCACTGACAGGTCGTTCTGACATTGTCAACGGTAATCTTTCTAGTTTTTCAATGCTCAAGATTGTATAATCAGCACCCTTCTGTGCCATACCGATTTGTCTATCAGTAAGGTTAAAGATTTGGAATAGTGACGTTGTGTTGATTAAACGCCAAGGCACATAGCCTGAACGCAGATTTTGTAACGTCCAGCCAAGCTGTACAATAGAACGCAATTGTGACTGACCATGTTGTAATAACAGTAAGTCTTGCGATAATATATCGATTGCTGAAGACACAATGCTGTCCAATGAAAATATTCTGGAGGACAGAGTCATTAACCCATTGTCCACTACAGAAAGTGATTTTTCCAAATTAATACGGTCAATTTCCCGTATTCTTTCTGCTGTTTCAATTTGAGTAACCTTCCAGGCCTCATTGTATGCTGCATATACAGAGGCTGCTATGAAACGCTTATGACGCTGTTTGCGTGGTCCCAGTATGAAATCACGCAAGTCAGCACCATCAGTAAGTAAAGTTAGGTGTTGCTTAATTTCAGGCAGTGTGGAAGTTTGTAGCCATTGAAGGCATAATTTGCCCACACTGTAGGTTGTTATTATCCCTGGGTGATGTCTTTGGGGATATCTAGGGTCTGGCCTTGTCATTATGAAACCCTGTGTTTTATTCAGGAATCTATCTTGACAGTGATTTGTATCTGTGGGCCAGATCAACCATTGTTTCCAATCAGGATGTGTTCTGTTTTGGTTAAGTATATGGTTTATGTCTATTTCTTCATCTGTTTCAGAGCTATTGCTAAACATTGTTGGCTTTGGAATAGACGGGTTATTTAAATCTTTGATTTTGGCTAAGCCAAGACAGGTGGTTTGTTGAACAGTGTCATTTAAAAATATAATTTGTTCTGGGATCATGCAGGCTCTAAACAAAGCTTCTAAACCCTGTACTTGCCATTCTTTTGTACCCCAAACACTTTTCAAATCAACATTTTTGTCCCAATAATCAAATCCAAAAGTATTCATCTTTTCAAAGAATATGTCTGAATATATCAATTTTGTGTTGGTTATCATGGTTTTCATCCCTGTCTTGTTTGACAATTTATAATAAAATGTTTTAGCATTACTAGTGTTAAAACCTTGAAAGTATGAATATTGGTCATAAACGGTTCTAGAGCTCCCTTTTGGAGGTGTAGCACAATGTTCCCATTGATTATAATTTAAAACATTTCTTGGTTGTGCAGATTTATGCAAAAAACTGTTACCATAATGGTTATAGCAATACATACTATCATAATTTGTAGAACCTTGCAAATAATCATGTTTTGTAAATTTAGCAGACATTACTAAGTCAGACATCATATTGTTTATACTTTCAAAGTCCCAATCATCAGCAAATGAGTTTGGTTTTGCAAAGTCACTCAAGGAGATCTTGATTTGGTGTGGATATTTCAGGATCTCGACCGGACCATAAATTTCATAGTCAGTGTTGTCCCAGGCTACCCCACCAGGTATTGGAATTGCTGTGAAGTTGGCTGAAGAAAGTTCTGAAGAAAGTTCTCTTTTCTCGACGTGTGAAGATGTGTGTGGTTTGAGGACCAAGTTGATGTTCTGACTTGCTGTGTCCATTTTAGCATATTTTCCCTCAATGAAGCGTCCCAAAGTAAATACCATGATGAGCCAAAGTATGAGGATAAATGCACCAAAACCCACCCAAAATTCAATCCATGGGGAAACCAGATATGTTTCTTTCAGTTGTTTCAAAAGTTCCTTAGCTTTGTCTTTAAAGGATTTTGATGATGGCTGTGTCTTTTGTTCGCTGAAACCTTCAGAGGAATCATCGAAGTTGATGAAGTAACCAGATGCAGTTCTGTCAATTGTTCCCATTGGTTCAGGATTTTTGTTTCTTGCATTTTCACTTGGAACTTCATTGTAGATTGGTGTGTCTCTGCTAAATGTTTTTATTTGGGTTTTCAGAGGTCTTAGTTCTATTGCATTGTTGCATAGTCCTTGTTGTTCTTCTGTAGTCGTTTCGAATGTGATGAGCCTCTTTGATAGGACCTCTGTACTGGTAGCAAACCTTGGTGTTCTGCTACTTATTGGGAGTCCACTTGGCCTACCGTTTGTTATCGGCCACATGTTGTGGTTTTACCAGGTCGATGGATACAACTCGGTTCTCCTTTTTTCCAGCAAGTGGCGGTAGTACAACTGATCTTGTCCCGTTGACAGACAAGACAGGAACTGCTTTTCTGTAAGAAGGCCCAAATTCCTTCTTTACCGCGATCTTCTCCCTGACTAGATCCCCGACTTTTGGAATCCAGACAGGTCTTGCTGGGACAGGTGGTGATTCTTCAGTGGTTGTTGGCTGTTGTTTCAACTGTATGTTGCTCAGGTCTCTTCTTGTTTTGTTTAAGTCCTGCAAAATAGCCAAACGGTCTTTGACATCAAAGGTTTTTTCTATTACCACTGAAGTCTGACTATCAAGGTCAGAGATCAACATCCTAGTTCCGAATAATAATTCGTACGGACTGAATCCCTTCAGAGAATTTCTTGGCAAGTTATTTAGACTACGTTGGACACTTATTAGATGTTTGACCCACCCAGCTCCCGAACCTAATATCCTTTCTATTATAGATTGCTTTCTGCCTTGGTTTTTTTCTTTACACCATCCCATACCCTCAGGAAGGAAGTGAGAAGATTCCCGCTGGGCTGTGCTCATTTGGCCATGTTTCCCCCCCAGGCTGGTTTGCCTGAGTGAAAGAAATGGTCGAACGTAGCATGCTCTTAGCGTATATGCCATTTAGACTCGCAAATCTTGTATAACAGTCCGGACGTCAGCCGAGTGCCGTGGATCTACATTATAAGTGGAAACTAGCCTGTATATGTTAATCGCAAGCCATTCTTTTTGCTGGTAATATTATCTGCCTTGATTCGACGAGGTATTAAACTGCTTCTCTCCCCTCTGCGATCTCTGTTGCAGTTTGGGCAGTTTTTTACAAACATGGTGTAGTGCAGGCTCATGCCTGGCCACCAGTACCGTGATTGTAATTCTTCCAGAGAATCTTTTAATTTAAGGTGTCTGAGACCCTCGCCCATGTGTGCGTCTGCGATTAACAAGTTTCTCCTGTCCATGTTTGGAATCACTCTATCCCCCACTCCAGGGATTCGAGCAAAAGGGACGGAGTTTGCATCGATTATGTATGTATAATTGAGTGGATAGTTGATCGGTAACGCTGAGCAGTCGCCTTTTGATGACGTTTTCACCGCCAGCAATGTTTCACCGTCAATGTATTTTAATGTACGCTTTTTTCGATCTACGGGAGCCGATTTAGTGGCTGCCGCTGCGGCTGCTTCAGCCAATGAATTCCCCACAACGTGAACGCCATCACGCTGATGACTCAGTGAGTGTGTCACGTGAGTCTTTGGTAGTTCTTTTTTCAAAAGAGCTACTTGTTCCCAGAGCAGTCTCTGCTTTATTGGTGCATCTGTGTCATCTTTGTAACCGTTCTGAATCCATGTCTGCAAATCCTTGTTATATGCTTTGACGCAGTAATATGAATCTGACACTATAAGTGTCGGGAATTCGCGATCCGCATTATCTAGCGCCATTTTCAAAGCTATTATTTCAGTTTGTAGTTCTGAATTAGTTTCTACTGAGTGTGATTTTGTTAATAGAGGTCTTAGTTTACCTCCGCGCCACACTTCTTTTGTAATCTCACATGTGGGATTGTATGCATGTTCTCCCCAAACGGAGGGTTGAGCATGTCCGTCTGTATAGATTACACAGGCGTAATGTCGTAGAGGCAGAATGTCGATTGGCAGAGGATACGTCTTTTCATATTTTAGATTTTTTAATTCTTCTAGTTCTGGATCAAAGTAGTAGTATACTTTGTCCGTTGTGATTGAATTCACCCATTGTATCCATTCCGGATTCAATGTTGTTGTTGGTAAATTACACGGTGTTGTTAGTGCCTCAAAGGCTGATTCTGCTGTTCTGACTGTGATATGTCTACCGTCAGCTATGTCTTTTTCTCTAGCTATTGCGGTTTGAACTGCACGAATGATTTTTCCTGTATTACTGAATTTCTGTTCAGCTTCTGTGTACAAGTGTGATTTGAATGCAATTGGTACCTTTTCTCCCTCATTAGAGGTCAGGTATGTGAATCCGCATCTCCCTGGGATGACTCGGATCACAAGGTTGCGTGTATTATCACGGGTTTCTAATTTTGTCTTAATTAGCATGTCTGTTTGTAAGGATCTCAAAATTTCTGTGTGTGTTTGAGTCCAACTGGATCTTTTAAAGTCTGGTTTAATTAGATCGTAAAGGGGTTTCACCCTTTCTGCGTAATTTGCAATGTATGTTCTTCCGAAATTTAGGAAGCCTAAAATTGACTGTAGGTTTTTTAGTGTTTTAGGAGCTTGGATTACGGCACATTTCTCTAGGAAATTGTCTGCCAGGCTTTTACCTTCACTTGATAGCTCATATCCTAAGAATAGGACCGTCAGATGGGCAATTCTGGACTTTTTGAAGTTGAATTTGTAACCCTCTGCAGCGAACCCAAGTATTATGGTGTTCACTCTTTTCAAGTGAGTCTCCAAGTCATCATCTGTTAAGTGAATGTCATCGACATAAGATAATGCTTCATCATCATATAGTTGTAGTAATTCTGTTACTCTCGCTGAGAATACCCCTGGGCTGTTCTTGTACCCCTGGGCTAACCGACAGAATTGTTTTTGAGTGCCATTTACTGAGAATGCAGTTAAAGATCTGCTCTCTGGTGCTATGTTTTGACAAAAGAATCCATTGGAGATGTCCAAGGTTGTTTTGTATTTTTTGCGCACTATGTTATTCATTAGTGCAGCACTGTGTGAGTTTTGCACTGCAAAAGTTTTGCAACATGTGTTAAGGTGTCGGTAATCCAAAACTAGACGGTACGAATTGTCTGGTTTGGCGACCGGAAACAAGTGAGGTGCAAGTTTCAATCACCCCCTGGTATTCTAGCTGATCTAGTATTTCATTTACTTGTTTTTTAGCTTCTTGCTTAATTGGGTACTGCCTTTGTGCAGCTGGTTGTGATTTTTACTGGATTTTGTGAGGAGGAGAATCCTCATCCCATCCTACATGATTTTTATATAAAGCAGGTGCTAAGGCCACTGCCCACTTTCTAGCAAGTGTGTATTTTTTATGAATCGGTATTTGATTCGAGAAGGCAGGCATAATTACCTCTTCGCCATGAGGGAACTCCCTGACAAACTCTGGTGGCCAGTCTTTTTCAGCTAGAAGGATGTCATAGCCCTTGGATAGGTTATCCCAAAATAGTCCCCTTATTTTCCTAGTCTTATCTCCCTCTATACGTAATGTTATCTCGTATATCTTGTGGGGCTTGCTAACTCTGGTATCTGCAGTTTCCACTTGAAGGTATTCATTCGTGTCCACTGTCTCCAGATGATTCATAAGGACTTTGCGAGCTATGCTCACCTCTGCTGCGCTGTCTAGCATTGTCTGAGCCCACTCTCCTTTTTTCAGTTGTGTCCTCAGTATTCTCGGCATTGTTAACTACCTTGATACTGGCTACCTTCTTTTTAGGAAATTGTAATTTCTTTTTCAGTTGAGCAGGTTCCTTGTCTTTGGACTTGGCGTGCTCTTCTGATCGTCCTCTTCTTTCCGATTTCTGCGAGGAATTCTGAAAAGATTGAGAGGGACGTGTATCAATGTCTTGATATCTATCAGGTTTTTTAATATTATCCCTATTTCTAAGGTTATATCTATTCCCAGAGGGGTCACTCTGCGGTGACCTCTGTCTTAGGTTTGGAGATTTCTCTCTTCGCCTCGGAGACCTTCCTCTGGACTGGAATTTCTTTTCTTTGGGATTGGATTGTTTGTTTCCATCCCAGTTCTTTTTTGGTGAATTATTATTATTGTTAAAAAACATTTTTTCTGGACTTGTAGTCAGTTGCGGTTTTACTGGTATTCCACCTAGACTATCTCTGCCTAGTTCTTCATAGGATTTTTCTATGATTCTGGCAATTTCAGCTGGTTGGTCTGCTATATCTGTCTCTTTTAACCTCTGGCGGATCGCCACGTTTGCTGCTTCACCTTTTATGTTGGCTAGTAATATAGCCGAGACCTGCTTGAAGTCTTTCAGTAATTTCATACCAAGAGTTAAAGCAGGTTCTGGACCGTATTCATCTTGAATTTGTTTGAGCACATCTGGTATTACCGAAATGGATGGAACACCGTGCGTTTTTGTATAGATGGAAGCAAAGACTGTACCCAAAGTGTCACAGTCCTCAATGTGTGGTGCGATTCCCATTGGGAGACATATAGTCAGAATCCTGTGTTTTTCTAATGGGGTGGTGTCAGGAAACACCGCCTCTATTTGGGTAATTTTCTGTGCCAACCAGAATGGTATTTGTTCCCGTTTAGCTGGAACTTTACCTAGGCAGGATTGGATGTTCTGTGGTGTAATTTTATTTGTGTTCCCCTGGTGAGGGGTCAGCTGTGGAAGTTTAATCGCTGGCTGAATTGTTGAAGTCCGCATTACATACTGAACTAATTGTCTATGAATTTTTAGCAATTGTTTCAGCTGTATTAATAGCTCTGCTGCAGGCATCCTATCGATGTCTGGATGTGGTGTGTATCCGGCTAGGACCGGCCACGTTGCTCCTGGTCTTCCTAAAGGACCGAGCCTTGTAATGTGATTATTGTGTTTTAGGGCGCCATCAAATAAGAGCAAATGCTCTTGGAATTTGAGTGGTACTTCCACCTCCTCGAAAGGAGTGTATGTTTCAGGAGGTTCCTCTACTTTGTAATAGTGGAAGTACTTTGTTACAGCATTAGCTGCTGGAAAATGTATCCATGTATAGTATACCTCTGTCTGCCGATATTCGTGTGCCTCAATTACGAATATGACTGTGCCACCTCTAGGTGTCAGTCCATTTTCTATAAGTTTTAAGGTTATAGATCTCCTTTTGGCGACCTGGATGAGTGTTATATCGGGTCTGCTGTTTGTATTGTGGAAAAGTAAATTTTGTCATGTTCTGTGTCCCTACGTGTCATCCATCATATGATATGTGTGCATGATTAAATATGCATATGTACTCCCCATGTCCGATTAATGACGCAATTATAGTTGTGTCCACCTCTGGTATGTCATTTCCCAGTCCCCGTGAATACTACGAATATCAGGCTTATGTAAAGTTATGTTGCCACGTTTCTCAGTGTGCACGTTATTTCATTATAAAGTCCCCGTTTCCAGGCCTCAACAGGGCCCGGACATCAGATTCAGCTCCTGTCTCCTGAGCCTCGCTGAGGAGCGATCCAGCCCCCACCTGTATCCTCGACCTTTCACTTACTTCCTGCCTCGCAGTGCCCGGTGCAGCTTGGCTCTGCCTCTGAGTCTGCCAAGACTATGTTATGATTCCAGCTATCAGTTTAGTCCTCCTTCTCTGCATTCCTAAGCTACTGAACTGCATCAATAGTTTCCGTCATTGTCTAGCCTATGCGGCTCCATGTTAAGAGAAATACTGTATTTAATGGTCATTTAATATTCTTCATCACGCACTACATGTAGAATAAATGCATGCTCTAGTCTTAGAGTCAGTTAGCTTTTCCCCTCATGACTTCTAGTTTATATCAACATGTTCCCTAAACGTCAGATACTAGATAGGGTTTAGGTACATGTCGCTCCGACCCTCCAGACTTCAGTCTCTGCTCCTAGCACAGAGTTCATAGCCCCCAGCTCCTCCTCGTAACACGTCATTACCAGTTTGCGCGCACCACCAGGTTAGAGGTCCCAGCTCCTTAGGTAGCCTCCTCCATGGTTCCCGCCCATTCATGACATATTCTGTTACGTTTGCATCACATGTCTGAGTTACACCTTCTTTATCCCTTATCTTTCGCGACTGCTACGCGTCACACCTTCTGCTCCACCCACTGCTACGCCTACTGCAATGTAATGCTATGTGTTTGCGCTATGTATATATGCTCATGTATTGTTAAAATAAGTTAGCGCGCTCATCCCAGACCCAGCCCCAGCAGCTGCTGGGCCCTGTCATCCTATTCCTATGCAGGTTGTCCTGTTCCTGTCCTTATGCTGTAATAAACCTGAAAAACTCCCACTACCTCGAATCTTGACTCTTATTTATTGAGCTATCTGTTATTCATTCATTCATTCAAAAATAGATCCGGTATTATTTATTTATATACCACATAATGGCGCCCGAATAGGGACTTGCCCTTTCCCCACGCGTCGGTGAAGCCACGCCGACCCCCTGACCCTCTGCAGTCGTGACGGAACTCTTCTGCGCAGTGGCAGATATTTCTGCTCAAGTATCCCTCAGGCCCACGGAGGAGACGGAGGAGGCGGTCCAGCATCCAGACGAGACGGTGGAGGAACGCGGCGAGTCCCGACCAGAGCCCAAGCCAAGAGTCCAAGGTCCGAGGTATCCGGAGGTCCACCCGTAACTGAAGTCCGAAGTCCGAAGTTCGTCGTCGTAGCAGTCCAGTCCAGTCCGAGGCCTTCCGTTCTTGCTGCCCGGTGAGTACCGTTACTGGGGTGGTATCTAGACAGGGTCAATTTAATTGACTCTGGTCTGTGGGTTGGTGGTACACAGTCCCACAAACGAAGTGTCCACTTCGGTGGATGCGGGTCCTGACGTGTCTCTTTAAGAGACCGGTAAGTTTCGTACTGTTTCAGCAGTGCATCTAGTTTCTGTTCTAGTCAGTTCTGTTCTCGAGAAATTTCAAGTATTTTCAGGTGGTATTCTGTTCGAACTGTTATTCATAATGTTCTTCATGTATTTTAATGTTGTGGTATGAGTGCGACGTGATTTCGTGTTTTCATTGTGTATTGTATTATGTCCAGATTATAGTCCAGTCATGCCGCTCTTCTCAAAATTACGTCAGTTAAAAACTAGAAAGGGTCTGCTGGAAGCAGCTGTTCCCGTCCCGCCTAGGGACAGTCCAGGTCACTTTATGTATCAGAAACATGGCATAAGTGCCATATTGTATCTAGATTTATGGGTAGAGTATACCAAACAGTTAGAAGAAAAGTATAGATGGCCCGTATCGGGTACATGGGATGCCGAGTGCATCATGCGAGTAGAGGAGGCATTATGGAAAAAGAAAGCCAGACAGTCGCAGAAAGATGCCATCGAGTTATGGCGCAAAGAAGCTCATAAGAGAACCGAAAAAGAAATCAGAAAGTCAGAACTAAGTAGAGAATCCCAAGAACGAGCCCAAGAAAGAGAATTGATCGAGATAGGTGAACAAGTCAAAACTGAACAGAGAGACAGACAGAGGCATGCCCTTACTAAGGGTATGTATCCTCTTCTTGCCGAAGGCTTGCCGAAAGCGACCCCAGAGGCATCCAGTAATTTCCCGCCACCATTAGTTCCGACCAAACTACGTCACAAACCGACCGCAGCTGATATTTTTATTTCGTCCTATCTGGACGACACAGTCCCAGAATATGCAAATCCTGTTCGCGCTCCGCCAGTCCCTGTAAATCAGGTAATTCCTGCTCCTCCAGACACCGGGGTGCCCTTAACAGCCCCCCCGGGTCAGCCCGCCATACAAGTCCAGCCCACGTTACAATTACCGACCCTGCCAGGACGGAAAGCATCAGTTGATGATTCTAGTTTAGGGGCCGCAGGAGGAGGTCTTCCTCAAACCCCGCCGCCATACAAGCGTTTATCAGCACTCGAATTACATGCTCAAGCATCACAGCGTACTCCTAAGAGTAATAAGTCTGTTGCAGAGATCAGGCAAACCCTTGGCGAATGTGTCTATGACCCAGTTCCAGGCGAGTTTAATATGGTTTTATATTCCGTACGCGTAAGGAGAGTGACCGAGTATCTAGTCACCCTGCCGAATATGAAAGAGGATCTAGACAGGATATATCGTTTCATCCGTACAGGGGATGACCCACAAAGTATTAGTGATGCCATGTCTCAAAGGAAAGCCGAGATTCAGCGCATGATATTAAAGTTCTTAATTAACTGTCTAATAAGAGAACAGGATTACCCGTCTAAAGACCCGGAAGAAATGAAAACTCTGACAAAGTGGAGTGATAATATAGCCGAAGGAAAGCACAATACCATTGGTGCCATGGAAAGTATGTACAAGAAAATCCGTAGAGAGATAATAAAGATACACGAACAGCGTAAAGCCGCACAAGTAAGCGAGAAAGAAAGTACCTCTGATCCTGAAGAGGAAGACGATGAGAATACTGCCAGAATAGCGTATGTAGGAAAACCTAGATTTCCAGATCGCCATTTACGCCTAGAACACAAGTCAATTTTCCATCAGTCAGCACCAGAACAAGGTTCCCTAGAACAAGTATTTCAAGCTACCGATCACATTCTGAAATCACGAATCGGTTATAGTGAGTTAAGTACTATGCATGAACAGGAACTAGTGCGATCAGCAGTCAGATGGATTACTGATTCTACCACTTTTCCAGACGAAATAGTGGCACAAATGTTTCTGAAAATGCCCCCAGCCGAGCAGCGACTGGTGGGTATGTATATGATTCAGCACCTCATTACTCTGTATGAGAGTCAACATTCTGATCCAGGCCCGTTACATGATATCTTGAACGAGTTACTCCAGTACAAATGGAGAGGTCTAGGTACCGATTTAATTAGTGTCATTTTAGAACAGCGCCACAAATATAGAACATTCTTGAACCCACATTTTGTTCATGTCTCACCCCCAGAAAGTAAATCATTCTATATAGACAGACAGAATCCGTTACGAGAAGTCCACCCAGTCAGAGGAGCGGGTGGCGAAATGCAGCGAGTGTTTGTATACACTCCGATCACAAAGATGGAACTTCTCGAGATGAAGAAATTAATTCCCTGTCATGACAAAGATCCAGCAGGGTTCCATAGAGAATTAAAAGACATGCTCCGTATGGGAGAATACACTTACCCAGATATCATTAACATGTTAAAGGTTCTGCTACCCGCCGGGGTGTATGAAAAGCTCAAGGAAAAAGAATGGGAGGTGGGAGAGAAAAAGATAGATTGGGCAGTCCTAGAAGCAGAAGATAAGATACGTGTACCAGGTACTGGTCTTGGAGAGAAATGTAAAGAATTACCAGAATTATTGATTCAAGTTTTACCCAGATTATTGACAACGAAAAAGGAAGACTGGGATGCAATCTCAGCCTGTAAACAGAAACAAGATGAAGATATTAGTGATTTTTATTCTAGGTTTGAAAAATGTTTCAGTATCAACAGTGGCCTCAAGACAAGTAGTGAGTCATACCCTCACCTTTTCGTTACCAAATTAGTTGAGAATTCAAGCCCACAAGTTAAAAATCGAGTTTTGAAAGTCGAAAGCACCTGGCAAGCTAATACTCCGTCCCAGATGCTCCAGATGCTCCAGTACCACCAGAATAGAATCAGAGAAGAGCAAGAACACGAGAGAAAACGTATGAAAGACACGAAAATGAAAGTACTAGTTGCACAATCTGTTCCTCAAGACAGTCAGAAGAGGGGTCCGAATCAAGCCAGTCATCCTACAGCTCCCGTTAAAGGGAACTGCAATTATTGTAAACAGCCAGGTCATTTTATAAATGAGTGTGCAGTTCTGAAACACAACATAGCTACTGGTAAGACTAAAGAAAGACCACGTCCGCCTAGACAGGAACAAGTTTCACAGATTCCTCAGCCACAGAATGCACCACAGACAGTTACAGTACCGCAGCCTATTGCTGCAACACAGCATGTTACATCGCAGATGTACCAGTATGCACAGTCTGAGTATCCAGAGTACCAGCCATATTCATGAAACAGCCTAGAGAGGGAGGTAGGCTTGCCTCTCATCGAGATACCTGTAGATCAAGAAGGTCCCTATGTTCACAGTCAAGTATTAGGGAAAGACAGAAAGTTTTTGATTGATACAGGGGCAAGTAGGACCACAATTAGTCATGCCGAAGTTCCAGGGGCTCCGCTCTCAGGCTCAAGAAATGTTTCCCTTGGATTTTCAGGAAAGCCTATCGTTAATGAGATTTCAAAGCCAGTCACTCTAGAAGTAGGTCCATTGTCCCGCACTACTGATCTGTTACTTACTAAGTCATGTCCAGAAAACCTATTAGGCATTAAAACACTGAAAGAGTTAGGTGCAGTTATATGTTGTTCCCCAGAGGGAATACGATTGTTCCTACGTGACTTTAAGGGTCACTATGTATTACGAGATTTTGATTCCAGACTGTCTAAAGTTCCGCAGCATTTATGGGCGCAAGGTCCAACTGATGTAGGTTACATGCAAATCACACCCCATCGTGTGACTCTCAAACCAGGTGTAGTGTTACCACGAATCAGGCAGTATAGATTGCCACCTGAGGCTGTAGCAGCCTTATCCAAAATTATAGACGAGCTCATGGCTCAAGGAGTAGTTGTAGAAACTGACTCCAATGTATGTAACTCTCCGATCATTCCAGTCATGAAACGTACTGATCCAAATGCACCCCCAGTATATCGATTAGTGATTGATTTGCGGGAACTTAATAAATGTATTATTCCGCAGTACCCAGTTGTCCCAGATATCTCTTCCCTATTGACAGCTATTGATTCCGAAGCCACGTTCTTCACTGTCATAGACCTCAAGAATGCATTTTTTAGTGTTCCAATTCATCCAGACAGCCAGTTTCTTTTCGGATTCTGTTTAAATGGAAGGAGCTATATGTTCACACGCGCTCCTCAAGGTTTCACAGAAAGTCCTAGTATTTACAGTCAAGCACTTAAGAGACAACTAGATAATATTCACATGCCAACTGACACTGCCCTGCTCCAGTATGTCGATGATCTACTGATCACAGCCCGTTCTGAACGTGACTGCGAGCGAGCGTCACTCACGGTTCTGTATTTCCTAGCCGAGATGGGGCACAAGGTGTCCCCTTCGAAGCTTCAATTCTGTGTCCAGCAAGTGGTCTACTTAGGACACTTACTGTCCAGGAGGGGTAGGCAGTTGACACCAGACCGTATCCAGTTAATAGCGAGTCTTCTTCAGCCCAAGACCCAGAAGGAGGTACGTGCCTTTATTGGCCTTACTTCTTATTGCAGACAATGGATTCCTCAGTATGCATTTCTAGCCAAGCCACTGATACAGTTAACGACACAGGAGGCAGCCGTATCGACTGTTCTCCCTTGGACATCTGAACATACACTGAGTTTCAACGAGTTAAAGAAAGCTTTATGCCAAGCTCCAGTTCTAGCCACACCGAACTACAGTAAGCCTTTTACACTTTTCGTCACAGAACGTGAAGGTACAGCATTATCTGTTCTCACACAAGATCAAGCAGGACAATACAAGCCCTGTGCTTATTTTTCTAGCACACTAGATCCAGTAGCCCAGGCTCTGCCTGCGTGCCTCAAGTCAGTTGCAGCCACAGCACTAGCTATCAGACAAAGTGATTCCATAGTTTTAGGACACTCCTTGACAGTACAAGTCCCACACTCCGTGGAAGTTCTTTTAAACCGAACACAAACACAGCACTTGACAATTGCACGTTTAACAGGTTATGAATTGACACTGTTCCAGCCACACATAGATATTAGACGCTGCAACATCCTGAATCCTGCTACACTGTTACCATCAGTTAGTTCAAATTCTGCCACACATGATTGTGTGGAAGTAGTCAACATTACGACAAAGCCAAGACAAGACCTGACAGACATTCCGTTACCAGATCCTGACCTGACACTTTATGTGGATGGTTCATGTATGAGGACTAGTACAGGAGAACTAGTCGCCGCGTATGCAGTGACTACTGACACCGAAGTTATTGAGACACACCGTATTGATACCCTGTCCGCTCAAGCAGCAGAGCTAGTTGCTCTGACACAAGCCTGTATACACGCCAAGAACCTGAAAGTTAATGTTTACACAGATTCACGTTACGCA